>NW_017728886.1:43164404-43176456 GCF_001723895.1 Crocodylus porosus
GGAGAGACTGAGGGACCTGAACCTGTTTAGCCTCAGCAAGAGGAGGCTGAGGGGGGACCTGGTGGCTGCCTACAAACTCATCAGGGGAGATCAACAGCAAATAGGTAGAGCCCTTTTCTGCCCAGCACCACCTGGGGTGACAAGGAACAATGGTAATAAGCTGAGGGAGAATAGGTTTAGGTTAGAGATCAGAAGGCAATATTTTATGGTTAGGGTGGCCAAAATCTGGGACCAACTTTCCAAGGAAGTGGTCCTCGCCCCTACCTTGGGCAAATTCAAGAGGAGGTTGGATGATCACCTGTCTGGGGTCTTGTGAACCCAGCATGCATTCCTGCCTGTGGCAGGGAGTCAGGCTAGATGATCCGTTCAGGGTCCCTCCTGACCCTAGCTACTATGAAACTATGATATCAAGTGGTCAGCAAATTGAGTGGGACAGCTATGGGAAATGGTGAAGAAGGAAGAGTTTGAAAAATGATATGCTTGCCAGCATTTTATTGTGAAATAACACATTCCTAATTTTGTAAAAATTATTTCCAAAGTGGATTTTGGAATGTAGAGTAAAATGCCAGTTAACTATTTTAAAAAAGTTTAATGTGTGGTTGCAGGGCATTTTATCCCTCAAAGTTTAACTAAATTAACTTTCAAGTGTAGATGAGTAATTATTAAAGCCACACAAGATAGTCTTCATTATACTGAAGTAATTGAAACAAAACACTAAGTAGAAATAATCTAACCTCTGCCTAGATAGCTAAATAGATCCTGCCTCTCAGGGTTTTTTGGTAACTTAAAACAAACAATCCCAGTCTGAACTGACAGGTCTGAAAAGCAGTTCAGAAACTTGTGAAATTGTAGTTTATATTTACTACATTAGCACCTAGGAGCTTCAGTCAGAACCAGGTCATCATTGTGCAAGGGCTGTAAATGTCCAGGCTTAGTTTCTTACTATTCAAAATAAGAAAAGCAATCTGGAATTGATATATCTTTAAACTCCTTGACTATGAATAGGAAAATTATTGAAATCATTTTGATCTTTATATTTGGAATAATTAAGTCATATCTAAGACTCTCCCATCAAGGCCTATTTTTCTGCTTTTTCTTTTTAGATAAGTAACTGAAAGTAGCTGTGCTTTATTATCGTGATTCAACCTGCTTGAGTTTATCAGTGTTCCATCATATTATATTTGATCTCACAATAATTGCGGCACCATCTGTATAAGGAATGTAGCATTATCCCTGACCACTTGATATTTATGTCAAAGTGGATCATCTGACTAACCAATCTGAATGTGTGAGTTTGAATACAAGAAAGCTTGATTTAATCAAATGCTGACTGGGGAATGAAGAACTACCTGCAGCTGTTCATTACTCAAAACTGTAATTTCCAGCTAAGAGTATATCATAAAGTGTCAATCCTAATTAGAAACATTCCTTCCTTACTAATTTAATTAATTGATTTGAGCACAGCTTTTTCCCCTCGTGGAGTATGAGAAACCAGAATGAATGGTACCAGCTTTTCTTTAAGAGGATGAGCATCAGCTCTATTAAATCGGAATAGTGATGTGCATTAGACATATTTTCATTCAACGAAGCAATCTAATCTGTCAGAAAGCAAATTTATTGCTATTTAAGATGAATTGAGGAAGCTTTCAGCTTGTAAATGAGATTGTGCATAAACAGAACTAAGAAGCAGATCAAGGAACTTAAATAGATTTAGATCCTACTCTCATTTTTCTCATCTTTTTCACCTGTTTAGCATCTTTCAATATAGTATTCAGATGTATGTCTGTATTGACAATAATGTTTGTAGAATGTCATCAGTGTAAACTATGGGGTGAGAAAGAACTGATAGTTTTTATGTAACCATTCTTACATTTGTTATTGTAACCATTCTTACATCTATAACTGATTTGCCACAATAAGGAGCCACTGAATTATGCTGGGAACTAAAAAATAAAATGTCCCAACTTCTACAGAGAGTGTTATTCTATATTCACTTTATATAATAATATATAAACATACATACACATGCAGAACCCTGAAACCTGTGCTGAAAGAATATTAAGGTTCCAAAGTGAAACCTGCGAAAGTTAGGAAATGCTGGAATCAGGGTTGCCTGAACCATCCTCAGTTACTCTGTAGAGGAGTGCACATGCATGCACAGAGCCTGGGAAACGAGCAGGAAGAAGTGGAAGTCCTCACAAAGTCTCAGAACTATGACGTGACTGGAATAACAGAGACTATTTATGGCTGGAGTACTGTCATGGATATGTATAAACTGTTCAGGAAGGACAGGCAGCAGGGAAGAGGAAGAGGAGCTGTGTTTTATGTAAAAACTGTATGACTGTTCAGAGCTCCAGTTTGAAACTGGAGATGAGCCTGTCAAAAGTTCCTAGGTTAGGGTCAGAGGAGAGAGCAACAAGGGTAATGTCATGGTGGGGGTCAGCTGTAGACCACCAGACAAGGTGGTTGAGGCTTTATTCAAACAGGTAATGGAAGTTTCCCGTTCACAGGCCCCGATTCTCATGGGGGATTTTAGTCACCCTGACTCCTTCTGGGAGGGCAATAAAGCAGCGCACATGCAATCCAGGAATTTTTTGGAGAGTGATGGGGACAACAGAAAAGACTGAAGGGGGATATAATAGCAGCCTTCATTTACCAGAACAGTAGTTACAAAGAAGATGAAGAGAGACTGTTCTCAGTGGTGGCAGATGACAGAACAAGGAGCAGTGGTCTGCAGCAAGGGAAGTTTAAGTTAGATATGAAGAAAAACTGTCACAAGGAGGGTAATAAAACACTGGAACAGAGAGGTTATGCAATTCAGTATTTCACCAGACTAAGGGGAAAATCATACTAGATAAGTTTCAGAATGGACATGGTGGGAATGACTGCTTTCCTACTGTTGACGTTGAGCTGGTGCGTGATCAGTTAGGAAAGTTAGACGTAAGTTAGCAGGACCGGATGGACTTCATCCGAGAGTGCTGAAGGAGCTGGCTGAAGTCATCGCGGGACTTCTGTTGAAACTCGTGGCACTCAGGGGAGGTCCCTGAAGACTGGAAGAGGGCCAATGTTTTGCCCATCTTCAAGAAGGGGAGGAGAGAGGACACAAGCAACTATAAGCCAATTAGGGAAAATCCTGGAACAATTCATCAAGGAATCCATGTGCGATACACTTGCAGTAGGTAGGATTCTGAACAACAGCCAGCAGGGCTTCATTGCAGGCAGGTCTTATCTTACCAATCTCATCCCCTTCTATGACCAGGTAACTCACCACCTGGATAAGAGAGAGGAGGTCGACATTGTATACCCAGAGTTCCAAAAGGCCTTTGATCTGGTATCCCATAATGTTGTCACAGGAAAATTGGGGGATTGTGGGCTTAAGTGTTCGACAGTTAAGTGGGTAGGAAGCTGAAGTAGCCAATGATGTCCCTCAGGGGTCCATGCTTGGTCCAGTGCTTGTCAACATCGTTATCAGTGATCTGAATAAGGGAGTGAAGAGCTCACTGGCCAAGTTCGCGGATGATACCAAGTTACGGGGGAGCATGGTCACGCTTGAAAATAGGCTGCAGATACAGGCAAACATAGGCTGGCAGATCAGAACCAGATGAAGTTCAACACTGAGAAATGTGAAGTGCTCCATCTGGGGATGAACAACCCCCAGCATACTTACAGGCTCAGTGGCACCAAACAGACTAGCACCATGACTGAAAGGGACTTAGGAGTAATAATAGATCATAATGTGAACATGAGCTGTCAGTGCAATGCTGTAGCTAGCCAGGCAAATAATACTCTGGTGTGCATCAACTGATGCTTCTTAACAAAACTAAGGAAGTGATTCTTCCACTTTACTCAGCATTGGTGATGTCAGCTGGAGTACTGCATCCAGTTCTGGGCACCACACTTCAACAAGGACATGAAAAAGCTTGAGAGAGTCCAGAGAAAAGCCACCCGTATAATCAGAGACTTGCAAGGCAAGCCATATGAGGAAAGGGTGAGGGACTTGGGCCTCTTCCACCTGAAAAAGAGAAGGCTGAGAGGGGACTTGGTAACAGCTTACTGCTAAGTCAGGGGCATATATCAAGGGCTCAGCGAACAACTGTTTACCATGGCACCCTTGCAGAAAACCAGGAGTAATGGCGACAAACTCCTGGAAGCCCATTTCAGGCTTAACACTAGGAATAACTTCTTCACAGTTAGGGTGTCCAGACTGTGGAATAAATTCCCTCCAGAGGTGGTGCAATCACCTGCCCTGGAAATCTTCAAGAGTTGAGATTGGATTGTCTTTCCTGCCTAGTGCAAGGGGGTTGGACCCGATGATCTTGTGAGGTCCCTTCCAGCCCCTTACAATCTATGAACTTCCATCCTTGGAGGTTTTTAAGACCAGCTAGACAAATCCTTTCCTGGGATGATGTAGTTGGGGATTGTCTTAGAAAGAACTCGTGGGTTCAGAGGATTCTCCGCACTTGAACAAAGGACGTACTCATGGTTGTTTTCATCCTTGCAAAGCTTTATTTAAGGATACTCACAGGGACAGGCGATAGAACAGAGCAGAGAGGATGGTCAGCTCACATCAGCCTTAGGCAGCAGCCGCTACCCTGCATAGTTCCTCTGGCCCTGGAGTGTTCCAATCCCGGGGATGCGATAGCCTGTGCCAGGGCTCCGCGCAAGTCGGAACTCTTGCCAGAGTGGAGGAACCCATAGTAACTTAAGAATATACATCTTATATAGTCTGAAGTAAACAATGTTATCTCATGCTAGGAAAATGGGGATGAGTCATGATCCAACGCACCTGGTGTTTACCACATTCCACTATCTAGGTTCATGGCTCGGTCACACTCACAGAGCAGGAGGCTATGTGCTGCTTCACCGGCCTCCTATGGAATCAGCATGCAAAACTTTTCCTATTAGCAAAGCTCTTACTATTACAGGGAATGGTCCTGCTTTGAGCAGGAGATTGGACTAGGTGACCTCCTCAAGTCCTTCTCCCACCCTAATTTTCTATGATTCTGTGATTCTAACTTCCTGGTACAAGTGTTGGAGAGGCCAACTAGGGGCCATGCTCTTGACCTGATGCTCACACAGAGGGAAGAATTGGTAGGGAATGTAAAAGTGGATAGCAACTTGGACAGTAGCGACCATAAGGTGGATGATTGAATTTAGGATCCTGAGGAAAGGAAGCAAGGAGACCAGCAGAATAAGGACCCTGGACTTCAGAAAGATAGACTTTGATGCACTCAAGGAGCTGATGAGCAGGATCCCCTGTGAGGCCAGTCTGAGAGGAAAAAGAGTCCAGGAGAGCTGGACCCGATGACTTTAAAGAAATGTTGTTGGCTACAAAGCACCAACTCACAGGATCATCATAAAATTCTAATTTATTGGACAGATGCAAAAGTCAGACCATAAACCTTGGTGCTGATCCCCTCAAACACACACACATTTATGCCCACACACACACAGTAGATAGCTCTGAACACTAAGCACTGATGTCAAGATATACCTAATCCCAAACACTGGAGTCCACCATTGATGGCCAGTCAAGGCTTATTTCAGTGTGATGTTGCTGCAGAAGGGGGTCGCCAGCTGGTCCTTCTGGCTGGACAGGCAGGGTGCTGGTCAGGTCAAAGAGAGCACCATTGGGGTTCATTCTTCACTGCCTTTTATCCCTCTCTGGCAGACTTTGGTGACTCCCCAGTTCTTGGGGTCGTTGACCTCAAGGGACGTTCCTCTTGGTGGCTGCTGGATGGCAGCTGTCAGCCCTAGGGGTCCTGTCCACATGTACATGCAGTCTCAGGAGTCCGTTGATTAATTTTGATTGATTCAATGCCCGGATGACTAGAGCTCTGGAAGTGGTTGATCAGGGGGTATTTCAGCCCCAAGGGTCTGTTTCCAGCATTGATTAGTTCAAACCAGGGCTTCTGCACTTTTAACAGTGAAGTTGCCAGGAATTCCTGGCTCTTTATTGATTCTTTTCTCTCCTTGGTCTCTGAGTTTGTAGATGTTAATTGCCACTTATTAACGTGCTTATCCAGACTAGCTACTGTTACACAATCAACCATGATTCATTCAAGGACCCACTCCATATAGAGATTCCTGCCCTTGCTAACATTGTTACATGGTACAACTTACTTTTAAACTTAAAGTATATTTGTAAAAGCATCTACAAGCTCTATTTTCACTACAAATACACCTTATATAATGATAATAATGATATAATAAAAGAAAAAGAGGAAGGAAGAAAAGGTAGAAAATAGAAAGCATCCCCAAAAGTGGGCAAAGAGGTGCTTTTGCCATATGGAGGAGCTTCACATTGGGGGCGGGGTCAGACAAAAGGGATTTCTTGCTACAATATTACTGGGGGTAGTGGAACAAATCCCAGTGAACAGGAAGACTAGCAACTGTGGCAGAAGACAAGCTTGGCTCAGCAGGGAAGTGTTCAGTGAGCTAAAACAGAAAAAGGAAGCTTACAAGAAGTGGAGACTTGGACAAACAACTAGGGAGGAATATAAGAGTGTATCTAGGTCATATGAGAAGATGACTGGCACTGTGGATGCGGGAAGATCAGTGGACATGATTCACCTTGACTTCAGCAAGACTTTTGATACAGTCTCCTACAACATTCTTGCAGGCAGTCTAAGGAAGTTTGGGTTGGTTGGATGAATGGACTGTAAGGTGGATAGAAAGCAGGCTGGGTCATCAGATTCAGAGTAGTAATCAATGGTTTGATGTGTAGATGGCAGTTAATATCAACTGCAGTGCCCCAGGAGTTGGTCCTGGAGTTGGTTTTGTTCACTATCTTCACCTGGAAGATGGGATGGAATGCATCCTCAGCAAATTGGCAGATGACACCAAGCTGGGGGGAGTAGTAGATACGCTGGAGGATAGGGCTAAGATTCAGAGACCTAGACAAATTGGAGGATTGGACCAAAGAAAAAAAAAATCTCATGAGGCTCAATAAGGACACGTGCAAAGTCCTGCATGTAAGATGGAACTATCCTATACACTGGTACAGGGTGGGGACTGACAGGCTAAGCACTAGCTCTACAGAAAAGGACTTTGGGGGTTACTGAATATGCTGAGTAGATGTGTTGTGAAGAAAGCTAATGGCATACGAGGCTGCGTTAGTAGGACTGTTGCCGGGAGATTGAGGGGAGTGATTATTCCCCCTGTGTTCACCACTGGTGAGGCTCCATCTGAAGTACTGTGCCCAGTTTTGGGGCACCCTATACAGAAAGGATGTGGCCAAATTGGAGTGGCCAAAGTGGAGGTCAGTGAAAATAGGAGATTGCCTACTTCTCCCCACGTCATCCGTGAATTTGAACAAGGTGCTTTTCACCCCCTCGTCCAAATCGCTAATAAAGAAATTGAACAGTATGGGCCCGAGGACCAAGCCCTGGGGGACTCCACTGCCCACATCCCTCCAGGTCAAATATGACCCATCCACCACCACTCTCTGGGTGTGGCCTCTCAGCCAATTTGCGATCCATCTGGCTGTGTAGGCATCAATGCCACAGTCGCCTAGCTTTTTAATGAGAATGGGGTAGGAGACAATGTCAAAGGCCTTCCTGAAGTCCAGAAAGACTACATCCACCACAGCACCTGTGTCCAGTGATTTTGTGACCTGATTGTAGAAGGCAGTCAGGTTGGTCTGACAGGACCTGCCCCTAATGAACCCATGCTGGTTGCCCCTGAACATCATCCCCCGTGTTGGTCCTTCACAGATATGCTCCTGGATAATTTTCTCAAAGAGCTTCCCCAGGATCAAAGTAAGACTGATGGACTTATAGTTACCCGGGTCCTCCCTCCTCCCTTTTTTGAAAATGGGGACCACATTGACCTTCCAATCTTCTGGCACCTGGCCGGAGCACCACAAGTGCTTGTAAAGCCATGCCAGGGGGCCTGCAATGACCCCTGCCAATTCCCTCAGCCCCCTGCTGACTTGAACAAGTCCAGCTCCTCCAGAAGCTCCCTAACTTGTCTTTCCTGACCCTAGGCCTGTCGGAGTCTCTCCTGAGTCCATCCTGAATCCCAGTGGGGAAGATGTCCCGGTCCCTGCACACAAAAAAATGGAGGCAAAGAATTTGTTAAAAAGGTCTGCCTTTTCCTCTGGTGCAAACACCAAATTGCCAAGCGTATCCTGCAGGGGCCCCACGTTACCTGGTGCCTTCTTCATACTCCCTATGTATTTAAAAAAGGACTTTTTGTTGTCCTTGATCCTTGAGGCAAGCCCTAGTTCCGTATCTGCCTTAGCTTTCCTAACAGCCCCCTACAGACCCGAGCGATGGAGGTATACTCCTCTTTGGTGATAGCCCCTCCCTTCCACTGGGTGTACACCTCCTTTTTGGCTTTCAGATGTTCCTGAATGCCTTTGGCTAGCCGGGGGGGCTTTTGAGCACTCTTGCCCCCTTTGATTCTCATTGGGACTGTTGCTTCTTGTGCTCGGAGATCGTCTCCTTAAGGACCAACCACTCATCTTGGACACCCAGTTCCCCTACCCTCCAGGACCTCAGTGCCCCTCCTACCAATCTCCTCAACTCATTGAAGTTGGCCCTCTTGAAGTCAAGGGCTACTGCCTTGCTACAAGCCCTTGACATCCTGCGCTGGATGGTGAATTCCAGTAGGCTGTGATCACTGTCGCCCATGTGGTCAAGAACCTGGAGTCTCCTCACCAGGTCATCGCCTGTGGCCAGGACCAGGTCCAGCAGGGTATTCCCCCTGGTGGGACTGTGCACCTCATGGGTTAGGTGGAGGTCCTGTATCTCAGCAAGGAACCTTCTTGAGCGGTCAGACCAGTCAGTTTATACCAATTATGTTGTCCTGCTTTTTCTACTCCTTTTGCAGATGGGGAGGATCGTTCAGATTCTCAGCTAATGTAAAATGTCATTGCTCCCTTAAAATTAGCGTACTACTATTTAAAGGACTGTCAATGGGCTGGCTCAGGTAACTAGGCTATATTTAGTCTGATACCAATTCTGGGCAAAATCATGGAAAGCATGACATGAAGAACACTTGGACAGTCTATTCAAGTTATTGTAGATAAGGCTGAGAGGTGACTATAAGATATTTTAGAGATTGAGGGGACTTTTCAGTCTTCCAGACCATGGCTTAATAAAATCTAAAGAATGAAACAGAATGTTAAACAAATACAGTCTTGAAATAAGATTTAATGTCCTGGCAGTTAGGTAATTAAACATGGAGCAAGTTTACCAGAGAGGGTGTCAAGTTTACCACTGCTTAGATTTTTAGGCAAGTTTAGATATCCTTCTAGTGCTAGGTAAAGGTATCTAAATTAACTCAGGTACTCAAAGCAATATAGTTAACACTGTTTTCCACTTGAGATAAGATACCCTGCTTTCCGACTGGGCTATCTAGTCCAGGCAGAGTACTGTGCAAGCAGTACAGCAACATCTCAAATAAGTATGCAGCTGGGTCAGATGTTAGTCGGTTTGTAAATACTGATTAAGATAGATCAGTTGTTCATGTGGGATCATTTGAACAGCATGTGCTTTAACACAGTCAACACAATGGGAATTTTGTCTAAGTAACTAAATGTTTTCAGGATTTAGTGTGTATGTGTGCGTGTGTGTAAACGCATGCTTTAATGCTGGGAAACATGTCCACCACGTCATAAAATGAATTACTTTAAAAAGTACTCTTACTGTTTGCAAGTTAGCAGAATTTTTCTTTTAAATCTTATGATATAGCAGAGTTGTTGAATTTGTTTTGTGGATTCTGTGTATTGCGAAAAAACCAACAGTAGTCAAGTATTCATATATTTTTAAAGCTTAAAAATATGAATTGCTTTGCTCTGAAAATACTGTTAATAGTTTGGCTTGTTTCTTCTCTTTATTGTGAGATTGGGAGAAAAGCATAGGTGGGAGAGAGCTATTACCTTTCACAATCTGAAAACAAGATGTACCCTAGATATTCTAGAATATCTATGGGATTGATGTTCATGGAGGGTGAAAACAGTTCATTGTGCAGGAGTCCAGCACAAGACTTTCTTCACATCTCTTAACCCTGGCATAGAGTCTGTACAAAGCTACTGAAGATTATGTGAGGATTGGTGATCTATTTTTAACTGGCACAGAAGGCTGAGGAGAAGTCGCACAGAACTGGTAGCCACCAACACAGCAGACATTAAAGGACTGCATTGTTAGAAGTATGTCTTTAAATATCTGTCTCCCACTGTGTTATGAGTGCTATTTCCTTTCAGAGGCTGGGATATAAGGAAGAACTTCTTTACTGTCCAAGCCCCTAGGGTTTGGAATAGACTGCCGCCGGAGGTGGTTCCAGCACCCACTTTGAACACCTTCAAGACACATTTGAATGCTTATCTTGCTGGGATCCTATGATCCCTGCTGACTTCCTGCCCCTGGGGCAGGGGCCTGGACTCTCTGATTCTCCGGGGTCCCTTCCAGTCAGAATGTCTCTGAATCTATGAGTATGATCTTAAAAGTTCTCTGCCCCAGCCCTATGCTGGAGAGTGGATTTTACTCTGGGCATTCCTCCCACGTAGAAATTATTGGGGAATTAAGTAGGGGCAGTGGATTTTACAAAAGCAGAATAGAACATTTAAAGGCATTTCTCCATAAGCTTTTAATATCCTATGTTCCCATTCTTTCATTGCAGATTTGGTTCTGAAGAGCTGAAACAAGAGTTCCTTGTACCAAGTATAGCTGGCGATGTTGTGGCTTGTTTGGGAGTCAGTGAAACTGGCGCAGGGTCAGATGTTGCAAGTAAGTATGCTCATTCTAAAGTACGCCAGTCTTACTGGCCCATTGGTTAAAGTGTTCGACTCTGGGTACACTAACAATTCCATTATTACTAACACCTAGTGATGGCATTGGTGAGAAATACATGGAAAACCAACATGTGGACAAGGTCAGAAAGGACAAAACAAAATAATACTCAAAGATGTGATGCAGTGTTTCAACTTGAAGGGATCAAAATGCATTAATTAGCTCTTGTAGAATTTCTAGTCATTGCCTGTATATTAGAACCAGGGGAACATATTAATACTCAGTACAATCAGCTATCACTCACATGGAAGTCTGAGCCAAATTCAGCAGAGATGAAAATAGTAGTACAAATAATATTTAGATGAACTAGTCAGAAATAGCTGCTAGTAATAAAATGGTGCCACTCAGGGGTGGGCAAAATGTGGCTGCAGGCTGGATGCAGCCTGCCAGGCTGTTCTGTCTGGCCTGCAGGTCCCCCCAAAATTTAGAAAATTAGTATTTATCTGCCCCTGGCTGCCTGTCACGTGGCCCTTGATGACTTGCCAAAACTCAGTAAGTGGCCCTCCACCCAAAATAATTGCCCGCCTCCGGTGTAACTTGTACTGTTTCATCATTTAACGGGTGTGTGAAACTAGAGTGATTTACTTAGTAGTGTAAGAATGTTGTAGCCATATTGGTCCAGCAATTATATGAGAGGAAAGGATTTCGTAGGGCAGTGATATCTTTTATTGAACCAACTATTTAGTCGGGGTAAGAGTTAGACTACATAGGTGGTCCAGTAAAAGATATGACCCTAAGAAATCAGGGCGAATAAAAGAAAATGCAGCTAACAAGAGATGAGCTAAGGCAGGGAAGTACCACTCTTAGCACTGATGAATTTGGCCCATTGTTTTTAAGAAAAGTATACAGTAGAGCAGGAAGTCAGCTGGGGTCATATGATTCTAGCAATATAGGCATCGAAGTGTTTCTTAAAGGTATCCAGAGTAGGTGCTTATATAATCACTATGCTGATCTTTTCTTCCACCCCCTCTAGGATTTCACTATGGTGTCTCCTTACGGTATATGGATGCTGATTTGATTTGGAGGAGATTCGTCCCGATTCAGTGGCTGAAACTCCAAAGCCAAATAGAATCAGGAGACCAATTTAAAGTTCCAAATCAATTTGAAACTCTCCAAATAGATTCTGAAAAGATTCGGAGAGCTTTGGAGATTCAGGCAGTTCTCGCGTGCTGTTGCAGGGAGCTGGGCCCAGACTTTATGCTGGTAAGTAGGGGGTGGGGGAGGGGGAACTGGAGGAGAGTGCAGGGGACCATGAG
>NW_017728886.1:43177106-43191143 GCF_001723895.1 Crocodylus porosus
GAATCACTGAATCAAATCACTGGCCCCTGTATCGTCTGAATCCAAATCCAAAGCAAATACTAGCCACTTTGCACAGGCTTAATAAATAAACATGTTTAAGGTATGCAGCACATCTGTTGTCTACATATACAAAAGTCCACATATCTGGCAAGGCACTATCAGTATTATTGATATTACAGGTCCTCAAAATACATCTCGTCTCTGTTGTATCCTGAACTGGATCAGTGCATTGTTGGTTTACTAGTCCATGTTGAAAAATATTGGCAGTGTAGCATTTCATTACTTTTTTCCAGCATAATCTCACGACACTGCTGAAGCCCCTTTCAGTGGCTGCTCTGAGAGGGTAAAATGCTTTTTGTTGTTCTCTATTTTTACTTAGAAGTAGTGAAGTTTATTTCATGTTAAGCGTATTAGACTTTTGTTTTATAAAGTGCATTGCATACAGTCTTAAACCTTTTCTTGTTTTGATACATGGAAACTATTAAAAATCTCAACTATATAAATTATGAAATGCCAGTATATAAACCAGCATGTATTTTGAATAATTCAATGGAAATAGTCATTATATAAAAACAACTACACGTATTACATATCCAACCATGAATTAGTACTTCCACCACCCCTTGCTGCAGGAACCTGAAGGAGAGGGACCATAATGAATTGGTTCTAAGGAGCTGGAAGTGGTATTGTTTTTGGACACACTGAACAAGCGTGCACAGCTCAAGATAACAAGTTGGCACACCCAGTTCTGTTAAAATTTGTACTAATTCATCCATTATTTTCTTATAAGACTAATGAGATTATATCCAGTGATATTTCATCCATTATTTTCTTATAAGACTAATGAGATCATATCCAGTGATATTTCTCAACAAAACTTGAATATTTAGCTTCTTGAATACTTACTTGATCTAAAAGGAACTACATTCTGATTTTTGTTTTCTAAAGACTAAGCTATGCCAACATTCTTAATCAATGTTATCAGCAAGGATTTAGTCAGGAAACAATAACATTAATAGAAGTTATACATCTAAATTCATTTCTTTCCAGTCAATTAGCTCAATTCTTAAGAAAAATCATTTCTATCATTTATAATTTTGTTTTGACTGTAACAAGAAAAATATCTTGAAGTTTGCCAGTAAAAGACATTCACCACCAATGCTTTTCTAATTTAGAAAGCTTTGATATTTATTTAATTAAATAAATACAGCTTTAATTTTGAGGTGCAATGTTACAGATAGTTGGACGTGCAAATACTCTTAGATGCATGCTGTTTATCATTTAACTTATTGGTATGAATCTCATGGCTTACTAGAGTTAACAGATCACCTCTTTAGGAAGATATCTATTATTTTGTTTATCTATGGGGGGAAAAAGGAGCAATCCATTCAACTGAGGAAGGGAACATGGGGTGCTAATCAGCAGTCAGAAAAGACAGCTTGAACCATATAAAACTATTCTAATTCACTAGCTCAGGGGCAGGCAATTATTTCAAGCAAAGGACCACTTACTGAGTTTTGGCAAGCTATCAAGGGCCTCAAGGGTGGCCCTGCTCCTTGACAGGTGCCTCCCCCTGGTTGAAATCTTGGGACCTGAAGTCCCACCCCTAGCCACTGACCTTTCCCACCAGAAATCTTGCCTCCCCCCCCCCCCCAAAGTACTCCTTTCAGCAAGGTTTTGCCATCTCGGAACCAGAAAAAAATTAAATTGTATTCTAAAAATCAAACATTTACTACAACATTCATTAGTTTCAAAAAAATATTTTTGTCCTGATTTCCATGCATTTGTGTAGTGTACATAGAGCTGATTGCACAGTAGCTTAAAGTGAAGTCTTACTCTTGTATATTGTGGAGGGGTGTGGCTATGGGGTTTGTGGGGGGCTGTGAGTATATGGGGGGAGAGTGACTGGGGAGGGTTGTGGCACATGTGGAGGAGGAGGATTTGCCCACAGCCTCTCTGTGGCAGTCAATGCCTCCTGCAGCACTCCTGCCAGCCAAGGTTCCACGCTCCTGCTGCTCCTGTTCCCGAGGCACTGGCATGGCCCCGTGCTTCCAGTTGCAGCCGCTTCCCCTGTCTGCCACCGCTGCCCTTTTGCCTCTTCCCCATTCCCCACCCCACAGCTCACTGCTCTGGCACCACGTCCAAGCTGCACAGCTGAGACTGCAAGATGCAGGAAGAGCTGGACAGACCTGGCTGGCATTACATGGAGCCAGCTGAGAATCGCAGGGGCCGGGCCAGTTGCTGTTGCATCCTGTGACTCGGTGCTGCAGCTAGGAAATGCACAGCAACTGGTGGGGCGGCTAGAGGGGAATGGTGGCAGCGGCAGGCAAATGGCTTTGACAAGTAGGGGGCAGTGGCTGCAAGTGGGTGTGTGGAGGGCAGCAACATCTGGGTGGGAGCACAGGACCCACACTGGGGCCAGCACCACCAGAGTCGAGAGCAGGGCAGCAGGAGCACGGGGCGGAGGCTTGCAAGGCTCTGTGGAGCCGGGCCAGGCTGTGCAAGCAAGGAGAGGAGAGAGCCAGTCTGGCTTCAGAGCCCCTGCCAGCCTGGCCCTGTGCTCCTGCTGCCCTGCTCTGGGCCTCTGCTGGCCCTGGCCCTGGCACACTGGCGTTGGGCTCTGCACTCCTGCCCAGCTGTCACTGAGCTCCATGTGCCTGCTCGCTGCCCCTTCCCCAACCTGTTGCCAGTTTCACCACTACCCTGCCCGTGGCTACCACTGCTCCTTTCCACTCCCCCTTCTCACCCCCACCAGCTGCTTTGGAACCATGTGGTTCCTGGCTGCAGTGCTGGGACTGCAGCAGCCAGTGTAGCCCAACCCTGAGGACTGGGGCAATTGCCTGTGGTCCTCTCCTGCCTCTCCCTTCCCCTCCTTCATTTCCCTGCAGTGCAGGGAGGCAGAAACAGCCCCACAGTTCCAGAACCCTCTGCTTGGCACGGGGCTTCCGGCGGGGGGCAGGGCCATGCAGGCCTTGCTTCTGCACCCACTTGGTCCTGCAGGTGGCATCCCCTGGGTCTGATTGCCCCTGGGTCCTGTCATCTTTGACAGGCAGCCAGAGGCAGATTAATATTAATTTTCTAAACTTTTTAGGGGCCCTGTGGGCCAGATGTGGCCTATGGGCCATATTTTGCCCTCCCCTGCACTTAGATGTTTCCTATTTTTTTTGTTTTTTGTTTGCTATTCATCTTCTCTTTTCTAGATTCTGTAGAGCAGAACAGCCATTCAGATGTAGAGCCTGTATAACATGCTCCAACTGTGATATCTTGTCTTTTCTAACCTGAAGCTTGATGTTAACTAGGACTCTTGAAAAATGACTAGTATCCTTAGCATTTGTATCTGCTCATTCCAGTTTTTCTTTGAAAAATATTAGTCAGTGACACAAACAAGGAAAAGATGATGATGATTACAGTAGTAATGATAATGATGGTATGTGAAAAAGTAAACAAGTAATTGAAAGGACATAACAAGTTTCCCAAATATAATTGTAACATTTCAAGAAACTAAATAAGAGATTGAGGCTCTTGGACTCCAATGCAAATTTCAAATTTAGGAACTCTTAAACAGGAAAATCCTTTGCTTCACGGTCACTTAGAAATATGGTCTTGCTGAGGAAACAAGTCATCTAAACTCCCAGGTTCTATTAGTAAAAAGGAAGAGAGTCAACTTCAGTGCAAAACCAGCACACAGAGTTAGTTGTGGAGAAAATAACAAAGAAAAGGATAGGATAATGCAACTACTGTTTTCTGTTTCAGTTTCAATTGCCAAGGTACTGCAGGATATTCATGTGGTCTACAGTGCAGTTAATCACCTTTGCATCCCACTTTTGTTCCCCAGACTGTGGTAATCATTTGGCTACATAGTTATAGGACATAGGACTGAAAGAAACTTCTGGGTTATCTAGTCCAGTTCCCTGCTATTGCAGGCAACCACATCCCTTTCGTAGGGTTATTATATTTCCAGGATCAAAAAAAGAGAACACCTGTAAGGGGGAGGGAAGGTATATGATTGTGGGTAGGGGGAAGTGATGTGCTTGTTCCCTGCTTCTGCCCCTCACTCCCGACCCACAGCCCTGCCCCCCCAGCCCTGCCACTGCCCTTGACTCCCAGCCCTGCCAGTGCACCTCACTCATGACCTGCAGCCCTGCCCTCCCCCAGGGCTGCTGGTACCCCTCACTGCTGACCTACAACTCTGCCCCTCCCCATCAATGCTGTCGGTGCCTCTCACTCCCAACCTGCAGCCCTGCCCCCCCCCCCCATACACACACTTATTTTCCAGGGCCCACACAGTTCAGAGCATGTGACCGCCAACAGCCAACCACCTTGCCTGCTGCTCCCAGCACCAAGCATCCAAGCTGCTGATGCCCAGGGACAGCAGAGGCAAAGCAAAAACCCAGACATTTGCTCGCGTTTTAAAAACCTGCCTGGACATGAAGACGAGAGGGCAAAAAAGAAGACATGTCCAGGAAAACCGGGACATATAGTAACCCTACAAGTTTCAGAAAGTGACCAAGCTCTGTGTTTAAACAGCTAGAATTCCTTTTCCCCATTGCTTGTGTTGGGAGGTAGTTTCAGATCCTCATTTCACTGAAGGTTTGAAGCCTTTCTCTAATTTCCAGTCTGAGCTGGTGATAGCCCAGTTACAGAAAAAAAGCTAGCACATGCATGTGGGCAGTTTTCGATGATCCAGCAACACAATTATGAAATTTGTTTGTGCAGGGGAGGTGGGAAGAGGAGGAGGAAGTGGAGTGGAAAGTGGTCCTGTATTCATAATTTCTTCCTTTTGTCTTCAGAGAGATGGCATTATGACAGTGGATGTTGGGACAGGGAGGAGGAAATGGAGTAGAAAGTGGTCCTGTATTTATAAATTTCTTCCTTTTGTTCATTGCTTGAAGGGCATGAGGATTTTGAATACTGAGTGAATGTTAGCTCGTCTGTCAGATATGACCTGTGGACTGACTCTTAACAGTCACCCTCCGTTCATCTGATCACTCATAACAATCTCTTATTTCACAATTGTTTTTAAATAGGTATCCAGACACGAGCCGTAAGAAAAGGCAATGATTATGTCATAAATGGAGGCAAGATGTGGACTACTACTGGGTGTCAAGCTGACTGGATGTGTCTATTGGCAAATACTAGTGAAGGACCACCCCACCAAAATAAATCTCTCATATGTCTGCCAATGAAGCTATCTGGTAAAAGAACTCAATTATTTTTCTTATTGTTTATGTTTTAGTGCTTTTTAACGTATGTGATAGAACATAAAAACCTTGTGGAGAAAGAATAATGCAGCTTCAAATGCTTCCTACATGTGTGGTTAAACAGAGTAGCTCTGTAACACAGAACTGTTAAACAAGATGTACTCAAAAGGAGTCCAGAAGTCCTGGAATAGAGGGGAGAACAGGAAGAGACAAAAGGAGGAAATTAAATACTTTGCAGACTTCAGCTCCTGGTCCCAAGGGACTTTTGTTAAAAATTATTTCTGTCCAGAAGTTTTTAAAAGTTTATCAAAATGTATTTGTTTGTAACCTCTGTGAGAATAGATAAAACAAGGAATTGCCAAGGGCAAAATTAATAGTATACAAAAGCATAATGAAAAACAGAGCAAAGCAGCATTCTGAAGAAATAACATCAGCATGTCCCATGTCTTGGTTCTGGAGATGATCCACATGCCCTTTATCTTGAAAGTTTTCTTTCCCCAAGAGACACTTCGTTACATCCAGCCCTTAAATGCATCATCTTTATTACTCATAGGGTTTTGCTGGTTATAAATTGTGAAGTATGTTCACAATTTATGAAATGCTGTTTCCTATGAACTAGAATTAGTGCACAGCATATATAGGTGATAGATTCAGTAATATAAAGCAAATAAACAAACAAACAGAAACTATTCAGTCCGGGTTAAGGTCTCTCCTTCCTGTTTTGTGCCTTGCCAGAATATGAAGTGCTGTGATACTCAAACTTCTGAAAATCAAAAAATAAGGATTTACCTCAGCAAAAAGGTTTGAGAATCAATGCACTCTATTTCCTGAGAAATGGCACTGTCTGTTAAGACGGAGTTTACATGTGCAATGGATCGGATGACCATATGGGACAATGTGAAATCTGAAACACTTATAAACTTTCATACAGGACAGCCTACCTTGGCAGGTGTTTTGCGATCATAACATCTGATGAAGTAGACTCTTGCCTATGAAAGCTTATGCCTCTCTGAACCAGTTAGTCTCTAAGATGCAATCCTACCCTGCCTTCTGCCTAACTTCAGCCCAACACACTAAGCACCACTCTCTAGAAAACAATGAGTTTGAGGTATTCCAAACTTAAACTTCTCATAGGAAACACACAGTAAAGGAATATGCCACTTTAAAGGAACACGCAACCTTAACATTGACATCTTTGTGTGAGGACCCAATACATTCACAGCTAGGATAGCCATATGTCCTGGTTTAGCTGAGAGAGTCCTGGATTTCAGAGGCCAGTCCCAGTCTGCTGTTGAAAATTAAAACAAGTCCTGGGTGCAGGGTGCAGAGAGGGGAGGTGGAGCAGCACAAGTTGTGAAACAGGAAGCCCTAGCAGACAGCAAAACTGCCCTAAAATAAGCTCACTTGATTAGTGGAATCACCATTAAAAAAGGGTGCCTGTCACCATTTTCTGCTTTTAAGAGATGTGATTGTTGTTGACTTTAACATTTCCTTTTTGGAAAAGCACAAGGAAAACTTGCAACCTTATCTTTGTGTTAATGAATTCTTTTGCAGTGAATCTCTTAGTATGTTTTAACAGCAAAATAATTGTGTTAGGAGTGAATGGTCATTCAAGCAGCTGTAGTTATCAATTAGATTTGAAGCTGAGGTCAAAATGGGGCTAGATTAATAATGATATAATTATATAAAAGTATGTAAGCTCTTGTATGGCCTTTTGTTCAGAAAAATCTCAAAGTGCTTTACCAAGTAGGTAAACATCATTATCACCATTTTGCATATGGATAAACTGAGGCACCAAGAGATGAAGTGACATGGGCAGGATCACTGAGCAGGCCAGTGGCGAAGCCAGCAGTAGTAACTAGAATCTTGCTCCACTGTTCTCTCTGTTAGGCCACACTAAATATGACCTGAGTTTCTGTCTCACCTCACACACCCTTTGTTATAACAGGAGGGAGATAATGGCCATGTTTTGAATGTTCAGCATATGGTGCTAGTGTAGCAGGTGTTGTGGGTCTGCCACCCTGGCACTTGGTGCACCCTGAGGTCCAATCCACCTGCTGGCTGTCTCCAGCCCAACCTCACCTCTAGTCTCTCACCTGCCACACCTTTGAAGTTATCCTTTGGTTTACCGAGGAAGCAGTCCCTGGGGCTGGGAGTAGCCCCTCTGGTTTCTCTGGCTGGTTCTGTCCTTGTGTCTAGATACAACTCGTACCTGAGGATCTGTGCTCCCCTTGGGTACTTCCCCTTTAAAGGAGCAGCCCCTCAGACCTCCAAGCACTTGTCAGGGCTTCAGCAGTCTCAGTCTTGGTCCTTTTTTTCTATGGCCAAATCCTCAGCCTGGGTCCTCTGTCTAAAACCTCAGCTCCCAAGCATCAGTTCAGACTTGGCTGCAATGCCTCCTGGGGCTCCAGCTTCACTCCTCCAGCCTCAGCAATTTGGATCTATCTCAGGGGTGGGGAAAATACATCCTGTGGGCCGGATCCAGCTGCCAGCTGATTGAATCTGGCCCATAAGCAGGTGCACACTAAGTGAGTGGATTTAGCCCTCTGGTTCTGGCACCTGTGTGGTGTTGAGACGCTGGGGCTGCTTCCAGCATGTCAGGTACTTGCTTGCTCACTCTTTCTCCCTCTCTCTCTTGGGTCAGGGCTGCCACCAGCGTGGAAGCAGAAGCATGAACCTGACTGCAGCTGTAGCACACCCTGCCACTCTTCCTCCCCTCCTTACTGCTCCCAAGTCTGGACCCAGCATTTGTCAGTCACATCCACATCTGCCCAGACGTGGCTGGCAGCTTCTGGGTCAGGGCTCCAGGGACAGGGGCAGGCATACTACAACTGCAAGTTAGTTCAGGCTTTTGTGCTGGTTTCATCTCACAGCTGTAGCTTATCACACCACTCCCAACATCTGGAACCCTGATTTTAAAGCTGCCTGTCACATTTGGGCAGCTGTGGATGCAGCCAGCAGCTGCTGGGAATATGACTCAGGAGTGTGCTATAGCTACGAATGGGTTCAGGCTTCTGTGCTGATTTGCAGCCCCAGGAGGGAGGGGTGGGGAGAGGGAGTGGGAGACAGAGAGGAAAAGAAAGAGAGGTGTGGCCCCTGACAGATCACCAAAGCTCATATTAACTGGCTTGCCAGCCCAAATAATTGCCCACCCCAGTCTAATTCCTGATAGTGGGGAGTGCCTTCCAAGCACCCCATTCATGGTCTCAATCTCCCCAGCTTGCCACCATGTTGGTCCTAGAATCCCCTGCCCTCATTACATGGTCCCTGACATCAGAAGGTCTACCCCTCCACAGGGCCTGCCCTCATGGTGCATGGCCTGCCCTGGCGCTCCAAAAGTTCTGCCCTCTAGGTCATGAGTTACGAGCTTAACCTATCAGGGAGCAAGTGATTGTGATCCCTGTAACAACCTGTCCCATCTTTCTGAACCAATCAGTGGGAGTTTCAGGCATGTTAGACCTCCCCAAGAAAGCACCAAACCAACTGAGTTGAGTCAAGGGCCGCAAACATGAAATATTTCAGAAGAAATCATTTTAAAGTAAAGACAAAAAAATCATACACTTAAAAGCAAACATCCACTATAATATATTTTAATTTTATTTTAAAAAATATTTGGGTCCTAATTTATGTGTTTGCATACTAGTTCAAAATAAAGTCTTAGTCTTGTATATTGTGTGTGAGGGGGTAGGGAGGTATATGTGGTGGAGGTGTGGGGGGGTGCGTGGTTGAGAGATGGGGGTGTGTGGGTATGGGGTGTATGGTTGGAGGGTGTGTGTGTATGTATGTGTGTGGTGGGTTGGGTATGAACATGTAGGGGGTTGACCGAGCACTAGGTCCTGGGAAGTGGCCGGGGAGGGTGGGGGAGGGGGAGGGGGAGGCATGTGCAGCAGAGCTTGCCTTGGGCAGTGCAGGTGCAGTCCGCTTCACTTACCCACCTCTAGCTCCACATGGGGCCAAGGCCTGCCTGCTTCTATGTGAGGCAGCCTGCCCCATGCTGCCACCTGTACCTGCCCTGTGCTCCTTCTGCATTTGCCTTGGCCCTGGCCAGCACGCATACCTTCATGGCAAGGCTGCCTTTTACCCGCACGGCTGCCCATAGGTGGCTGCTGATCGCAGTGGGCAAACGGAGTGGGTGGATGGTAACCTGGAGCTGGAACTCCTGGCTGCAGCTCCCCTCCCTCTCTCCCCGCCCCGCTGCCATTTTCCCTCCACCCACCAATGCTTCCCCTCCTACTTGCTGCCCAGAGCACTGCAGCAGGGACAGGACGAGGAGCCACTGGAGGTGAGGGAGCTGCACAATTCCAGCTGGAGCCCCAGCTGAGTCCCGGGAGCCACACCTGGTGGCACAGTGCAAGCTGGGCTGGCCCAACCCTGTCACCTCCAGCTCCTTTCCAAATCTCAGGAGCCACATGTGGCAGCAGAGAATGAACAAGGCCAGCCTGCCTCTGTTACCCACAGCTCTCTGTGGCTCCCACCTGGAGTCCCAGGAGCCACCTGTGTAGTTAAATTTACTGTTCTGTACACATGTAGCATACACAGAAGAGCATTATTCAATAGTATAAGGTATTGTTGCACATTTGTACCACATATTACAGAATAAAGGCATACAAGAAATTGTGTTTTAAGTACGTAGTAATTGTACAGTGGGAAAGTTGAAAATTTTGCCTGAACTTTTTCTGAATTCTATAATTTTGTTAATATTATGTTTTTATTTGTTGTATAATGTAATAAGTATGCCATGTTAGAGAGCATGCATGTCAGATGTACAGCTTATGAGCTGGATCTTGCCCACAGTCAGTTTACATCCAGGCTTCCAGAAGTTGGGGACATGGCTGTGGGGAATGGCCTACTTGGGAATCTAGGGCTGTCAGGCCCCTGTGGACATTGTGATCAGGAGAGTGAATGAGGGATAATACAGCTTTGGTTACTCTATGGTCGCCTTGCCTGTTGTCACTGCCATGGTCCTTTGTTCTCTGCTGCTCGCCCCACCACTGCCTCGTATTAGAGCTGCTATCGCTGCTGCATGCCCCATAGCTGCCATAGCATGGGGTCATGCCAACAGCAGCAGCTTCAGCACAGGGCACATGGCAGAAGCTGAAGCTGAGTCGCATTGCTTGAGCTGCCTCTGCCATTATGCCTTAGGTTGGAGCCTGAGCTGCCACTGCCATCACATGCCCCAGGCTGCAACTACCTCATGCCCTGCACTGAAACCAGCCTGGGGAGCCAAGTGAGTTTGACATCCCATTATTTAGTATAGCCTTAGCCCTATGGCTTGAAGACTGCAGTTTGCATTTCAATCAAATTTGACATCACATCTGCCATAGAATTTAATTAAATAATGCTAAACAAAATTGTGATTTTGAGGTGTGGCACCTAATTTACCCAGTCTCCAGATGGAGATATGTCAACATTGATAAATACTGATAGACTGATGGTCACAATGGCCAAAAGCTGTGAAGTACTGGTGCACAGCAAGGTGAACAACAAGCTGAAGTTCACTGATGTCAGTCTGCTGGACATAGACAAAAGGGCTTACGAAGTCAGGCTGACTTTGCACCTTAATTCTCACCAATTACTGAAATATCTTTAGATTACATCATTCATAATGAGTTCTCCCCATAGAGAAGAGCCTGTTTACTAGGTCACCCTGGTCCTGTTTTTGTGTTCTTTAGTACTCTTATCAATCACTTTTCTACCCATTGGCCTTCTGAGGTGCCAAGCTGCCTTTCCAGCACTTCCATGTAAGCCATATATGGTATGTTTAGTTTTGTTCCATTCCTGGGCCTTTTGGTTATGCTGTTACTAGGGCATACAGCCTACAGCAGGAAAATAAGCAGCAGCTTACCCAGTGGGAGCTAACAGATAGTAGTATCCTATGTACCTTATGTTCTCCTTGAGGAAGAAAAAAGAGAATATAACAAAATGAAAGAGGTTTTGGATACCTGTTTCACAGGCAGACGGAATATGAAAGGTTTGAATATAATAGGAAGACATACAAAACCTAGAAAGAAAGATCACTTAGCAGCATAAAGTAGGCTGTGTGTCAGGCAACAGTACAGTAGTAAAGAGGAAAGTGACAAATGGGAAAGAAGCAGTTGGATCAAATTTGTAACATAAAAACAGTTGGGATATGGGAGCCTAAAGTATTTTAATGAGGGAAGAATGGAGAAGCTGTAAATGATGGGGCAAAATACCCAACCACAGCAAGCAGTACTGTCCCACCAAAGAGGCAGAAGGTAGGAGATATTTTGCATTAGTATGCATTTCACCAAGAGTAGCGGAAATGGTTCAACAGAGGAAGCATTGCGAAAGGATGATGATAAATCCCAGTTCCTAGATATTGGGAATGTGGGAACCCAGAGCTTTAAGGGGATTTTCACATCACTGACTCTAGTTAGTCCCCTACGTTCACAGACAATTAATAATCCATAGGGGTCAAAAAGAATGCCCAGTTTGGCTCCTGTAAGGGAGGACAAGGCACTACCCATTTGGACACAGTACGGCAGAAAGAATTTTAGATTAAATTAAAAATCAGGTCTCAGAAGAACAGGCAGTATCTTTATACAAAAGTATGACTACATGGCTGAAGCAGTCAGTGTAAAACAAGCAGTCTCTATGGTGCCAACAAAAGCTTAAAACTGATCTAGGGATAGAGATCTGCAGACCGAATATGATTTTAAGTAGGCTATTAAAACATAGGATGTTTGTTGTCAGTTTCTTGGACAACTGAAGAAAGGACAGAGTTCTTTAAAATTTTATTTTTATATATGTTTAATTATTTATATAATATATTAATTGTGCTCCTACACTGCAGTTCTTTATGCCTGTTTTTGCTTATGGATTTTGGAAAGCATCTTTTTCTGAAGCACTGCAGAGATCACAATGTGTGGCTCACTTACAGGTAGGCCACCTGAAGGTCGCTTTGGTCCTATCAATGTAATACTAAATGTGTCAGAAGTTTACTTATTCAACTCTTGCCTCTTAAGAAGCATCAAATAAGTTTCTAGCAAGTTTCATGCTTTAGTTGTTCACCTCTAATATGCTGTAGTCAATTTGCAGATGCTGAAATTTCTGCCAGGACAAGGCCATGTGGATTTGAATATTTAAGCCGTTTTATTCTTGTGTTTGTGGCTGACTAACCTTAGCTTCCAACAGAGGATCTGCTGCCTCAACTGTTTCCCCTCTTGTGTGTTCAGTGTTGAATGCAAGCTGCAGCAGGGGTAATTAAAATCTCTGAATCCTGGATAGAAATTCATCTAGTGATTCTGAACTTAAAAAGGCCAATAGGCATATATGGTCTGTTTCTACATTAGAAACAAAGTTCAGGAAATATGCACCAAGCCATTCACAAACTGCCTGAATGTATTTATTTTTTGAGGATCCCTTATATTAATACATATCCCTGGTCTCTCTCTACACCGTGGTGGAAAATGATTAAGATATGACCTAGGCAGGAGGCTGCCCATTTCCAGCCCTGATGCCAGGGGGTGTTATCTGCTGCTCCAAACCTCCCCTACACTGTAGCCCATGCCTCACAGATGGCATCTAAGTTCATAACATCTCTGGCCCCAGACCGGGCCCTGTAACTCTCTAGTCTGGACCCCAACTAGATCCGTCCTACTCAGGCAGTCTGCTCTCTCATTCTGGGCTGCCTAGCTCCCTGTACTCTTCTTCCTCTGAGGTGTGGCCCTCCCAGGATCTTTGGCTACACAGGCCCTCGTCTCACCTCCAAGGCTAGTCAGAACCCCAGGTCCCCAGCTCTGGGCATCCCTCGTGGTGGGCCCCAGCCCCTTTTAACCCTTCTGGTCCTGGCCCCAACATTGACCAGTCAAGGGTGACTCAAGTCAGGCTTCTGAGCCACTAGCCCACAGTCTCTTACATGGGTCTGTCTTCTTGGGCCCTACTGTGGGGTTACCCATCCGGTTGTGGGGGTTGGGGTTGTTAAGGTGCCCCAACCTGCCTTTCACCAGGGTGGTAGCTGGCCTGGCATTTCTTGGGGGCTCCCATGCCACCAGGAGCCCCACCAGGCCACCCATCCCTGGCAGGGTGCAGTTTCAAGTCATGCCCAGGACCAAGAGCCTCCAAACCACCCCCATAAGCCCCTGTTCTTACCTCCAAGGTCTTCCTGGAGCAGTAGAGCTCAGCAGGGAGATGTCTCTTCCCTGCTGGCTGGTCACAAACCAGCACAGAGAGCTGGGCATTAAATGACCACCCAGATCAGGCATTACCGTGGCCTAGCCCTTAAAGTGGCAGGCATGTCCCTGCCACGTCCCCATGCTGAAAAATGGTGGTGGGGGCACTTTAACTATAGCTCGCTAAAAGTCCGTGCTCATCAAACATCCCTGCTACCATTTTTCAGCACGAGGATGCTGATGTGTGTGATGCTGGAGTCTGCTGGAATGCAGTAATTTCCAAGCTCCAACAGATTCAATGTCTGCTCCGATGCATTGTAATTACGGTGCATCAGAGCAACCTCACTGTACGTGTATAGGTGCCCATAAGGGCAAAGGTAGACATATATACAGGCATACCTCGTTTTATTGTGCTTCGCTTTGTTGCGCTTCGCAGATATTGCGTTTTTTACAAATTGAAGGTTTGTGGCAACCCTGCGTCGAGCAAGTCTATTGGTGCCATTTTTCCATCGGCACCATTTTTCCAACAGCATTGGCTCACTTCATGTGTCTGTGTCACATTTTGGTAATTCTTGCAATATTTCAAACTTTTTCATTATTATTATATTTGTTATGGTGATCTGTGATCTTTGATGTTACTATTGTAATTGTTTTGGGGCGCCACGAACCGTGCCCATATGAGACAGCGAACTTAATCGATAAAT
>NW_017728886.1:43191154-43225557 GCF_001723895.1 Crocodylus porosus
TTTTTTTTTAGACATAATGCTATTGCACACTTAATAGACTACAGTATAGTGTAAACGTAACTTTTATATGCACTGGGAAACCAAAAAATTCGCGTGACTCGCTTTATTGCGATATTCGCTTTATTGCGGTGGTCTGGAACCAAACCCGCAATATCTCCGAGGTATGCCTGTACAAAACACTTCAACTTCCGTCTTTTTTCAAAGATGCTTCTGTAGTGTACTGACCTACAACTGCATTACAGCTAAATTTTCCTTGTAAAACATTTCAGAGGTATCTCTGTTTCATCCATGGTTATTTTTTATTTGGTTTGGGCCCATTTGTAGTGCTATAATTCTGTGCATCATATGGCCTCTAATTTATAGTATTTTGAAGTTGTTTGAGGCTTTTAAAGTTGTTTAAAGTTTGTCCGTGTCCAAAGATGCCTGTCTGTGGCAACAATATAGTTAAAACCTAAGTAGCCCAGCTGGAAGGACATTTGAAAACAATATATTTAAATTCAAGTCCAGCATCAACCAAATGTCAGTGTTTGGCATAGAACAGAATTATTAACTGAACAGGGACCAGCAAACAGACATTTCCTCTAAACCTTCCAGGAAGTTTGAATGGTTCAGAATTTGCCAGCAGCTCCTGGCTAATTGGTATTCCAAAGGACTTCTATGGGTTCATCTCCAATCTTTGGCAGGATGATAAGGAACTATGAATACTCTTTCATGGGTACATGAAAGCCAGCAGAAATAAGATAATGAGCTGCTTGTACACACCACAGTGATTTAGTTTGGTTTAGTTCGCCCTAAATTGAAAGAGTGCATTTTTAAAAACACTGCTTCAATGTAGGGAGAATTAAACTTAACTAAACCCTTGTGGTGTGTACACAAAAGTGGGGGCCCAGTCCTTATCTGTCTCTTTGGCAGTGGGGAAAGGAAGGGGAGCAAGCTGCCAGTGGGCCAAGTGGTCCCTGAGCTGCGCAGGGGCTTCCCAGCTGGCACCCACCCACTGGCACCTGGCTCAGGTGGTCCCTGGGGGCACTGCAGCTGTGGAGGGAAGCACACCCCCCACCCCCCACAGCCACAGAGGGAAGCACTAGGCCCCTCACAGCTCAGGTAGGCAAGCAGGCTCTAGGGAGAAAAAAATGAGGATCAGGCTTGCTGTTTCGCCATTTGTTTTTTTCTTCTTCTTCAGTGGGACCTGGCAGCAGCCCTGTGTAGGCAGGCTCTTCAGTACAGCCTGCCTGCACAGGCTGCTGCCAGGTCCCACAGCCTCTGAGCTGCGTGGTGCCCGCCAAGCCCAGAGCACATCGGCTTCCAGCACCCCGTGCACTATTGCACTTTGTTAGGTAGCAAACTAAAAAACCTCAGAGGTGTTTTATCTTGCTACGTACCAAAGTCAGCACAATACGCCGCCGAGAGTGCAAACGGCAATGCCATTAAAGCAGAATAAGCAGCAATACTGTTAAACACCATTAGTGCCATTTACCTTCCGCAAAAAGGCATTTAAGGTGCTTTGAAGGCCAATTTTGTGGCGTGTACAATCACCCATGGTCTTGAAAAGCTAATCACCTACCCTAGAGGTTTTCAAGAGGAGACTGGACAGTTGTCTTCCTGCCTAGAGTGGGGCAGGGGGGCTGGACCCGATGATCTGCAAGGTCCCTTCCAGGCCCTAACAATTTGTGAATCAATGAAAGACTTGTTCTTTTATGCATCATTCAGTATTATTACAGTGGATGGGATAAGGGGGTCAGTACTGTAAATAGTTTAAGGAATTAAGTTTATTGTGAATTGTGTGTGTGTGTAATGTACACACACATACACATTGATTTATAATTACTTTCAGCTTTCTATTCTAAAGGAGCAGATATATGAAGTGCTTGCAGAATGCTTAATGCCTTTTCATTTAAAGGACAAGGATAAGTTTTAGTTTAAAGCATGGCACCTTGTGTTTTCCATCATATTCTAGAAATATTTTATTACCAATTTACTGCAGTATGGGTACTTGACAATTAACATTAATTTCTGTATTTTGTTCTGAATTTAAAAGTAGCACATAAAGGGAAACCTGATGTATGATTTTTGGGGGTCCATTAAAATAAAAGGTGGTTTCTGCTAGAAAATCTTCAGTTTTTTAATTAATAAAAATAAAGTAATTTACTAATTTAAAATAGAGGTGGCATTCTTAAAAATAGCATAGAGATGTTCTGTTACATTGATCACAAAAAAAGGCATATTTATGTTTTATTAACCTACAACTTTAGGCTAAGCATACAAACTTTCTAATTTACAGGTTTGAGTATAGAACTTTCTTTGTTATTTTTTTTAAATACAAGATTTGTACTGAGACTTTTATTTCCTATAGCTTTTCTATTACACCTTTGTTTCTAGGTGTTCACATTGCTAAAAAGATAGACAAGCTGGGCATGAAATCATCAGATACGGCTCAGATATTTTTTGAAGATGTCAGAGTTCCCTGCAAATACCTAATTGGGGAGGAAGGAATGGGTTTTACGTACCAGATGTTGCAATTCCAAGAAGAGCGTCTTTGGGCAGTAGCCAATGGTAAGTTGACTCATACTTCTGGGAAGGGTACAACACTCTCAGAAAAACTAAAAAGAACTTTATTTTAATTTATGATAAAATTCTGTCATGACTGATCAGTCAGATTCTGGACACAGAAGGCTTTCTTTGCATAAGTTGACCAAAAACTAAACAGAAAGAAATTTATGGAAGACATTGTAGGTGATGTTTTAAGCTTTTATTTTCCTTGGAGCCATCTAATAATAAACAATAAAATGAAGATGCAGTGTGAAAAATGTGTGGGCTCCAAATTGAACACAAAGGCTATTACAACATGGAGAAAATAACAAGCCTGTACGTACCATAAAGCTGCCTCTGAAATTTCTTGTAATGGAGAAAGTCATTTTTCTGTCTTGCTTTAGGTTTTCCCTGAGTAAATATATAAAAATGTCATTCTTTAATAGCTTTGCCATCTCAACATCTCTGCTTTACTTCAGCATGGATGGAAGTTAAGCAGTGGCAATAAAAACTTACCCACAGAGTTCTGCTTTATCAACCTTGAGTAAAAATCATGTTTAGGAGTCAGTGCCCTGCTCTGCCCCACTGCAGCAGCCAGAAGGAGGTCTAGACTCCCCCTGGTTGCTAGCCCAGGTGCTGGCAGGGAGCACAGGGCCAGGAGACAGCTGTCTTCTGGTATGAGTTGGGAGACCGCTCCCTGCCCCCAGGAGCTGCCTGTTGCTGGGGCAGGCTCCAGTGGTAGTGCCCAGGTGGGGAAAATGTACCCCTGCCACGGCAGCAGGGAGCTCCCAGCTGTGACTACCCAATCAGGCAGGGGTTTGGAAAAAACTGCAGTGGAGGGGCAGGTCCCACTCCAAGGGATTCCCTGCCCAGCTGTAGCTTGCTGCTACCTGGCCCACCGGCAGATTGGGGCAGGGGGCTGGGACCTGCCCCTCCTTTGCAGCTCTTTCCAAGTTCTCTGCCTCGATTGCTCAATCAGGGCTCAAGGTGGGGAAAGGCTGCGGGACTGGGAGCTGCCCTAGAACAAAACAGTTCCCAGCCAACCCTGGGCTGTGCAGCAAAGTCTTCATGTGCAGTCTGGATCAGGCTGGAGACTGCCCAAAACGGGACATTGTTTCCCTCCCGAACTCCAGTGGCAGAGCCCACCTTGACAGCAGGCAGCTTCTGGGGGGCAGGGAGCAATCTTTCACCGCCTGCTGCCCAGCTGACCGGGAGCAAATTTGCTCCCTGTCACCGTTTACACTTGCCTTATTGCATAGTAATTACTCAGCAGTTAATTTGCTACTTGCATTTGCAGGTAGCAAGTTAACTGCCAAGTACAGCAAATGACTGCTGAGTAATGGTCTGCACATGTAGACAGTGGCACTTACTTTGCAGTCATTTGCTCCACTGCTCAGTAAAGTGTCTTGTGTAGACATGCCCAGTTTCTCATTCTCCACACCTGTTTAAAACCTGCAGCTGTTCTCATTAAGAAAAGTTGGATTTTTTTTTTTAATATTAGAACAGAAGTATTTTTCATGGTATCTCCTTCTCATGATGTGGGGTTGGTTTTCTGACACTTGTGGAGGGAGATTTGAGCTGTCACATCTAGCATTATTAGTACTTTATTAGCCCATAATGTGCATAATAATGAGAGTATCAACAGGTGATGTGTATATCTATAGCAACTTAATCTGGGATGTCAGGAGATAAAATTTTGGTCATTACTAACCCAGGACAGTTTTAAACCTTTTTGATTCAGCCACAAATCTCAGCGAAGGACTGGAACCCAAGTGTTGCACTTGACAGGCCAGAGTCTTGTGAGCATTGTGTTCTCTAGCCCAAGGAACATTTACTTTGACATTTCTAAAATGTTGTCCTCATTTTTCATTTAGCTGAAATTATTCACTGAATTCAACCTGACTGTTATTAATAGTTTGTGTTGAATAATACACAAGTGAACTAATTTCAGTGAATAAACTATTTTCCAAAAAAATATTCTTCTAGCCTAAGTGTAAGGCACACATTAGAGGCCTTGGCATACGTGCCTCCACTTTGTATTTATCTTCTGCCATATAAAGATTGGAATTGTATGTTGTTGCTATAAATGTGTAGCTAAATATTAGAAATTCTGGGTTAAGCTGCAGAAGTGTGGCTAAAGCAGAAGTCCCCAAAAGCCTGTTTCTGAGTGACCTCAGAATGAACGTAGACAGATACGACACCTAGCAAAGAGACTGAAAAGACTGCTCTGCTGCTTGGAAGTTTTAGCTATACCAAGTCCCCTCAACAGGAGATGAATTCCTTCTCTCAGGAACAGAACTGGATGGTAGCTCCTTGAGTCAGGACCACAGGCAACCAGGAAAAGTCAGAGACCAGAAAAGGTGGCAGTCATCCCAGTAAAGCACCCCCTATTCCCGCCCCCCACACCTCAGGCATTAAGGGATATAAACTGTTGTAAACCTGGCAAATTTTGGGAATTAATGACTTGAGTTATTGGGGAAATTGAACAACTAATAACAGCTCAGAATTCCTGGGGTCTGGCCTACATCCATTCTCCCAGGCATGAGTATGTCTTTGCATTGCCATTGCCTGATCTGAATGTTAGTTAAACTTATCTTTAGCTTCCCTGAAAAGTGGTTCTCTTGAAAAGAGATGGGCATGCTCCATCTTTACTCCAGGGCCCCATCCAACAAAGTGAACTCTTTATCGTAATTTGGGTATAGCAGTCATCCTTTTCATTGGTGTGGAGGAACTGCTGCCGCAGCTGTCAAGAGCAAGAGTCCTAGGGTACAATCCTTTCAGAACTCTTTTAGGGATATTTGAAAACATGCTCCAGAGCAGGAACTTTGAAATAGGTGCCCACAAACACTCCCTGTGCGGAAGGGAGGATGCAGCTGTGGTGCTGTCCCTTCTTACCTTTTGGAATGGCTAGTACTGCTTCCAGCACTGGTCTAGAGCAGTCTTGGCAAATGAAATCTACTCCTAAGCAAAAAGTCAGTCTACTGGTGTATTGGGTTTGTGTTGTCCAGCTCTCCAAGGTGCAATTTTCCTAAAATGCAAGAACTATGACTATGTCTGGTTCCTGTGTTTGAAGTAACCCTTTCCACCATCAGCTCAGACTAACCAAAACGTGTCAGTTATAAACTACACCTAAGCCATCTATGTTAACTTCAAAAGTCTTACCTTCCCACAAGCCAATGTTTACTGTTGAACCTGTGAAGGCAACTTACTCAGAAAAATAAGGCAAAATAAAGGAGTCTGGCTGTAGCAAGATATATTTTATTATTCCATTTTCCCACAAGCACCAAAACCAAAGCATTAAAAACAAAAGCATTAAAACCAAAGATGGGTCTTTTTGTTTGTTTGTTTGTTTAATTAATATCTTACTACAAAGCAATTACTGTGCATCCCCTGGGGGTCTTATAAGAGGAGAAGAATGATTTGTCTCCACTAAAATCTTGTTAGTTTTTTTATTATTATTATAATTTTATTTTGCAGATCTCTTTTTTATGACTTGCTCTTGTAATTACTTCTATGAATAAGTATCTGCATTACCCTTCTTTCCGCCGGCACGATTGCACATTCCAACAGCTGTCCCAGCAAAAAGCAGCTCAAATTTTAAACACTTTCATGCCTATTGATACAGAGAGGATGAGAAACTTGGAATTATTCAGTGGGACCCGTTACCAGTTTTCTTCTGAATACTTTGAGAGAGAGTTCTTTTGAATGTAAAGCTTTAACTAAGGTTTTGAAATGATATAGCAACAAAAGAAAATAAGTGACTGAGGACATTAAAAAAAAACTGGAGGACCTCAAATTATGTTATGTGAAAATAGCAATGAACTATAGGAAAGAGACCTATTATGAAAAATGTTCCTAAAATCTTCCCAGAGGGCATAATAAAGCCAAGAGGGTTTTCTTTCTTTAAAAGATGCGGATCTTGTTAGGAAAAAAATCTGTGATATTGCTTGTCTTAAAACAAGGCATTCATTTTCAGGAGCCCTAGTGCCAGTAGATTTGTAAGTAATATTGAAAGTCAACTAAGCACAGCCTCAGGGTGAAATGCATTATTAGGATAGTAGAGGATATTTTTTAAATACACGTTGATGCTGTTGTTCAGCCTAAAGATGTGATGCCATGCCTTTAATAGGTTAACAGCATTTTTTATAATGTATAAAGAATAATCAAGTGAGAGAATAATCTGTATTTCATCTTCCTCTTTTTTTTTTTTAAAGGAGCTGTGATTAAAAACTCTATTTGGGAAAAGATCTTTATAAAAATGTCACCTCAACCTTGCAACTGGCAGGCTGTAGATGTGGGCACCTCCATAGAAGCCAGATGCAGGACTGGGCCTTTATGGATTATGTCAGCAATTCCCAAAGTATAGTATGTTTCAACTTAGGTAGTGGGACGGGCATGAAAAGTTCCTTGGGCCCGTGCAAACCATGGCTCCCAGTTCCACCTGTAGACCCCCTACTTTAGCAGCTGCTGCTGCATTCTTTGATGCTGACTACCACCAATCCTGCTTGCTAGTGACAGTCAGTGGCAGGGAAACACAGCAGTGTCTGAAGTGGGAGGAGTTGGGGACAGCATGAGAGTGCCCAACCCTGCTATGGTGGGCATAAACCAGCAAGCTTGGGGAGGCTCTGGGTTATCTGGGTTAACCTTTGTTGAAACTGTGGGGGTATACAGTTAAGTTTCTTTAAGAGTGACATGGTACTCACATGTCATTCTTCCAAACACAGGCACATCATTGCCCAGAGCAATTGGCACATATTTGCTGTTGTCTGTTCTCTTGTGAAGGCTTGGGTTTCTCTGTAGTAAAGAGATGCTAAGAAGAGAAGCTAAGAGAAGACTGCAGAGAAGCATTGGCTGAAGGCTTGTCAAACAGCAGCCCAGTAAAAACCGTAGAGACTGAGCACTTTTGGGGCTGAGCACTGGCTGAAGAGGGTAGAGCTGTCAGCAGAGGCACTATCTCTTATTATTTAATATCTCTTGTGTTGAGGGAAACGACTATTTTTCTTTGTAAATAAATAGAACCATATCAAAGAAACACCTACACTATCGCCAATATTTTCTTGGATGAAACAGCTTGCAAAAACCCACATTTTGGCTAATCTGTCCATTTCATTTTCTTTTCATAATGGCAGATCATAGATTTATAGGTATCTATTCACTTGCCTATAGGCACAACTTTAGACATCTGAAGTCTTTATGTGAGTGTTCTCTTGCATTTCAAGGGAGCTCTGTTGTTTGAGGACACACTTGTCTCCATAAAATCAAGACTGAGTCAAAGTCTGTGTGAAATAAAACTCTGGAGTCTGTGGTCTGAAAGCTTGTATTCTGCACAAGTAGAGTTCTGGAGTGTCCTTTTTGCACAATTTTGGAGAAACTAATTAAGCAGTGGCAAACCACAAGAAAAGAAAGTAATTTGGCCATTTGTACATATACGTTACAAGAAAACAAAAGACACAACTCTGAAACTAATCCTGAAAACTTGTATATGTACTCAACATGTGCTTGAAGTATTTTGTTGAAATCAGCAAGACAGGTCATCGACTCATAGAAAATTAAGGTTGGAAGGGACCTTAGGAGGTCATCTAGTCCTGATCAAAGCAGGACCATCTCCAACTATATTATCCCAGCCACAGCTTTCTCTAGCTGGTTCCTAAAAACCTCCAAGGACGGAGAATCTACAGTCTCTTGGGGTAACCTGTTCCAGTGTTTTACTGCCCTCCTAGTAAGGAAGTTTTTCCTAATATCTAACCTAAACCTCTCTTCCTGCAACTTGAAACCTACCCTGGAAATCTTCAAGAGGAGACTGGACGGTCATCTCACTGGGCTCACCTGACCCCAGCTGTCTTTTCTGCGTAGTGCAGGGGGGGCTAAACCCAATGATCTTCCGAGGTCCCTTCCAGCCTCTGCCAATCTGTCTATGAAACGATTACTCCTTGTTCTGTCCTTTGCCACCACTGAGAAGAATCTAGCTCCATCCTTTTTGGAACCACTTTTCTGGTAGTTAAAGGCTGCTATTAAATCCCCTCTCTACCTTCTCTAGACTAAATAAGCCCAGTTCCCTCAGCCTCTTCTCTGAAGTAAGGTGCCCTACCCCCCATCACCATTTTTGGACTCTCCAATTTGGCCATATCATTTCTGTAGTTGGGGGGCCCAAAACTGAACACAGTACACCAGATGTAGCTCAACCAGTGCCAAATACAGGGAAATAATCACTTCCCTCAGTCTGCTGGCAACACTCTGCTAATGCACTTTGCCGCTAGCCTTGTTCTCAACAAGGCTAGCACTTTGCCGCTAGCCTTGTTCTCAACAAAGGCACACTGTTGGCTCATATTCAGCTTATTTTCTGCTGCAAGCCCCCAGGTCCTTTTCTGCAACACTGCTACTTAGCCAGTTGGCCCCCAACCTGTACACCCAGTGCCTGGGACTGTTTTGTTCTAAGTGCAGGACTATATGCTTGTCTTATTGATTGATACCCATGAGATTTATTTTGGTACAATCCTCCAATTTGTCTAGGTCTCTCTGAATCCTATCCCTACCCTCCAATGTATCTACTACTCCCCACAACTTGGTGTCATCTGCAAGCTTGCTGAGAGTGTATTCTGTGCCATCTTCCAGTACATCGTTGAAAATATTGAACAAAAACCAGCCCCAGAACTGGCCCCTGGGGCACTCCACTTGAGGCCAGCTGCCAACTAGACATCACGCCATTGATTACTACTCTCTGAATCTGATGATCCAGCCAGGTTTGTATCCACTTTACAGTCCATTCATCCAACCTCTACTTCCTTAGCTTACTTGTGAGAAAGTTGTGGGAGACCATATCAAAAGCCTAGCTAAAGTCAAGGTATACCACGTCCGCTGGTCTCCCCACATCTACAGAGCCAGTCGTTTCATCATAAAAGACAATCAGGTTGGTCAGGCATGACTTACCTTTGGTGAATCCATCTTGACTGTTCCTGATCACCTTTTTCTCCAAGTGCTTAAAAATGGGTTTCTTGAGGACCTGCTCCATGACTTTTCCAGGTGAGGCTAACTGGTCTGTAGTTCCCTGGATCCTCCTTTTTCCCTTTTTTAAATATGGGCACTATATTTGCCCTTCTACAACCATCTGAGACCTTTCACAATAACCATGAGTTTTCAAAGATGATGGCCAATGGCTCTGCAATCACATTGGCCAGCTCCCTCTGCAACCTCAGGTGCATCCCATTCAGCCCTGTGGACTTGTATATGTGCAGCTCCTCTAAATAGTCCCTAGCCTCTTCTTTTATCACAGTTGGCTGCTCACCCCCTCCTCAAACTGCGCTGCCAGGTGCAGTAGTCTGGGGGCTGACCTTGCCTGGAAAGCGTGAAGTGAAAAATGCATTGAGTACATCAGCCTTTTCTGCATACTTTGTCACTTGCCTCTCCCATTCAATAACCACCACCCATAACTTCTTCTTTTGTATGTTTGAAATGAAGTATTTGCTAAGCATTTGCAGGATTAGAGTTGTACATGGCATGCTAGTCTTCAGTGCAGGAAATATCAAGATGTCCTTCACCTGTACTCTATTGTCAGGAAAAGGACCCCTGATTCCCTAGAGATTCCAGTTCTCTGATGATTAGTTTACCACTGAAGCAATTACTTTAGATTTAAAATTTTTGGAGAGTCTCTCCATCATTCTGTTGTGGTAACTGGCTCTTTAAATTTCAGACACAGCTCTGTGAAGTGGTTTTATTCCCAATTATTGTAAGCTTTAGCTTCCTACCTTTCTATTATTAAACATATAATTCTTTTCATGTACTGTCTTTTTTTTCTCCTCGTTTCTTCTCTTCCCTTCACAATTTTTTAAAATATTTTTATTGGAATTTATTAATAACATGAAACAAAAAGAATAGTTTCCTATAAGCCTTTCTATCAGTTTTATATTTTGCAAAAATCTTATTTTGCCAAACCAAAATTTGATCTCCAGAATTAAAACATTTCCTGCTTTCCTCCTTGGCCAGGTTTATCACAGACATGTATAGAGACTGTTACTTGCTTATTAAAAATAACTGAACATATATTTGTATTCATAATGTACCACTCGTTATTTGTTAGGTCTGTCACACTAGTAACAGGTTCTGCTGGGTCCTGTTGAAGTTAGTAGGACCTTGGAAAAGACTAGACCTGTGGGCAGGACAGTACAGATATTTTTGTGTGAACCGCTGTATGTATTTAGAGAGAATAAGAACATCTTACCATTTTTACTTAACTATAAGTTTAGCTCCCCCTCCCCCCATCCACTTGAGGGGAAAAGCCCCTCGTCTTATATTTGCATATAAGGATAACTCACTAAATACATGATCTATTATTAAAGATAAGCAAGTGAACAGAGGTTCACTTTTGATTCCAGAAATGCAGCTACATGCCTGCAGTGTCCCAAGCCAGAAGCCTGGCAAGGCAGGGAGGCAGCACTAAAGTATGCCTCACTGCCTGGTTGGAGCAGACAGCATGAGCCAAGGCTTAGTTCACCTACCCTGCAAGGGAGTGGTTTTCAGGGGAGATGCAAAGCATCCTGGGATGCTGGGAGACTATTAGTTAACTTGAATCTGGAGGGGATCTGGGACAGTTCAGTAAACTGCTTTAATGTAAATCAGTTAAGTCTGATGCTACATCCATCCAAGTTTATCTTAAACCAGTTTCAGCCATTTTGAAAGCTGTTTGTGTGCACTGAACTTCTGTTGTGTTATAGATTTGAACCAGTTTCCTATCCGTTACACCATTTTATGGTTAATTTCTGTCCCTAGCTACAACCAAGGCCTGTTCAGAAAATGATGGCATTCGGCCATAGACTAAACAGGCAGCTGACATGGCTTCCTCCAGCTGGTAAACCTGTTGGGATTGGGGGAGGAGGGGATATGGCCTGGGGCTGGTACAAGCTGCCCAGCTGGGTTTGGGAGGCACATTACTCAGGGAGGGGGTGCAGGGTGCAGGCACAGCAGCATTGGGACCAAGGGCTATGCTCTGCTGCCGCTTACCCTTTTCTTCCCGGAGTGAGCTGCACCTGCATCACACCCCCTACCCCCCATGTGCCCACTGGGCAAGCAGCAGCAGAGCATAGCCCCTGCTCCCAGTGCTGCCATGCCTACATCAGTGCTGGGAGTGGGGACTCTGCACTGCTGCTGCAAGCCAGCTGGCACAGGGGATGTGGGATGAGGATGTGGCAGTGCTGGGAGTGGGAGCTATGCCCTGCTGCCGCTTGCCCCCTTCCACCCACAGATAGCCGTGCCCTCATCCTGCCCCTCCCCGCCCTGGCTGGACAAGCAGCAGCAGGGCATAGCCCCTACTCCGAGTGCTGTTGCACCCACATCCTGCACCTGCCTGCCCCCTTGCCCAAGTACTGTGCTTCCCACACGAGCTGGGCAGCTTCTCCCAGCCCCAATCCCTCCCTCTCAGCTTGTAAGCCTGGTTAGTCTATGGCTGAATTGCTAATCTTTTCTGAATCTTTTTCCGAATCAATTAGGATGCTTTGAATTGACTCAGAGATTTTAATTGGTCTCCCGATTCGATTTGGATTTGGAGACTGGGTCCCTGAATGGGGCTGAAACTCCTCTAAATTGAATTGGCTACTGAAACTTTGCACAGTCCTAGTGTACAGGTTCAGTTGAACCTTGGTTTCTAGATGGATCCAACACACAGGGAAGATTTTATGGCAAGAGAGACAGAAAAATAGTACATTTACCATATTTTCTTGCTTATAACATGCCCTGGAATAAGATACAGTACCTTGTTTTTGAAAAGCAGAAGGAAAAAATTCCTTCTGTGTAGTAAGTAACTGAGTGGCAGCAATTATGGAGCCTAGCCTCTTTTTTTTTTCCTGCTTTCTTTAGATTCCGTGCAGACTTTACTTAGGCTTTTGCACAGCAGAAGCCTAGGTAGCAGAAAGTGCTGTTAATGTTTCTTTGTTTATATTATGCTCTCCAGTTTTCAGCATTAGTGTGTTGTGTGTGAAAAAATATGGTACAGCAAAAGCTCCGTTATCCGGCACCCATGAGAAATGAGGCATGCCAGATAACCAAATGTGCCGGTTATCTGAGAGGTGTCTTTGCTTGCCCCTCCCACCACATCTGGCGCATCCACATCTCAGATTAACCGTGCTGCCCCTCCCCTGATGTCAGTGTGCCGGGGGAAAGGGAGGGGAAGGCTCTGAGCAGACTGCTTTACTCTGCGCAGGCTGCTTTCCCCTGGGCTGTGGAATTCGACAAAATCAGAAGTCCCACTTCTGGTTTCCCTTTTGCCTCATCGACCGGCGTCAACCCGCATGCTGGTTAATAGAGCATACCAGTTAATCAAGTGCTGGTTAACACGGCTGTTACTGTATAGGGGTGTTGGTGAGATTTCAGGCTGAAGGAAGGTAGAGAACTTAGAAAGACTGCAGACTTCAGTCTTACAGCAGAAAAGACTTCACAATCTGTATTTATCATATAGTTTGCAAAATATTTATATATTTTCATACTGTATAAGACTTTTGCCACTTACTTACATAGTCAAAATGCTCCATCTCAGGTGCTTTTGCTGTAGATTTTAGCTTTGCCACGTTAGAAATACGAACACCTGCCATTTCTTTAATCTTTTTTTGTGTAGTTTCACAGTAAATGAATTTGTATAAGTCTTGCTCAACCAGATTTTCTACAGAATTCCAAGTAATAGAATTTGTGCCTCTTCTAGTATAACATCTGGGCTAAAAGGACACATCCAGAAGTTTTTTCCCATCTCGGTGATTGTAGCTATTAGTTTGCTGCTTTTCCATTCCGGGGGATTTTGGCAACATACCAGTGTAATTGTGCAATGATCATTAGCTTTTTTCATTGCTAAGCCTTTAGTATTGTGTAACTTGAACCTTTAAGCAAAATTAATTGTTCCTTCTGTAAAGTGCAAGTCCCACACCAAGGATGAACTATACTCCTTTCCAAAAGGACAGAAGGCAGCATGGTATAATATGTAGCATATTAATTTCTCTGGCATTCAGGCATTTTTAGGGTCAAAACAGAGTGAGGGATATTTATTTGAGAAAGCATTCAGAAAGTTAGATAATGACAAAATACTTTTTAAATGGTGTACTGGAAGTCATTCCAACATGGGTCTTTAAGAGGAGGCTAGATGTACACCTTGCTGAGGTCGTTTGACCCCAGTACTCTTTCCTGCCATGGCAAGGGGTTGGACTAGATGATCTACTCAGGTCCCTTCTGACCCTAGAAACTATGAAACTATGCAGGAAGAGCATGGGAGAAGGATAGAGACATTTAATAAGAAGGCGGCAGAACAGTCGCAGTAAAGAGTCAAGTGAGACAAGATAGTGGCGCGTGCCCAGTAAAGAAGCTTAGCCTTGAAAATGATGCAGAGGGAGATGTGGAGTTATTGGAAAGACTTATAAGTGAATGGGCCATATGGGTAGATTGTTTTGCATGAAATGAATGGGAAAAGATGATTATAGTAATCCAGGTAGGAGACTGTCAAGGCTTAGACAAAGGTTTTAGCAATAACTCTTTGGATCTGAGATTCTGAATATGTTTCCCATATACCTTTAAATAAAGCTTTATGTGGAATGTTAATGGAGTTGAAACTCTTAAGTGCTAAAATAAAATGATAGATTAATTTATTTTCGAAAAACAAGCATGTTCATTGTATACAACCCTATTTTATACAACCTGGGAATATGAACAGAAAAGCCCACTTGAATAGCAGCTGTTCTCTGCTTACATTTATTAAGTTGTGCAACAAATGGATAATATTATACAAGACACTATCAACTACACTCGGCAACGAAAAATATTCAACCAGCCAGTGCTGAACAACCAAATAGTGCACTTTCGCCTGGCAGAGTTAGCAACTGAAGTGGAACTTCTTCGTTCTCTGCTCTACCGGGCTGTTGGTAAGCTTCTATATTTCCCTTATATTCAGCTTATATTTCTATAATATAAGAAATTATGCTTATATTTGGCTTATATTTACCTTATATTTAGTTGGTAAGCTTCTATATTTACCTAGTATTTTCTTAATATTAAGGACATTGTTTTAGGCAGAAAATATGGGGAGAGGTCTGGGACTGAGAAAAAATAGTGGTTGTTGATTTACTGTAAAAACTTGTGTTTTAATTTTAGGTCTCTATATAAGAGGCAATGATGTGACCACATTTGCTTCCATGGGTAAGCTAAAGGCAGGCCGCCTAGCCCGTAAACTGTCTGATAATTGTCTCCAATTCTGGGGAGGAATGGGATTCACCAATGAGGTGTCAGTAAGCAGATTTTACAGGTAAGCATTTGGTAAGAACAGTACAGGCCTTGACTCTGCTTTAACTGATATGAATAACATAGAACACAGAAAACACTTGACATAGGATGCTTGGTTTTTTTCCAGTTTTTCTACAAAATGTAAAAGACTTGGGCCTGATCTTCAGTTGAATTAAATGTTATTCCCTTGAACTCAGTATAGTTGCATTAATTTACACTGGGCAAGGCCCTAATGCTTTGATTGTCATTAACAACTTAGGACCTAATCCTGTAAAGGAGAGGTTGGCAACCTGGGTTGGCAACCTATGGCTTGCAGAGCCTTTGGATCTGGCCCATGAAGCAGTGGCTTTGGCAGCATTCGGTGGTAGGGGTTCTTCCTGCACCGCCTCTGTCAGCTGCCTGGGGTTATGGCATTGTGGGAGCTCTGTCCACATCACACTGCAGTCCAGCAGCACTGGGTCTGGCAGAGAGGGGCTTGCACTATGATGTGCTGCAGTTGAGTGGTAACCAAGTGACAGTGGTAGAAGAAGTGGCAGTAGCAGCTGTGTCCTAATGTCTGCCTCTCCCCAGTTCAAGCTGGGTTATTCTACACCCCCTTCCCCCCTCTGGAAAAAATTGCTGACTCCTTGACTCCTTGTACAAAGGGATCCAAAAGATGGTAATCTTTTTGATGTTATTGTGGTTCAGCTTAGGTGTCAAAATAAGGGAGCATGGATGAATATCCTGCTTCCTAAATCAATCAGGGCCTTACATGATAATTGTACAGATTGATCTACCCAAAGGCTAGCGTTTAACGTTTAAGTGAAAGGAATGGCCACTAGTGGGGCTCCACATCCTTCTGCAATTTTCTATTTGCCCTTAGGCAATAGGACCAGAGAGAGAGATACTTCATTGACCAGTCCTTTCCTGTTTGGCTAGTGGTCGCCTGCCTATCCAAGGTGCTAAGTGCCTGTGGTACAAATTACAGGAACAGATATAAAATGAAACATCAGTTTGGTCCTCAACCCTACAACAACCAACAGAACTCAGTCCCTCGCAAAAGCATATGTATCTGCTTGAGTCTCTTATAGGCTTCTACATTTTAAACTTTCCACTCTGTTGTAAACACAGAAGGGTCCTGCGAGCCTACCTATACCTTGTGCTCTGTTCCCCAATGTTCTTCTCTAGTCATCTGTATAGAATTACTTCAGATGCCCTTACCTAGTATACAGGTAGTCCTCAGATTTACAACACAATTCATAACTTGGAACCTATTTTCCCATAGGAACAATGTTGTAAATGGGGGATTGGTTCCTGAACCAAGGCCCAATACCCTATTTTCACAAAAAATACCCCAGAATTTTGTAGTTAATCAATTATAGATGTGTAATATAGCTACATTAATGTATGTAAATTGTAAATAGTAACTATATTGATTTGGAAGGACTTCTTTGAAGTTACTTTGCTGGACTTTTTGAAGGGTTCTTGGCTTGAGTCTTCTCAGGAGTCTTGGCTGCAGGTTTTTCTGGAGTCTTGTCTACTTTCTTAAAGAAATTGTCTAAGGAAATTTGGACAGATGTTCTCCAGGGAGATGGGCGACACAGTGAACTTGTTTGCCAGCAAGGCATTGCGTCAGATCAAGCATCGTAAAGTCAAAACTGATGTCAGAAAGTCAAAACAGGGTGTCAATTTATAAACATTTTAAGTGCCCTGAATTGTAACTTGAAACATCTCAAGTCAAGGACTGCCTGTACAGGAGATGTGTGTTCCTTCCATGTCATTTCTGATCTTAAAGTGGTACAAAAAACCTTGCACTAACTCTACACAGTATGAGTAAATTTTACCCAGAGACTCCCAGAAGTATCAAAGGGAAGATGGCAAACTACGAAGGCGGAGCTATCTGAGAACCACCTAGTAATAATAATTGTGGAAGAAAAAAACTGAATCTCAAGATTAACAGAATAGTCTGTAAGAAACATGTTTTATATGAGAAACTAGCAGCTTGAAGTAGATTGCTGGCTTCAAATTATTGTATTCTTTTGGAGGATACCAATATTCTGCCTATTAAATTATTGCTGTATTCATTGTTATGTAAACTAAATTTTCCTGATACAGCACATTTCAGCTCATATATCAACTATCAAAATAATACACCTAATAATATGTTAGTGGAGTTAGAGTTTAAATATACCACTCCTGCATAAAGTGACAATAGAAAAACATAAAGTTATAGAAAGCTTCCTTCTTTAGAGCACGTTACTTAGGCCTAGGCCTGTGCGAAGTGGCTAGTATTTGCTTTGGATGATTCAGGGGACTCTGATTCGATTTGGTGATTCATATCACTGTCCCAAATTGATTCGACCAAATCTGATTCGGAAATTTGGCCACCGCTGAATTGTCCAAATCTCCAAATCAAACAGGCCCCTAAACCATAGAAACATTTATCAAAGTATTTTCATTTAAGAGGGAAATGAGTCATATGCATGTATATTGCTTACATGTGACTTAGGAGCTCTGAATTCTTAGTGTTAGTACTTTTGCTTCTTCTGGGGAGCACTACAGCCAACTCTGTGATATAGCTGTTCTGGACCCGTTCTAGGATAGTCACTAAGCAGAATAGTGTAGTTGTGCACTTGCTCCCCAGTTTGAAAATCCAGAATACTTTGTTTCTGCCACCCTGTATTAAAGAAGCAGATCTTTGAACCCTCAGAGGAAACAGCATGATAAATGAGTTCAAAGGAGACATGATGTCTACGCTCCAAAACTTCATTATGACGTAGTGAAATTCCATTGTAAGGGAATCATACTTGTCAGGGACACAAAAGTAAGACTGTTTCCTAAAAGTACTAACATAGCTTCACCCCATTTTCCTCTTAATCTTGAATAAGCAATTCCACAAGTCTCCTGATACTATCTCCTTTTACAAGGATGTCTGAGTAATTGGTTCACGTCACCATGATGTTTATAAAGTAGCTAGCAGCTGTTAAGCACTGAATTCAGTCACACCATTTAAAGGTTGAATTTATTAATGATATTGGTGGGGAGATAGTACCTAGACCCTGTAAAAATTGTTGGCCAACTTGTTTTTATTAACTGGTGATATTTTTAGAACGGTAGTCCTTAAGTCAGTTTTTCTCCAAAATATTTCTAAAATGTACTTATTGTATTGTATAGAAGGAACTAACGAAGGCTAGTTCCCCTGCACCCAGCTGACATTTCTTAAATGTTTCTCCCCTTTGTTTTTCACTGGAAGCTTTTGTTTTGTTTTGTTTCATTTTTTGATGGTGTTTTGTATGTGGGGGAAAGAAAAACAGTTGAGCTTGCTGATGCCAAATGTGAAGGTTTTGCACCTTCAGAACCTCTAATGTCTTGCTGGAACTCAATCATCCTAGAGAAGGAGATTCAAAGAGAATGGTATTTCAGGCCTGACTCTTAACAACCAGGGTAAACTGAGTAAAATTCAGTCTGACAATTGGAGTGTGTTCCATTATACACTAAGCCAATTTCTACTTTCACCTGATCTGTAAAGGATAATTTTGAAAAAAAACTTGGGTAGCAGCAATGGGCATTAATATCCATGCCTAAATTCTTTATAATACATTGCTGGTTCCTGTGCTGTACTAATTTGGATGAAGGAATGTCACGGGTGATACAAACAGCTCAAACTTTTTACACAATACCAACATTTCCCTTTAATATATACCTTTGAATATATTACCTTTGATCTTTTTAAAAAAGATATCTGCCTATATCTGAAAATTTGAAAGAGCATGAGATAAATACTTGAGAGTGCAGTGTAAAGAAAGTCATGCTGCTATCCTGCAGTTTAGTTGGGTGTAGCTAGCCAAAAAAAACCCCTGCCCTCCTCTCTCCCTCCCCCAAAATGGGGAGAACAGTAACTACTAATAAAGTCACGCACTAGAAGCAGCAGCTTCTAAAACAGCCTGCCAGAAAATAGTAATATCCCAAGATGCATAAGTCATTAAAAAAAATTAAGCAAGGTATGATATGAACACCTTCCTAACCAAGAAACCTTTGAAAAGGATAAAGGGAATAAAAGACCTTCTTATGATAAAATCACTGTCATGAAGCTGATGCCAGAATGAAACACAGAAGTTGAACCAGCACATGTGCATTACAAGCAGTTCTGTCTTTCAGCACAAGTTATCTTTTTCTTTCCCACATCAAAGGAGAGTTAGCAGTTCCAAAAAACCCTTCCAAAAAAAGGAAAACTTCAAATTATTTAATTCCTCATAATAACTCAGCCTGTTTTGAAGATTAAGGCATTCTGAAACTGCAGGAGCTTTCTCTCATATAGTTAATGAACAAAGAAATACCTTTCCAAGATCACAGAGATTATTTCAAGTGGAAAATGTAATTTTTGGGGGTGGATACAAGCACTGAACAGAAGCAGCTCAGCTATAGAACTTTATATATAGCATTGCTAGCATGGCACTGCATGGGCTTTTCATTGTGGAATTAATTGTAATCCATAGCCTTTGCATGGCCCTTTACATGTTTTCAGAAGGTTTTACTAATGTTAATTGACTCTCAGAAAATACCCATGAGGTAGGTTGTAACAGAGAGCCAGAAGGCTCTGGTTGCATGAGAAAAGAGTAGCAGGTGGAGCTGGCTACAAGAAAAAGAGCCAGCCAAGGGAAGAGGTAGAACCTAGGAGTGCCTGTCACAGAGAGGTGAAGCTTTGCTATTCAACCGGAGTGCTAGGGTCTATGTGGCAGGGAGCTAGGGTCTTTGTGGGGACAGGTTTTTGTTACATCCAGAGTGCTTTCTTATTGTGTTTCATAGATTTCATAGACATTGGGGCTGGAAGGGACCTCAGAAGATCATCGAGTCCAGCCCCCTGCCTGAAAGGCAGGAAGTCAGCTGGGGTCATAGGATCCCAGCAAGATAAGCATCCAATTTTCTCTTGAAGGTGTTCAATGTAGGTGCTTGAACCACCTCCGATGGCAGGCTGTTCCAGACCTTGGGGGCTCGGACAGTAAAGGAATTCTTCCTTATGTTCAGCCGGAAACCGTCTTGCAGTAGTTTACAACCGTTCGACCACATCATCCCTTGTGGTGCTCTGGTGAACAACCATTCCCCCAGATACTGGTGGTTACCCCGATAAACTTATAGGTGGCCATCAGATCCACCCGTTGTGGTTTATAGAGGTGGTTTGGGCATAGCTGAAAGGGGAGCTACATCAGGGCAGCAGAGGGGCACATATAGGCTAACCCGCAGCGGGATGCCAGAGGCACACCAGCATTTTGAGCCTTGCTAGGGGCTTGAGACATAGACTGGGCTTAAGCCTTATAGGGCGGCAGCCTAGGGAAGGACAGTAGCTGAGTTCAGCTTAAGCCAGAGAGGGCCAGGCAGCCCCAGTAAGATAGGGCTGGGGTCCCAGACAGAGCCAAAGCAGTCTCTGTGCTCAGAGCAGACCTGAGACAGTGCCAGGGGCCCAGGCAGAGCTGAAGCAGGTTCAGTGCCAGAGACCGAGCCAGAGGGCCCAGGCCTAAAGTTTTCAAGGTAAGGGTTGGAACCCAGAAGCCAGGTCCAGCACAATGGGGCTGGGCTAAGGGAACCAGGGAGAGAAAAAGGGCCAAGGCTGGGAAAGGTGAGACTCCAACAAGGGTATAGAGGTCTGAGGTGGCCTGCTATTGGATTGGGGCCAAGTGCCCACCAAAATCATTAATCGGTAACACCTGCGAGGCATGGGCATGGCTGTAAGGGAGGTTTGGAGGCTGTGAATAGCCCTTAAGGCTGCAAGAATCCGAAGGTACCCTAGAGTCAGAGCAGGGCAAGGGTTGCGTGGTCACCAGGGGATGTCACAGCTGCCCCTGGAGCACAACCTGGTTACATATGTAAATATCGTTATGATACAATTGAAGCAGAGATGATAGCAAGTTGCCCAAGGCCACACATTGAGGAGCTCAGATGCTACAGTGATGAACTTGGCACAAATGGTCAGAAAGAAAGGGGATAATAGTAGAGACATTGTGAGGTGTAAGGACAGTTGTTCTGTTGCTTTTTATCTATGATGGGAGGAGGATATTTCATCAGCTGGCACCTGCCCTTGCTCCTTCTACTCTTAGCACTTGGTACCAGTCCTGCTTCTCCAAATCATGAGATTTTGCTGCTGACTGGCCAGTTTTACTCCTGTGACCCAGTAATGATCCTACTGCTGTTGATGCACTGAACACACCACCACTGTCATCTGCTTTTGCAGATGATAGTGGTGCTAATGTAACAAACCCTAACAAACCCTCTCTGGACCTGGTGTCTTTCAAAAGGAGTGTTTCCCATGGGTGTTCACACCTTTTTGAGAAAACATGCTATGACAGAAAGCCTGGAGACCTCTGTCACTTTAAGGAGAGAGACCACAGCAGTTAGGCCTGAATAGGGGCTAGCTGCAAAAGGGCAGGCAGCCAGGAATCCCTGCCACGGAGGCAGAGAGCTGCATGAGAGAAATGAGGAAAACCTGCAGCCTATTCTGTATAAAATAGGCTGGCTATAGGAGAACTGGCAGCCAGGAGATCAGTTAGCTATTAATGGGATGCCAGCAAATGGAGTGCCTGTCACAGAGCGGTGAAGCTGCAGGCAGCCAGCTGCAGGCAAGCTCTTACCCTGCAAAGGTAACTTCCTCAGGGAGAGGAAGTGCAGTGGCAAACTGTACCCAGGCAGGTAGGTAGGAAGCCCAGAAGCAAGGGGCTGCCAACTGCTTAGCTAAGCCCTAGCTCAGAAAGCAGGCAGGTCATCAGTCACAGGGAGGGAACACTTGTGGGGAGCTACAGGGTCACCTGTTGGACGGGGCAGGGCTTAGGTGGCTCATGAAGTCTGTGCGTGAGAGTACACAGAGCAGTCTGGCTCTGCAAGCTGCAGGGGAAGGAGGTCCTGGAAGGATTGCTGCCAGGGAACACCTGATTGACCACTGAGCTGCTTTGAAGCTACCAATAAGGCTCTGAGAGCTTGCAGGGGGGAGGATATAGCCCAGAGTAGGGGAAGCTGGGTGTGTACCGCTAGTGAGTGGGATTTATCTTCAGACCAGTGTGGGGATAGTTTGAGTTACAGCCGGGGGCTTATATTTTGTTGCACTGTTTGAACGGGTGGTTTGGATTTGGGACTGTTCAGGTGGGGGTCCCAGTTATGCTGGAAGGGTATGTGACTGCCTTGAACCCTGCCAAGGGATGAAGCTTAAAATGGCAAGCGTAGCAGAGGCAGGGCCAGGAGCCCAGTAGGGCACAAACCAGAAGGGCACAAACCAGAGTCAGGGACCTACAGCCCAAGAAGGGTGAAACAAGTGCCCAAGAGGGGTGAGAACCACGGTCAGGGACCTGGAGCCTGAGAGGGGGCAAGATTGGCCCAGGAGGGCACAGAAACCAGGGACAGGGGCCCAGCAGTCAAGAAGGGTGAATTCTGGGGCCAAGGGCCCAGAGCAAGAGACACCAGGGCCAGAGATGCTGACAACTGAAAGGGCTGAAGCCAAGAGGTGGAACTGAATGAGTGGGCAGAGCTGAAGGCTTGCAGCCAAAGGAAAGGGCAGCTAAAGCTGAGAGGGCCAAAGCCTCTACAAGGGACTTAACAGTATTGAGTAAAACCTGCAAGGCATGGGCACAGCTGTAGGGGAGGTTGGAGTCTTGAACAGCCCATAAGGCAGTGGGTACCCTGGGGCACATACAGGCCAGGAGGGCCCATCTAGTGAAGGATTGGATTTGTGCTAGCAGGGTCCAGGAGGGGAGCCGCTCACAAACATAGGACTAAGTCATATTCAAAGATTCTTGAACAGCTTGCCTTTAAAAAATCAACCATTACATCAAGGCAAGTGTAAAGGGAGGGCAGTAGCCATTGGGCCACCGGTGGGGGTCACAGCCGCCCTTCAGTCCCAGTCCTGCTACGTATGCCTGTTCCTTTTTAAAATGTGGACTCACAGAAATGTTTTCCTTTGACCTTTAGCTCCATACAGCAGACGTTACAGATGATTCAAACTGATCTCTCTTTTTTTTCAGTACATTTCATTAATTCACTGTTGAGGAAAGTGATATTTTGCAATGAAGGCAGGGAAGCTGATGTTCAGATTTAAATCCACTGACTAGGTTACAGTTTCCTGTAACCTTAATTTTCAGATGCATGATGTTTCTGAATAGAAATAATTAAGAGCTATTACTTGGGGTGGGGAAGTTACAGAAATGTGATGGTTAAAATCTTTATTCTATTTCTTCAGCCGCTTCCCATGAACCTTGTCACCATCTGGTTTCCTTCTGAGAGACCAGTAAAGCAGAACTTAAGAAAGGGCTGGATGTTCAATTCCTCAGATTTATTCCTCCCTACTTCTCCTTTTTCACTGTTGCTGAGAACTAATTCCTGTCCGTTATTTGTGTATTGGATCTATCAGTGTCACAGTTCTTGGGTTAACTGGATCCCTGACCTGTGGTCTTTCAGGGGTACCTCAGAAAAATCCATGATCCTTTCCTGCCCAACTAGGCCTGAGGCTGCAAGCTCCTGCAGTCTACCATGATTATCTCAGCAGGTCTGAGTTCAGTTCAGAACCTGCAGTTCAAGTGTATGGGTGGCAATGGCAGGATTATTTAGTGATTTGTCAGTGCTCATTAGGCCAAGTATCATTTATTCAGAACAAACACATGTAAGAGAATACGTCTTAAAGTGATACACTTACCTATCTTGCGGTATGACCCACCATCTCCTATGTGGAGTCACTGGCAGGTTGGTCACATACTAGGTCTGTTTAAAAAATGAGAGCAACTCCCCTGTTCCTGAGTTTCAAGTCCTTGGCATTGTTAGTTCTCTTAAACTAGGTGAAGCCAGTCTATGCTTCCTTCCCAAGAGAGAAATGTCAAAAGATGCATTGCCTGCATTTTTCTACTTTACTCCTTAGATCCCACAGGGATTTCACTCTGACCCAGTCATTAGGAAGCCCACAATACAGATCACATCTAAAACAGAGGTTCCCAAACTCTGACATATTGTGCACCATCACTTTAAAATGATACAACCTTAAGTACCACCAGCAATTTTTTTTTGGTTCAACCTTAAGTACCAACAACACATTTTTTGTCAGATAAAGTAATTATAATAAATCTGTTAAATCATACCACTGACAGGTTATCTGAGTACCACTGGTGGTACGCATCCCACAGATTGGGAACTGCCGATCTAAAACATTTCTAAAATACTCTTTGAATATTCCGTATCATCTGTTACAGAGTAGCAAAGCAAATTTTATCACTACTTGGGCTCTGCCTAGGAGCAGTTTCCTGTTTCATATATACAAACCATCTGTGCCATGATCTAATGCATAAACAACGAGGAGTGGTGGGTAGCGTGGGAGTTTTTCTTGCATGCCTCCAAGAGCTTTGATGATTAAGTGTTTGCAGCTAGTACAGTGCTACAAAGGTGTATAATGTTAAACATTATCAAGGGCTTGCAGGTCACAGAAGCAGAGAGCACCACTACATAGAGGAGATAAAGTAAGTATGTTGTTCTAGCTCTGCTGCCTTCCACAGAGCCCAGAGGGGAACAGTGCATTATCAGGCTGTTGAACCAAGATTTAGCAGAACCAGTTTTTTTCAGTGAGAATCAACTTTTCAGTGAAAAAATAGCAAGGGTTGGGATGTAGTTTGCAGCTTGAGTAGCTATGAGAATTTAGGCATTGCTGGTAAAGATGACTCAGTGATGTAGATGCCAGCTTTTAAATTAGTCTCACTGGAACCACTCAAGTGGGAAGGGTAAGATAAGTCTTTCCTCTTCAAGGTAGATAAGTACTGTAGTAGCAGTAGCAGTATTTACAGCTTTCGCCAAGCAATATAATAAAATGGACAATAAAATTATATATATACACACACGCATACATATTAAATAACATTTATATAAATCATAATTTTTACTAAAAGCACAAAATAAGATCCGTTTGACCAGTTTAGACAAAGTTAGAACATGATGTATAAATGAACAATAGAACAGGAGAGGAAAATTCTATTTGATTTTGGCCCTCAGTCTTTCTGCAAGTGGAGTAAGTATACCTAAGGAGTGTAAGACAGGCTCCGAAGCATTAGAAAGAAGCCAGATTGTTTTTCCTCATTAGCTCAGTTTTTAGTTTTTCCAATTAATGGAGAGATCCGTTTCCCTCTTATTTCTTCAAAGAACATACAAGACCACAAATAAAAGTTTTAGTTATCAAACTCATTCGTCCTGCAAGAGCATGTTCTGTCCAAATTAGAATCCAATACTACCTGCCCATGACAACTGCACATCTCATTGATGTGAATCTCAATCTAGTGATGGCCTCTCATTGTCTGTAGTTTTGCACTACAGATGTAAGTGTCTGGGCAAATGGGGGAAGTTCGAGACAGTGTTACTGCCAGCATACCTGTCTGCATGCTGGCTTCTTTAATTCTTAAATGCATGTCTTGTTTTACTCTCAGTACATTTCCCAGGCCATTTACCTACAGAAGACTGTGTAGATGTTCTTTAACCATCCAAACTAGGATTTGGCAAAGGAGAGCCTTCTAGAATGTATTTCTTGGGGTATCTGGTAGGCATAAAAGATTCATCCAGTAATTTAGGGCAGACATTTCCAACCACTGGGCCGCAAGTATTGGCTGCTGGGTCATGGCACCAGCCCCCAGCTTGGACCCCCATCTGTCTACACGGGCAAGCAGCTTCCGCTGCCAGCAGTCACATATGGGGTTAAAGCTGGGCAGCGGGGCAGCCTTGGGAGGGAGGCAGCCAGCTCCGTGCACCCCATCCTACTCCCATGCTGGTCTGCAGTATAAAAAAGGTTGTGAAACACTGGTTTAGAGTTCTTAATTGGGCTAAAGTGCTCACATTTATAGTCAAGTTTCAGAGCACATGAGAATCTATTGTAGAATTAAGTAAAGGTAAAATTTGCCTTAAAAATACATTAGGAATCTTTTCAAATATCAGGTGGATCGTAGGGTCAACACCCTAGAGTTTTGCTCTGTACAATAAAATGGAATCTACCTTGGATCTATAGACTCTATAGCAGCGTTTCTCAACCCATGTTTCACAACCCAAAAGAGGGTTGCAAGACTATGTGGAAGGGTTGCACATAAACTTTAAAAATGGATTCTCCTTTAAAGGAGAATAATGTGGGAAACCATGGGTTTTCCCTTGCAGGCTGGCAGAGTTCCAGCCTGGAAGGGGCTGCCCCCCACACTCCACACCTCCTACTCCACACAGTGGAGGGCTGGCTCTAGGAGCAGTGGGTTGGAAATGAGGGGCCCTGGATTTAGATTGGCCATCAGTGTTTACAAATGGGTCCTGATACAAAAAAGGTTGAGAATCGCTGCTCTGTAGTGCTGCCAGAATTGCACTTCTGCACATTTTATTGTAGAACAAACCTTGTTTTGTTCTAACATTTACATTTTCAATGCACTTATTCCAGTGCTCTGAGTTTTTGGTTGTGACATTTCTTTTCCTCTTTCCCCCTAGTCTCTTCCCCCTCCCCTCTCCTGCTTTACCTTTTGTCTTGCTTATCACCACCTATTTACATTTTCACTGACATCCTAGCACACTTTTAGCTTCTCTCATTCCTTGGAGTCACAGACCAACAGAGACTCCCTGTGCCTGACAAAGGATGACTGCACGAAAGCTTGCAAAGAACTTTATTCCAACTACTCAGTTGGTCTAATAAAAGATATCACATCTAACCAAAGAACCTTGCCTGCCTTATTCCAGTTCAGCTTTTTGCTAAAATATATTCCAAGGTATTTAAGGAAGGATACCACCTGTATTTTCTTTTTCTGTAAAAAAGCAATCCCATTCCTTCTTTCCAATGGTCATTTCCAAAGACTGTTACTTTGGATAGGGCATGCGAGTCACATAACACACCCTTGATGCTGCATCAAATAGTAAGTGAAGATTAATTGTAAGAGAGCTTTGTCTATTGATGTTAGTGCCAGTTTCTTCCGTAATTTTAATCTGTCTGTAGAGTAGAAGACTCTATTGAGATCTATGAAGGCTACATACAGATAATCTTGTCTTTTAACATTTTTGGATGCTAAATAATACAATGCCAAACAATGGCCCATGCAGGAATAGCCTCCTCTAAAACCAGTATGCTCGTCTCCCCAAATATTTTCAGAAATCCATGTCTGAAGGTGAAAAAGTAAATGTGTTTCAGATATTTTGGCAGGAATACACATGAGGCTAATCCTGGTTTTCTCTGTAAAAATCATGAATTCTCTGATAGAAGAAGAAAGTCACAAATTCTATTATTAAAAACTCCAAAATCCAAGTTTTTCTGTGATTAAAATGAAATGCCACTACATATATATATTTATGCATCGATTGAGCACAGTTATTGTATTGAGATACTTACAATTTTAAAACAATTTGGAAGCCTACCAGTGCCTCAATCACTATAATACAATAAATTCTAAATACCTATAATGGGTTTCTTACCATGGAAAATCAGAGCTAATCCTGCCCCATTCACTCACCAAGATGCACACAGATTTGGGAAGCATGTGTCCCCCATGCCTCCTAGATGAGCTGCCCACAACTGTCTCCCTCCCTCACCTTGGGGGCCTCAGTTCTCCCCCCTCCTCGTGCTGCCAAACTTACCTGGCTGCCTGGAGGCCTTGTGCACATCCACATGGCACCCTGTCCCTGACCACTGGACATCCACATGGCACCCCCTGCCTGACCATCCTGATCCCCCCCAGCCCCTTGCAAGCTGAAACTCTGCCAGCCTGCAAAGGAAAACTTAATGTCTCCCATGTTTGTCTCATTTAAAGGAGAAAATCCAGGTTTTTCTCCTTAAAATGAGAAAATCTGAGTTTTATGATGTTTTTCTGTGGTGAACAGAAAACCCAGATCCCTGGTGATAAGACACAAGATCTCTTATCACTATTTTTTAAAACTGGGACTATTATATTTTTATTCCAGTACCTTTGATAAATACCTTCTAAAATAATTGTATTAAAATTTTTGGTCTGATTCAGACACAACCAGTCAATGTTTTGAGGAGAAAATCAAGACCAAGAGCTTTTCTGTTTCTCAGTAGGGATACATATGCTCTTACTTGAGGTTCAGAGGTGAGATAATGATCTACTTGTAGCTTAACAGATAAAAGTTCTTTCAACAAGAAGCTACCATTTCCTTCACCATCTGCAGATAAGTTGTTAAACTTGCTTTTAAAAAACAAGACCCATGTATCTTCGGGGATATTCACATTAGAAATCCCTTTGGTTATAATTTGCCAAAAATGTTAATTGTCATATTTTTTCCTTACAGCTACTAGTTCCTCCCACAGTTTCATTTGATATTGTTTCTTTTTCATAGCTATCAATTTTTCATAGTCTGTTTTAATTTTCTTGACCCACTGAAAGGTAACAATCATTTTTAGACTTATATTCCTCCGCTGTGTCCTGATTCCTTCCCAAAGTGCACTTTACATTCTGACAGCACATGCATGGGTGGATCTAGGATTTTGCGAAGAAGGGTGCAGGAGCAGCAACTAACGCTGCAGGCATGGCTGCATTACCCCTCCCAGCTCCCCCTTCACACCCAGGTGGCAGGCCACACCATGGGAGCAGCAATGAGGACTTATTTTAAGTCCCCAAATTAGCTAACAATCTTATCATCCCCTCACCACCTCCACATCCCCTTCTTTTGCCTACCACTGCAACTGTCTCTGGCTGATCTGGGGGAGGGGAGGGAGGGCGGGTGATCTGGGCTGGGCTGAGCTCCAAAGCTATTCCTGCCCTGCTCCAGCTGGGAACAGCAGCAGCAGCAGGCAGGTTGCCTGGTCCCACTAGTAATTCCCTACCGATCTAGAACTGAGTGCAAGGAGGGGGAACCTGCCTGGCATTGCCACTGCTGTCTCCTGCTGAGCCCAGGTACAACAGCTCTGGAGCTCCTTCCCTCTCAGCCCTCCCAAACCATAACCCTCGTGGTTCATTTCACAGGAAGTCAGAGGTTGGCTTCAGAGCCACTGCAGCCAGGCCCAGGGGACAGCAGTGCCAGGGGGGTTCCCTCTCCCAGTGTTTGCTCCTGGACTAGTGGGCCCTGGGCAGACAGAAAGCACCTGCTGTCATCACTGTTCCCAACCGGACCAGGACAGAAGTGGCTCTGGAGCCCCCCATCTCCACATCAGCTGGGAACAGCAGCAGCGGTGGGCGGGGAAGGAGGGTGAATGGGTGGGGAAGGGATGAGATGCAGAGGACAGAGGGGAAGTGAGTTGTGGGGGCAGGTGACAGGATTCTTACCTGATTTGGAAACTTTAAAGTGCATGCAGCTGCTGCTGCACTATTGTACTGTTAAAGGTATGATGTGTCCACATCCCCAAATCCCCTCTGGATCTGCTTGAGCACAGGTGCTGAGTGGAGCCACACTGCCACTGGAAACACATGGATGTTCATGTCCTTTGGTAACAGGCAGTAGCTGCTGTCTGCTGCTAATACTTCTTTCAACAGAGCAGGGTATATGTGTAACCTAAGCTTGTCTAAAGGGGATTGGGTTTAAAGCAGTTGAATTTCTATAGATGCAGAAAAAAGAAACTAGACAGGGTTTATAAGGATCTTAGAACGAGAGGAACAAAAAGCTGTGGTTTTGTAATGCAGGATTATTTGGGCTAGATTTAGTAAAGGAGGACGTGGTGCTCAAAATAATACCAGTTTCACCCACCATTTGTAAAACAACATAGTGGCATATATCCAGGACATGCACGTCGTGGGCTCAGTCCACATCTTCCAGGATAGTGCCATTCCTTCCTCGTGTCCTTGTGAAAAATGATTTAGAATTCACAGATTTGTTGGAATCTGGAAGTGCTGTACCAGGTTCTGCTGTGGCCTCAAACCCAGACCCTTAGTGCCCATGCCACCCTCCCCCCCCCCCGATAATATAATTGTATTTTACCTAATAGCTTTTTTTAATGTAAAATACATAAATAGCCCTAGGAATGCTGTAGCCACTGGAGTACACTGGTGCGTCCTTTTTTGCCAGCATACTGTCTCTGCTTTTATTATCATGCACCCCTAAGAGGTAAGTATAAACTTAAGAGTACCCACAAGGCTAGAGCTCTCAAAATGTTGCACTTAAGTTCCAGAGGGGTGTGGATCTCACTTTTCTTTGACGGTGGGTTCCAGCTGGGTCTCGCTTTTCTTCGAAGGTGACAGAGAACCTGTGCCCAGGAATCTATCAGAAAGGCCACAGAAAGCAGTGCATCCTGTTCTGACAGGGAGAAAGTTTATGAGTATACAGAGCAGCATGGTAGGACCTTAAAGAGTCTAGTAAAGTTTCAGCTGGGGAAGTGCCACCAGGGCTGTGCAACAGTGACAAAAGGGAAAAAAGCCTTAGTAAATTTGTTTGAAGAAAACGCTGTCCTGAGAAAATGCCTAACATTTTGGAATTGCTCAGTTATGTGCACCAGAAACAACACCCCCTTTTTCCCCCAGACTAAAATTGTTATTCCACTCTTAAGTCATGTGCATATACAGTATCAACTGAATTTATAAGCAGGAATTATATCCATTTCTATAGCGAGAAGGTATGTTTCAATAGCAAGTATTTTTGTACTGTATCTATTTGCAAATGGAGGATACACATTTTACTTTGTGCTTGTTTCCTATGCTGTAGAATACAATTTTTCATCTATTCTTTCCATCTCTGCAGAGATTCGAGATTAACATCAATAGGAGGTGGTGCCGATGAAGTCATGCTTTCCATTATATGTAAATATATGGATATTCTTCCAAAGAAGTAATGCTCAGCAAAGTCGCAACTCTTTATTGGCTATGGGAAATTATGGATTTATGACAAATCGAGAGTGTGAGCAATACACAAATTACAAAAGGTGATTCAAGTGAAAAAACTGTCTTGGATTCATGCCAAAGAAACAGAAGTCTGTGCCTTTGTCCGCCATTGCTTGATCTATATACAATTTAATACTGAACTTTAGGTTGATAGAAAATTATCTGAAAACTTAGCATCTCTCAATTTTTTTTTCATTTTGTTGAACAGATACTTTTGATTCATGTAATCCATATTAAGTAACCAGAGTCCATATTCTAAAATGTTATACCCGTGTTGTTTTTACACAAACAACAACCTACTTAGATGTGGCAGAGAATTCAACCAGAAGCTTGCTTCAGTTTGAGTGTAAAAGTAAATACTTCTATTCTAAAAAATTAGGGTATGCACTCTCCCCATGCCTTATTTCTTAAACTTGCCAATACCTTTTTTAATACACTGCTTCTGGCCTAGAGCTTCTGTTCTTATTTGCCTATATTGTACGACGACTTTCAGTTTAAAACATCCAGTGTCCAGTCAGTACTTAAGGCCACTATTCCAGTGGAATAAGGTGTGCATTGCCTTTAAAAGACTTATTTTCTACAATCTGCAGTCATACTTCTTAATATATTTGTTTGGTTAGAGTAGTGGTTCTCAACCTTTCTGGACTCAAGGCACCCCTTGATAGGCTGACAGCACTTCTCAGAAAATACAAGCTCTTCATTTTCAGTAATTGTTTGACTACAGAAAAATAAAGTAATTCATCTGTTGCAAAGACCTCAGACAGACCACAACTTCTTAACACTATGGATTCTTATTCAAAATGAATTGCATAAATTATGTTTGCATACAAGGATGCCCTGGTATACTGGCAGAGAATCAATGAGGTAGTGCCTTAAAACAATATTTTTCATATTGGTCTTTTTACAGGAAATCAGTAATTTGCTTATTTTGAATGTTGATTCATGAGAACACTGTGCTGGTTTAAAGTTGAAAAAAATGTGACATGCTGCATTGCAATTGCCTTAGATGACAAACATGTAAACAATTGCATGTCTTTGCCTCACTAAATTTGTGTCATCTGTTCTAAATATTGCAATAAAGTGTACAGTTGCTCACAATAAATGTAACATTCTAGTTTTACATTACATTACAACTTAAAAGTAGTTCTTTCTGATTACTTCTTCAAAATCAACTTTGGTAGCTCTTTCCATGATTAGTCAAAAACACAGCCTTTACATGTCAAGAGGTGACCTGTCAAAACTATCTCATTCCAAGTGTGCTTTGTTGTGATCACTGTCCATTTAACAGAATGTTTTTAATTTACTGAAATCATAAGTGGTATTTTTTTTCCTTATAAAAGCTCCATAACATTGTAGAATTAATAGTTTGAAGGTATTTCCTTTCATATTAAGATGCGTCTCATCCTGATACCATAAAGCCTAATATGCATTAGCTTAAGCACAATCATGAACTGCTAATTTTTAGACAAAGCAATTAAATGTAAAAGCAAAAATCAAGGATAAATACAGTATACTTTGTTCAATTCTAATTGATACCTCATTCCATTAAGACTCTTCTATAGCATCTATCTTTCTACTACATAGGTTGTGATAAGAGACTGTTTACACTTATTTATGATGCTGATAAAGTCAGTAGAACTATGCTTGCATAGCACTAATTTAACTGCCTCCAAAACCCAAATTTGGGGGGCTACAGAGTATCAAAACATCCCAGAGAAATTCAGATACTACCAAGGTGGGTTTTGTTTTTTTTAATTAAGAATTGGATTTTTTTTTCTTTTTAAAAATGAACCGGCTTAAAATGAAATTTGAATTTAATACAATACAGGCTAAGGTATAGCTGTATATATTAAAATTTCTGTGTGTTGGGTAAGTGAGCCTCTACTAAAAACTCTGGAGCTAAAAGCCAATTTTTTTCTATATAAGAACGAGGGGGAAAACATACAGCTTTTGAGGTCAAGCTTTAAAAATATGACACAATATTTCATGTATCAGGGCAAAGAATGCAGGGACTTATACTACTGGATCAGCAGCAGAGTCATTACAGCTGTTGGAACCTGGCCTCTGACTCCAGCAGACACCGTCATATGTACTTCCTTGATCAAGATTATGTATACACTGAGCCCACCTGGATGGGATCAAACTCCTGTTCTATTCTAGCTAATCAGAGCTCAGGTAAATTCCCAAATTGTGAGTATTTATGATTCTGCATCAATAAAAACAACTATCTGCCCAGTAACTACCAGCCCCCTGTTTCTGAGTACTTCCATTAAATGGCCTTTCTTGGACCCTTTTCCATATGTACAGAAATATAAAAATTAACTTCTCAAGTGTTCTATCCATGTCTCTAAAATGAAGGTGCTGCAGCCCATGTGTCTAGGGGGTTACTATAGTAGAAATCATTGATGGTTAGGGTTTTTTGTGTGTTGGTTTTTTGGGGGGGGTTGGGTGGGGGCATGTATATCACAGGGAGAAAGGGAGGAATGTTTGTTATTTTCTTGTGTGAAGGAGAAAGAGCAGTGTAAGCAGCAGCAGGTACATCTACACATGCTATTTATGCAAAGCAATACACTCTGGCATGTGTCCTGCTGGAGTTTATTACTCCTGTGTGCCACATTTCACATGTAACTGGGACCACAGCATACTGAGCCGAGTTAGAGTGGCCGCAGCTGGCAGGAGGCCTGAGGGTACAGTCTGCCACCACAGCTGCTCTGGCCCTGCTCATTGTGCTGTGGAGGGGCTGGCTGGAGCATAAAGGTGCTCCAGTGCAGAGCTAGCTGGCAGGCAGCCCCTGCACTGAAGCACCCTCCTACCCAAGCCAGCCCAGTCCCCATCTGTACATACGTTGCTGCAGAGTACAAGTCTATACAAGAGCTATACTGTGGCGGAGTAAATTAGGTTACTGTAGCCTAATAGTGTCGCATGTGCAGCTGCCAACATTTTACTGTGAAGCTAACTAGTAGGGCTGTGCAGAGCAGGTAATATTCGATTCAAAATCCATGTCGAGTATTAAACCAGGTCCCGCTTCGATTTGCCATCTGCTTTGAGTCGAAGCGGGTCCGCTTTGACTCGAGGTCGAAGCTCAGTTGAATATTCGAGCTGTTTCGACTTCCCCATACGCTATAATGGGGAAGGTCAAAGCAAGCTATAACTTTGGCATTTCTTGTCTGATCTTGATGAAACTTGCAGAAATGGTAGCACCTGAGGCGCCCACAAAGCCTGCCAACGTTCAATAAGATAGGTTCAGGGGGTTTGGAAAAACAGCACCCCAAATTCTTGAGAGAAAACCTCCTGTGACTTCTGCGTGGAAAGCCACAGGGAGCTCAAAACTGGAGGCTTGCTAGCCCCTGAGGAGTCCACAGAGCCTGCCAATTTTCACGGTGATCGGTGCAGGAGTTTGGGGGAAACTGCACCTTAGGCTGCTGACAGACAAAACTCGTGATCGAGATGGAGCGAGGAGGCGGCATTTGCTCCGTCAGCATCTGGCGCTTGGGGACCCCCGGCAGCGGGAGGCTCACCCGAAGGAACACCACCTGCTCCACCAATCCAGGACCCAAGCAGGCGCGGTGGGTGTCACAACATCCGCAGCTTTGCTGAACGCCCTCTCAACTTGGCACACTGGTCAGTGGACAGGACAGGTATTCCTGGGCAACTGCGGCCAGATCCGGCCACATCGGGCTGCGGGTTGCGCAGTAGGCCAAGGGGTCGCAGTCCAGGGGTCCAGTCCAGGCTCGGCAAGATAGGCAGACACCACGGTGTGAGGGCTGTGTGCCTGATCCTGGGGTCTGGTGGGTCTGGACCCCCTAATGTTTGCCATGGCCTTAGCTCATTGGCGGCGCCTGTGGTGGAGGGTAAGACTGG
>NW_017728886.1:43225648-43243337 GCF_001723895.1 Crocodylus porosus
AAGTGCTGGAGAGCACCAGCAGCTCAGGAACTGACCCCAAGGCAGAAAGCAGGGAGCTGAAAAACTGCTGCCTTTTATGCATTTTCTCTGGCCCTCCCCCAGAGCACTGGGATTGGAAGGGACCTCAGTGAATGCTGACAGGTCACTGGCCAGCCACACGTCAGTCATGAAAGCATTCCTCCCCGCTTCACACACAGGGAATCCAGTATAGGCAAGTCAAATATTTGACTCGTGCTGTTAATATTCCACTTCTGGTATTCGATTCGACAGATATTCAACCAGCTGCTATTCAACTCGACTGTCACTTTTCAAGGTCAAATATTTGTCGAATTGAACATTAAGTCGAAGCTTTGCACAGCCCTAGCCAGTTCTGCAGAAAACGTCTCGTAGTGAGTGCAACAAAAAGGACCAATGAGGGACTCAGGTAAGTCTGCTGGGGCGGTGCTCGGCTCTTCCTGGCAGGGGACAGGGCTGCGCTTGAGACTCCCCACCCCCTCGCCCAGTGCTGCCATTGCCCGCCCTGAGTGCACCATGGCCCAAGCCCCCAGCCAGGAAGAGCCCAGCCACAAGGGCTGGGGTGAGTGGGACCTTATTCTGGCCCCCAGCCGGTGATAAGCGAGGGAATGGGGCCAGAGCTGGGACAGACAGGTGCTGCACAACTGGGGTGGAGCACAGGATGGGGACACAGCTCCTGCTGCTATGAGCTGCTGCTGCAGGCTGGGGCTGGGCTATGCTCAGGGCAGGCAGCGGGAGCACTGGGAGAGGTGTTGGGGGGCTGTACTGAATTTTAGGGTGGCTGCAGCACCCCCCCATAGCCCTCTGTTCCCACTGCTGTCACTGCCTGCCCCGAGTGCAGCCCAGCCCAGTCCCCATCGGAAAGAACCTGGCGTAGCCCCCAGCCTGCAGTGGCAGCCATAGCTTTAGGAGCTGTGCCCCATTGTACCCCAGCTGTGCAGCATCTGCCCCAGCCCCACTCCCTCCCTCACCACCAGTGGGGGGTGCATATCAAGGCCCCTGTCACTCCAGCCTCTGCTCCTGCCTGTGCCCTGCTCCCTCCCCCCACAGACTTGCCTGCTGTCAATCACGTGAGAATGAATTTACCTCACATATAACAAATTTTGGGTATACAAAGGTCATTGTGCAAGAGCAAATTTGCATAACCAAAACCCACATGAAGCAAGGGAAACCTGTAGAATCCAGTCTACCTATTCTAGCAGTAACTAAAATAGGGGTGCACTGATTAAAAAAAAGTTTGGGCCCATACCAGTGCCCGATTATTAACCAGCAGCTTGACGGAGGGTGACAGCACCGGGAGGGGGCTATGGTAAATTTTGGTGTGGCTCCAGCCCACCCTCCCTGGAAGAGGCTGGAGCAGCTCCAGCCCCAACCATGCAACAGCTACTCTCCCTCACCCCATTCACAGATCTGGGGGCAAATGTCCCCCCACAGGGGTACATGCAGCAGTGTGGGCCGCCCCCCTACCTGCATCCCCAGGATGAACTGCAGGCTGTTCTGTGCCCTGCCCCACTCTGGCTGGGAAGTGCCTGGCCCTGCCCCACTCCCTCCCTCCCCTTCCCCCCAACAGACTTACCGGCTGGATGCAGCTCTCCAAGCTGCCAGGCTGCACTCCTAGCGTCATGCATGCTGTGTCTGCACATGGCATTATTATTACGAGAAGTTAGTTTTACTTCCTGCCCTTTGGGCGGGGGGCTGGTCTCAATGTCATCTTCTGAGGTCCCTTCCAGCCTTAATGTCTATGAAATCTATGAAAAATGCTACTTAACATCTTAACTAAGTGACCTATCCTACCTAGCCAGCATGGAAATTGCTTCTGTGGGCCTATTTAATTGTGTTTGTATATGGATGTGTGTAATATTTTACAGCCGAGAAAAGCCAATTGCTGATAATGTCAATTTTTCTTTTATCAGTGCCAATACAATATGGATTGATGTATCAATGCACCTCTAACTAAAACACAAAAGTAGCTATGCACTGAAATTGTTCAGACAAGTTTCACAGCTAAGTAAGTAGTTAAACAGGAAGAATTGAGACGTTAATCTGCTGATGAAATGTAGGCGGCAAAGCCCCTGTAACTATTAGCATCTGAAATTACTTCCTAGGTGGCTTTTGTTCCCGTAGACTAAAATATCTGCAAGCGTAAGAGTGCACTGATTCTCACAGGCAGATTTATGTTAAATCAATGGTTTATTTGGCTTCCTGCAGCCATACTTAAAAGTTTTCTAAACAGGAATGCTTTACATGAGAATATATGACAGGCATTAGTGTTTCAAAGATATTTTATCGTTTTAAAAAGTTTATATGTTTTACTCAAAAATATAGCCCATACTTGACTTATTCAGTTGATTATTTTGCATATTCCTGGTAGACAATACATAAAAATCAAATCTGTTGAAGATTAAAACTAGTGTGGATAGTTAATGGGTAAACCGAGATGCATACAGATCTTTAATACCTGTTTTCCAAGCAAGTACTTGCATTATTAAATACTGATTTAAAAAAAAAAAATCAAATATTTATTCAGCATTAATATTTGCAGCATTTCTAAAAGTCTTCCAATGCTCTCTCCTAGGAAATCTATATATAAACACATGGCAAGTTGTTTCATTTCCAAGTAACAGACCCACACTGGCTTACATCAGATACTTTATTCCTTTATAAGTTTGTAATAGAACTACAGGTAATGCAAACTTATTACACTCTCTAGAAAAAAAGTTTGTCAAGGCATATAGTTTTCTTTGGACAATTTTCAGTCTCTAGAAAACAATCTGTATTTTGCATGTTGCATTTGAAAGTGATAGTTTTGCTTAGGAACCAAAACTAAGTCTTAGCCAATGTATATAAAAGTATTTCAAGTGCTATCTTGTATCAACACACACCAGTATGAAAAAGTTTTTGACATCTTGCTTCACATTTCAAAGTTATGCTTAGCTAGGGTTTGGAGGTCATTGGTAATTGGCAAATTAATGTATGAAGAGTAAAAACCACAGCAATTCAATAGAATCAACGAGTTTCAAATACTTGATATAAAAGGTAATGGAAATGCTTGCATCTTGCCCATATTATTTTCTCCACACTATTAAAAGGCATTTGTTTAGAAGAACAAAGGGCTTTGGTATTAGCTGGTCTCAAAGAAGGATTAATCATCATTTTTTCCAGTTTAGGATTTATTGTTAAACCTGCAAAAAATTATTCTAAACCACTAAAATATGCTTAAAATTATCAACCTAACATTGCAATATTTGTACCTTCATAGTATATTTGTGAATGTCATAAGTTAATTCAGAAAAAGCACAAGTGTTTTCTTGTTACCTGCAAAATGCTACCTGTCTGATCCTGATGCTCCACTCAGGATCAGGCCCTAAGTTAAGATCCTTTTAGAAGTCTGGAACCTATTCAAGTAAGTTCAAGGAGTCTGAAATTTTGCTAAGTAGTAAAGGAAACATCCACTTCTTTCTATACCCAACAAATACTTCCCTGGAATAACTATACTGAAATTTATGTTAATGCTTAGCTTTGTGCATATTTACAGTAACCCCAGAAAATAGGGGATGATGGGAAAATTTCTGGCATGATGTAAAGTAACATATACATAACAAATGCATTAATTTCTAATGCAATTAACAATTTTGCCACATTTAATCAACAGACTATGTCAATTAAGATTATTGTCTTCATGAATTAAGACCATCTTATAGTTACTGAAGTGGCACATATTAAACTGGAAATAACTTTCATCACCTCCATTTAATAATGCAATAAATTACAAAAAAGACAAACAAGGAAAAGAGCATCATGTAGCATAACAGTTTTGTCTGGCTCCCTCTGGAGAGCGTTTTCAGTCTGCCCATAGTTGCACCCAGAAATCCACCGGTAGAATCAAAGTCAGAATCCTGCATAAAGAGAGGGCATTCAGAATTATTGGTAATACAGTGGTGTCAAACACGGGGCACGTAGAGGAATCATCTGGCCTGCATGACTTACAGTAGAGCTGAGAATTTGGGGGTGGAACCCACCATCAAGATCTAGTGCATGGAGCCCAGCTGGGGATGTGTGTCAGTAGGGGGAGGAAAAGGCAAACAAGAGTCAAGCTAACCCCTATAGCTCCCCGATGCAGCCTGTCCCACCAGTACTGTCACATCCAGATTCAGTCTAAAGAGTTCTGTGGCCTGCAAGGAGCCTCATGGCCCACTTCTGACCCATGGGGCCCAGTGAATTAGACATCCCTACTCTAAGAATATAAGGTCACCCTAAAATGGGCTTTGCACAGTTTTTCTTGCACTACTTTTTTTCTTATAAAAAAATGTAAAACAGTTTCTTGTACTCAGGTTGATTTAAATGTCTCCTTCAGGTCCATTCCATATACAGTTACACAATTTCAAGTATAAGCAAATTTAAACAATAAGGTTTAAACCTTATTGGTTTGGTTTTGTTCTGCCATTTGAGCCAGTTCCAGAACTGAGCTCTCTCCCGTGCTAGTTTTTCAAGACAATGTTTTAAATCCTATGGCATGCTTGCTTTAGTTGAGAAGAAACAGCGAGCAGATCTGTGCCCTAGTAACCTTGACTACTACTTTAGTACAAAAATTCATAAGACAGCACTGCTGCTTAGAGTAGCAGCATCTTATGATCATGTTTCGACTAGGACTATATTAATATTTTTAATGCAAGCATGTTCTCACTATGCTAGCCTAAGAAATGTAATTTTTAACACTTCTTTCTTCCTTTAAAAAATAATTAAAGATTAGTCATTACACACTTACCATTTCTGTTAACATTTTATTTTGATGTTTAACTTCTGTTCCAATTTCAATGGAAAGCTATTACAAATAATGAAAATTTGCATTAGTTTTTTTATAGTTTATAGTATTACTAGACTGGAGTATTTAATACCATGCAAAGAAATTCTGGAAATATCTAGCACCTCACTGTATGTTTCAATTCAGTATTAAAGAAATACTCTCAATACTTTGAGAAGACTAGAAATCAGAGTTCAAGGAAAGCATCTCTGAAGTTCTATTTCTGCACAAGTACAATAAAATAATGCCCATGTTACTTTCCCTGGTGCCAAGCAGTAGAATTGTGCAGAATTTTGACAGGTGTTTCATTTCGAAGCTGTCTTGACTCATTTTGAGCTCGAAACAAGGAAATTGAAATGAAATGAGAGTACTCGAAACCTTTCCAAAGTTTTGAAACGTTTTGAGTTTCAAAGCTGGCTTGCTTGCAACTAAACAGAAATTAAGGAGAGGGAGGGGGAAGATGGGGTAAGGACTACTTCGATATTGACATCTAGCTCCTGGTTTGATTCCCCAGCTTTCTGATCATTTCTCCACCTCTTCCCGGGGGGTGGGGGGGTGCAGGCCCCCGATTTGCGTGCAGGGTTTTAGCAGGCTGCTGCTTCAGGCTGGAGCCAGCAGCAGCCACTTGGTGCTGCCGCTGACCCCAGCCTGCAATGGCAGCCTACTAAAACCCAGTGCACAGATCCAGGGGCCCGTGCCCCCAGGGAAGAGCTGGGGAAATGATCAGAGACCTGGGAAATCGAGCCAGGGGCCAGGGAATTGAACCGGGGGTAGGCAAGTTGTGAGGGGTTCCACCAATCCACGGGCCCCCCTCACCTTCCCAGCCATGGTCTCTTCTATTGTATCACGTCATGAACTGCCTTTGTATTTCAGACTGCACAGCCTAGAGTGGGTGCAGGATGTGAAAACTAGAGGAGGGAGGGAAACGGAATGGAGAAACGGCAGCGGGATGGAAGCCTGAGGTCTGCAAATAAATCCCTTGCAGGTAGCATGAGACCTGTGGGTTCCTAGATGTATGAAGAGCTGTCCAAATGAATGCACTGTGCTATTAGCTCAGCAATATTTTTATATGAAAGTAAAAGCTTAGAATGTAAGTTGAATGCAACTACACTATAAGATTGAATTTGATTAATATTATGCCACTCAAGTTATGCACTCACTGATTTTATGGCAGTGACTTTTGTACGCAGGCTTTCAGTTAGCTTTTCATTTTCTTCTTCGTACATACTATATCCACTGTTGGTATAGCCATAGTTACCAGGAGCTGCTCCTTCACCTAGAAATAACAATACTCAGGTTTACAGCATGCTGAACAAAAATCAGAATTAAATACACTGCACTGGATGGTAAACAGTCAAACTATGAAGATTACTGACTTTTGAATATTTGTAACCTATTCTATTAATATAGGTTTTATTTAATGCGTTTCCCCCCACCTTTTTTTTGTTTGCTTTTGTAGAGAAAAAGACTACTAGGCAATCAAAATACTGTGTTAACCAGATTTTTAACTCATGTTCCTGTACCACCAGAAGACCACCTTTGGCACATCATCTGCTCTTGGGTGAATGAGCTTCAGCACTGCTCTCCAGACAACAAAAAGCCACACAACTGACCAGCACTGAAGGGTCAGTGCCCGATACACCTCTAATAAAGATGTGCTCCAAGTAGCACTTGAGCAGCAGCACTGTAAGCACTAAAAGCTCATGTTGTAAAATAAAAGTTGCCAAGCACTTCAAGTCTAAGACACCATGAAAGACAGATAATACAAAGTCAGAACTGGTAAAAAGGGAAGGAAAGTAAAAAAAAAGAAACAAAAATATGCAAACCTTTACGGTACCAATTATATACATTTCTTTCAGGTACCAATTTAGCTATGAGAAGCAAAAAAGAGTACATTCTAAATATCTGAATGCCCTTCGCATGGTAAATTCTCACTGTGTAAAGGAGAGCTAGGTAAGGCACAGGATGGCTGGGGGCCAACAGAGAAAACTTCAGGTTTCAACCTATTAAAAAGGCTTATTATTCCAGATGTATAATATAAATGATATAGCAAAGTCTAACAACTTTACACGAAAGCCAGACATTTTTGATGCCATCATAGGAGATGCAGTCAGAATGGTAGTATACTCTCCTTTATTTACCCTTCTAGTAGCTTTAACAAAGTGTTATTCAAGAAGAGTCTCCCAGTGGGCTTTATCGAGTCACAGCCTCTTTTTTGCATGCTAACACTCCATTTTCAATGTAGCACAAAATAAGCACTTGATGCAATTCAGTCTTATGGTACTCATCCAGATATATTTAAACTTGCAGGCAGGCCATCTGGCATTTTAAGAGGAGACAGGGAATAAAAGTGAAGGCAATATTGTAAAATTAGCTGGCTTAGGTATATTCAAGTTGCTCTGATGTCAGTGGTGAAACACAACTGGCAGTGAACACGTGGAAAGTACATGCTTACTCATCAACTGCACAAACGAAGAATCGTCATAGAATTGATCACGGCGCACTGACGCGTTATCTAAACTTTGCTGGTAAATTAGCAACATCTACCACATCCTAGAATAAGTTTGTAGTTCAAAAGCAGTCAGAACTCTTGCACTAGACGCAGTATCTTTTATTAGACCAACTAGATAGCTGCAAAAATTAAATTAAATTCTTTGCAAGCTTTTGGGCTCACATGCCTCAGGCAAAGGAGAATGCAAAAATTATAAAATTTCTCCCAGGTAGAAATGAAATAATATTGCACAGAACTGACTTTCAAAATCCCTACACACCCTCAGGGCTGGCTGATCAGAAAAGGAAATTGCCTGGGCTTATCAGACTCCCAGTATAGGGGAGTTAAAGCATCTCACTGTGACTTTAGAGGTGCAAATCTGACACCGCTTCAACCTCATACAAGTCATCCCCAGGCAAAAGGGTATCTGCTCATCAGGCTAAGTACAAGGCAGGGGGAGGGGACGTCAGCTATGTTATTCCCCCTAGGCTGCACGCTACACAAACTGTGGACCTTTTTTTTTTTTTTTTTTTTTGGGGGGGGGGGGGGTTAAATTTTTTAAAAAATATTTATAGTCAAAGCTTAAAAAGAAAAGTCGTTTTACAGGGCAAGGAAGTGTTGAGCAGGAACGGTACAAGAAGCTGAAGGCCTTCCGGAGGACCTGACTGGGCTGATAGCTGGGCCAGTGGAAAGCCACCTTGATCAAATTAACCAGAGCTCAAGCTGCCACAGAGGCATCGCTCTCAAACCAAGAGCGGATATTAGACTTTCCCGTTCCTTACCGCTGACTCCCAGCTACACAGGTTACAACAGACCTAGAGGCGGGAAAAGCCACTCGCCCGGCTCAGGCCTCACGCAGCCGCATCAGCACAGGCGGGCGCTGCGTGGGAGGGGGCGGCACCAGCGTCTCCCCGGCCTGGGCCCAGCCTCTGGGTCAGCGGTTCCCAAACTCAGGGTCGCGACCCCCAATTGAGGGGTCACGCTGTGGAAATAGAGCCATTAGTGGGGTCCTGCTGAGGAAGAGGTTGGGATGCGCTGCTCTAGGGCTCTCAGTTTCCCGGACTCCGCCTTGCGGCCCGTGAGGCCTGGAGCCCCGGCCCCCGCGCTGCCCCCGCCTCCGGGGCCCAACATGCGCCCAACCTCCCCCCTACCCCGCCCCGGGGAGCGCTCTTCGCGGGGGCAACAGAGTCGCAGTGAGGCCGCCCCTCCCCCACCAGGACCCCTGCCCCCGCTCACCCAGGCCCGCGCGCCTCATCCCTGCGCTCCGGCCGCAGGAACGGCCCCGGCTCCTGCCCACGGTCCCCGCGCCAAGGGCCCGCCTCTCCCCCCGCACCCCGGAGCGCCACGACAGCGCCCAACGGCCGCGCAGTCTGCTGGGCAAGGCCGGCTGCGGGGCCCACTGGGAAGTGTAGTCCCGCTGCGGCCGCCATCTTGGCCGCACCGAGCCCAGGCGAGGCGGGGCTGTCTGGGTGCCACGCGCCCTGCTGTCGCTGTGGCAGTGGCCCTGGGTAGCACCTTTACCTCCCCTTCCCCTCCCCTGCGCCCTCTATCCTGGGCGGGCCCGGTACCCGGTGTGCCTTGGGGGCTGCTTTGTATCACATCTCGTCTTTGACAGGTGCCATGCAGAGGCCTTCCCCAGCCCCCGGGCAGCGTGACTCGCCTGTGCCCCCCTGCCACTGCTCCCCGGGCACCTGCCCCACGTCTAGTGAACCTGATTTCCCTGGACCGTGGTGCTGAGTGCCAGGAAGGTACATTTGCAGGGGTAGGGGGGCCAAGACACCTGGGCAGGGGAGAGGCCCAGACAGCCAGGGGACACAGCATTCGTAGGCAAGATGTAGTTAACTTGTGGGATTTGTCGCCAGGCTTCAAGAGGGCCTAGATCGGTCCTTGGGTGATAGATCTGCTGGGGGCTATTGGACCGATGGGCTGGAGCTGTTGGTTCCGGCCTCTGAACGCTGATGGCGGATGCCAGGAAGGATATTGAAGAGAGGCCAGATCACTTGAGGGGTATCAGGTTCCTTGCTGTCCCTTTCTAGCACCCAGCCTGGCTAGAGGGACCACTGGTCCAGCCCGGTATGGCACCTCTTACATTCTTGTGATGCTTCACAGCAAGACCTTCAGCATCTGAAGTAGGCAGAGGGTTATGAAAGCACACGCCTCTACTAACCAGCCTCTAAGGTACCACCTGCCTAGCTTCAGACTAACAAAGCTAATCAGCACTCAGGTCAGCGGATGTGGCTTTCAGGGTACATCTGCAGTTGGCCTTCTCACAGCTCCATCAGCCCAGTCCATCTGGGATGTTCTTCCAGCGATCAGGCTGCAAGAATTTACCAGACTGAATGAACAACACGTGCCCCCAGAGGCCGAGGGAGGGGCACAGTGACCCACTGCAGGCGGCAGCTATAGGGGCATGGAGGTGGTGAGCAGGGAGATCCCATAGGTGGCCATGGTGGGGGGGGGCATGCACCAATCAGTGGTCAGCAACCACCTGCAGATGCTATTGGCAGTGATCAGCAACCACCCCAGACACCACTGGCAGTGTTGGCATGGAGGGAGACAGGTGGTGAGCAGCGACTGCCAGGGCCATCCCTGGCGGGGCAAATTGGAGCAACTGCCCCAGGCCCTGCACTTTGGGGGACCCTGCAGAGCTGGGCAGAGTGGCGTGGCTCCATGTCCAGCTGCTCGTGCCACCACTGCTGGTGGTGGCAGCGGCTTCTTTAGGTCCGGGATTGGAGCAGGGGCGCGGCCCTGCATGGGCTGATTTGCCCCAGGGCCTGCACCCTGCTTGGGTCACCTCTGGCAATTGCCCACAGGCAGCATTGGCAGCACTTTTGTCAGGAGGTGCACTGCCAATCTCAGGGGGCACACGTGCACCTGTGTGCACCCCCCACACATCACCAATGCCAGAATGTGAGCTCATCACTTCGACATCCCTAGAAACCTTAAGGAGCTTGTTGTGATATCCTGAAGAAGACTGAACTTTTGTTAATTTTACAAGGTTAAACAAACTGTGTCATCAGTGTTGCAAAGAAGATGATAATTCCCAAAAACAAGTCAGTGGTGCTGACTCTGCTGCAGCTTGAGGTCATTGCTCCTAATCCTATCATTTATGACCTCAGGGAATAATCTATCTCCATCCTCTTCATAATGACCATTTAAGTATTTGAAGATTCAGTGTTCTATTTTCCAGAGTAAGTAATCACCATTTTTTCAGCCTTTCCTTGTATGTCCTGCTCCTCAGGCCCCTAATAATTTTTGCCACTCTGGACTCTTTCCAATCTATCCACATCCTTCTTGAAGTGCGGGGCCCAAAACTAGACACTGTACTGCAGGTGAGGCCTCACCAGTGCTAGATAGAGCGAAAGAATCACTTCCCTTGATTTACAAGAGATTCTCCTGTGAATACAATCCAGTATGCTGTTGGCTTTTTTGCAACAAGCACACTGTTGCCTCATATTCAGTTTATGTTTTCAAAATAACAGGCTCCTGTACTTGAAGACTCAATTTTTAATCTTGTGTTTTAAACTTTAAGAACTGATGACTTCATATTTTAGCAGATATGAAGGTTCTTGGCCTTGATGCTGTGAACAAGTTTTAGGAGGCTATCAGCACCTTCTCATTCCAATTACTAGAAAGGAAGTAAGAATTCTAAAATATTTTTTCTTTTGTAACATTGGGTCATAATTCTGAAAAAATAAGGACCACTGTCCTTGCTTAACCCTCTTTTTGGAAGTAATAAGAGCCATTGCAGCATAAAGCTTCAGTGCTAGGAATGATTTAGATTTCAATTACAAACATAATCTATCTCTTGTGTCACAGAGCACTTAGGTACCCTGCTCCTTTTAAAGAGGAGAAACTGCTAGGGAAAGAGCCTAGGGAACTGCTAGGGAGGAACCCCAGCTGCTGGTTACCAGGGGCAACCAGAGTTAGCTAGCTACCCACACCTGCCAGCAGTCAGCTGACTGGAAGGGGCAGGGCCTGGCTCACACAAACCCCAGGGCCGAGGCCAGGGCAGTTGGTCCCTCCTAGCAGCTAAGGAGTACTCTTAGAGCAAGCAAAGGGGAGAGTCCTGACTGCAGGGACAGCCCTGAGACCGGTGAGGGATGGAGCACCCTTGGTGTGGCTTGAGTAATGTTATAGCTGGGCGGTTAGAATTTATGTTGTAACTTAGGGGCTTGTGTTTTGTTTGATATTTAAGACTGGTAGTTTGGGTGAGGCTATTAGGGGTTGGAGGAAGCCTCATAGGGGACCCATGGCAGTGTGGGAACCCTAGTGCCAGAGAGGGTGCAGCATTGGGGGTGCACCAACTCTGGCACCAGAGAGGGCAAGGGGGCCAAATTATAACAAGGCCCAGACTGAACAATGTGGGTTCCATCTGTGAGGCTTGGGGCATGGTAAAGGGGTGGTTGGAGCCACGCATAGCCCATAAGGCTAGGGTGTCCTGAAACACCCATTACAGAATGGGACCCACAAAGGGGTCTGTAGGGTAAGATATTACAGCAAACTGTGTCCAAGAGGACGTGAAGGCAACCTCCCTATTATATATTTTATCATCAAAGATGTGGAGGGTGAGAATCAAGGGTGCCCTTTGGGCCAACTTGACACAACAAGGGGGCCTTGGGGAGATCACGGCCATCCTACAGGACCCCGCACCGTGACATCTTAGTATAATAAAAGATGTATATCGTATAATGTGTATTCTCACACTTTCAGGGGTGTTCTTCAGCCCCAAATCTCTTTCCACTATCTGCTGATTGACCACTGAGTTTAAACTGAGATGCTCCAAATGTCACCTTTCTAACCAACGGCACCTCAGCTCTCCCTGGCTCACCTAACCAGCTCCTAGCAGATTTTGTGTAGTCATATGCTCAGAAAAGATAGATCGTCCCTTTCCTTGGAAGAGGCCTGTATGGTCAAATACTCTTAAATCACAATTGTCACTGGCAATATGTGTTTTATAAAAAAATGACACCAAGATTTATTCTAAGAACAAGAGCAAGCATAAGAAATCAGTAGCCATATGTTGTGGAATAGAAATATAGTATAAATAGACTAAGTATTGAAACAATAATCTGACTTTTATGCCACATCTTTAACCTGAGACTAAAGTGTTTACCCAGCTCAGATTAGGAGGTGGCTCCTGCCTCTGACCTTTCCATCAGGGTTTCTGCCACTTCTCTTGTCAGCCAGAGCAATTAGCTCGCTGCCTGAGGTAGACTCAAAGTCTTTTCCTATGCTTAGGGAAAACTAAAGAAGTTGAAATGTGGTTTCTTGCCTGGCCCTTTGCATACATCATCTGCCGAATTCTTGGGAAGCCCAAGCTGTACATGTACAGCCCTGCTTCCCCCAAGGGTGCATATTTAACAGATAAAACTTTTTCATTATGACCAGGAGAATATTTGTATAATTTCAGACATATCCAAAATGCTGCCTCTCACTTAATTTCACCACTCTTAGAAATGTCCTTAGGTAATACTCATAATAGAGTCTCTTTTAAAAAATACAAAGTTGCCATTGCCTGAAATGCAAAAGAAACTCATTGTTTTAGGGAGTGAGACTTGAGACTCATTTCATATGATATGTTATAATGGGGGGATCCTGGTTTTCTCTGATAAAATTGCAAATTCTCTGATAACCCCAACATCTGCAATTAAAAGGAAGTGCCACTATGTATATAGGTATCAGTTGAACACAATGTTTTATTGATATATTTACAATTTTAAAGCAGTTTGGAAGCCTACCAGTCCCTCAGTCACTGTAATAAAATACATTCTAAATACCTATAAATGTTGGTGTTTGACTTTTTTTTTGGGGGGGGGGGTTATCATGGGAAATCAGAGCTAACCCTGCCCCCATCCCTCACCAGGATGGGGGTCTAGGTCCCTCACTCCCAAGCCACAGCCCCCCCACAAGCCCTGCTGGTTTCCCTCACTCCCCACCCACAGCTCCCTGGCCCTGCTGGTGCCCTTTGCCCCCCACTGACAGTCCTGTCCCATCACCCAGGCAGGGAAGAGCATAAAGCCCAACTCCCCCTCCACTGTGGGTGGCATGGCCAGAGCAAAGCCCATTAGAAGCGGGGCAGGTGTGGGCTGCCTGCTAAGGGCTTGGACTCCCTGCCCTGCTGCCCGCCCCCAGGGCCCAGTGGGCAGGACCCAGCATGCCAGGGCAGAGTGGGACTGGGCAGAGATGCTCCGCCACTGTGAGCACCATGCTGCAATGGTGAAGTGCCCCCTGACAGCAGCAAGGTGCATAACTCCACACCACCACCACCACTGCTACTGGGCAGGCAGGGTTGCTTCACTAATCAGTGTGGGGCTTGCAGTGGCAAGGAGCTTGCTCACCCGGCCCTGCTCTGCCCTGCCACACCAGGTTCTGCCTGCTGGGCTGCAGAGGCCCTGGGGGGAGGACAGCAGAGCGGACAGCCCAAGACCACAGTAGTCAGCCCACCTGTTTTATTGCCCTATACACAGTACTGGGGACATACGCCCCCTCTGGGAGTGCATACAGTGGCAGGGAGCCACTCCCCCAACCCTACCCTGTCCCCTAGATGAACTGCCCATGATCCATCCCACTTCTTGCCCAGGCCCTGCAGCCACACATGGCCCTAGGCCCTGAGCCCCATGTACCACTCCAACTGGGCAGCAGTCCCAGCCCCAGCCCTGCCCAGCTCCCTTCCTTCTTTCCTATGGGGACCTCAGTCTGCCTTGCTAGACTTACCTGCATGAGCTACTCTTCAGGAGCGGTGATGGGAGCGGGGGTGAACAGACATGCCTGTGCTCCAGGTGGTTGCATGGCTTCCACACTTGAAACATTTTGAAACTTTTGAAATGTTTCAAGTGCCCTTGTTTTGTTTAGAAGCTGTTTCGAAGGCTTTTGTTTTGTTCCAGTTTTGCTGTTTCGAGCCCAAAATGCATCGAAACAGCTTTGAAACAAAACACCGGGTGAAATTTTGCACAGCCCTACCTGCATATTTGAAAGTGAGCTCTGGCAGTAGTCATATTTTCCTTGAACACAACTGCTGAGTTGGGGTGCAGAGTAACAGATCCCAGTATTAAATCCTTGTTTATTGAAGACAATTGCAAAAAATCTCTTGACTTGCATGGGGACCAGGATTTCACCCAAAGTTTGCTATGAAATACAATTACATACATTTTGCCTTATACAGTGGAAGCTATGTACGATATCATGAGTAACACAGGCATCCATTTAGCTTATGCAAATGGCAAAAAGCATTTGCAAAATTGTGTTATGTCTCTTAAAGGCACCACTTGTACTAGTTAAGCTTGCCTGCTAGTTCATGCAGGAACAACATAGCTCACTTTCTCACACCTCATTATGGTTTATATGGCAGGAGGCAGGATTATGCAATTGCAAATTAGATCCCATCACACCTTACTGCCAATGCAGGGGGACCCCACTCCCCTGTACCAATAAGAAGCAATTTTCCACAACTCTCCATGCACCCCTGTGGCTAAGAGACTATACCTGATGAAATCTCCCAGCCATGGGGACACACCACATACCCTGTGATTGGGAAACTGCAGCTGGTGTAATTTCCCAGCTGTAGGGGTGCTCCATGCAGCCCTATAAAGTTGTTACACCAACTATAAACTTATTATACAGTTTCCAGCAATAACTTCATAGCTGGCTGGACTTTTTTAAGGCACCATAGTTATTTTGCACATGTAGCCAATCTAAATTAATTGCACAAATAACCAGGCAATTGTGTCATACATGTAACATGTACAGGGGGCTTCAGTGTGCCTCTATTTACAATTTATTAAGGTTTGTTACTCTGTTGTTCAAAGCACTGGCAGAAGTAATTATGCAATCAAGTACCTTGTCTCCCTTCTCCCCTGCCCCCCTGTCTATGTAGTAACTGCAGTAGTTTATCACTCAGAAAAGTCAAACATTTACTTTAGAGCTTGGATGAGTAGCTGTTGATGTCAAGCAATTTTCTGGCTGATGTGACCCTGTGTTAAGTGATTTTTGTACTATATCCAAGGAAGTTGCTATATATGACATCACTGTAGCATAATGAAGATTTTTCTGGCTCTGCCTATTCTCCATATTAACACATTGCTTATGATTCTCCCCTCTCTCCTTCCCGTGTCCTTGTTTTGTATTCTGGGGAACTGTGGATTTGTGAGTATCAAGGGAGACAAATACATTGAACAAACATATTTTAAAGCTGCTCAGATAACTAGTTTCTAAAGGGTTACTATATCATTCTTCCTCTCCCCCCAGCCCTCCATTTCCATTGATATTTTCTGCAGAATTAAAAAAAACCCCAAACTTCTTTACTTATATCCACCTATAACTCATGGTATTCATGTCTGTCACAGGCTTATAACAGCTTAGAATAATTTATTACAATTTTATAATGGTTCCATTATACCAAAAGATTTGACTCTGTATTTTCTTACAGCACAAAACAGCCTACAAGATATTACAATATGAACTGTATACATTTAACCTTGAGTATTTAATTTGTTTCTAGTCATTATATTTCTTCTTACACTAAAAGTATTTAAGATGAATTTGATCAAGTGTCTAACCATGTATAATGATGGTCCAATGGATGTTGTAAACTGCACATATAGGTAAGCTGTGCATCATTAACTTAACTTTTTTATTTTAATGTAATATTTCATTGTTTTATTTGGAGAGATCACCATGATAGTCACTCTTTACTTCTACAGGTTAGGGAAACTAGGGAAGAGGATAAGAGTATTATGCAGGTGTGCAGAAATCAAGTCAGGAAGCCCAAGGCACAATTTGAGGTGCAATTGGTAAAGGTCATAAAAAACAATAAAAAGGATTCTACAAGTATATCAACATAAGAGAAAAAAAACAAAAAATTCACAGGTCCTTTACAGAATGCAATCTAGTTACAAATGATGCAGAGAAGGCTGAAGTATTTAATGCTATTTTACTAGTGTTCACAAATAGGGGTAGCTACCAGATGATGAGTACAGTTGTCAGCAAAGATAAGGAAGGAGACATAGAGTCTACAGTAATGGAGGACAAGGTTAGGGATTACTTAGAGAAACTAGAAGATGCTTTCAAGTTGGCAGGACCAGACAATGCATCTCAAGGTACTGAAGGAATTGGCTGAGATAATTTCAGAGCTACTGACTATCCTCTCTTGAGAATTCACAGAAGTTGGGTAAAGTCTTTGATGACTGCAACAGAGCAATTATAGTGTCCATCTTTAAGAAAAAGAAGGAGAATCTGGGGAATGACAGACCAGTCAGTCAGACCTCAATACCTGAAAAGATCATGGAGCAACTCCTAAAGGAATCTTTTATGAAGTACCTAAAGAAGAATAAGGTGATCAGTTTAAGCCTAGGCCAGAACCCTGCACCCAGCTGTTCCCAATCAAGAGAACAGGGCAAGTCATCCCTGGAACAAGTGCTACCTGCAGCAAGCCCCAAGCAACACCCTGGTCCCAGCTTGGCTCACTGAGGCAATCAGGGCAGCCTGAGGCCACGGGCAGCATGTCCCACCCACTCCAGCCTTTAAAACCCAAGCCCAGCCTACAGCCTTATTGTTTAGGCAATGGTAAAACTTCTTGCTTTTGCTTTCCATAAGTACCCTTGCTGGCTCCCTGGTTCTGGCTCCAGCTTCAGCTTCTAGTAAGACCCTTGTCAGTCTCTGATTCCAGCTTTCAGGTACTGGTTTCTGGACTTCTGATCTTGGTTAAGTCTTAGCTTGCTCTGGCTATGGCTTTTGACCCTGGCCTGCTTTGCCTTTGACTGGCTTCTGAATCCAGTTCTGATGCCAGAGACCTTTGTAAGACTGCACCAGTGCTTTAGATGTCTAGCCATGAGGCAAGATGACCCATGTTCTAGTTTCCTAACAATTGGGAATAGCCAGCGTGGATTTGCCAAGAGCAAGTCATGCCTGACCAACCTGACTTCTTTCTATGCTAAGGTTATTGGCTCTGGATGGGCTTGGGGGTAGTGGGGATGAGAGCAGCAGACATGGTGTACTCTGACTTTAACAAAGATTTTGGTGCAGTCTCCTACAACATTCTCACTAGCTAGCTAAAACTGTCAAGTTTTCAGATGACGCCACATTGGGTAGAGTTGCAGATGCTCTGAAAAGTATGGCTAAGATCGAGAATTACCTGAATAAACTGGATAAATGATCCATAATCAATCACATGATATTCAGCAAGGAAAAATACCATTCTGCACTTGAAGTAGAATAACTAAGGAATGATTGGCTAGGCTGTGGTACTTGTGAGAGCGTGCTTACGCTAAGCAAGGCCTAGCATTAAAAAAAATGCACTAAAACTCCCAGAATGCTTCAAGGAGGTTGAGGAGTCAGCGATTGACATTCTGGTAATCACTTTCTGACCCTTAGATGAAAATACT
>NW_017728886.1:43243792-43254401 GCF_001723895.1 Crocodylus porosus
ATTTGGGAACCTCGTGAACCAACAGACCTCCTTTAGTTTATGACTTTGTGAAACAATAAAAGTTTTAAATTGAACAGGTCTGAGCCTGTGCTTAATTCAGTCCTATATAATTCAGCATCGAGCTCCCACAGTACTGCAGAGAAGGACCTGGAGTTTGGTGGCCCATAAGCTGAAATTAAGCTGTCTACTCCTTTTTGCAAAAAAGCCAACATCACAATGGGTTTTATTAACAGGAACGTCAGTGTAAATCATGGGAAAAGGATTATTCCACTTGGTTCAGCGGTGGTGAAGCCACACCTGGAATATTGTATCCAGTTCTGGAAACGGGCTACCTAGAGAAGCTGTGGGAGCTCCATCTCTGAAAACTTTCAAAAGTAGGTTAGACAGATCCTTGGCAGAGATGATACTGGATGGAGCAGAGGGCTGGTCTAGGTTACCTTGGGCTGAAAGGTACATCACTACTTTTCTGTGATCCTATAGGAGTCAATAGCATCATCACAGTTGCAATATTAGGGGCGTCTCTACCTTCGTTCTGGTTTCTGGGTGGAATTCCACAATACTTCCTCTCGGACTGGGTCCTAGGCCATAGCTGGCCTAAATTGGTTCAGTACCTGCACTTCCTACTGCTGGGAATTGTGTGCCTAATAATGTTATCAGATACCCTTTTTAAAGAACATAGTATTGTTTAATTAAACTGGGAACAAAGCATTTGAACAAGGAAAGAATGAACAACTCTACACACAAGAATAATTTTCTTGTAGACTTAACATCCTCTCTTAATAGCCTATTCACTACCTTTTTTCTTCCCTCAAACACCTTAGTAGTCTGTCCTGAAATAACTTGTGTGTAGCTGCCTCGTCTGCTATGGTACTCTGTTTTGTTCTGGGGCCTGGGACTGAGTTGTTTGGAGCCAGAAAGTAGAATTTTGATAGCTAATAGTTTTGCTATTCTTTCTCAAAATTGAAGGGTGGCTTTTCCCCTTTTCCCCCACAGTTCCTTATTACTAAACTAATCTGTTCATTCAGTAGGCATCCCTAGTAGCTAGGACAGCATTCAGTATTCATAAATTATTTTACAGCAGCTGTGCTTCAGTCAGTCATTAGATAGCAAGGGGTCTATCTGAAAGAATGTGTGTAAGAAACCATTAAGATTGGGAATCTTAATGCAATAATCATCATAATTTGTTCCTGAATAAAAGATTCGGATTTTTGTGTTACTTTAGTGTTTTCAAAACAGCTTTTACAATCTTCATGATTTAAAAACTCACTGCTTCCTACAATTACAGGCTGTGATTCATTAGGTTGTTTTCCTAGTGCTCTGCAGCTGTACATTGACATTGGAGAGCTGTGGAGCTGGTACCATATTTGTATCAATTTTTTTCAATCCCTTGGCTATTTAAAGATGCTACTTCTACCTTTTTAACATGACTCCCAGTTAATGCATCATTCATCTATCTCATTAAATAATAGGCTGGAGATATTTAGGTAGAATGCATTACATTAGCCATATAAAAGCAAGACTAGCATCATACAATCTTTCAGATTAGCCTTCAGCATTTCTACTAGTGCATAACAATGGCATCCTCCTTCAGTACTCTATTTGCTTAACACCTTGCGCTTGTTTCATGTTAGGTTGGCAGTTTGACTTGGGTATCTTGTGTGTCTGTCTCATTGCTCAAAATTATTCTTCCTATAGTCCAAATCCTTACAGAATATTTCTTAACATCTATAGAGATCAGTATCTTTACACTTACTCCATTTAGAAACAAAATCAGTATTGCCAAGGACATTGATTTTGTAATGAGGGTGGGTTGGTTGGTTGGTTTTTTGTGGGTGGGTTTTTTTTTTGGTTTGGGGGTTTTTGTCTTTTACCCAAGATGAGACCTGTATTTCTACTTCTCTCCTCAGCTGATGCTCTACTCCAGCTTCCTTCAACTGAGATTTATTCTGGCATTGAAGGTGTTTAAATTTGCTCTGTTTTTCATGAACCAGATACACTTTTCAATTCTTTTTTCCTCCCCCCTGCCCCTTTTCCCTGAGGATGGCTGATTTTGAAGTCATCAGACCACTGCCTTTTCATTTTTTGGTTTAGGAGTACCTTCAGTCTTGTTTGAAGATACTGGGACATGTTGAGGCTTTTCATTAGTATTTGGAGCATGAGGCCTAGATGATTGTACTACAGATGTTGGCTGAGGCTGCTGCATCTGCTGATTTATGAGACAGTTTCTGATTAGACACCACAGTCTTGAGCTTGTGATGGTACAAGAACTCACTGGGCAGTTTGAAAGATGCAAGACATGCTGTGCTTGGACGGCAGCTCCAGGAACTGTATTCTGAGAAATCAGGACTCATCTTGGGCCATCCCTAATGACATTTGGGTTTTTTTTCCTCACGTAACTGTCACTTGAGAAGGATTCTCCATTGGTAGAATGACTCTCTTCCCATGTATTTTTGTGTCCCGACTGGCATCTTGTCCCTAAACCCCACTGTTGGATATTGTAGAGGAGGTCAGTCCACTATTTAAGGCAGTGGTGCTCAACTTACCTGGCTCTGTGGGCTAGATAACTGGCATGGTGTGGGATCAGACTCTACACACCAAGATTAGGCCTACACACCTGAATTGTGCCCCATGTACCCCCAGCTAGCTCTACACAGCTGCCACCCAGTCCTGCACACTAAGTTTGGGAGCTCATGCTGCTCTGCGTACCTGACCTAGTATGCAGGATTAGAGCCCATGGATTACACCACATCAGGTGTTAGATTTGGCCCATGAGATAGGGGTTACATACCCCTGATTTAAGGGATCTGCAAGAAAATGGGAACAACCTGATCAACACTATTGATCCTTGAGCCAATAACTATGACCCTTGATTCTGTGCCTCGAATGATGTATGGCCTTGATGCCCTGAACCAGTGACTATGACCTGGACCTTGCCTCTTGCCCTATATCTGACTTTTAAACATTTATTTTTGTACAATATTGAATCACCGAGGGACTTTTTCCTCCTCTCTTCTACCAAGAGAAACACAAGAAAAAGGGTACTTTTTACTGATGTATCCTAGAAGGAAGTGTGTTAAACTAAGAACATTTGGCAACATAATACTCTCCTGTAATCTCTAATATACACAGCAATGTCTTAAATCTCAGAATATTTTCCAATGCCAAATTAACTTCTGGTCAATTACTGGTAATTGCCATTTAAAATAGTTGAATGCTAAATTTTTTGTTTTAAAGGGGGGGAATCTGTGTTTGACACACTTTCTTTCATATAAGAAAGTATTTTGGTGAACTTTGTTAAGCCATTTCTTGTTGTAGTCTGTACTACTTAACCTCTAAAGTCTCTTTTTTCCTTTTTAAGCTTGTGGCAAGACAGACAAGGGCTTTGGGGGGCAGCTGGCAGGTACATGAAACTGTGAGGGCCCTGTGATTGGAGGAGAGCTGAGCAGACTCCATTTTAGCTCAGGCACTTGGAGCTGAGCTGGCAGCTAGAAAAACATGTGGCTGCTGGGGAACGCCTTGGAGGTAAGGGTAGGGGCGATGGGGATGGTAGGAGGCTTCTGGTCCTGGGCATGACCGGAAACTGCACCCTGCTGGGGAAGGGTGCTCTGGTGGGGCTGTCCATGGTGGGACATTCCCTTAGAAATGCCAGGCTAGTTACCTCCCCAGTGAAAGGTGGGTAGGGGTGCCTTTTATAACTCCAGCTCTGACTCCCTGGTGGGTAACTTAGAGAGCAGGAGAGGGGAAAGGCAGGCACATCTCTGGACACCTGAGCCCCATGGGCTGAGTGCCTGTAGCCTGCAGAAAGGAGAGCTTGGGACAAGACAGATACATGACCCCAGTAGCCCATGTGAGGGGGCAGAGAGTGCCTGAGAGAGGAGTCAGTGGCTGAATTTGGCCTTCTGCTCCATGCCAGGCTGGTGGCCACACAACAGGGTGGCATGTGTACCAGCTAGAGTGCATAAGAGAAGCCAAAAAGGCTGTGTAGAGTAGGGTGGGGGGACCCAAAGGGCTGCACAGAGTAAGATGGGATGTATGAGGCCTGAGCAGGGCAGAATGCTAGAGATCCAACAAGGGGCAGAATTTGGCCCGGCCTATTACAATTCTGGATGCTATCTGCTAGGCATGGAGCATGGTAAGGGGAGATCAGAGCCTGTGCCAAACCCCTTGGCATTGGGTATTAAATGGACAGCCTCCCATTTTATTATATCTAGGTTATTAAACAGCAAGTCATGGAAGGCAAAAACGGGCAGACTGCCCTGGACAGGTGGGCAGGTCCATGTCAAGACCTGGCCCCAAGCTGGCTCCCTGTCACAGTTCTGTTTTTTTGGTTTTTTACCTTCACTACCACTAACTTACTTTAAAGTAGAAGACAGATTAGGTGGGAAACTTTCAGTGTATTCCCTTAAATCCTTTATAAAGGCCTTAAGCCAAAGAACACAGAAATCATGGGGAATCTTTCCACTAGTTTCAGCTGACTTTTGGATCAAGCCACAAACCCTCATGGGAACAAATTGAGTTGATTTCTTTATACACACACAAGTGTATGTCAGTGTGATTTTATTAATTATTCTAGTTGTTTTCCTTTGAGAACATTAATGTACCACTTCGGATGTCAGCTTTGACTGCTTAATAAATATCAGTTTGAGTAAGAAGAACTGAGAACAACTACAGCAGCCTGAATGTTAACTGTAATGTGTGAAAAGCAGGAGAAGGAGGACTGAAATGTTTTGAAGACTAACTCATTTAAAACCTGGAGCTGAAGTCAAAAGTACCTTTCCATCTGAGGAAAACAAGTAAATTTGATGAGTAAAATAGAAAATTTCTATGCTTTCCAAAAGGGAATTAAATAATTTGTCAGGTTTTTTTGTTTTAAAGGGAGAGAAGCCAATTCAAATTCTTCTTAAATGGAAGAAGGATTCTTACCATTCACAACATCATATTTGTTCTTAAGCAAATAGAACAGATTTTGAACAATGTAACAGAAATCCATAATGCTTAGTAGGGCTGTGCAAAGCTTTGGGTGCTGATTTGATTCGGAGGAGACTTGCCTCAATCTGGCAGCCAACTCTCCAAATCTGAATCAAATCAGGAGACCAATAAAAAGATCCAAATTAATTCAAAGCCTCCAAATCAATTTTGGTGATTTGGGCAGTTCCTGCTCACTGCCACAAGGAGCTGAACCTGGGCTCTGTTCTGGTAAGCAGGGGTTGGAGTGGGGGGTACCCCCTGCCTGCCCCACCCAGCTCCAGCCTTCTGGCCCTTTTTAAAAAACAAAAACAACCCCCCTGCATTCGCTGTTCGCTGCAGTGGCTGTCAGGGCTTCTGGAGGCTCATGGTAGAGCCCCCACCACGCAGTGGGAGACATGGCGGATTGCCCCTTCCACCTGGCAGGAGCTAGTGAGTGCAAGGCATTTATTCCTTTTTTCTTTCCAATGCACAGGCATGCTGGGTCCAGGTGGGGCAGCCATTGCTGAGGCTGGGGGAGCAAGTGGGGCCTATTTGATTCAGAGATTTGGCTGGTTTTTTGTTTGTTTTTTTCCTCGGCAGCAGCTGAACCTCCAAATCTGATTTGGCTGAATTGATTGAATCAGCTGAATCTGAAGTGAATACTAGCTGCCTCACACAGGCCTATTGCTTAGTTTGTTTTTTTAATTATTATTATTCTAGGGTTCTGTAGAGGTTCCTAATCAATGTTGGTTGGGCACCATTGGTGACATGTAGCGGGAGCTACATATATAATATTAATATATAATATTCAAATTATCTGGTAGAATTCTCCCTGGTTTACTCTCCTTGTAGAAAAATTTACCCAGAGATGCCTAAACAGACACTTGAATGCTGAGAACCTGCAGTGCTGCCACTGTGCAGCCAGGAATCCCCTGTACACATCCTGGCACACTTCAGGCTTCCCAGTCTGTTTCCTGATAGATGGCAGAAGTGTAAACCTGTTTGGTTTACCAAAACTGATTAGAGTCATCCTGATCAACACAATGTGGGGTTGTGAAGGGGGCATGTTCTACTTCCTGATGGCCTGCAGCAGCAGAGTCTAGCAAGCAATACTGTCTTCCTGGGGGGTGGAGAAGTGGACCACGGGAGCAAAGCATCCTGGGATGCTGGAGAACTGTGCTGTGGCTTCTATCAGAAGAGAAGATGTGTAGTTCTTCCAGGAGAAAATATCCAGGGGATGATTTAACTCTGGTTAAATCCAACTTATTTTGCTCTGGGAGAAACTCTGAACATCTATATGTTCTTGACTTCTGGGAGAGCAGCAACTCTCCAAAGAGAAACTGAATGTCTATAAGTGTCCTTACAATAGTTGCTGGTTCTCTGATATACTAATTTAATAACTTCATGAAGAAACAAATCTGAGAATATGAACATGAGTCCTATATACTCACACCAGCTTCACATTGACATGATTTGAGAGTTCCTTATAGCAAACACTGCCCTGCCTAGTTATAATCTTAATCTGCTTTGGGGACAGATGATAGGACTTGGTCAAGTTTAGAGCAGGATTTTCTTTTTTGTTTCATCATCTGCATGGGTGTATGAACTAATGACTGAACATTGTCTGTTGGTAAGTTGAAGATGAAAGGTCACAAGGAGTGCCATTGTGCTTATCATACTTTATGCTTTAAAGCGACTACCACTATTTATAGAGTGGTGAATTACAGTATTGTTAAAACTTTGTTTTCCTTTTTGTATTTGGCCTTATTAAATCAATGCTTATGTTCTGTATAGCCTCATTATTATCTGAACTTTTCATTTTGCTTTATGAGCTGGCCTTGAGCTGTTTGTGCAGAGCTCATAGTGCTCATACCTTGTATATTTTTCTTTCTATCACTGGTGAGAAGTTCTTTTACCATAACCTAGTAATAGTCTTGTTACCAGCTCATTAACTCAATTTGGCACTAACCAGATGAATTGGAGTGAAATGATTGGAACAAACAAAAGGTGATGAGACAACCAATGGACGATGACCAGATTGAGACACTGGAAAAAGGCCAAATTAAGAGGTGTGCGCGTGATGGGCCTGTTGAACAAAATAATAATACTAACAGGATGAAATATGGACAGTTTGACCAGAGAGAGACCAATCTGAAAGCAAAGAGTCATCTGTGGAGTCAAGTTTAAAGAAAAGCATAAAAGGGGGCAGCAAGAAATCGAGTGCATCATAAATTCAGGAAAATATCTGTCTGTGCCAGCCATAAAGATTATCCACTGATACCACCCACTGAGTTTGGGAATCAACTGGCCATCATTTCTGCTGGATTGGTGGGTGAAATTATTGTACTAAATGCTTTTCTATATTCAAAAAGAGACACTGCTAACATGACTTTATTAATACAAAAAAAAGTTAGACTTTGATTTTGGGACACGAGTTTTATCTATGTTCATATTTCACCTTCCAAGTCTAAGGATGTAACTGCGTGTTCTGTTTTTTTTGTTTGTTTTTTAACAACCCCTTGTCACCTATCTGGTAGACAGTGTGTGTTGTTTTGTTTTTAACAGTGCAGAGAGATGGGCAGCACCCTGCTGTAACTCCGTGGTGCTTTAATCTACACCCCACTCTCTTCTTCCCCAATCCTCTTCCCCTTCCCCTCCTCCATCCTAAACGCCAATCTTACAGGCAGGGCAGGGCTGGGCTGGGCTGCATTGGCTCAGCTGTGCTTGGGAGCAGGGACTAACAGAAGTTTTAATAGCAGTCCTCTGCTTCAGAATACCTCCACCTGAACCCTCCTTAAAGAGGTGCCTGATAATCTGACATTAACCCTCATTTAAAATGCTCTGCAACCATGCACTCCAGTCAGGGTCTGGCTGTAGAGCATTTTAAAGGGAGCAATTGGGCACTGACAGAAGTGATATGTTGCACAAGATGCAAATTTGCCAACCAGACACACTCTGGCATCTGAGTAACAATCTTGGTCTCAGTAGAAAAATCAGCACTATGGATGAGTCGGTCTTTTTTTTTTTGGAAAGGAAAAGTGACTATCATTGCTACCATGCTCTGTGAGCTGCCCCTTGCCTGCACATCTACTCTCATCATATGTAAGCATGTCTGTATTGAATTGTGCAAGTTCTCTGGCCATGAATGCTGGTTTTTTTGCTCTGGTCTCACTGTTGGAATTATTCGCCAGGGTGCAAATGTACTAGGCTGCAATCTTTTGTTGTGGATTTGGACCAGAGATGGTAACCCCACTGGACATAGCTTTCCAGTTAGGTGAAATTAAATGGGTTGGTTTTTTGAGGCACCTTTTTCTAGCCCCTTTCCCAAATGGGATGAATGGAGTGTATCCTAATTAAGTCTACTCACTCATGATTGTAGCTGCCAAACTGCACGCCTGTCTCAGTTCCAAGTACAAAACAACCATCACACAAATGGCCATGTAGGTCTGAGACTAGGGAATTCTGGTAATTGCTAACAGTATCTCATTGCTGTAAAACTTCCTACAGAAGGAAGATGCCTTTGCAAGTCTTTTTTATGTGGGAAAGCTGTTGTGCATCAGCAATTCTACAGTACTTCACAGGATGGAAACAATTTGATGGGAAGGAAAACCTGTTCTGGTATAGCTGTCATATATACCTTTGCAACCATTTTGAAGTATTCTTTCTCCATCTGCAATTTTTTTTTTTAATTGCTATTAGTCTGGAAATCTCACTCTTGGTAGGCTCATCCATGGGGCAAGGTCAAGAGTACAAAACTTCATGAGGCTTCACTCTTGAGGTTATTGGTAGTACACACTTCTTTCTACTATGTCATGGTTGTGATTGTGGTAGGTAAGTTACTATAATTGGGACAGGAAACTAGACTAATTTTGACTTCATTGGAACAAACTCTAAGTTTGTGTTCACACAAGTACAGTAATGCCACTCTTGTGATATTCAACTTTAGCTGCATTGGTGGTTTGCTACCTTTCTGAGGCCCAGTTAATTCATCAGAATATCTTGCACACGGTCATTTGGGGCATATCTTGTATATGTGCTCCAGGGGTAAATGGGAAGCAATGCTTTAATTAGAGTGGCTCCAATTAATCAAGTCTACTTTGGACTGCTGTAACTGTACCCTTATTTACCGTCTCTAGCTTGTAGTATCTTCAAAACCATAACTGTTTCCTAACTTGAAGTGCAATGCAATATGTACAAAGCTCTGCTATGTGAACAAAGGTTCAGTAGCTAGTCAGTTAAGCAAATGTTTTAAAATGCCATGGTCATCCTGAAAAACTGTAATTATTGTGGGTCAGAGCAGACTCAATCAAGTCTTCTGGAGCATAGCAACTCCCACCCTCCAATAGACTCCAGCATCTTGTGTATTGGTGTCTCTGTGCTACAAAATAGTGGTGGGGGCACTCTAAAGCTGCCCCACCTCTTCCAGAACAAGTGTATAAGTGCCTTTTTTTTATTTACAGAAAACTGTGTGCATGTCTTTTTTTTTTTTTTGTACTATGTCAACATGCCTGAGTGATCTGGGTACTAGAAGCAGCTCTGCTGTGTTAGCACTTTGCCAAGGCTGATTTCTCCCCACTGAGACCTTCTCAGGCAGTAGTACTAGTTCTCCCTCACTACATGGCACTGCACTGGGCTGTCTACCACTAACTTTCTATAAAAAGAATATAGACGATCCATCTGCTAGACTGTACAGTGTAATAACTTGGAGGAAGGGGCAGCAGTATACTCTAGAAATATATAATATACTTTTAAAGAAAAGCTTTTCAGCATACCTAGTAATAATTCTCACTCAAAAGCCTGATCTTGCTGTCACTGACTTTAATATTTTGGCACTATGGCCCAAAGTAACTACTGTATAAATATGCTAGTCGGATTTCATCATGAAACATCTTGTTCTCTTGGCACACTTATTTCTTAAAACAAAAGAAAAAATGCAAAAAACACAACTAAACAAAACCCAAACCTAAATTCTGTTCTCATTTTTATTTTGTATAACTAGTAAAAAGATTTCAGCCTTTTGTTTGTCTGTCTCCCCCCCGAAAAAAAAAAAATCAACTGTTATCTTTTCATAAATGACACTAATTATTGTTGTCCTAGATCTACTTTCAAGTTACAAATTCCTACACAGGTTCCCCTGATTTCCCATTTGGATACATGAGTGATTAGGTGAAATCATAGGTCCTGACTTTTTTTGCCAGGGGGCCCTAAGATGATGGACATGTAGAAAATTGTATGCATTTTGGGTGACAGCCCTCTTCCTGAGGGGGGCCAGGGCCCTCAGGCTCCCACTTACTCAGCTTCTCTGAGTGAAATGGACATTTAAGCACTTAAACAATTAAGCTACCAACATAGTGATACAAAAGATTGCGGTTTGTTTCTTGGAGGCTCGCAAAGTATCACAGACACACATATATTAGATGGCACAAAAGGTGTATTTGCAAATAGGGTCAGAGCAGAGTCAAAAACTCAGATTACTCTGAACCCACCAAGGAATTTTTGCAGGCTGTGTTTATCTTTTTCCTCCTGGGCACGTGTGCAGAAACAGGAACTCTTACAGCTCATTTCCGTTTCATACAAACATACATGTGGTTACATCACTACATACATCGCATGTATATTATAATTAACTACTTAAGTATGCAGGGCGGAGAGGTAAATATGC
>NW_017728886.1:43254501-43281898 GCF_001723895.1 Crocodylus porosus
AAGCCCCCCCCTTTCAAGGACACAGTCAGTTGAATTCCAGCTTCTGTAATCTGTATGAGAAAGGCTAGGGAGAAGCTGGGGGAGAGTCTGCGATTTAGTATAAGAGCTGTGGCAAGGCTGGCCAAGGAAAAAAGTCCTTGGCAGTGTTTCTTTCTTATCAGGTGCAAGATGCAAGCTGTGCATTTCTAACAATATTCCATTTCTAACAATAGCATGCAGATGTACCCAAGTCTTGTTTTGTGTAATTTTAAGCATCAAAACATCAGATTAGACAGTTCTGATAGGATGTTACATTTGAATATTGGGCTTATGTCTACTCGGTTGCAACCCTCCCTTTCTGGACTAATCACTTTGTCGTAGTTCAAATTCTATGCTTTGAGTTGAATTTAATTGCAACCGAATGAAGTCTGCGAAACTGGAGGTTATGTGGGTAAATTGGGAAGAAATCCTTAAACCTATATCCTTCTGCTCCTGCATATGTGTTGGGACTACAGCCAAAGTACTGCCCTATGCTCTATAGAGATTATTAGGGGCACTGGATCTATACAATTGATTTTATGCACTGTCAAATTCTCCTTAGGTAACATTTACTAAAAAAATGCCCCCAGCGATCAGTGCAATGGAAAATAAAAGCAGCGCACAGAACTCCGGACTTGTCTAGGAGATGAAGAAAATCTTTCATGTTTGTTTTTTTTTCCTCTGCCAAGTAATCTAGTCTCATCTTGTAAGACCAATAATGTCCATGAATTGAATGGCAAATATCACTGTCCTCAAATTTTCAACCTCAACTATGTAGTAGTAAATTTAGTGAGCCTTTTGGCCTACTTGACTAGAAAAACAGATGGAGACCAGAAGTGCTTATTTCAGTTAAATGTTCTGAGATAAGGAATTCTGCATGCCTTGTTTTTTGTCTCGATACATTACCCTCTGTATGGACGTTAAGTTTATTTTTCTCTCTGAGAAACCAGAAACTGATAACTATTTCTATAAGCACAATGTTTCACTCTTCTTTAAATAAACAGCCTGCATGTCTGTGTATGTGTTAGATCAGTGACTTACTGTCCAAGGTCATTTTTTTTTCTTTCTCCGTCTTAAGTATAAATATGCTTAAAGTCTGAGAAATCCTTTGAAACAGACAAGTGGGTGATTTGCCTTGCTGTATGGAATTCCCCCTGTGATCACAGTATAGCCCTAAAGAAAGAAGAGCTGGCTCTGTCAATTCTGATTCAACCACAGCATGAAGCTTGATTTCTTCCACAACTGTTAATTCCATCTAAAAGACACTGATTGCTGTAAAGAAGCCTGTACTTTTAAATAAGGTTGTTATTGAATTATATCCCTGAAGATGCTATAAGGCCAGATCAGGGAGGAAAATGGGAGAAGTGTGTAGAATAAGTCTAAAGGCCTTAATGGAAGGCAAACGTGCAAGAGGATGATACCTACTATGGGTGTGCAAAGCAGGTTTTAGTCCATTCAGATTCTGACTTCAGCGATTCAAATCAAATTACTGTCCCCGATTCAGGCTGTCCATAATTTGATTTGGCCAAATCTGAAGATTTGATGCTGATTCAGACATAGACACAGCTTTAAATGTTTCCTCTATATACCTCATGGCTTGTGGACACTGCAAAGCTGGGGCACATGGAGCATCCCACAGGAGTGTGTGGGGGGGTTGGGGGGGCCCTCCACATACTTGGCAGCAAACCCAGAAATAGATGGAAGTACTTCTGGTCCACTTCTGGGTCTGCCAAGGAGCACATGGGTGGGGGGGGGAAGACTGTGGCCCCTCAGCTCAGCAGTCAGCTGTGGGGAGACCCCAGGTGCCTCCCCTAGATCCATAAGGTGCCAGTTGCCAAACCAAGGTGTCACGGGGCGGGGACCCAGGAGCGGCCGTGATCTCTCCTGGCACCCCTACCATGCCAATTTGCCAGTCTAGCACCCTCTTTCTTGCCCGCCACGACTTAGATGTTCTATAATACTAAATGGGAGGCTGCCTTATTCGACCCCTTGGATCCGGTGCTCTTGTCCTTCTGGTCCCTGCTTTACGCGAATCCTATGGGCGTCACGTGGCTCCTTCCACCCCAATACCACACCCCAAGCCTCTCAGCTGTTCTGGACATTCTTGTGTCTACCTTGTTCTTAAGTGGCCCCTTCTGGGGTGTCTCACTCATATGGCCCTTCCCGGGCCTCTCCATGTACGCACCCTCGCCCGGCTCCCTAATCACACGCTTCCCCTCGCTGGGGCCTATGCCTCGTGCCTCTCGCGCTCTCCGCCCGCACTGGGGCCTCTCAATATGTATGCACCCCCACCAGGGCTTCACGTGTAGCTCGCCCCCTTCCGGGGCTCCTCAATAACCTCGTCCCCTTCCAGGGCTCCTCCTGTACAGGCAGTGCCCCACTGAGGCCTGTCTCCCCGCGCTCACACCCTCACTAGGGTTTCATCACCCGCACTTCCCGTGTTTGGGCCTGTAGCCGTGCCTGGCCCCCTGACCCGTCTTCTGAGTCCTATGCCCTGCTTGGGCTCTGCTCCCGATACTGCCCCACTGGGCTGGGGTCAGGATACCCCACAACACAGCGCCACCCTACAGCACTCCACCTGCTGTGCCCTCCCAGGGCACCAGGAACCCCCGTGCCACTGCTGGGGAGCTCCCCTGAGGCCTCCTCCAACCCCTACAGCCTCTCCCGGTCCTCCGGTATTACACAAACAACCAAACAGAAAACCCAAAACTATAAGCCCACCAGCTGCAATACAACATAAGCCTCCCAGCTATAACGTAAATTCTTTACCACCTTGGCTCTCCTTCAAAACCTCCCTGTCAGGGTTCTCCCCACCCTGTACCATGATGCCGGCAGTCAGGCTGCGCTGCTCTGCTCTGCTCAGGCTGCCAAAGGGGAACTGCTTCTGGCCTCCGCCTTCTCTGTTTATAAAGGCCAGGCCCTGCCCCTTTCTGGTCATCTGACCCAATCGGTTGCCTTAGCAACCGCCAGCTGTGCTGCCCTGTTGACTGGCAGCTAAGCCCAAATCACTATTGCCAGTAGCAAGCACCCTAGTGCCTGCTACACATCTCCCCCTCCCGGGTTTCAGCCTCCTTAGGAGCAGGGCGCGGAAGTGCCCTGCGACACATCCTCCCCTTAAGTTCATAAGTCACCGAGCCGAGTCTTCATTCTGGCTCATGGTGCCTTCTGTCACAGCTTTCTCAGGCCGGGGTTCTCATCCTCCGATCATCTCAACCTATAGTGGCGGAGGTTTTAAGGCGCCTCCTGCCCACCTTTTACCCAAGGCGCACCATGTGGGATTTTCCGGGATTTGCCCCGCCGCAGGCAATTCCCCCACCCTAGCTGACCTTGGTACATTACCTTCCTTGCTGGTTGAGACTCGGCCTACCCCCTGGGGGGTCTTCTCTCTCTCTTCTTCCTCGGGGCCGTCCACTTTCTCTTTGCACGCCCTTGGATCCTTTCCTCTGGGCAAACTGTACTTTCTCTTGTTTCTCTCTAGCTCCTTGGAGATCTTGGAGCCTCCCCCATATCTCCCATTGCCTCCTTAATGCCTTCTGGGCATATTCCTCCCTCCAAAATTCAATTCTCCCCTGGATCGTGGATCTTCCTACCGACCCTTTGAAGATCTTTACATGAGCTACACCCCCGACTTTCTTCTCCACTATGTTTCTCAGCATCCACCAGGTGACCTGCCTAGGGATGTCATTTACATAGACCCCAGGTCTTTTCTCCAGCTGGGATCCCCTCCCAACTGGTTGTAGCCTCCTCCTCATGTCCTGTTTCTGGGTACCAGCTAATTTGTTGGGCCCCACTGACTTCCCATCTGCCTGTTCTACCTTGGGCTCTGAGTGCTCTCAGCATAGGGCCGCTCGCGCCCCATCCGGGCTAATCTCATCGTAGGCTTCACTTTCTGGGGGAACTGGTTCCTCCTGTTTTGTCACCTTGTTCTCCCCTAAGCCTACTCCCTTTTGCGGTCCCTGGGTGAGCCCTACGCTTTGTCTCTCCACCTGTATGCTAGCCCATTCCTTTTGTTGTTGCCGTAGCTGGCTCATCTCATTCATGTAACTCTTCCGCCACTGGTTCCATTCCTGGTTCCAATGTTGCAGGAGATCTAACAGGTCTCTGCCTGTAATAACCCCAGCTTCTCCTCTGTGGGACTCCCCTCCCTGGTGCTTTTCCCTGATTGCCCTGGCCCAGCTTCCTCTTTAGGACCTTCTGGACCCTTGGCCTTGGGAAACTCCTCTGGCTGCTCCTTTGCGGCTCTTAGTGCTGTCTTTGTGGTCCATCTGTCTTTCTGGTGGGTCTCAATGGATGGGACTCGTCCCACCAGCTGTTCTGCTCCTTCCTTTATCCTTTGCAACTGGTCACGTAACTCATGGGTTTCTCGCGGATCTTCTGAACTCTGCTCTCCGGGGAACTTTGCTGGCTCTGACAGAGGCAGCATCCTAGCTCGGGCCAGTTCTAGGAGACTCCCTACTCCCTTCAGAGCTTCTTTCAGTACCTCTAACTCTTGGTATTGCCCTCGGTGTTCTGCCTGGGCAGCCTCCACATACTCTACTAGTTGATTCCCCAGTTCTTCCAAACTTCCCCGCATCATGTCTGCAGTGCCTATGGCTTGAGGTGCCCATCCTATTTCTACCCAGTTCGTCACCTCATCTCCTGGCCCTTTGAACCTCTCCAGGTCTCGGATCTTTGCAACTACCTGGCCATTTGCTTCTCGCAGTGTGCCCATTTCCACCATCAACCTCTGGACCTCTCTCTGTCCATCCTGCACTTTGAGTTGTAATTTCTCATTCTCGGTGCTAGTCCCTTTTTCCTGGACTCGGCTATCTGCTAAGTGGGTTTCAAGTAATTGTACCTGATGCGCCAGCTTTTCTCGGTCCATCTCCGCTTTCTGTAACCAGGCGCATATCTGCTCCTTTTCCTTCCCTAAGTTGCTTAGATCTCCCTCCAGGGACAACCGCTGCTTTTCTAATAGTTCATGGTTCGCTTGGAAGCTCTTAACCTGTTCCCCTTCTTGTAAAATCAGCTTATCCATCTCTGCTGCTCGTGCCTCACTTTCCCACAGCTTATCCTGCAACTCTTGTGCCAAGTCTTCTACCTGGCTACCTCTCAGTTGCCACCTCTCTAATTCCTTCTGCAGTTCCCTTATCTTTTCCTCCAAGGTCTGCCGCTCCACCTGTAGCTGTTCTTTTTCTGTGGCTAAGCCTGCCTCTCTGGCCTGGCCATCCTTGAGGAGAGTCTTAAATGACTGAACCTGTTTACTGAGCTGATCTTTTTCTGCCTCCAGGTCCTGCACCCGAGATCTTAGCCCCTCTGTCTCTCTCTTCCTATTCTCTTTCTCCTGTTCAAGGGCCTGATGTTGTTCGCGCAGGGCCTCATAGCATATCGTAAAAGCCTTTATCTTTTCCATCTCCTGCACCAATACTTTGTTATCTTTCTCTGTTTGGGCACGGTTTTCACGCAGGTCTTCCTGCAGCTGTCTAACCAACTGTTCAGCCTCCAAACATCCCTCCTGCCACTTCTCTGTCTTCCCGTAGCTCCTTTATCTGGTCCTCCTGGCTACGGATTTCTTGCTGAAGGGCCCCTATTAGGGTTTTGGCTACTTCTAACTCTTGTTGCACCTCCCGTTGTTCCTCTACTTGAATTGTACCACCATCAGGAGACCGTGCCATCCAGGCCGTCATTTCTGCCTGCATCCTCTGCAGCCTTTCCTCCCTCTCTTGGCCCTTCTGAGCTTCTTGAGCCAGCAACCTTTCTATTTCTCGTGTTTTCTCTGCCTCCACTGCCATCAGGCGCCTGATCTCTTTTGTTCCCCCTTCTTTCTTGCCTGGCGACATTTGTTGCTCTAACGTCGCTGCCTTGGCCTCGGCCCTCTTTCTTTGGGCCTCCGCTAGAGCCAGGTCACATTCTAGTTGGGCTACTGTTTCTTTCATCTCTTCCATTCTTAACCATTCAACAAAGTTTTCCGGCCCCTGGCCGTCCATCGTTACCCTTTGAGACCTTCTCGCTCTGACCTTATTTTCCCCATGTCAGGGTCTCAGTCTTGCCTCAAACTTCCCAATAATGGGTATCCTCACCTTGCACCACCGCCAAACTGTGGTACAATTCTTTTTTCTATGAATGTCCATCTATCTTAGCCCTGGGTTCTTTCTCCCCTTTCAAGGGACACGGGTTTTTCCCCTGCACACGGCTGGTAGTTCCCGGCCAATGCGCCACTTTGTCACGGGGCGGGGACCCAGGAGCAGCTGTGATCTCTCCTGGTGCCCCTACCGTGCCAAGTTGCCAGTCTAGCACCCTTTTTCTCGCCCGCCACAACTTAGATGTTCTATAATACTAATGGGAGGCTGCCTTATTCAACCCCTTGGATCCGGTGCTCTTGTCCTTCTGGTCCCTGCTCTACGTGAATGGACTCTGGTGCCCCAACCCTATGGTCTTGTGGCTCCTTCCACCCCAATACCACGCCCCAAGCCTCTCAGCTGTTCCAGATGTTCTTGTGTCTACCTTGGTCTTCCAGGGTGTCTCACTCATATGCTCGCCCTCACCGGGGTCCCTAATCGCGCGCTCGCCCTCGCCAGGGCCTATGGCTCGTGCCTCTCGCACTCTCCGCCCACACTGGGGCCTCTCAATATGTACGTGCCCTCTCCCGGGCTTCTCTCGTGTAGCTTGCCCTCACCAGGGCTTCTCACGTGTAGCTCGCCCCTTCTCTGGGCCTCTCAATAACCTCGCCCTCTTCCGGGGCTCCTCAATAACCTCACCCCCTTCCGGGGCTCCTCCTGTACAGCCTGTCTCCCCACGCTCACGCGCTCTTACCCTCACTGGGGTTTCGTCGCCTGCACTTCCCGCGTTTGGGGCTCAAGTGGCCTGTAGCCGTGCCTGGCCCCCTGACCCGTCTTCTGAGTCTTATGCCCTGCTTGGGCTCTGCTCCCGATACTGCCCCACTGGGCTGGGGTCGGGACACCCCACAACACCAGGCCCTGCCCCCTTCTGGTCATCTGACCCAATTGGTTGCCTTAGCAACCGCCAGCTGTGCTGCCCTGTTGACTGGCAGCTAAGCCCAAATCACTATTGCCAGTAGCAAGCACCCTAGTGCCTGCTACACACCTCCCCCTCCCGGGTTTAAGCCTCCTTAGGAGTGGGGCGCGGAAGTGCCCTGCGACACAAGGGAGTGCAGGGTCCCCCCTGACAGACATGGAGTGGACCAGAATTGCTTCCGGTCCACTTTTAGGTCTGCTGCTGAGCGTGTTGGGTAGCCCCCCATGCTCCTGTAGGATGGTCTATGTGCCCCAGTATCACAGCATTCACAAGCCACCTCTTACCTAGAGGTATGTAGAAAAAAAATTTAAAGCTGAGTCTGTCTGAATTTCTGAGTCAATTCAGAGGGTTCCAATTTGATTTGGAGAAATTAAAGGGTCCTCTGATTTTGATTTGGATTCAGAGATTTGGCCATAGAACTGGGCCAAATCTCCACTTAATTGAATCAGGGAACAAAGCTTTGCACAGCCCTAGTCCCTACTAGAAAGGACTAGAGAGGACAATGTATATCAAGCTACCTACAAATAAGAAGTTGCCACCCTGAAAGGACAGCTCATATAATACATTTTTAGTTGTAAAGAAGGTGTCGTGAAACATGTAAATAAAATAAATATTAATTTAGAAAAGCAGGCCACTAACTTTTTTAAAGTGCTGAATTAATTTCACTGAAGTCAAAGGAAGCTATGAGGGTTCAGCACTTCTGAAAAACAAATTTTTAAATAAAGATTTATGAAACAATATTTTTCTTTAAATTGAATAATTTAGGCAACCCAATTTATTAACAGTAAGCATCATTTGTTTACAGGTGTTCTTTAGTAAAATAACTTTTAAAGTGACAGATGCTGAATAAGTATTTGGAGCCTTAGACTTCAAGGATAGTGGTTTGTTTTCATAGTGCTTAGGGTCAGAAGGGACTTAAGCAGATAATCAGGTCCAACCCCCTGTCCCAGGCAGGAATGGGTGCCAGGAACATATCACCCCAGCCAGCTATCTGTCCAGCCTCCTCTTGAAGACCCCCCAATGTAAGAGAGAGCACCACCTCCCTTGGGAGGCCATTCCAGAGCCTGGCAGCCCTAACTGTAAAATAGCATCTCCTGATATCCAGCCTGAACCTTCTCTCTAACAACTTGTGGCCCTTATTCCTAGTAAACCCCAGTTGTGCCCGGGATAATAGAGCCTCCCACAGTTCTTGCTGGTCCCCCCCATTGAGTTTGTAAATGGCCACCAGATCCCCTCTCATCCTCCTCTTGTGGAGGCTGAATATATTCAGGTCCTTCAGACTCTCTTTATAGGTCCTTGACCATGTAAATGGCCCTCCTCTGGACCCTCTCAATGCTAGCCACATCCCTCTTGAAGTGCAGCGCCCAGAACTGCTCCAGCTGTGGCCTGACCAATGCCGCACAGAGGGAAGGATCACCTCCCTGGACCTGCTTATCATGCATCTACAGATGCATCACAAGGTACAGTTAGTCTTACTGACTGCTTCCTCACATTGGCAGCTCATATTCACCCTGGAGTTGACAATGACTCCAAGATCCCTTTCTGTCACTGTTTTGGTGTTCCCCAGCCTATAGGTGTGTTGCTGGTTCCTTCTCCCTAGATGCAGCACTCTGCACTACTCTGTGTTGAACTTCATCCTATTCTCATCTGCCCACTTCTGTAACTTGTCTAGATCTAGTTGGATTCTGTCCCTTCCCTCCGGCATGCCCACCTCGCCCCACAACTTGGTGTCATTAGTAAAATAAAAACAGTTTTGTTTTTTCCCTAACAGACTTGGGAGTAAACTTCTTACTACAGATTTCTTTCACAGTTTCCTCAGTATTATGTAAAATCATTGCGTGATAGAGACTCGCTTTACTCTGAAGTGCCAGATCTTGGCATCTGATAAGGATGCGATATCACATTTGAAAGGTCAAGAACCTGGTCTAAGATATTCCATTTACATTAGTGTTGTATTTATCATATTCTAATATTGAGGGATGTTCATGTAATGTAAAGTACTATAAATTAATTGCTTTGTTACACTACCATGAGAATAAAACCTTGAATGGATACTGTAAAGAGCCAAACAGCTTTTCAGAACTGGAATGAAATGTCGACAACCTTTCACTAGGTCAGTTAAGATGGACTTATTTTGGGGAAAAAGAAAAGACTTGTTTTTTCCGTCTTACCTAATGTCCCTTCAAGGTGAAAACCATGATTTTTCCAGGGTTGGTCTCCAGGATGGGAAAATAAAATTGTTATGTAATGGAGGAAAAGTAAGCCAGGAAAGAATTGGGACATTTGGGGAATTTTTCTGAGAAAAAGGAAACCCACTAAACTTCAGCATGAACCAGTTGTCGTCTTTTTTTTTTTTGTCCTCACATAGAATAAGCTATATAGAAAATAGATCTGGTTCATGCTGATGGATCATCATTGTTCATAATAAAAGTTATTTTGGAGAGAAACTTGGGCAATCCAAGTTAGGTTGAGGAAACTGGCTTTTGTTTAATTTATGTAGACAACATGTGTCCAGCCAGAAATTTCTCTAACTTCAGCAGTCATAATTTCTGTGATGATATGTGGAAGTTGCCAGTGTGCAACTCTAAAAATTCTGGTTAGTTTTATGAAAGTGTGGTATTACTGTATGCCCTGATGTGTAGTGAGTCAGCCACAGACTGGCAAAGTCCTTGGCACGTCATCCATCCTGTCGGGAAGAAGGCATAGGAAAAAAGCAGTTCTTAACTTCTGACAAATCAGAGTGGTGTTATTCTTGAGATGCTCTTCAGCTCCACACATCTCTCCACTATTCCGCTGAGAGAACTAAAATTTGCCCCTGGACTAAACCTTAGTTCTGCTCATCTCAATCCAGGATATGTATCTCTAGCAGAGGGGTTGTTTCCAGTTTATGGATAATACTCTTAATGGTTTATAAAAAATATTTGAAGTCCTTATCCCCATGGGAGTGACAAACCTGTCATTGTCAATTGCTTTGAAATTACACTTAGCATGAATAATCAGCAGACATTTATTACATAAGCAAGAAAAGTCACATAAATCAGCTGTATGTTGAAAATACAAAAGTGAGGAAATAACTGTAAGAACTAGGGTAGGATTCTTACCCTACACTTCTCAATAAGATGCAGTCCTCCTTATCCCAGCTTCTGCTAGCTTGGGGTTTAGTCATATGCCTTACCCAGCACTTCTTAAGTATTTCTCCTTATGCTTACTTATATTCTTCTATTCAGTTCTCGGGGTTAACATGTAAATTACAAAGAGAACTTCTTTCTCCCTGTAAGGACCTGTATGAGTGCCGCATCTATGCAAAGCTCTTCCTGAAAATTAGAGAGGGACAGAAACAGTGTCAGTCAGTCTCCTCTCCAGCTAGTTTTCTTTGATTTTTGAATGGTCCTGAAATTAGAGAAAGCCATGCCACTATAGTCCTATCTTGTCTCAGGTCTCCTTAGTCCTTTTAAACCCTTGCTCAATGGCATTTCTCATCTTGTTTGGGGATTTTCTATTCTGTTATCCAGAAACTTGCCCCAAACCCCTAAATCAATCTAGCATGTGGGATAAGTTCATGACATAACTAACAATTCTGGAAAAATTAGCCTATGCTAAGGAGATGGCTGAACTGGATTTCCAGCTCAGACTAAGCTTGTGGATAACAGAATAGAAAATCCCAAACAAGATGAGAAATGTCATGGAGCAAGGGTTTAAAAGGACTGAGGAGACATGAGGCAAGACAGAGCCATGCCACTAGAGTCCTTTTTCACATTTCAGGACTAGTCAAAATCAAAGAGAACTAGCTGAAGACTGACAGTTGGTCTCCGTCCTTCTCTAATTCGCAGGAAAAGCTTTGCATAGAAGCGACACTCGTATTCTGTGGGTGACCAGATTCCAATCACTGCTCAAGACAGCTGAGGAAACTGAAGAATACCACCTACCATTTTGTGGTTTAGTCTTATCAAGGTCTACATATCTCATGCCAGGGTTAGTGGCCAGAGACAATAGCAGTAGTGGGTGGGTTCCCTCCTTCCTGCACCTGCTTGCAGGGAACATCCAGGGGGATTGGGCATGGAGAGAGTAGTCGCCAGCTGCCATCATCACTGCTGTCCCCTGCTGAACCTGGCTCTCCCTCCACTGATCTTCATAGCCACCACTGGAGCAGGGCAGAAGTGGCTCTGGAGCTCCCCATAGGTCAGTCAGGAACAATGGCATTGGTGAGTGGGAAAGGGAGGTGTGTGTGTAGGGAGAGTTCTTACCACTTTGGGGACTTAAAGTCCCCAGTTGTAGCTCCCTAGTGTGGTCCAAAGCAAGCTGCAACCATGCCACTGTATCACCTCTGGATCTGCCCCTGGAGCTGGATATTACAATCAAAATCAGCCCCCAGTGTGTTCGTCTAAACATATATAAAAATTACTGTTCCTTTCCCAATAGCTCAGTAGTCCAATTGTAATTGAATTATTCTTAAAGTGAGTTGAATTGTAGTGATCATTATGCCCATATCGATTTTAAAGATAAAGAGATTTAAAGGGAAAATTAAGAGCAAAACATTTCACTCTGAATATTCAGAAGGCAATTTCCTGGCCTTATCAAAGTTGGGAGACAATAAAATAGATTTTGCATTATAAAGCTCGTTTCCCTTAGCACCAAAAAAAAACTTGTACACAAGTTGTATTCATAAAGGAGATTGCTATTTAACACTGCATAATGTGATAAGCAGATACTGAACTCTGTGTAAAAGCTAACTTCCTAGGAGTTTGTGGCTTATAGAAGAGTACTGTAATTAACAGATGATATTTTGTGTGAGACTTTGCCGGCTACTACTTTATAAGTGACTCATAGTGGGAGATCTAATAGGAATGTTTTTGATTTGGCGCTTCTTACTTAAAAGCCAGCTAAACAGGTCTGTTGTCACTCACACAGTATGTAGCAGGAGGGGCATCCTAGGGTCACTGTACTCTCCCCTAGCACCTCTTACCATGTCCAGTTTGTCTGCAAAGCACCCTTAATTCTCGCCCGCCACGTCTTTGATATCAAATGTATATTGTAGGGAGGCTGTCTTTTAGTCTCCTACATAACTCCCAGGCTCCCTGGACAGTTTTCCTCCTGTACATTAGCCCTGTTTCACTAATAGGTGTTTCTACGCACCCCAGCCTTATGGACTATGCGTGGCTCCAACCACCCCTTAACCATACCCCAAGCCTCACTGATATACTGGACATTCTTCAGTCTTATTCCTGTCACTTGGGCTCCTTGCAGCCCAGTCTCTCTCTGTGCCTTCTCACTGCCCCCTCTCTAGGGCTGGGGTTCCCAAACCACCGTGGGTCCCCTAAAGGCCTCCTCCAACCTCTAATAGGCCTCACCCAAACCTCTGGTCATAAACAATAAACACAAAACTCAAGCCTCTAGGCTATAAAGTAAATTTCTGCCACTTGGCTAAAACATCACTCAAGCCACCCCCAAGGGTGCTCCATCCCTCACCTGTACCAACTGTTCAAGCATTTTCCCTCTTCTCTTCTCGCTTCGGCAGAGTTCCCACCCCTTTGGCTGCCAGCAGGGAACTGCCTGCCTGGCCGCAGCCTGGGAGTTATAGGAGCCAGGCCCTGCCCCTTCCGGTCAGCTGACCACTAACAGGGGTGGGTCACTGGCTACGTCCGGCTGCCCTAGCAAACTGCACCTGGGCTCCTTCATTCCTGCTCCACAAGTAGCAGGTACCTTAGTGCCCTGCTATATAGTCCATAGCAGAGTTTTGTCTACATTAGCTAATATTTCCTCCTCCCTCCAGCCCTACACAAACGCACACACATTTCACAAATGGTGACATTTTTTCCTCTTAATTCAGCCTAAGTAACTCAATTTTCTTCAGGGAGTAACATTTATAAGGTGTCCTCAACCTGCAGTCAGTTTGTGGAGCTGAGGTGCAGGCTTTCTGGCTAGTGACAGAAGTTGCACACAAACTGGTTTTTAAGCAATCAGAAACTACTTTAAACCTGTAACAGAACATAACTTCAGTGTATATAAACCAATTTCAAAATGGCAAAACTGGTTTAAGATGAACTTGATTGAATATAATATCAGACGTAACTGATTTGGGTCACACCAGTTTAAGCAACTTCTATTCCAGGCCCCTTGGTTTGAGTTAAACCTGTCCCCCAGCACCCCAGATGCTTTTCAGCCCTGAGCTGGGCTGTGCTGTCTGCTCTAGAGAGCAGGGCTGGCCCTGCCCCTCTGCTCTCTAGCCAGAGCAGGGCAAGGGGCATGGCCAGATGCTGGCTTGTCATGACCCTCTGAGATGAAGGAGGTAGGGAGGGGGTTTGTTCTCCCCCTCCCCCCCCCCCAAGCTGTTTGAGCAGCAGGGGTTGAGGTATGGTAAGATACCGTCTGGCATGGCAAAGGGGGCAGGGAGGGGGTTTAATTTCCCCCCTGCCTGTCCCTGCTGGTTCTTTGGCAAGTGCATGTCAAGCCACTGCCTGCACAGCAAAGGTAATTAACACCTTGTTAAAATGTTAATCCAAGAGCCATCAAGACTGCAGAGCTAAAAGCTTTGATTATAGAGCTAACAGCTTTGATTGTTTCCCAATTATTAACCCACCTACCTAGGAAAATGTGTTTTTCCTTACCAGAGACTTATTAGAGGAAGGGACAAGATAGGACTCTTCTTAAGGAGAAGACCCCATCCCCTCCCACCTCTGGCACTCCCACTAAAGCAAGCAGTTAATAAGGGGAGGGGGAGGGAGCATGATTCCCCTCAGCTCCCCCAGGCCATAGATGACAGGGGAGAGGCTGGAGGGACAGGTCTCTTGTTACCTGTGAACACAAGACCAAGCCCTGCAGGATCAGACTGAGAGGTGTTGGCAAAGACCTGGCACAATCATTGTATATGTGCTGCAGACAGAACTAGGGGAACAGGAGAGGGTCAGGCAGCTTGAGCTAGTGAGACACAAGACTTCAGTGAACTACACTTACATTATAAAGCAGAAGCCATAAAAGGTGGGAGACTGGAAAGCTTAGCAAGGACTTGCTTTTTTGATTTATTACATTCCAATCAAGTTGGACTAAGCTGCATGTCCTCCACTGTAGTTTTCCTGGGCTGTATCTTAGCTTGGGCAATGTTTTTTGGTTGCCCCTGTCATGTGCTTGAGGTTGCAAAGTGCTGTGTTCAATACATGCTGGCTTCAGAGAGGACTATTTTTGTTCATGCTTTTATGAATTCAGTGCCGCTGCCCCCCTTCCCTCATGAGGGGCAGAAGCCTGGCAGGCACTGGTCTCCCACCGCCTCACTGCAGACCCAGGCTGGAGTCCCATGTGGGCCAGGGAAAGGATTGAAACCCCAACCCCAGTGTGCTAGCCCAGGGTGGTGCTGGGCCATGCCCCTCCACTCTAGCAGAGAGAGGGGGAAATGTGACTTATCTCCCCTTTGGCAGTGGCTGGTAGGTGTGCTTTAGCACCCCCAGCTTCTGGCTTGAGCCACTGCAGGCATACATCTGCATTTCCTGCATCAAAGCAAATCTCTGTCCATTTGTTAATCTGTTCAAGCTGTGCAGCCTAGACTAACCTGCAAAGACTGAATTGATTTCAGCCGCGGGCTTTTTCACTATTTAATGCTCCATGTTCCACAGATGTATTGGCTCCTGACTAATGTTTTTAATGTGTGAAAGTTTTAAACTGTTACAACTTGGATACATTACAATAGGACAAAGCAATTGTATATATATTTTTAATTTAGAATTTTTTATTTATTTCCCGAGAATCTGCCCTGAGTCTCTCTTAATTTCTAATCCTGGCCTGCCTGTATTTCTTTCATGTATCATCAGTTTGGAACATTCATACTATGTTTCTAAATTTAATGAAAGTTTCCCAACATTTTAGGTATATTAATTCTATGGACCATAACATGAGCAATTTAAAATTGTCATAGAACAGTAGAGTGCCAGATTCATACTCTTACTGCACCCCCCGTTGGCCAAATCAGAGTAGTACTGGGCATGATCACTGGAGATCAAAAAAGGTATGACTTTGGAGAAAAAGTTGCACACTGAATGATCGTTACTTGTGTATATAACAAGACAGTCTGTTCAGCTGTATACTCAGCTGCACAGGAGAAGCCTACTGCAAGCAACAAAAATACACATTTTCTCATATAGAAGAAAATGTAAGGGCGAACACTGGTATAAATCACCTGGAACCCTGCATCTAATTAACATGGCCCCAAAAACAGGCAAGTCCTGGCCATTTTTAGAAATGTGCTGAATCATTGCATAGGGCAGAACCCCAACAAAGTTAAATCAGAAAAAATGGTCTGCAATCAATTAGATGAGATTCAACAAGGAAAACTATTGTTTAAGAAAATCTCTTCCCTCTGCCCCACCTTGAACTCTTGAAAATATATCATTAAAAATCAAATAAAAATGTTCATAGATTCTGGGAGCATTCAGCAGACAGATGGATAGAAACTCTGTGAGACCATAACACATTGATGTGTAAGAGTTTTCTTTCATGGACTGCTAATACAGAACTTAACTGACACCTAAGAAGGGAATGTGAAAGGATTGTTTTCTTTCCAGAGCTGAATTATTAGCAGGTTCATACTAAGTTGCAAGATATCGTTATTACTTTGACATCCGTAATGACTTTCTAACCTCAATTAGCAGGAGACCAGAAGCCATGCTATGAATCTTTCACTGAAATACCATTGTCAGCATGGAAATGGATTCATAAATGCATCTTGAAAATGGAATTGGCTTATGCAAATGAACCTGAACCTCGGCATGTAATATGTGAAGTCTAAGAAACTGTGGGGGACAGGGTGACGGGGACTTAGTGACATTCTGAGAATCCAGCTGAATGAATGAAAGGCTTTTGTGTTTATCTGTAACTTTCAGAGGTAAATTGCTAAGTTAACAAGGCTTTTAGGACAGTTGGATGAGATGGAAGGTGTCTGTCCAACTTTTTTCACTTCTAAAAATCACAGCTTACTCTAGGATTTTATCATCTGATACAAAATGGAGCAGTATTTTTACATTTACAATGGTTAGCTGCAAAAGCCCAAATATGATCGTTAATAAAAAAGTAGTAATTAATAATCCACTCTTCTTTGCTATGTACAAACTACTTTTTCTCTTAACTTTCTCTTCCACATTATGATAAAATTGCTAAAGCAAAAGTATAATGTGATGCGCCTTTAGAACTCAATGTAAAATGAGTTTTACAATAATAGATCCTAGCTCACCTGTAGTTTTGTTATTTTCTTAAAAGTATTGATCTGGACAGGATTTACCCATGCTCTGTACTGGTGAAAGATAAAATGCCACCACTGAGGTAGAAACACCTTTCAAGCAAGAGGGTGATATCATAGAAGTGGTCTGTTTCCATAGGAGTTCAGGTAAATGGTGTATGATGCTCTTTATTTTCTGTAGTGAACCTTTATGTTTCTATGAAATATTCCTGTGCACAGGGCAGAATAGACATTTTGCTCTGAGTTTAGCCTGTAATAAGAGACACAATACCATGCTTAGTCATGGAGGCTGATGGTGGTTCTTCTGATGGTTGGTTTTCATGTCTACCTAAGTTTTACAAAAACAACAGGAAAAAAAACCTCAGGAAACAGCTGTCATCCAGCTGAGCTTGTCCTTGACAAAAGGCTGGGTGGGTATATACACCCTTTTAGGTCTGACATTGAACAACATTATAATGAAGCCTTTTGAACCAGTGCTCTGTCATGTGTAGAGTCAGATTATATGTAGTATTTTACTATGGGGACTACTGCAAGTGATGACCCTACAGGGTAATACAACTGCACACTAGCATATAGGTGACATACTGGAGATTTGGTCTCTGTACTTCTTTATACCAGAAAACTGTTCCTGGGGCAGAGCATAGGAAAAGAATTGTGGAGATGATAGGGGTTCTGAATACATGTGACAGAGGAGGAGATATACAAGACAAAAGCTCAGGAGACATAGAAAAGAATGGAATGGACAGTGGGGGCGTTTTTTGGTTGTTTTATTTTCTATCCCTGTTTTCCCATCTGCTAAAATCTTGTGCATCTAGCACCATGACTTCGGCTAACCCTGTTCTCTAGAATCCTTCTTCCTAAGAAGGCTGTCCTGTAAAGAAAATGCTGCCTTAAACACTGCCTTCAAAATATTTTCAATAATTCCAACTTAATCTCCAGCTCTTGGTAAAACATTCCCGATTTGGTTTTGGTTTAATTTTTCTTGTTTGCATATAAAAATTAATCTATTACATAGCTTCTGTTCACATTTTTATATCTTCTACAAATAGATGGTACAGGTTACCTAGAGACACAAGAGACTGGTGGGGGGGGGCACATGCCCCGCCCTGAGATTGGCCCCCGACTCAGCACTGTTTAGGACAGGACAGTTTTTTTGCCACACAGGCCAGTGATGTGTTTGGGGGTGGGGTGGAGAAGGAGGTGTCACTAGTCTAGGGCACAGAAGTATAGGAATGAATATGGAGCTTTTGGGCCACCCACAAATTGTCCCTCCCCACCCCCCCCAACTCAGGAGGCACCAGTCACCCCTGCCTAGAGAAATTGTTGAAACTACAGCCTTTGAAGTTTTCAAGAGCAGTTTGGACAAACACTTGGCTGGGATGGTTTAGCTAGGATTCATTCTGCCTTTGAGCAGGGAGCTGGACTATATGACCTTGTGACATCCCTGGCAGCCCTACTTTCCTATGATTAAGTGGTTTACAAATACCTTTTAAGAGGGGAATATCTGATAGTACAAGGCTCTTCAGCAAAGCTATACAGAATTCCAACAGCTGGAAATTGAAGCCAGGCTCATACAAATTAGACACACCTGGAAGTTGAAGCTAGGCCTATACAAATAACATGCACATTTTCAAACAGGTTAATTGCCACTAAAGCAACTTGCTTAGGAGGTGTTGGAATCTCTATAATTTAAAGTCTTGAAATCAGATATCTTGGATATCTTTAGCTGAAACAGGAGTTAGTGGGATACAAGAATTACTAGTGTGCTGGTATGACCTATCTGTTGTGGCCAAATGAGATGATCATAATAGCACTTTCTGTTCATAAATCTATGTATTATAACAAAAGTTCTGCACTTTATTAAGCATTGACAGGGTCCTCCTGAAATGGCCCCACTATGCTTACATTACTCTTTTATGTCTCAGTATTTCTCCAAAATGCCTGACCTGAAGTAGCCTTACCATGTTGAGTAGGCCCACAAACCAACCTTTACTAACTCCATAAAATTTCAGTAAACCACTATACATAAAAGTAACTAAGGTCTTAGGGAACACCAACTATTCCTTGGCAAATGTACTGACTTAACTGGCTTCTCTCAATTCTCTACATTTCTTTTATTGCATCTTATTTGGGTAATTGGGAAGAATATGTTGGGATACAATTTTATGAGTAATTAATTGCATCTTTCTTAAGCTTCTTGTTTAAATTCTTAATAATAGCCTCTGTTGCAAACACGCTGCACTCTGTTCACAACTTTCTCTAATGTATTTCAAAAGCTGTTGTTGACACTCTGTATCTGATAGATGTTTTTCTTGTCTTTTAAGAAAAATCTAAATTAATATACCAAACAATTTTCACAGTATTGAATAAAATATTAGTCAATAAGCTGGCAAATAAAAAGCATGTACGCATTTTTATGTTGGATAACTTTGCAAATGAAACATACTTTAAAACAGAAAATTCCTTCAGCATTTTGAAAAATTAACCAATTGCCTGTCAAGAATGATGTGGGGAGGGACCTGGAATGGAGTACCACCACCTAATGCCCCATGCTGCCATTTTTCTCCCTCTTACAGGGAGCCGGGGGGGAGCACTGCTGGCCTTGGCTCCCCCACCCTCTCTCTGGTCCTCAGCACAGCCTGTCTGGTCTTCAGTGCCACTTGCAGGGAGCCAGGTGGGGGAGCTGAAGCTGGAGAGCTGGGTAAGCTCCCCCACCCTCTGTCTGGTCCTCAGTGTGGCTTTGGAATCATGGTGGTGCTCCCCCACACTTGGAGCACTCTGATTGGCTGTTTGTCAGCCAATCAGAGTGCGAAAAAGTGTTTATGGACGGATGGACAGACAGACTTACGCTTTTACAAAATTACAATAGTGATGTTTTTAGGTTGACAATAAATAAATATATTACCAGATTACTAAATGTGCTGATGTCACATATAATCAGTATTATTGCTTATTTTTTATGAAGCGACATCCCTGGAGCTCATCAGTGAATTTTTGGCACATAATTAGGAAAATCAATTTATTAGGACAGGTCAGTATGTATTCTAAGCTTTTTTAGAATGTGCTATTGCTGACATAGTAGGACCTATTTTTCTCTATCTTTGTAATATCCGTAAATAGTTTTTGTATTTATCTTTTTTTATACAGTGTCAAAAATGAAGAGTTGGTATTTTGTTAACTACGGAAGATACAGATACTAACTAGCTGCATATTTTTTACATGAAGTGTCTATTCAAAACATAATCAGGTCCTTTTAATTAGTCCTCCTATTCAAAGGAATAGAAAGAAAAGAATCAAGTTTCCTCCAACACCTCTCTCCATGACCTTTTGCGGTGGATGGGGGGCCCTATGTGGTCTACTTCTTCCAGGGCGGGACCACATGCCGCCACTCTGGCACCAGCTGCCACCTGGCTGCCCAGTGCCCCCTGGGGCAGTTGGCTGGGAAACTGGCTGCTAATGGTGCATCAATCTCTGGTGTGGGAGCCTCATCAAAGTGTGGGGCCAAGGGCTCCACCCAGCCCCGCTACACCCCTGCTCCATCTGGGGGAATAGACACCTCTGGCGTGAGCGACATCCTCCCAGGCTCCTCCTGCCCTGGTCGGGGCTGACGCCTCACCCAGTGGAGGGACTGGGGACTCCTCCCAGCCCCATCCTGCCCCAGTCCCCTCTGGGCTGGCTGGTGCCTCAGGTGCTGACACCACACTGGGTACGATGACCATGGCCTCCTCTCAGCCTCCCTCCGCCCACCTGATGGTGCTGCCCCCTCAGTGCAGAGGCTTCATCTGGTGGAGGGTCTGGGACATCCTTCCAGTCCCCCACTGTCCTGGTTCTGCCTGGGGAAGCTAGTATCTTGGGTGCTGGGGCCTTGTCGAGTGGAACAACCGAGACCCCCTCTCCACCTCCTTACATCCTGGCCTCAGTTGAGGTGGTGGGCCCAGAGGTGGTGAACTCCAAGAAGCCTGGCCCTCCCTGTTTGGGGAAGTCCCCACCTACTCCTAAGAAAGCTAAGAACAAGAGGCAGAAGAGGCCCTTTAGGGCCTGATTTCTGTCAGCAGTGGGGAGAATGTAGCCAGGGAGCCTGACCCCACCCTGCCTGCCCCCCCCCCGGCAACCCTGCCACCTCAAGCCATGACCAAGGGTGTCCCAGTGGTGTCTGGCAACCCCTCGCCCCTTCCCAGCCCATGGGACTTGTGAGTGGCAGGGCAGAGAGTGCCTGCCTCTCCAGTGTCAGGTACAAGAGACAGCAGAGAGGCCCACCACCCTCCTCCCCCACTCGCTCCCCTGCACACTGAGGCCAATGATGAGGAGATGGAGTGCCTGCCTGCAAGCACTGCAAGCAGCACCAGGAGCGGGATGACATTTGCCCCCCAAAATGGATGGGGATCGATCTCCCGGAGATGGTCCTCAACCTGGATGCTGAGGGGTGCCTTCTAGGAAGCCTGGCAATCAAGGGCACTTTCACTGGTCTCACTGGTAGGTCCCCTCCCAGGGTGAGGCCCTGCCAGTTCTCATTTGGGAACATCCAGCTCCTGCTGAAGGACTCCTCCTGTCCCTCCCGCAGGTGGCCCCCAGCTACAGAGGCCTTCTCAACCTCTTAGAGCAGACCAAGGGCCAGAGGAACGTTGCAGAGAGTATCTGGCAGTGGTGCCCAGACCTTGTGCGGTTTGCCCGTGCCGCTAGTGACATGGTGAGGCTCATGTGTTGGGACCTGGGCACGTGTCAACATGCCTTGAGATGCTGGTGACCCAGGTGAGGGAGGTGTGGGGCTGGGGCAGGTCCACAGAATGGAATAGGGTAAGGATTGGCCTTCCCCTGTCTGGTTTTGCCCTACTCTATCACCTGCTATCCCAACTATACCCTGCCTATCTTTCCTCTCTGTTCCCATAGCTGCTACCACAGTTGCCTTGCTGAACACCAGTAGCTGCAGGGACCTGGTGAAATGGACAGCTGTCCTGGTGGGTTTGCAGCAGAAGCAGCTGGCAATCGCCTTCCTCCAGGAAACGCACAGTGACGTGTATGATCAAGCACACTGGCATGCTGCCTGGAGAGGCCATCTCTTTCTAAGCCTCAGCACCAACCTCAGCTCAGGAGTGGTGACCCTCCTCTTGCTGCAGCTTCAGTATGACTCGGCGGTGGCATGGGAGGCCATCCCTGGCTGGCTGCTAACTATCCACATTACCCTGACACACCAGAGCCTGCTCCTTGTAAATGTCTATGCACCCATCGAGGGGAGGGAGAAGGTAGCCTTTTTGGAGACCCTGAGCGACCTCCTGTGTGACACCAGTGAAAGTGACCTGCTCCTCAGGGGCAGGGATTTTAACTGCACCGTTGACGTGCTGCTAGACCAGATGGGGCCAGAGCCGCACCTGCCTTCAGCCTGCAAGCTGTGGACTGTGCTGGAGGTGGTGGATCTCATTGATGCCTGGCGGGTCCTCCACACTGATATGCGTCAGTACACCTGGGCAAAGATGAGCACCAGTGGGATCACCATGGCCTGCCTCGACCACCTCTACATTGCCCAGCATCATCTGCTGTTACTGCACAGCAGCCACATCATCCCATCAGGCCTCGGACCACACCCTGGTCTGCTGCAAACTCAGGCTGCCTCGCAGAGCATGCACATGGGCCCTTACTGATGCCTCAACATCAGCATGCTACAGGATGCCCACTTCCGGGACTGCTTCACCCACCTCTGGATGGTTGCGCCCTGTTGGGCATGTTGTATGTCCTGGCCATTGAACTGCTGCTACACATTCTGTGACATCGCCTGACCAACTTAGCCCTACCACCTGCCCCCTGATCTGGTTGATGGCGTATGCCGACGACATGACAGTCTTCCTGGGCAGCCAGGAGGCCATGCAAGCCCTGAAGGACTGCCAGTGCACCTACGAACTCACCTTGTTGGCCCACATCAACTGGGGCAAGAGTGACACCAATGGAGATTGGTACACTGCATCCTGGCCACTGGCACCTTTTGTGTACCACCTGGACCCAGTGGCCTTGGTGGCCTTCTGCTCAGGTCTGCCCCTTCTGCCCAGGGCTGCTAGAAGAGAACATTTTCCATGCCTTTCTCAACTGCCCCCAGCTGCAGCTGCTCTTTACCACCCTCGGGGCACTGCTTTAGGTGCTGGACTGAGACTTCTCAGAGGACAGATGCATCTACTCTTTCCCATAGTGTACAGCTGAGTGGGGTGCAGTTGGCCTGGCCAACTTCCTGGTGAGCCAGGCCAAGATGGCCACTCTGAAGAGCCACCAGGACTAGGATGGATAATGCCCTGTAGCTTTTCCGCTTGCTGGTGTGGACTCGCCTCACTTGAATTTGAGCATACGGTCCTCTGGAAGATGGTGCTCACCTTTTGAGAAACACTGGGCCATCATGGGGGGGCTGTGCCGAGTCGAGGGGGGACGCCTGCTCCTTGAGCAGGGGCAGGTCCAGTGAGCTGGGACCTCAGGCTTTGCCCATGCAGGCTGACCCTTGATGTCCTGAGGGACCCCCGCTCACCTGGGGCATCCCTGCTGGCAGCACTGTATCTATGTTTATATTTCTTTGTCCCCTGTTTTGTTTTGTTTTTTGTCTAAGGTGTGCAGGCAGGCCATGAGCCCAGGCCTTGTCCTTGAGACCCAGACCTTCGGGCCAACCTGTTGGGTCTTTACCGACCCTCATTTGTCACTGTCCCCAGAATAAAGGTTTCTAAAGAGTCTGTCTCTGTGTGTCTCTCATATCACAACATGCTTAAAAAGTAATACACAACAACAAAGGTAGTATATAAAGTTTTGTTTACTGTTACCAGGTTTAGAATCTTTAGAAAACCTGGTATTTATTGCGTGTTTTTAAACCATGATTATTAATGATATTAATATTGTGTACCCTCCCACCCTGGATTTTTTTTTCTTTTTCTGGCATGCTGCCGCGTTACAAGGTGGACATTGTGGTTTTTTGGTACTCCGGCCAAAAATGTTGCCTATCCCTGCCCTATATATCCAAGTGCACTCAGTGAAAGTCACATTATTGAGCAAAAACTCATGTTATAAGCAAGGGTTTCACAATCTGGCTCTTACAAATGAAGAAAAGCAATGAATGCACCACATCTGCTTATCACATTTACTGGGCATGACATTTCAAAAAACATTTCCAAGACAGACATTTTCAAGATATCAAAATAGACACTTTCAAATAAACATTTCAAAGAGATCAAAAAGCCTGCACAGATGAACAAAGGCACAAAATGTAGAAAACAAGCTTTTAGCTCAGCTATTAGATATTTTTACTGTTTATGAAATGCACCTACATTTCTACCCAGATAGTGTTGAAAACACTTCAATATTTATAATCCCAAGTTACATAATATTAATCCTTATACCAAGGTTTTGGTACCCTTCTCCTGGTGAAGCCTGCACCTGTGCAGTGGTGTTCACTTAGGACAGGGATGGGCAAAATAAGGCTGGCAAAATTGGGCCTACCCAGCAGTTACACCCAGCGCACAGGTGCCCACCAGTTGTACCCTGCCCAACCTGCATGCCTTGTTCCTCATGTGCAGGGGGACCCTGGTCTGGCCACCATGCACAGCTTCTGGATATGGCCACTGCTGCAGCTGCCAGAGGACCTGCTCAGTTTCCCTGGCCTCCAGTGGCTCCTCCTGTCCCTGCTGCAGTGTTCACTCTGGGCACTGGGTAGGGAAGCAGTGACAGGCAGGTGGGGGAAGGGAGGAGGGGGAACTGCAGCTGGGCAGGAGTAAGGAATGTGGGGCTGGGGGGAGCGCAGAGGCCAGGGCCTCCACCCAGGGGGGTGGCGGGAGGGCAGAGCTCAAGTGGACAGGGTGTGAGTTTGTGGAGTGTGAAGGAGGGTAGGGGGGCTTGTGTCCTCCCCCCCACACACACACTTTCCTCCTTCCCATGTTGGTCATGCTCCTAATTATCTGAACCCATAGTGATATTACATTGTATTGGTGTTGTTCTCTACTCTCTTTTCCCTTTGCTCTCTTTTCAATAAATCCTCATTTGTTTTACCCTTTACCCTTTCATAATGACTAACCTCAATTTGCTAATAAAATCAAGGTGAAAGTCTAGCCAGCACTGCTGGGACACCACAGTGCTGATCACTTTGGCTAGCACGGCTCAACCACTTGCTCCATTACTTTTCAGGCCTGACACTGGGGTTCCACCCTTTCCCAAACTGAAGCTCAACACTGGGAGCCTTGAAACAACTAATGCTGCCACTGTTCCCCTGTTACCAGATTGTGGACTCAGCCTGGGGCTGTGCATAGAACTGGCCCCTGCACTGGACTGGTTGAGCACCCCTGGGTTACATCATGTTCAGGAAATAGGGAGACTCAAATTCAGTTCCCTTCTCGGGCTGAGGGGATTCAAATCCACATATCTTGTCTTTCAGGAGAGTGTCCCCAAGCTACAGGGACTGGGGATGAAGGGAGGCTACTACCTGTTTTGTTGAGGTGTTCCCACTGTGTAATACAGAATTCAATATTCATTAGGCCAGAATAGGGAGCAAAAGGAAACCTGACTCTAGTAAGTGAACATTCATCAGGCAGGAGAGAGGGAGTTGAAGTCCTGGGCTCCAGTCCTAGCTGCAAGGACTGCTGACTTATTTCACACAAAACTGAGATTGGAAAAAATGCATAAGCAAGCTTGTACTGGGTTTCCTGATTAGATTTGGCAGAGGGGAACACTGCAGGAGTAATAGGTGAGACATTATCAGTTTGGAAGTGGAGCATGAACATGATCTCTGCATAGTAACTACTGCACCACAGGACTGCAGTAACTACCACTCTGGTTTAATCTACACTTCACCAGGAGAAAATATCTATGTAGTAGTATCTCTCTCACCTGCTAAATGCACACACCCTACCCCCGGCTTAATTTTTTTGGTCTGCAGCATCGTGGGGAAAGTCAACAGAGGAGACAGCATGCTGTCCACTGACCCTAAAACACAGCACTAACATGCTAACAGTCAGGCATGTAACAGATGTAGTTGAATAAATAGGGCTAATCCTTGTTAAATTGTTAATCTTGTTTAAGTGGAATTAAATGCATAATATTCACATTACTAAATGTATTGTAAGAACTTGCATGTTCACTCTTGGATATTTCAAGAAAAAAGAATAAAACTTAAATGTGTACTGTATTTACTCAATCTAACCTTATATGTAAGACACCCCCACCATTATTGGACTCTATACAGAGAAAATGTGTGTGTGTGTGATAATTTTCCCTGTATAGAATCTAATTATTGAGGGTGGATGATCTGCCACTGCTGTGAGAGGGGGGCAGTTAGGGAGTTCAAGCAGCTTGCCCTGTCACCTGCCTATTACCCCTGCAACTTTGGACCCCTCTTCCCACCCCTTCACCCCTGCCTCTGCTCCCCCCTTCCACTCTTCCCCCCAGCCAGCTCTTCTCTCCTCTCCTCTCACCACCTTGTTCTTGCTCCTTGCCAGCAGGCTCTATCCCTGTTTCAGCCTGGGGCATGGATCACTCACCCAGCCACCGTAGGAGTAGCACATAGCCCACTCAGTTCCTACGGGGCCAGGCTGAGGCCATGCTCAGTGCCCCAGGCTGCAGCATGAATGGAACCTGCCAGTACAGAGCAAAGGGAAAGGGAAAAGAAGAAGGGCAAGTGCGGGAGCAGAGGCTGTTGTGGGGGAGAGGGATGGGGCTGCAGGGTGGAGATGGTGGGACAGGGGCAGGCAACAGCTGTGCACATGGTCCCAGCCTTGGGTAGGTGCTGAAGCCAGAGCTGCAGCAACTGCCTGCCTCCTTCCACTGGCCTCGTATATGATCCTAAGACGAAGAGCTACCTTCCTCACATTAATTGGGTGGGGAAGCTCATCTTAGAGTTGAGTAAATACGATATTTTCAAAATGAATTACCCATAAAGAGTAAGCTCAATATCTTTGAACAATATAAGCTACTTGTCAGCTCAGAGTCATTAGTCATTATCTGCTAAAGATATTTTCTATACCTACAAGCATAATATTGCAATTTATCTCTCTCAAACAAAGTATGGTGTAGAGATGGTAGAAAAAGATGTTACGATGCTGTGAAAATTATGTATGAAAAGAATCTACAACACAGATCCCATTGCAAACAACAAACATTTTAACTAAGTACCTCCTTCACTGCAGCACACACAATGCTGGCTTATTTCGAAGAGAAAGGTTCCTAATAAAAATATCAATGCTCCCACTGAGTCTAGCAGTTGATTAAAATAAATGTTGAATTTCTTAGCTCCACCTGAACTAAACCCATATGGATAAGTTTGACTAGAGTAGAAACACTCACCTCTCAATGGGTAGTGATTTGATTGCTACTCTCAAGGGAGGTCAACTTTATATAACACATTGCTGTTACATTTCTGAACACATTCTTTGCTACTAGCTTCAGAAGGGTGATAACAAAAAGGAGCCATTGCATAATGCACGAAAGAAAAGAAACTAATATCATCAAGTGTGAAGCACACAGGATGGTTTAGGTCAGAGGTTCCCAAACCTTTTGTTGTTATGTACCCCCTTCCAGATTTGCCAGCTGCCCATGTATGCCTACCAGCATGTGTTTTATATTTTAACCCCTTAAATGCCAATTATTATAATGAAAATTAAATGTGCCATTACACAATCTCTCCCACATACCCACTAGAGATGTCTTGTATACCCCCCAGGGCTATACATACCACAGTTTGGGAACCTCTGCTTTAAGATACACATTTGCACCAGAGGAGCCTATAGTTATAGCAGCTTCCAGGAGTGCAGGGCTGCAGAAGAGGTCCCTGTGTCACCCCATTAAAAGCCTCAATGTGTGTGTGTCACCCCATTAAACACCTCTTCTACCCCAGATCCAGACTGGCCCCACTAGCCAGATTACAATTCGCAGTGCTTCTTTCTAATACGCTTTGGAGAAGTTATCTCTTCTGTAAGCTGCTTTATAAACTTAAATTTAAAGCTTGAATCACTATAGAAATGCTGCTTTTAATCCCAAATGAACCTTCTGAACAGTTTGTGATTTGTTCATTATTAACTATCCTTCTGGCTACATTTCAGTGCCAATAAAAAGAGGTTTCATAGTTTCTAGGGTCGGAAGGGACCTGAGCAGATCATCTAGCCCAACCCCCTGCCATGGCAGGAAAGAGTACTGGGG
>NW_017728886.1:43281909-43291050 GCF_001723895.1 Crocodylus porosus
GAAGCACCATTCCTGCAGCCTCCAGTTGGTCTCCAGTTGGTATTTTATCATTTCTAATTACAGATTAACGGAAGTGTGTGTATGTATGAATTGGCAAGTATGTGTATGCTTTGACATATCTTTGATAAATGGTAAGGTGCGAAAAATTCAACCTGATGCAAGAATCAAAGTGCATTTAGTACTTTATTCTTTTTCTATCCTTGATGCCTCATATTAGCATAATTAGGTTCATTGTTATGGATTTTCCTGCTGCTTTTTCTTTTTTTCCTTCACATGTCAGTTTTTATTCACTAATTTTCTTTCTCCTGTTGGTGATTGTTTAACAGTCAAATCTTCTAACCTATCTTGTTGCACTGAGTGAATAAGGTGATGCTATTCCTTTTGAATCACCATATATTTTTCTTTAACAGCAAGTAAAAATCAAAGAATTACTGGTTTTCAAATGCAGAACAATACTTTCTCCTTTACCAAATAATTTTCAACTTGAGTGATTCCTAAAGATAGTTGCAATTGATGTGACTTGCTTGATTTACTTAAATTTAAAAGTCTTAGCACTTTTCCAGGAAATTTTAAGTGTTAATTTAAAAGCCAAATAAGGATTTTCTCTTCCCTTGCTTTTCACCATTGTGTTAGTGAGTACAAAGGTTGTTCCCTGTCAGTGGTCCACCTGAGCTGAACAGTTCATTGTATTAACATCTTCTAAGGCATGCTAGGTTCAATAGTCAGCCATGCACAAGAGAACAGTATGGCTAACGTTTTGTCCAGCTGCTTTGGACTTCCTGTTTGAATGACTTAAGTATCCATTTGTCGTTAGCCTCCAGTCAAAGTTCAAGGCAGTGCTCAATCTCTTTCCTCTGGAGACATAACAAGACTCCTTAAACATTGTCACCTTGTCCCAAGTCATTTTCTGTAGAAAATTACTTTTTAAGCGGGAGTACAGAAGTAGAGAATTACTCATAATATAGTATTTGTGCATTAGTAAAGCTACTAAGGAAAATACTGATACAAGCCTTTTTGGTCTCCTATGTAGCGTTGGGGTTTAAACAAGGTATTTATTAGGAGTGTCAAATGATTTAAAAAATTGATCATGATTAGTTGAATGATTAAAAAAATTACTCTCAATTAATCACAATTTTAATTGCACAGCTAAAAACTCAAAATCATGCTCAGAAAACCTCAAAAGTATGCAAAATTATGCAGGTACTTTGTATGGTTGGGAGGGTGTGGGGGTGGAATTTGTGGGAGGTGGTGGGGGTGTGGAATTTGGAGCTGGGGGGCATCTTGCACACTCTGGCAGGATGCAGGGTACTTTGGGTCAGGAGTGAGGGGCAGCAGCAGGACTGAGGGGGCTGTGGCTTGGAAGTGAAGGGCAGGCCATGTAACAGAGCTGCAGGTGGCTCATCAGGAGGTGTGGGGGGTGCATAGCTCTCCACTGCTGTGTACCCCCCCAGGGGAGGCAATGGGGGCATGTGCCCCCAAGATTTGTGTGTGAGGCAGAGACAGGCTGCAGGCTGTGCTCTGTGCCTTGATGCCTTTGCCCTGTGAGCCATATGATGCCATGTTGTGCCTCCTGCCACTGGATGGGCAGGAGATGTGTAGTATGGCCAGTGTGGAGCTCCTGGGGCAAAGGCAGCAACTCCCCACTACTGCGCACACTCCCAGGGCAGGCATGGGGGGCATATGCCCTCCCAGATTTACGAGTGGGGCAGAGGTGGGCTGCCCACTGTGGGTTGGGGCTCTGTGCCCTCCCGTGCCCCTGGACAAAATGCCTGTGGCTCTATCCCATGATCCACCCTGGCCCCAGAGTTCCATTCACCCCTGCCCCTATCCCACTCCCGCCTTCACTATGGGGGCCTCAATCTGCCCCCCCATGCCCCTTCCCTCTCTCCCCCACCCCCACAGACTTACCTGTAGGGCACTGCTCTACATGCCGCTGGGTTGTGTTCCTGGCTGTGTTCCATGCTGTGGCTGCTTGTGTGTGTCTGTGTGCACGTGTCCCCCTCCTCCCCCCGCAGCCACCCAGAGCTTGTGCTGGGATGCCCTGCAGTCCTCTGTACTGCCACCACTGCCCTACTGGGCAGCCTGGAGATGGCAGTGACAGCGGCAGAGCAGAGCCCAGGTGCAGGTTGCAAAACCACATACACGTTAAAAAAATTAATACAAGAACCGATTAATGTGTTAATTGTGCATATTAACTGCAAATAATTGACAGACCTAATATTTATTTATATTAGAAGTAGCTTGACAAATTCTGGGCCCAACCTCCCTTCCCTCACCAAAGGGAAAAAAATAGTGTTTGTTTTTTTTAAATTCTTTCAAAAGTCATTCTATCAGCTTGTAGCAAGGGATGGACATCTACAGGTAATAAACTTGTATATTTAGTAAGACATAAGCTTTCATAATTAATATAATTTTTTTGATTTGCATATGTCTTGATTCAAAGTTTACTGGTGTAAACAGTGCAGCTTTCATCGCTTTGAATAGAGATTAGGTCATGTCAACAGCTACTAGGAGAAGTGGTTTGGGTAAAGGGTTATTTTGAACTTAGCAATAAAAAAATTCATTGCTGAGAGCTAGGTAGGTGATGAGCATGTTCTACCCCCACTGAGGCCTAAAACAAGGGTAATGACCTTTGGATAAGGGCTTAATATTTGACAACAACTGAAAAAGGAAAAGCCAGGCATCAGAGAAACCACTTTGTGATGCAGGCTGAGAGAAGACTAGTTATTTGCCCAGTTTCTGAGTACACATCAGCTATTTGCCCACAGAGATTTTATAATGTAATGCTCTTTAAGTTTGCTAATCTGATCCTAAATATTAAACTTCCTAAAGTCATCCAAAGTATTGGTAGTACAGTAGAGATGAAAAAAATGTTAGTTATTTTAGGTCAGATTTCCTCTACTAATTCCCAGTAAAAGAAATGGGAATTAGACACTTACCTGCATTTGAAAATCACACTAGGCACCTATCTGCATCTTTAGGTACCTAGATACATTTGCAAATCTGCCCCTTAATTCTGAGAAAGTAACAACATAATAGAAATATGTTAAAAATTGGATTTTCTGAGCTGCTTTATCACTCAAGTTTTGGATATAGGTGTTTGGTTTGTCTTCTTATAATGGCAGTATTATTTGCCCAATTTAGATCTGGACCTTTTTTCTCTTGTGGAACCCTAAACAATTTTGAATGGAGGTACAGAACCCTTTTGAATTATAAGTATGGGTATTCACATAATCATCTTTCATGGACCCCTTCGATATAGTCTGTAGACCTCCAGGGGTCCATGGACCAGAGGTTAAAAGCCACTGATGTAGTTCATTGGCCTTGGAGCCCACCAGAGTCAATAGCATTTCAAACCATGGTGACCCCTCAGCTCAGCGTGTGTGTACTCCAGATAACCCTCCTACACAAAGGAGACATGTGTTAATTAGCACCCCACTTAGGACAGGAACTCAGTGTGCTTGCCATGAGTCCTGGGACCCTCCAAAAATTTACATGCAGATGAGGCATAGGAGAATCTGGTCTGGCTTCACCCCATGGAGGGCGAGACTACTAATCATATGTGACAGGCTAACAGAGGGGGCAATGGAGGGATTCTGAGTAAACTGTTTGGGGCCCAGTTTGGTGATGTTTTACAGACATGTAAGGCTGGTGAAGAAACATATCACTGGAACCAGGGCAGAAAGGAACAGCTTTGCTGCAGGAGTGAAGAAGAAGTCAAAATGTATGCGGTGTGGTGGCTTACCATGACTTGAATTGGCTCTGGAGGACCACACTCAGTGGGCGTTACCATATTTAGATCGGCTTCCATAATCTATCCTTGTAGTAGGTTCCCATCAGCCTTGAAAGCCTGATCTATGAAGGCAGAAAGGCAGAGAAAGTGAGCAACAGAGTGTCATAGTATTAGGAGTGGAGGAGGGAGATCTGAAGCTCAAAACAATGGCATTGGGTGCAAGTAAGCATGAGGTAGAAAAAGTTTAAGAGCAGAAATGAAGATCTGGATACAGATGGAGAGTGAACAAAGGTGGAAAAGAAAAGATGTGTTTGGGGAGTGTACATATACAAAGTAAGTGTGGGAGAGGGCCTGCTGGTTTCTGAGTGTCACCAAAATAAAGCTGTCATTAGCATGGGAGATGGTATTATATGGACTCATAACAAAGGGACATGAAGAAACGTTATTTATGTTTTAAAACTAATTTATGGAAAGTAAGAAACCTTTGGGTCTGTAAGGGGTTGGCTTTTACTGAAAGAGAGTGCCTGAAGCTGGGGCTGTATGAACTGAAGTACTACACTGACTGGGACAGGGAAGAGATCGGAGAGGAAGAGTCAGAGAAGAAATGAAGGAAAAAGGAGTGGGCATACTTGTTTCACTAAACCAACAGAGAGGACTGATAGGCGGGACAGAGAGTTTCAAGTGGTCACTGAAGTAACAGTTTTACTATGGAATTCTGTTTGAAGAAAAAGATTTCTGTAAGGGTTTGTTTCTTGTAGGAAACTGATATATGTTGTTCAAGGGTTTAATATATGTTGCTGTATGATCTTTGATGGGTCAGTTATTTCTGTTCTATGAAGTAGTGATAAAACAAGAATGCTCAATATGTGCAATGTTAAGTGTAGGATGATGTGGGGTGACTTGATGGCAGCCTATAAGTATATAAAGGGTGTGTACCGGGAACTGGGAGAATGGCTGTTCACTAGAACACCCCCCCAGAAGACTAGGTCCAACTGTCACAAACTCTTGGAAGACCGTTTTAGGCTGGACACAAGGAAAAACGTTTTTACTGTCTGAGTCCCCAGGGCCTGGAACAGACTCCCTCTAGAGGTGATGCAGGCATCTACTCTAGATTCCTTTAAGAAACACTTGGATGCCTATCTTGCTGGGATCTTTGGACCCCTGCTGCGACTGCCTGCCCTTTGGGCAAGGGGCTGAAACCAATGATCTTGCGAGATTCCTTCCAGCCCTAATGTCTATGAAATCCATGAAATCTGTGTGTGTGTGTTTAATAAAAGTTGTAATAAAAAAAACAAACAAACTAAGGGTTCCCATCAGTGTGTTTACCTAACATAGTACCTGTACTTTATAGTCACGCTCAGTGCTGCCTGTATTTTAATCAACTTCATAGTTGGTTTCTATTACTGAACACATGGTATTTTGGAAGCAGTTCAAAGATAGACAATGTATTTAATTTGGTTTCCTTGTATGCAAATGTAAAATGAGGGGCTGTCGCAGTGCACTCAAGTACCCTGCGCCTGAGAGCGGAGACTGCTTTGGGGAGACCCCTAGTGGCAGAAAGGGGGAGTCTCAGCTACCAGTCACCAGGGCTGCACAGGTGCTGGTTGCTGGGGCAACTGGTAAAACCAGCTGATAGGAAGGGGCAGGGCTTATCCCTTCTTAAGCCCAGGTAGGAGGCCAGGAGGGTAGTCCATCTCCAGCAGCCGTGGGAGTGGGGACTCAGCTCAGACAGAGGGGAGGACTCTGACAGTGAGAGCATCCCCCGGTCACTGTTGGGGTTGGGGAGCCTCCCTTCCCCCGGCTCCCTCACTCTCTAGTAGGGAGTAGATTTTATTTGACTGGACGGTCTAGTTTTTATGTTGTAGCCTGCGGGCTTTATGTTTTAAGTTTACTGTTTTGACTGGAGGACCGGGTGAGGCTGTTAGGGGTTGGAGGAGGCCTCATAGGGACTCCCCAGTAGTGTGGGGGTTCCTGGCGTCTGAGAGGGTGCAGTATTTGTGGGGTGCAGTGGCCCTAACCCCAGAGCGAGGGGTGGGCAGTGAGGAGCCCCAGAGCAAGAGAGAGGGGGCAGCGAGGAGCCCCAGAGCAAGAGAGAGGGGGCGGCAAGGAGCCCCAGAGCAAGAGAGAGGGGGCGGCGAGGAGCCCCAGGGCGAGAGAGGGGGTGGCGAGGAGCCCCAGGGCAAGAGAGAGGGGGCAGCGAGGTGCCCCAAGAGTAAAAGAGGAGGGCCAGAACATAACAGGGCCCAGGTCTAACCACGTCAACTCCATCTGTGAGGCTTGGGCTGCAGTGTAGGGGAGGAAAAGGAGCCACAGGTAGCGCCCCCTGTCATCGGGGCACGGAAAAATGGGCAGCCTCCTGCTGATTACAACCATCTTCTAATCAAGTAAGATCAAGGTGTGGCAGGAGAGTAAGAAGGTGGTTGGCCCATTACAGGAGGGCAGAGCCACCCCAGAAGGGCTCCGATAGTCATACTCCTGTCACAGGGGCTTTGTCCCCATGCTGATTGGAGGAAAAAAATCTTGGCTTGTATTCAAGTAAATACAGTGTTGAATGTTTATATTGCTAAATTTACAGAGAGCCTTGAAATATGTGATGTTTCTTGTCTCCAAAGCCAAGTTTAGTGACTGATACTCACACAAAGGAAGAATATTAACCTACCTTAATCCCAAGAGCTGGACCTGACTCCTTGCCAAAGTATTGTACAACAAAAATTACCATAATCCTTGATCAGTAGATGCTGATGGAGTTGGAACTTTGATTCTTAGTCCTCTGCTTTTCAAAAGATCAACATCTTTCAATTTTGTCCTCTGCTTTCCACTTGTAACATTTGCAGTGTTTCTAAAGCTTTGTTATGTGTTATATGGAAGGTTAGTTTCTGGAAGGAGACACACAGGCAAAGAATCAACCTCAATCTAAAAAAAAATCAGCTACAACTACAGGCCTCATTCTGCCTTTAGATATCTATAGACTTGATTAGTACCTGTTTGTAAGCATGTGATGGCAAAACTGGGCCTCTTCAATATCCAGTCTGAAAGCTGAGTTACCACTGAGATGAGAGAAATAAAAATGAATATATATTTATATCAAGAAATGTATACATAATTACTAATTAAATACAAACATAAACAGAACTCATAATTAGATAGAATTAGTTGTAATTAATTGAGGAAGGGTACTGTGATACATGAAAGCTCATCCAGTCCTTGCCTCTTGCAAAATTAGATACTGCACACTTTTAATTGGGACTTCCTGGTTTCAACTCATATAACCATGAGCCAATATTTAGGTTTTACAAAGTCTGTAATAAGTTTACATAAAATGCTAAGCTGTAGACCCACCTGGCTACTTCAGCTTAATATGTCTTGTTTTCCTTTTTGTAGTTCCTATCTAACAAACTATACACTTTCCAGTTTGGTAACTGCATATCCTGAGATCTTGAATGCCACAGCTGATAAGTTTTAAGCCAAAACTAATTTAAAAGATTTTCCTGTGATAAATGTTTTATATCCTGGGGAAAATTCACATCCTAAATCTATGCCATTTATTAATAAAAGGTAATAAAAAATAGCTCCTGCAGATTCATTCTCTGCAGACAATTTACAATGCCATAATCTTGTGATATTGTTTTTCCATAAGTTTACAAAGGTTTCCTGTGTGGTATAGATTAGTAGCATGCTAATTCTGTTTTATGACAGCACAAAAATATGTGCAGAAAATCTCAAAAAGAAATATTTGTCCACCACCACCATGGCCAAATTAATTGTTATTATTGTATAAGTATTTGCTTGTAGAGCTGCAAACTGGTAAAATATTTACGTGTGAGTAAATATGATGTCATATTTTTTTTAGAGACAACATTTGGTCATATCTCTTTAACATGAAATCATCAGAAAATACTTTCTAAGCATTGTTTTTTCAATATATAGCAAGTACTTCTTTGAGTTAGGATGATATTTTTATGATTAGTCTGTTGATATACTTTCTAGTAAATACGGTAATAATTGCTTCAACAGGAAGGTTATTAGCAGGTGTCATTATGAATTTGTTTTTACAGACATTAGTTACTTTTGATGTGCTAATGACCCAGCCTTTTCATCGACTCTCCTAGCTAAAGACCGTTTTTATTACAAGAAACAGGTGAAAGAGATGGGTAGAAAGATGAGTTAGTGTGTGGTCTTGTTTAACAATGCACAGTACTTGCATCAAGAACTAGTTTTACAAGTTAGTCAAGGTTATTTTTTTTCTCATTACCTCAGAGGTAGAGAGAGATTGAATCTCCAGTTCTTCCCTGGGATACTAGAAAATATCCAATCCATTTGTATTCTTTGATCTTTGTGTTAATCCAGGGATCTCAGCCTCCCAAATTACCATGAATTCCTGTATTAATTCAGAGGGGACTAAAACTACAAAATTTATGACCACAGAGTTTGGCTGTATGTAAATTTGAAGTGTGGATTTTGGCCTATATTGTGTAAGTAAGTTGAGTTTTGCAACATGCATTGTGTTTGTTTGAAAGGGGCTTGCCAATGTATTTTCTTCTGTTTTAAGTTTCATTTTATTTTCAATAGCTGTCAAAGGTACTGCTTAGACGGATATTTATAACTTATTAGAAATGTAAATAAATGCTGTGAATGCTCAGTATGAGTCAAGTCAACTGAAAATCATGAACAATTAATTTTAAGCATATTCTATCACAGTTTTTCTACTTCTTGAATCCTTTACACATTCTTGCTTTTAACATTTACTCTCACTTTAATAATAAGAGTATATTAATATTATTTAGAAATATATAACTTGACTAATTGTAATCAGATTTATTGGAGGACATGTACGATACAGTTCAAGTATGACAGAAACACCTGGGTCATTTGCTTCATCCAGAAAAGATAAATTAGTGATACATAAGAGACACTTCTACTGAGCTGAGAGAAAAAGGCAACATTAATCCTCCAGATCAACAGTGGATCTGTTCTGACCTTGTTGTCTGCATGTAAGATCAACAAGCATACTAATAACTAAAAAAAAAAAAAAAAAAAAGCTCAGTCAGCCTCTGGAGCGGTGAGAGACACGCGGGTGAAGCCTGCTGCGCCCCCGCTCCCCCGAAGCCCCCCAGATGCCCCTCAGCAGCCTCAGAGCCCCCTGCCGACCCCCAGCACAGCCGGAGGTAAGCGGGCTCATGGTGGGAAGGGGTTAACTCCTCGCTCCCTGGGAGGAGGCGCCTGCATGAAGCCGGCCGGGTCAAGCCCCCGCCCAGGACCCTTCTTGGCCCAGCCCCCCAGGGAGTGACAAGAGAAGAAGTGGGGTACTCACCAGTCCCCCTCCTGTAGGTCAGGGCCCCCCAAATCCCAGGCAGGGCCCCCCGGCCTGAGAAACCAGCGTTCCCTGACGGCAGGCCCACTGCGCATGC
>NW_017728886.1:43291061-43293258 GCF_001723895.1 Crocodylus porosus
CCAGCGCTTTGGGCAGGGGGCTGGACTCGATGATCTCCCAAGGTCCCTTCCAGCCCTAATGTCTATGAAATCTATGAAAATAATGAAGTTCATCCTTGAGAAAAACCTTCAGAAAAGTGAGTGCCTAAGTCACCACTTACCAAGTGGTAGTGAACAGTCTCATCTTTCTTTTGACTCTGGCCTCTGACAGATGTGGAAAAAATAAAAGGACTTTACCAGAACAGACATTGCAATAGTTTGACCCAGCTCCTCAGTGTCTGTATAAATCAGGGACTTCAATGGGACTTTTTGGAGCTTTTATCTAATAGCTGATTCAAACAGCTATTAGATAAAAGCATCAAAAAGCCCCACAGAGCACCCGATCTGTACAGATGGTGGGTGAGCCAGGTCAAACTAAGACAGTGCATGTTCTGGGCATGTGCTGTGCTTGGTGCAGGGGTGCACTAAATTGAAAATAAAGCACCTTTTTTCTTCATATCTGTAAGCAGCCTTAGTGTCTTACCACATTTTCACTTCTGAACTGGGCTCTGCTGAACTCATGTTAGCAGTGAGTGAGACAGTGAAATAAGAGTTAAATGGGTGCTAAATGAACCAGCGTATTGATTTCGGATTCTGATTTGGAACAAATAGTGGAAGGCTTGAAGAGCTTCAAAAACTGGCAAACTAATGACAGCTGGGTTCAATTCAATCAAAATTTTCTTTTAAAAAAAATGTTGGTTGGTTTTGTTTTTTAAATCCCACCAAGGGGAATTTGAACTTAATTTAAAAAGAAACATTTGTTTCAAACAGGAAGAAAACCCCCTAAACTTCTGGTTTTGAACACATCAAAATAGGATATTTTGACAACTTCAATATTTTTTTCAACCTTTTTTAAATCAGGAACTTCATGAAAACCAGTTTTCCTGAAAAGAGTTCTGGTTGAAATTTACTGGGATTTTTCAGTAGAAATATTTTTTACAAAAATAAAAAAAAAATTAACCAGCTCTAACTGTAAGGTCTTCAGTCATGATATTGTATCTTTCTTGTTAAGTCAAATGCTGTGCACAATTATTATTCTGTGTCATAAAACACACAATTCTGCATATCAAGCCTCACTAAAACTAACATTTCTAATGAATGCTGCCAATGAAATTAATGTTCTAACTGATGCTTAGTTGAAGAATGCAGCTTGGAAAACATTTGACTTCTATATTTTGCAGCTGAAAATAATACAGAATTCAGCGTTCTATGTTATCACAACTGGTGCTACCAAATACCAAGTGTCCATAGTGTGTCTCTGGACTTCTGAAATGTAGTAGCTCTGGAAGATTATAGGTATTCTTTTTCTAACAGACTGGAAGCGTCAGTCTGTCTCACAAGTAAATGGGGAAAAAACTTTTCCCTTTTTCTTTTTAGAACAAATATGTGAGCAACTCAATGAAGGATAATTCATAAGAAAATGGTCCAGTCCTCCCATGTTCTATATCTCTGGATTTTCAAGATCATTTATAAATCATTTACCACTCTCATTCTTCTGCCAGTCAGATCTTACGTATAAGACACATCTAGAAGGTCACATGTCTGCTTGCTTGTTCATATAAATGCTACAGGCATGGAGATTAAATAGGTGAACTTTACTTCTTGATTGATTTATCACATCAGAGGTTTGCTTCTTTTTTTTTTGATTTCCTACTTCATTTTTCTTTTAGAAGATTTGTTTGAAAAACATGGATACAATGACCAAATGATTTTTAATGTAAATATTTGCCATGCGTGTAATAATTAAAAAACAGACCAAGACCAACTTTGTGTTTATTATAAGGGTAAATAAATATTAATGTTTACATATTTCACAATGAAATGACTAGGTGGAAGAATAAAAAGCATACTTAATATTTGTCTTTTAAACTTATTTTAACACTTTTTTTAAACAGAAGTCCAATTTTGTAGCTTATCTTTTCTGGCCAATTTAGTCTTTAAATGAGTGCTGCTCTTGGAAGTCAATGGGGAAATATACATGAGTATACAGGCATACCTTGTTTTATTGTGCTTCGCAGATATTGCATTTTTTACAAATTGAAGGTTTGTGGCAACCCTGTGTTGAGCAAGTCTATTGGCGCCATTTTTCCATCGGCGCCATTTTTCCAACAGCATTTACTCACTTCATGTCTCTGTGTCACATTTTGGTAATTCTTGCAATATTTCAAACTTTTTCATT
>NW_017728886.1:43293269-43304906 GCF_001723895.1 Crocodylus porosus
AGATGATGGTTAGCATTTTTTAGCAATAAAGTATTTTTTAATTAAGGTATATGCATTTTTTTTTTAGACATAATGCTATTGCACACTTAATAGACTACAGTATAGTGTAAACGTAACTTTTATATGCACTGGGAAACCAAAAAATTCGTGTGACTCGCTTTATTGCGATATTCACTTTATTGCGGTGGTTTGGAACCAAACCCGCAATATCTCTGAGGTATGCCTGTATAAAGTTAATTTTGTCTCCATAAAAATGAACTTCTAAATGAAGTAATCCACTGATGTTAAGTACTTGTCCTGTAGCATTCCTGCAATTCCAGTCCTCTGAACTAATACAAAACTAATACAAAAAGGCAGGCTGCAATCTGTTATGATCCACACAAAGAAACCATTGATTTAATTTGTATTTGCATTTGTAGCCAAAGTTTGGATTTGATTTAAATATGTTGTGTATTAAGCCACTGTGCTTACCTGCACTATTACTGGTTCTCTACAGTAAAAGTGAATAATCTACCGATGGTAATTCTGTCTATATCAAGAAGGTAGAAACAAAGGACTGTGATCAGATGTTTCTCTTTTTTTCTATTCCTGTCAGCAAGCAATCAGATGAAAATTAGGCTGATATTCCAATTAATTACTTTTGTCTATCCATGTTCTTGTTTCTTTTTCACTCCACACAAAGCAATTTTACAAAATATATAATAAAATATAAGAGCAAACAGAAATGGAATGTATGGGTCCTCTGGCATAGAATTGCTCTATATGAGTCCATATATAGGATTTTAATAAATATATATGTATATGTCTAGTTCTTTCTTTCTATGTCCAACCTCTTGTTAATTCATCTAATAAATATTAAGGCTATGAGGAACTATTAAGATTCTCTACTCTGACCTCTTCCACAATACAGGACATACCCAGTACATTACCCAGTAATTTTCTGTATTAAAAGCCAAATCCTCAAATTATCTTAGGACAGAATACTTATCGAACTTCTGCATATCTGTTGCAGGGCTCCTTTAAGAGTAGAAACTACCTGGTGAGAGGACCTTAAGAGTCAGACAGAAACCCCACAGGTGCCGGTTACTATGGCAGCAGGCTAGCAAGGGAATTAGCCTGCACCTGCACCTGGCAGCTGACCGGAAGAAGGCAGGGCCCTGGGCATATATAAACCCCAGGGCTGAGACCAGCAGGAGTTAGTTCTCTGGCAGCAGCCAGGGGCAGGAGTCTCTAGGGAGGAATTGCCCAGGGAGGTTGTGGCTGCCTGATATGTTGCACTTAGGGCTAATGGGGCTCCAGGAACTCATCAGGTACCCTGGCCTGCAAGGCACTTAGTGGTGGGGGAAGTTTGACCTTTTTAAAGCGACAAAGCACATGTTATAGTTCAGGGGCTCATATTTTAGTTGCTGTTTATATACTGGTGGATTGGGCTGAGGCTATTAGGAAAGGAGAAAGCCTCACTGGGGGCTCACTACAGTGTGGGGACCCTAGTGCCAGGGGGTGCGGTGACAAAAGGGGTGTGCAGACCCTAGCGCCAGGGGGTGCAGAGTCAGGGCTGTGGAGAGCCCAGTGATGACCGGAGGCCAAGCTAAACTAAGGCCTCAGAGGGACAATGTGTGAATGCCATCTGCAAGGCTTGGGGCATGGTAAAGGGATGGCTTTGGAGTTATGCATCTAGCCCATGAGGCTGAGGGTGTCCCATGAGGTATCCATTTTGTAGTGGGACCCAAGAGGGGTCTAAGCACCCACAGGGTTTGGTGTCATCCCTTAGGACCGTGTCCAAATACGAACTTGTAGGTAGCCTCCCTATTTATTATAATTGCCAGCAAGGTATGGTAGGTGAGAAAGAGGGTGCCTGTTGGGCAGGACTAGCACAGGCAAGGAGACCTAGGGGTATCGCAGCTATCCCTGGGGACCCCATCCCATTACAGTACCTAAACAGGACTTGAGTGGAATATATGCAAGTAAGTCATAACCAGCAATCCACTAAATTCTGCTTAGTAACCCCCAAACAAATCTGTGCAGTTATGTTCTTTTTTCTTGCCTGAAAATATCCCTAGAAACCTAGACTTGGGTTCCTTTATGATTTCAGGAAAAATCTAGATTAGCCATTTAGCTGCCTCACTTCTACCTAAGCCCCTTTTGCCTACACAGTTGCATTCCCTCTTGCATGGACTCCATCTGGTCTTCTACCTAATATTGTGGAGCAAGAGCTCTCAAAATGGGAGGTTACCCAGTAACTTTTTCTAAGTGAAGGTTCTCTCTTCTGTTCTATAGTATGGCTTGCTATCCTTCGTTGCTCGAACTTTTCCAGTTGTCTTTGTACTTGCAGTGACCAAAATGTATATGAAGGGAAGATGTAGTCCTTTAGCATTCATTTTCCCTAAACTATTGCTTACCCCTTGGTCAAAAACATAGAGTAGATTGTTCTCTCAGCAGTTTTATTTATTTGCTTTGAAATGCACATTCCCAGAGGTCATGCCTGAATATTAATTCTGGCAGGAGCAAGATTAAGAAAAGCTGAAATTCAAGCAATGAAGTCTTTCAAACCTTAAAACATAAAATTTAAAAAGGAATTAAAACTGATTATTTCCACAGTGCACAATCATGGTCAATACATGATGGCCAGCAGTGTAAAAAAGCTATTGAGGTCAATTATGATCTTTCATACTATCTGAAAACAAGCAGTTTTGTAATGTCTCTGACATACAAGTCAGACCCTTGGCATCTCTTCTTAATGAATTTAAAGCAATTGCCCTGACTCTGAGTTGATATTCTGAAAATCTTCAACTTTGCTGACAGCTAAGGAGAGTTTGATAGCATCAGGCCAAAGCATCTCTGAGATTTTTTTTCTCTGGCTGCCAAAAAATTAATAGTCCCCATTAATAGTAAGCACACCTGGTCTGACTTTCAGAAGTGCTGAGCCTCCAGAACTCCAGATGTAAGCAATAGAAGCTCAGCACTTATGCGAACAAGGCCCACAAGGCACAATACTGCATACAGAATCAGTAATGGTCCATTTTAAGGTGCCTACTGTGGGATGTACTGAAATGTTATATGTTTTCACAGAAAAACAAATATGAGGATATTTATATTTTTCATATTGATGAGCTACTTTCAATCAGATTCTGTGCTATGCATCTAAGACTGGTTCTCAGCTTGTTTAGACTCAAGGCCCCCTTCCATAACTTTTATTTAGCAGCACCCCATTTCCAGATGTTACAATCGGTAGCAACATATTTATGAATGGGCATTAAAATATTTTTTTTATGAAATCCCTTGCTTTATATTAGATCCTTTTATTGATTATATTAGATCCTTTTATTGATTGATTGATTGATTTGATTTGCTAAGATCATGAAAATAAAGCAGAAATCACACTGTTAAGTCAATATTACAGTTTAGAAATTATGGGTACATGAGAAGTCAGGAAATAAAAACACTGCAGGATCAAAGTTACATGGGTGCAGATGGTTTACATGTAGCTATCATACATAGCTACATGGCCTGACTACAGCATAGGGTCCAATGCTTGCAGCACACTTGTGCCAAACCGAAGCCTAATTTCCTTACCCACCAGTGCAAGCTTGTTTGGAAAGTGGGCTGACCACTGGCTCCCTCTGGGTCAGAAGGCCCAACCCCATGTCTCTACGCCTGCTACCAGCTAGGTCCTGTGCAGGCAGTGCTGTGTCTCCCCACACCCTGTTTCTGTGCCCTCCTGATGCTCACTCTGCAGCTACCATTTCTCCCTGTGCTACTTTCTAACGAACAGCTGCAACTCATTCTTCATTGGATTGTCCTCCCCTCCATGGGCACCAGGGACTGCCAGCATCATCTGCGCAAAGCCAGACCAACTTAGCTGGCTTCTCCCCACCATGAGTAGTATAAAGAAATCCCCACCTCCTCTCTCTGCCCATCAGTTGGGCCAGCCCAGGTAAATCCTCTCTCTCCTGGTTTTCTTCTTGTTGCAGGTGGGTCAATCAAGTGACCCGGCCAGATAAATTCTGAGGGGGAAATACCCTCTTCCTTCTGGCAGGCATTTTGAAAGCAGCAAGCAAATGCCTCAGGCTTCTGCCTGGAGATTTTCTGTAAGTAAAAACCTGGAAACTAGGCAGGAGTTAGGAATTGTGTATAGGCCAGTTGCTTCTTAAAAGGATCACTGTTTCCAATTTCTGTACAGACTCGTGTTGCTTATGGTTGTTCAAAGTGAATTCTGACTTCTTTGTACTACACCCCTCCCACACCCAATCAATAAAAGTGTTGGCTTACAGCTTGCTTTGCTGTGCTACTGAGGAGTGGGGGAGAGAATTTTTCTGCTTCCAGCTTGGCCAGAGAAGTTTGTCTTCTTATTTTTCTTCAGTTCTAACTGATGCTATCTTGGGACACTTCAGGCTGAAAGAAACACACAAATAATATTGTAGACAAAGGAGCCCCAAGGTTTGCAGGGTCTGTGTGTACCAGAGACAAGTGCCGGGGTGGTGGCTGCGTTACCCCAGGCTTGCAGGTGTTCTCCAGGAAGCAGGACAGCTGGCTGTAGGCTCCCTGAGAGAGACTCCTAAAGTGTGGTTTTTGGCCTGGCACAGTGAGGTGGGTGCCTCAGCATAGTAGCACCCCCTGCTGTGCACACTACAAGCAGCTCCATCTGACCATTGTAGGAGGTGGGGATGTGCCACACTGGGTTGCTTTCAGGAGGCAGGCTTAAAAGCATGTTGCAGCAGTCCAGAAAACCACAGGACCCTAGTTGTATTGCTGATCTCAGAGGAGCAACCCAGAGCTCATGAACCAGGAGGTCAAACTGGGGCAGCTTTACATCCTCTGGGCTGTGGGCTGCTTTGGAGCCTGAATGGTACTGTTGAGGAGTTCGTGACTTCTTGCGGAGCTGTTCCCAAAGACACAGGGTCGCTGTCAATCTCAAAATTTATTCAGCATGCTGGGCACCCGAACTCAGAGGCCCTGAATAAAACTGTTAGAGGCGATTTATAGTTTATAGACAAGATGAGCGCACAGGTGGGAATTTTCCACTGTGAAGGAAAACAAGATGTTAGGTCAGTGTGGGAAAACTCTTAATTGTTTCAAAACTGGTTTTTGGCTGCGTGTTAACTAATGGTGGGGGGGCAGGGGGCTGTATCTCTGCTTCAGACTTCAAGGTGACAAGGCCTGTGTCTTATCAGCCTGTCCTTGAAGTACTGAGCCTGCTACAGTATTATTTATGATTTTGTTAGTAAATTTCTACAGTACTCTCAGCTGTTGTACTGGTCTGGGATTAGTAGCACTCTACACTAAAGCCCGGTTCCTCTCAACTCCACCTCAAAGAGCCATCTTGGCTAGGGTAGATAATGTGAGCTAATGTAGTGTCATTTTTTTTTTAACAGTTTTCAAGTGAGCAAAGCAACCACCACTGAGTAAATTAAGTGAAAAAAACAAGTAATAACATTAAGGTTTTTTTCCAGTGGATCCTGTGCTACATTCATAAAGTGTGCAAATATGGTTATTTGTGGTCCTTTGGTTCTCTCAGGTGTTCTTTATGGGAGGTGGTACAAAACTTGAGTTTAGGCTACTGACATTTCCCTGAAAACTATCCATGGGTCTTATCATTAGGGCTATCAATTAATGGCTGTTAACATGCAGAATTAATGCATTAATTGGTTCTTGCTTTAATTTTTTTTAAACACATTAATCATGCACGTGGTTTTGGAGCCCATGCCCAGGCTCCGTTCCACTGCCGTCATCACCACCTCTGGGCCACCCAGTGGTGACAGTGCAGTAGACCTCAGGGCAGCCTGGGCAAGAGCTTCAGGCTGCTGCAGCAGGGGCATACTCACAGACACAGATGCAGACATGTAAATACACTCAAGCAGCCACAGCTTGCACGCAGCCAGGAATGCAGCCTAGTGCCATGTAGAGTAGTGCCCAGCAGGGACATCTGTGGAGGGGAAGGAGTGATGGGTGCGGATTGAGGCCCCCATGGTAAAGGAGGGAGTGGGGTAGGGGCTGGGGTCAAGGGCCCCCAGGGCTGGTGTGGGTCATGGGATGGAGCCACAGGGTGTCATGGGATGCTTCCCTGCTGCTGTGTGTACCCCCAGGGGAGCATCGGGGAATGTGCCCCTCAGATTTGTGTGTGGGGTGGAGGCAGGCTGCCCACTGCATGCTGGGGCTCTGTGCCTTGCTGCCATTGCCCCAGGAGCCACATCATGCCCCCTGCTGACTGCACCATGCCCCTTACCCACCTGCTGGAAGGAAGAACAACATGGCATTGCATAGCTCCCAGGGCAAAAGTAGCAGGACACAAGAGCCCCAGCTTACACTGGGCAGCCCTCCTCTGCCCTGTGTACAAATCCAGGGGGTACATGCCCCCCATACCTCCCCCAGGGTTGTGCATAGTGGCAGGGAGACAGCCCCTCACCCCCAATGCCCCTGGATGTGGCTCAGTCCCATGACCCACCCTGGTCCCAGGGCCCCATTCATCCTAGCCCCTGCCCCTGTCCCACTCTCTTCCTCACTGTGGGGGCCTCAATCTGCCACCCTTCTCCTTCCCTTTCTCCCCACCTCTTCCACAGACTTGCCTACTGGGAACTGCCTGTGTCTATCCCTACCCCTCACTCCCAAGCCATAGCCCCCCAGCCCTGCTGCTGCCACTCACTCCTGACCCACAGTACCACACATCCTGCCAGGATAAAGAACCCCCCTCCCTGGGCCCCCAAACCCCCTTCTACACACCCACAGCCTCCCACACCTTCACAAATTTCCCCCCACACCCACCCCCCAACCATACAAAGTACCTGCATAATTTTGCATAATTTTGAGTTTTTCTGCAAATAATTTTGAGTTATTAGCTGTGCATTTCAAATCATGATTAAATTGAAACTAACTTTTTAACCATGTAACTAATCATGATCAGATTTTTTTAATAGTTTGACAGCCCTATTTGTGTGTTTTTATTTTCAAGTACATTGGCAATTTTGATGGGATGGGTAGCCACAGTTGAACCATGATTTGTGTCTGCACTAAAGGTTAGGCCCTCTCATCTGCAGCTGTCACTGAGGTCAAAAGACATCAAAGATGTTGAGTTGATTCAGACAGTTTTGTCAAAAAAATATAGCATTGGCTTTCTAGTCATGTATTTCAGCTCTTGTTATATTGATGCTTATGAACCTGGCCTCTTAAGTAGCCTATTGAGAAGAGTTGAATTGCATGGGTCAGGATTGATGGCACTCTCCCATTTTTAAACTACTTTAGTTGTATGGGTGGGGTTTTTTGTGAAGGCCTATACAACTAGGTTCAAAACAGTTTTATAAAATGAATAATTCTTTAATCAAATTATGTTAATACAAATAAACTATGACCAAATGTAGCAAAACATTCCATATGGTCCTAAAATTTGGCCCTAAAATAATATTTGGAAAGACTTTGAATCTATTAGCAAACCCAGTGGAAAAACTAAGAAACCACATGATTCCTATGCCAATCACACATAAGGAATGCATTTACAGTGGGATATTTTTCCTAGAGAATGTTTGATTACAGGGGTGTGTTCATACCCTAGATATGTTTGTGCACTAGAATCAGAACTAACTTCATCACTAGACAAAAGTAAAGCTGCATCTAAAGAAAAGAGGCAGTAAAGTAAAATATGAATAAAGAGAAAAATCCCAGAAATTTGGAATGGAATGGATTTGATCAAGCTTGCAGTGCACATCAAAAGAAAAAGCTTAGTACTGAAACACACAGAAAAAAATAGCTGAAATCTCCTCCTAGTATTTGTTGGAGAATTAACAACCTTTCAGTTGCCTCTGTCTTGAGTAGGCAGAAAATCAGATATTTCTCTATTCTTAGTGGGTACATTTTCTTTACATATAGTATTGCTATGCAACTAAGAAACAAATATATAACTGCATTTAAAAATGGGACATTTGTAGTTTGTCCCATTAATGTTGTTAACTTATATAATATTGTAAACTTACACAACACTTTCCAAATAAATAAGATGCATTGCCTGCCACAAACAATCCAATTATAAAGTTCATATGTTTTATGTAGTTCAGAGTTCCACCTTGTCTGTGATCCCATAGAATGCTCATAGTTGCCAAGATAACCAGTGTTTTTGTAATAAATATATAACAGTTCTGGTGAAATGAAACCATCATACTATTTATGCCCTTTTTTACCACATTGTCACAAGTCTGGATGCCTTAAAATTGCAGCCAAGAGGCACCTGAACTTATTTATTTATTATTTACCTCTTATCTTTCTTTGACAGTCTCATGTTCTAACTTTATCCATCCTGCAGCCTGATTCAGAGAGGTGCAGTAATGACATGCCATTCTATTCACACCCACAGGACATTTGTATGTGAAAGCAAAGTAGAAACAGATGTTTGAAATGAGTGAGAAGTGCCTGCCAAGGCGCTAAATCTTTCTCAATTCATTGTTGAAAATGAAATTCATGAATGCAGCAGGAAAGAGGACACCACTGAGACGTCTCACTCATGTTGAACCAGGCTGTCTTACAATTTCAAAATTATCTCAGCCCTCTCTTGGTTAATGGAAAAAGAAAATTGACCTTCAATTTTTTTATCTTCTAATTTATTTAATTGTTTTCCTATTTACTGTTTTGTATAGAAGCAAATTGTCAACTGTTGGTGCCTATATTTTGTAAAAAACAAAACAAAACATGTATATTGTAACACGGCCCACTAACCCTTGTTATTGACTGTAGGGTGAAAGTTGGAGTGAGACAAACAGCAGAGTTGTAAGCTTGCTAGTAGAGTGCAGGCTGCAGGGGCAGACCACAAGGAGCAGAGCAGTAAGCATGCCAGTTAGGAAGGAGAAATGTTAGTGACCTGTTAGGGAAGGAGCAGTAAACCTGCTAATTAGTAAAGGAGCAACCTGTGAGTCCCATTAGGGAAGGGAGGCAGGGAGGGGGTGGAGAGTGAGTGCTAGGGTGGAGCCAGATAAAGGATTTAAACAGAACTCCTAGGGCATGTGTAGACAAAATGGGGACCCTAAATTGAAGTGTTGGTTTTTTTTAAATAATGCTTAAGTTTAGGGCCAAGTAAATCCCTGTGTTGGGGGAGTTTACTGGCAGCAGGGAATGGGGGTGACCTGCCAGCGGGTGGAGTGGTCCCTGGGCTGCGGGGGTGGTGCTTCCCTCCGTGGCAGTGGCAGTCCCCCCCACCCCAGGCAGGCACCTGGCTCGGGTGGTCTTGGGGGGGGGGGTGCCATAGCTGCGGAGGGAAGCACCAGGCCCCCATGCAGCTCAGGCAGGCAGGCTTCAGGGGGAAAAAAAAAAGATCAGGCTCACTGCTTTTTTTTTTTTCCTCTTGGGTGGTGCCTGCCTTCTCAGACTGCTGCCAGGCTGCCTGCACAGGCTTCCTGCAGAGTCCCTGAGCTGCACAGATCCTGGTGCTTTGCTCCACTGCTGTAGGGCAGCAAACTAAAACTCCTTGGAGAAATTTCAGTTTGCTGCACCCCAAGTCATTTAAGGTGTATTACACCACTGAATTTGCTACAGAGGCTGAAATTACTGCCAATGTGTGCAAAAACCAATGCCATTAAAGAGGTGCAAAAGCATTTAGCCTGTTTTAAAGTGTTGTGCACACATGCCCATCATTTCATACATACACATTTGGGTTGGAAGGGACCTTAGCAGATCATTGAGTCTGACCCCCTGCCCTGGGTAGGAAACAGCACTGGGGTCAAATGACCCCAGCCAGGTATATGTCTAGCTTATGTCTAGGTATGTGTTCTTGAAGACCCCCAAAGACCCACCTCCCTTAGAAGCCCATTCAAGATTTTGGCAACTCTTACCACAAAGAAGTTCTTCCTGATATCTAACCTAAATCTGCTCTCCATCAGTTTGGGGCCATTGTTCCGAGTTACTTCTAGGGGTGCCCTGGTAGGGAGCATCTCCTATTCCTTGCTGTCCCCCCCACATGAATTTGTAGGTGGGCACAAGATCATCTCTCAGCCTTTTCTTGCAGAGGCTAAAGAGATCCTGCGTCCTCAATCTGTCTTTGTAGGACTTTGCCTGCAGGCCCCAAACCATATGAGTGGCCCTTCTCTGAACCCTCTTGAGGCTGTCTGCATCCCTCTTGAAGTGTGGCACCCAAAACTGGGTGCAATACTCCAACTATGGCCTGACCAATGCCACATAAAGGGGAAGTATTACCTCCTTGGACCTGTTTGTCATGCACCTGCTAATGCATGATAAAGTGTGGTTAGCTTTACTGATCACTGTGTCACATTGATGACTCATGTTCATCTTGGAGTCAGCAGTGATTCCAAGATCCCTTTATGCCTTACTGGGCTTGGTCCTGACTACAGGGGATGATTTGGTGGGGGATCTACTGACACAAGGTAACCTAGGGAACAGTGACCAACACTTGATTGAATTCACTATCCAGCATAGGGTGGGAAAGATAACCAGTAGGGCAGAAGTGCTAGGCCTCAGAAAGGCTAACTTCAGTGTGCTCAGGATATTAGTTAGTGAGGCACTGAAGAACAGGAGAATTGATGAGATGGGAGTCTAGGAAGAGTGGTCATTCCTGAAGAGAGCAGTCCTATGGGCGCAAAAGGAGACAATCTCCTTGCACAGGAAAGGGGAAAAGGGGCCACAAAATCCTCATGGCTGAAGAGGAATAGGAAACCCTCATGGCTTTCCATATCAGGAAAGCCTTGGTCCAAAAAAAGAAGCATATAAGCAGGAGGTAGCTACCAAGGCGGAGTATACTTATTTGGCCCACACTTGCAGGGAGGCAGTCAGAAAGGCCAAACAAGAAATGGAACTTAGGCTGGCAACAAAAATTAAAGACAACAAAAAGTCCTTCTACAGGTATATAGGGAGCAAAAAGAATGTGCAGGAGCAATATACATCTTCCATAATCAAAATGGGATCAGAGGAGGGGCAAATTGAGGTATTGTGGGTCAGAATACAAGGGGGTTGGGGTGAAAGAGACTTGGTAGTGGGGGCCTCCTCCACATCAGGAGGAGGAGTTGGACCTGGAATTCTCCAGACAGCTCTCAGATGCCATATGGTCAAGGGACATGGTTGTCATGGGTGACCTAAACTACCCAGATATCTGCTGGGAGGAGTAGTCGGGTAGATCCAACCATTCGTGTAGGTTCTTAACCTGCAAATGGGACCTTTACCTAACGCAGGAGGTATATGGTCCCACTAAGGGCCCCAAGCAGGGCCCACATGGCCAGGTGAGGGGATTCCTGGCCCCCTTGCCACCTCCAGGCACCAGAGGTCCCACCAGACAATCCCTGCAGACAGGGGGACAGGGTGCCACTAACCCATCCAAGGGCCCTGTCTGGGTGGAGGCCTCAGCGGAGCCCCGGGTAGGAGGCAACACCAGGGCAGGGTCCCTGGCTGCACACCATGTCATAACCCCCTGTTGAAAGACTCTTCTTCCTTTACTTACCCGAGGTCTGTGTCCAAAGCTGCTGATTCTTGGAGTTCTGGCCCCTCCTGTGTGTCCTCCTGCACGAACTCCTGTGCAAACTCTGGTGCACTCCTGAAGAGAGTGCCTGTTTGCTCAGCCTGTTCATGTAGCTCAGGAGCACGGCTCCTTCCCAGCACCACTACATGGGGATGGGAGGGTGGAAAAGTCTTCACCTCTCCCCCACTCTCTCCCTC
>NW_017728886.1:43306176-43315578 GCF_001723895.1 Crocodylus porosus
TGAGCCTCCAAAGAAACGAACCGTGATTTTTACATCACTACTGGCCTTGTAGCCTTCCCCCAGTAAAGGGGCAAGGGTTCCCTGTTAAAGTCTGCTATAGCAGAAGGAGCTTCTTCCTGCAAAAGAGGATTTCTCTCTGATAGGAACTGCTGTTGGAGGGAACAAGGCCACAACAACTTGTTCCAAATCAGCTCCTGTTCTCTTAAGGATTCTCTGCCCCAGAAGGATTAATTTCCTTTAGGCACTGATCTACAGCCTGATCCCACCCAAAGTTTCAACAGAAAGTAATTAATAGTAATGTCACTCAACAATGAGTAAGGGTGAACAACAACAGCTATATTACAATACAACCAAGGAACAATAAACAATATCCAAGTACAATGGAAACAACAATAAATCAATAGCCAACAAATAAAAAGAACACCAAAAACTCCTGTAGCTGGTGTTAGAGAGCAATGTTGCCTCCTCACATTTATCACTGCTGACAAGCAGCCTCTCACTCACTCCACACGCTTGGGAATATTGGCCTCATGGGTCCTCACCTGATGCACCATACACCACACACACTGAGGGGAGCGACCACCCTGGTCCACACTACTCAGACACATGCCACTTGATCACTCTGTCCCTAGCACAAATGGGCAAGACACTTGCGCATGCTGGGTACGGTGACCCCTCCTGAGGTAGGCGCCCACTGGACAATCACACCAACAGTACACTATCACAATCAATCACAATGAGGTATTGATTGCCTGGGTCCTCACTCACACTGATCTGCTCAATTGCACATGGATCACCTGCCCTGCTGAAGACACACCCACACAAAATTGTCACTCATGCAGCTGGAAGACAAGGACCCAGACCTTCTCAGTCCTGTTCCTTTTATGCCCTTAGTGACAGACAGCTGTCACTCATTCTCAGGGTTCAGATTACACTTTGACTTTTGGGGGGATCTGCAAAAAAAATGGGGCTGCCAATCACAATGACCTAATAAAATTGGAGACCCCCCCAAGTTATGAGTTTCAAATCTTACAGGGGGGTTCTTGTCTTTTATGGGGGGAGGGGGCTGAGCCCCCCCCCAAACTCCCCCATAATTCAAACACTGCTCACTCTCACAACCAATCAAAATGTGGGGCACAGATTTCAGTCACCTCTCCATTCCTCGCTTTCCTTCTGCACATGGCATTTAATTCAGCATGCAGCTCTTACCTTAGGTAAGTTTCCTGCCTAGAGTATATGATGTAACTATGAACACTGCACATGCTCTATAGGTGACATCACTGCGGTAGAAAGTTCAGATGCTCTGGAACCCCAGGTATGGAGGGTTTGAGAGAAGATGGAGGCAGGTTGTTCTCAGTGGTGGCAGATGACAGAACAAGGAGCAACAGTCTCAAGTTGAAGCAAGGGAAGTTTAGGTTCGATATTAGGAAAAAAATCTCACTAGAAGGGTAGTAAAACTCTGGAACAGGTTACCCAGAGAGGTGGTGGAATCTTCATCCTTGGAGGTTTTCAAGGCCTGGCTAGACAAAGTTTTGGCTGGGACGATCTGGTTGGGGATGGTCCTGCTTTGAGCAGGGGGTTGGGCTAGATGACCTCCTGAGGTCCCTTCCAACCCTAATTTTCTATGATTGTCCAAGTTAACTTTCACATTAATGACACTAATTATAAAAGCATTGAGCAGCAACACAACAATCTGACGCAGTGGTGAAAAAGCTATGAACTATGATGAGAAACTGAAGACAAGTTCTTATTTTAAAAAATCACTTCTTTCTGTGGAATAGAATATTAATTTATTTCAACCCACACCCTACAGAAATATCACCTACCAGGATAGAAATGGAAACACCACCAATAGCCTAGCATTTTTTCCTAGATAAAATATTTTTATTTCTATGATTCAAAATGTGGTTATATCTCAAAGATACTAAGCCGGAAATCGGGCAATTTAAAAATGCAATGTTATCCGATCAAAAGAAGCCTTTAGTTCAAAGGTTTCAGTTATAAAGCTTCAAGCCATGGAAAAGCACCTTTTAAAATGTGTATATAAATCTGGCTAGGGTATATCAAGAAAGATATTAGTAACATTAAAGCAAAACAATAAGAAATAACTTGATTGCATTGGACAAGACAATATTGTTGAATGTTTTGCTGACTTGAGCTTCTTTCTTTCTCCAATAAAATCAAAGTCCCATTGACTCTAACAGTCCAGAATCAGATCCTTAAGCTGCAAACAAGGTAAGATTTGGATGCCTCGGCTCTAGGATGGTGGTGCTCAACCTCTGACCTGTGGGACAGATATGGACTACAAAGCCATGTCACCTGACTTGTGATGGGGGAGCAGTGGCAGCATTAATTGCTGCTCTCTTGCTGCTAAATATCTAGACTCTGGGAACTCCTGCATCCCAGATGACATGCCTAGATCATACCAGTACAGTGGGGCTGATGTGTAGGATCACTCCACCACCAGACCCAGTGTCCAGGGGCAGGCTGGAACATAGCCAAATCCAGCATGCAGGGTTGGACTGCCACAAACCTGGATTGGGCAAGGTTGAGCCTATGCACTGACCCTGCATGCAGGACCCAGCCTGGAGACTGGGCCTGTGCCCCTGAGCCATTTCATGGGACTGGAATATTGAGTGTCACTTCTCTAGAAAAACTGAGATTCTGATCTCAACCATCAGTGACCACAGTGTGAATCCTACTGACTTTACTGGGTGAATAAAGCAACTTGGATTTGGTCCAGTGTGTATCATTATATAAGAACTTCAAGGGCTTGTTAAATGGCTTTACAGTTAATCCAAAACAGTGTTTTGGGAGATTATTGCTTTTGATGATCTTATATCTAAATTTTGTCTGGAAGTAAAAAAAGAAAGAGATATTGAAAGAATGTACAACGTATTGCCCATCTCTTTAAAATAGTTCTATGTTTTTAATAGTATGTGCATTTAATTTTTATGTGATGTATTATATGCAATAGGTGCTTATTTTCACCAAACTGTGGTCCGCAAAGTCGTAACAAGTAGCTTGTTGAATGCATGACCACTGTCCCCATTTTTTATTACAGTCTTGATGAGAAAGGAGTATGGTGTTCCTCAAGAAATTTTAAGGCATGAAAGTGGTCTGCTGATCTGAGAAATGCGTGAACTGCTGGACTAGGCAATACATTTATAGACAAGTTCTATTTTCCTAAAATGTATGAAAGTTCTCATTCCACGGGGGCAATGTGCTGTAAAATTTGATTTTAATGAAGCATTTAATTTGGCACTTAAGAAAATGTGCTGTAGGAATAAAAACTAAGAGGTACTATACTCTTTTGTCTTAAATGAGAGCTTTGGGTGCTCAGAACTTTGTATATACCTGGGAATTTTCAGTGGCAAAGTAATATTTCCTCTATCAGTCTTTTAAAGTGGTTTTTTAAAAAAAGAAATAGTTCATACTCTAACTTGTAAAACCCTTGAAAGCTAAATTTTCAAAAATAAGTAAATTGAGTCAAACTGAAAGCTGCTGTGGGCTTACAGCTCTTATTAAATTTAATGGAAATTGTAAACTGTTCTCATCTGAAGATATTCTTCTGAAGATCTGAAAATAGGCTGTGCCTATATAAGATGTGTTTGGACAATGTGCATGTAAGAATATAACTGTATGGGGGAAAAAAGGATATTACTTTAGTGACTATTTCAGAGTACAAGAATTCTTACCATGCAAGTCTATCCTTATGTGCTTGCATATGTTTGGCATGCAAATCACCTGTTTACACAAGTATACACGGGTTTTGTGTACAATTTGGTACAGCAAAAGCTGTATTAACCGGCACTTTATTAGCCAGAAAACTCTATTAACTGGCGTCCAAGGGATGTGGCAAAAGCAAAACCGAAAGTACCACTTCTGGGGGACTTCCTGTTTTGCCATTGCGAGTCGAGTTTTTCTTTGCCGCTTCTTCAGCCCACAGCCCAGGGCAAAGCAGCCTGCATGGGGTAAAGCAGCCTGCGCGGGGCACCTCTCCCCTGTCCCCTGGCACACTGACGCTGAGGAGTACACCAGAGGGTGCACATTTGATTAAGCGGCATCCCCCATTCCCAGGAGATGCCGGATAACAGAGACTTACTGTATTTTTTTTTTAAATCTTCAAATTATTCTTAAAGCAATAGAAAACTTGCTGCTCCTTCAAGCAAAAAATAAATTATGTGTTCTAAAATTTGTGTTTTTCACTGATCTCACAACTACAAGGAGGCACTCAGTTGGCAGCAGACATTCTCTTCTTAGTCACTATTAAATATAGGTTCAGTTGGTGTGGGTCAGAAATTCAATCCATGACTGCTTGATGGCTTAGGTGCAGTTATTTTATTGTCTCAGTTAAGACCTTAATAGAGGTGCCTCCTGCCTCTATCTCAGAAAAATCCAGCGTCTTAATTGGTATTTGTTGGTAATCTTAGTACAGAAATATAGGATTGAATGCACAAGAGGTTTGAATTAATTTCTCAGCAAAAATTGTGCTCCAGAACAAGATTGAAACGCATCAAAGGAAAATGTAAAGAAACTTGAACTACTGCCATTTGATATGTCTTATATATAAAAATCTAATTCCTTCCTATAGTACTGAAATTTAGTTACTTTTCACCACAATAATACCCTAGCACAGATATGTATTCCTCTAATTGGAATCTTTTCTAAAACTTCCTTGTCCCGTTTCTGTAGCATGAATCAGGCTTAGACATTGTGTATTTTGGAATAGTCATCTGAAATGATTTAGCAATGGCACATCCTGTTGCTCCTAGACTATGAATTCAGCATAACTAAATCCAGATCTCAGGATTCATGTGTTTTCCATTCCTTGGTCACCCATTTACAAATTACTTGTTTGTCATGAATCAAAAACAAGAATTTATTCATGCTGCAAGTGCAATCTTTACTTCTTTGTCCTACTAGCATATTAAAAACAATAAACGCTGTATTATAAGGGCGGGAGGAAAAGTCTTCTTTATGATAAAAGGATGCCAAGGGCACAATTAACACATTTACTACCAATAGAGTGATTGTGGGAATCTAACTTTAAAACATTTCTTTGGAAATAAGGCTCTGTACTAAATCATGACAATGATCTCTGACTATTCAGAGTTCCTTCTTTAATTTCCATACTGTACTTATTTGCTTAGATATCTTACCTCCTAACCTCTGTGTGAGAAAATTTCAGTTTTGCATGATCACTAAATAGTGTGCTCAGTTTTCATGCAATGACTATAAGACTACCCATTTACATTTGGAAAAAATGTTCTTAGCAAACTTTAGGTTTAAAAACCCTTCGTCAGGCTGAGGAAGCCTCTGCAGTTGGTGTGTGCTCTTCCTGGATGGAATGAATAGTAAAGAAGCCAGAGGCTGGGCTGGTATGTATGCAAGACAGGCAGTTAGTTGAAGATGTAAATCGAGAAGTGAGTGAGTGAGACAGGATGGGGGGGAGGGAGAGTAAAGGGGGATTGCAGCATTCATGAGCCGCCTGCTACCTAGAGGTATGTAGAAAAAACATTTAAAGTACTGTGTCTATGTCCAAATCGCCAAATCTTTCCAAATCTCTCCAAATCGAATCAGAGACTTCCGATAAGAGTCAAAGAGATTAAAGGGTCCTCTGATTCAATTAGGATTCGGAGATTCAGCCACCGAACTGGGCCAAATCTCCACCGAATCAAATCAGGGACCGAAGCTTCACACAGCCCTAATTTAAACCTGAAACATTACAATGTAACCACAGTCTGTCATAAACCTGAATTAGGGATCTGTAACCAAAACTGTATGGCTGCCACCTTTACTGCTTTCAAGCATAGTCTGGTAGTCATAGGAAGTTGGGGCCCTTCACATGATCCAGGGTACTGAAAAACTATTAAGTAAGAGTTTGAAAAATTACAGCTAATCATCCAGTGAGGAACTTTGGAGCAAATAAACATTGTCTTACTTTCTGTTCTGCCTCTGGGCATTCCTCAGATGACCTCAAATAAGACCGAATCTGTATTTCTTTGGTGCTGGTTGCTGGTATTGTTAAGGATGGGGATGCCACTAAGAGCTGCGTTACTGGTACTATGCCAGGAGTTCTTTAATCTGAAGAGAGCAGCTTTGTCCAAGTCTAAAGAAAGCTGTATCCCAGGTGAAGATTCAGTCTTCTCTCCTGCAAGAAAAATGTTGCAAGGTCTTGGTTTCATCATGATGCTGAATGGAAAAAAAAATTAAATTGTAAAACCTTTGGTCAGACAAGAAAGGCATTTCCCACTCAGCTTTCCTAATGGTTCTATGAATCCAGACTCTCTACTAGAGATTCAGCATCCACCCACAAAGGTGAAAAAAGGATGACTGGATCTTGGAACAGCCTTTTCTGTCATTTTCTTAGCTTCTATTGAGATTTGTGCACTTTTTGCACAGACACCAATATGGATTCACATTTTAGAGGCATGGGCTCCTGTTCCCAGATACTTTTCAAAGTTACTCAGTTTAGGAGACTCAAGTTAGATATGTTAAAGGTGAAATGTATCTAAGATAGTGCAGAAACTATTTTGCTTTTTCTAGCCAAATACTGTGTAGTCCTGGGAGTCAAGCTGTGTGTGATTTTCCAGAGCCAGAAATTTGTTGGATCTGGAAGTGGAAACCTACTGTGAGCGGCAGAGAAAACAGTGGCTTTACCACAGAAAGAAAGGCCATAAAAAATCTTAATTAAATTTCTGGAAAATGGTTCAGTAGAACTTACTTTATTTTAGATGTTAGCATTGCATTTATTACTGTGACTTAATTTTAAAGTTGTTTTATAACTGCATTGATAACGAAGGCTATGCAGAAAGCACACACCACACAACTTGAAGCCCAAGGTTCTAAGATGAATATGTTTTTAACCCTTGGTATGCTAAAAAAGAAAAAAACTTTTAAGCTGGCTTTCACGTGATAATAGGTTAAAGACATCGCTTATTTTTGGCCAAATCTTGAGTGTTTCTAAATCAGCATGGTTGCTGTTGAAATCAATTCACAGCTGGCAAATGGTCCCTGGAGAACCCTCTGCTTGCTCTAAAATGCTTTGAAGCAGTGGTGAAGGAGCTATAATGGGCTTCCAACAGTCTCTACTCTTTGCTGTGCCCTGAATAAACTAGATACATTGGAGAAGCTGGCTTTTTGCCTAAATTTGCTGTTTGCAAACTTGCCAGTTGTTCCAGACAAAGCAATTAAAATGGAAATTGGAATCCTCCTTGCTTTAGTATTCAAAGAGACAGGCATTTTGACTAATAGGAGTTCACTGTAAATCTTGTAAGAAGTTGATGCTAATCCGCTTTTACAATACTGTTGTTTTTACCTTAATTCTACAACTTCAATCTAAAACAAAACAAAACATTTCTTATAATACATTCTTAAAAATAACTTTATTAAGAATAATGTGATTAAAGGTAAGTGGGAAGGAACAGTCTTGAAATTAGTTATTCATGTCATTGTTAAATGAGAACATGGGAGAAGGTGGATTTACATGTCACATCAGCAGCACCTTTTAAACAAAAGTTCCCTTTCAGTTCTACAGCTTAAGAAATAACTTTTCCATGGACTAGATTTATGATATGATTGATTTTGCTTTTGGTAATAGCAATAAGTACTTGATTGTAACTCATCACTTCAGGTACCACAGCTCTGCTTTGTTTCTTTTTTTTACCCTTTCCTTTAAAATGGGTACTGTCAACAATCCTGTTTTGTCTTTAATAAATTAGCTAAAAAATGCAAGCAGTTAAGTATAACAGAAAAAGAAATGATAAATAGGGAAGGACCGAATGCATGGGACATTTTACTTCCTGGTGGAGCTCCCTGGCATAGTTGGAGACAGTGTAAATGTGCCTTCAGTTCTGACTGGCTTGAGACCTGGGTACTGCACAGTTAAGCTCCTTTGAAAGATTTTCCATATGTGACGATAGCAGGATCTTTGTAGTCTCTGATACAGGACAGTTAGTTTCACTCTTCTGATATGTTTATAGCTGCAACTTGAGCAGCATGTCCCATATCGGTATGTTTTTAATATGTAATGTAGAAAGGAACCTGACTGAAAAGGGCAAATCATTGCCCTTGTAAAGACATGTTATTTCAAATCCACTCTGAGGTAGATGGGGTGCAGGCATTTTGTTCAGGATCTCTTACACATTGTTATTCTACAAGCTGAGAGTGTAACTAAGTATAATACGTGGACTAAATTCAAAGTATCAGAAATATTTAAAGAATAATCTTTCCTTCTGGTTTGAGCACTGAGTCAAGTGATATACTAGTAAATCTCCAGACACTATTGCAGGCAATAAATGCTTTTATAATTTTAGTCTGAAAGACTTTGTATTATTCAGATTTGAGTCACTGAATGGTTAGTTCTTAAAATGTGTTTTAGAAAGTAATTTCCTTTTCTCTGAAACATGAAAATAAAAATAGCTAGTCAGCCATTTGAATTCAGCTGAGTTTTCAGAGAGATGTCATGGCTTCCTAACTGGCTCCATGGGAGTTATATGCTGTTATATGTGAAGTTTCAAAAAAGCAAATGTCAAAAACATTCATCGTATGCCAATTCAGTTCCTCTTGGTGTACTGCAGATGTCAAACTAACTTGCTCTGTGGCTCAGATATGTCGTTGTGCTTTGCTTTTAGTGCCTTTTGTTGATTATACTATTAGAGTTTTTCCATATTCTGCTACACTTAAACAACAAACTATTGGAGCTTTGCTTTTTATGTTGCCCATCTGACTTGCATAGCATGCAAAACAAATATTCAAACTCAGTGTCTGTAAGAATATACATTTTATCAATGCCAGTGACAGTGTACTTTTTGCTTAAGTGGAAGGCATTTCCCATATCCTTTTTTAAAGCATCTTTCACCTTGAAAAGGGGTGTTCAACTCCTGACCCATAGGCCAGATTCAGCCTACAAGGCTCCCCACAGACCCACTGGGAGCCCTACAAGCCGTGGATGTCTAGATTTACCTTCCAGCCACTGGCTCTTGTTCCACCTTTCTCTGCAAGTTCTCTTTTATGTCTCAGTGGGGTTTTTTTTCCATACCTTCAGTCTGCCTGAACAGAACAAACTACAAATATTGCTAAGTGACAGTGTTTAGAGAATTGAAAAGGAAATACAATGTGACTGAGAAAAGAAAGGGGCAGGAAAAAGTGCACTCATTTATTCTTTATGCAGTGCTGTGTCCTGTCTGTCTGTCTGTCTATGGGTGACCAGACCACAGCATGTATAATGCAAGTGGCACAGGCAGCTGCTGTGTGTTGTATGAGAGCCTCCAGGGCTCCATAAAGGGAAGGGCCAACATGAGGGTGCAGGATCTCAACTTCCTGGCCACACAGAGCTGAACAGGAGCAGGACACCACTGTCTTACTGGCCCATGAGACTGTTTGAAAAATAAAATGAGA
>NW_017728886.1:43315589-43326835 GCF_001723895.1 Crocodylus porosus
CACCATTCCTGTAGCCGCCAGTTGGTCTCCGTGATGCACATTTCATGCCGTCTGCCTCGTCCACTCACTGGCATGATAGAAGAAGGTTAGGGAAGGGTTCTTGGCAGTGACATCTTCTCTTGCAGCAACATCTTGGCCCTGCTCTGTTCTGCTCTGTTTGGAGCCTGCCTGCCTCTCTTCCAGTGCCTCAGGGTACAAGCTCTCTATCAGCATCACTTATGGAGGGGGCGTGCTTTAGCCTGCCACAAAAGTTGGTCCCTACTAGTTTAAGTGCTTTAAGTACAGTTTTCACCATAATTTTGAGCAACCGTTCTTCTAACAATGAACTGGAGATTTACTTAGCATTTCATGGATCACATCAGTGTTGCTCACAGGATTGGGGAGGGACAGCCAGAAATTTTGTCTTCACCCAGGCTTTCAGAGGGGCACTATACTGCATAACATTTTAATGGGTCACAAGTGGATTTTTATGTAACATTTACTATTTTTTCTTTTCACATTAAAAACACAGTAGGCAGCAGTGTAGGGACATGGCTAAGAGCCTGGGGCAAAACAGAACCTGAGACTTCAGTTGCTACCGTGATTACAAACATGAACATGAACATACAGTTGCTAGAAGCAACTGTTTTTGTTTGTTTGTTTTGGGGGGGTTTTGCCCCCTCCCTTAAGTGAGCACTCAGGGCAGTTGCCCCTATCACCCCCTTACTCCACTGACAAGCACTTACATTTAAAATACAGAAGCAACTAAGAACAGCTCCCAACCCTGGGTGACACGGGGTGCCTATACGTGCACTCTGACACATTCTAATTAGAATGCATTGAAGCAGACTTGATTAATAGATTCTGCTCTGTTTTCTAAGTAGAGTGCTCTAGCATTGCTGCAGTGTCATGTGTATAACCCTCCCCTGGTTTAAAAATGGCCACTGGGATGCTTTAACTAAAGCTCATCAAATTAGCTTTAGTTAAAGTGTCCAGTGACTATTTTTAAATGTGTGGAGGCTTAATACACATGAGGCTGTGGTGTTTTAATTAGAGCAGCTCTCTGGAGACTGCTGTAATTAAAATGCCACACCCCCAAACATATATATGCATCCAGGGTTACATGGTTAGTAAGAGAAGTTAAAACTAGAGGCAGGCCAAAAATTCAGATATGAACTATAATCCCCAATCCCTACTTCCAAATTAGGAGATTGACAAGGTGAACTTTGGTGTATTCAATTATAAATGATAACAGCCATTTGAAAGGTCATGATCCAGATTTAGGTTTCAATTTCATATGATTTCATAGATTTCATAGACATTAGGGCTAGAAGGGACCTCAGAAGATCATCAAGTCCAGCACCCTGCCTGAGGGGCAGGAAGTCAGCTGGGGTCATAGGATCCCAGCAAGATAAGCATCTAAATTTCTCTTGAAGGTTTTCAGTGTAGGTGCTTGAACCACCTCCAATGACAGGCTGTTCCAGACCTTGGGGGCTCAGACAGTAAAGAAATTCTTCCTTGTCCAGCCTGAAATGGTCTTGCAGGAGTTTATAACCATTTGACCTCATCATCCCTTGGGGCGCTCTGGTGAACAAATGCTCCCCCAGATACTGGTGGTTACCCCTGATAAACTTATAGGTGGCCATCAGATCACCCCTGAGCCTGCGCTTTTCCAAGCTAAAGAGACCCATGGCTCTCAGCCTGTCGTTGTAAGGTCTGTTTTCCTGACCTCTGATCACGCACATGGCTCTTCTCTGGATTCTCTCAAGCTTCTCCACGTCCTTTTTGAATTGTGGGGCTCAAAACTGGAAGCAGTACTCCAGTTGTGGCCTCACCAAGGCTGAGTACAAGGGGAGAATGATGTCCTGGAATTTGCTTGAGAAGCATCTCTGGATACAAGCCAGGGTTTTACTCGCTTTACTAGCCACAGCATTGAAGGCTCATGTTGATTTTGTGGTCAGTCATGACCCCCAAGTCTCTTTCTTCCACACTGCTAGCCAGCGTAGCACTGCCGAGCCTATGCTGCAGGTTTTTCCTCCCAAGCTGGAGAAACTTGTATTGTTTGGTGTTAAAAACCATCAGGTTCTAGTCTGCCCATTTGCTAAGCCTGTCCATCCTATCGCCCTCCTATCTTCAGGTGTGGATGCTTTGTCCCAGAGTTTGGTGTCATCGGCGAACTTGGCCAGTCCACTTCTGACTCCAATGTCCACATCATTAATGAAGATGTTGAACAATATGGGTCCAAGGACAGAGCTTTGAGGGACCCCACTGGTCACAGGGCACCATGTCGATTGACTTCTGTCAATTACCACCCTTTGAGTCCAACCACAGAGCTAATTTCCCAGCCAGTGGATCGTGGTGGACCCAAGGCCACATTGGCCAGTTTCGCCAAGAGGTGATCGTGGAATACCAGATCAAAGGCTCTTTTGAAGTCAGGATATATGACATCAATCTCTTCTCCCTTGTCCAGGTGATAGGTCACTTGGTCGTAAAAGAAAATGAGATTGGTCAAGCAAGACCTACCCACAATAAAACCCATGCTGGCTATCCCTCAGGATGTTGGTGTCAGCCAGTCCATGAAGGATAGCCTCTTTAATAAACTTTTCTAAGATCTTCCCCAGGATAGAGGTCAGGCTGATGGGCCTGTAGTTTGCCAGATCCACTTTCCTCCCTTTTTTGAAGATAGGCACCACATTGGCCTTCTTCCAGTCTTTGGGCAGTATACAAGAGTGCCAGGAGTTCTCAAAGATACATGCCTGAGTCTGGGCTATGATGCTCACCAGCTCCTTGAGTACCCTGGGGCGTAGATTGTCAGGGCCGGCTGACCTGAAGGTATCCAGCCTTCAAGACAAGGTATTCCTTCATGAGGTCAGCATTGATGGAGGGCAGGGGAACTCACTCACCTGGACCTCCCTGTCCCGTAGTGGGCATGGGTCTCCAATGGGACTGATGAAAGACCGACGCAAAGTACCCATTTAATAGGTTGGCTTTTTCCTGGGCGTCGTCAGATGTCCCATCTGGTTTAGCAGTAGTCCAATGTTCCCCTTCCTTTTCCTCTGGCTCCCCACTATCTGAAAAAGGACTTTTTATTGTCCTTGATACTTGAAGCTAGTTGGAGTTCAGTTGCAGCCTTGGCTTTCCTGGTTTGCTCCCTGCAGGACCAAACTAGTGCAGAATATTCCTCCTTGGAGGTGAATCCCATCTTCCATCCTTTGTAGGCCTTTCTTTTTAGCCCCAGGAGGTCTGCTAGATCCCTGGAGAGCCAGGGGAGCTGCTGTGCCCTCTTGCTGTCTTTCCTCCGTGATGGAATAGAATTAGCTTGTGCATTGAGGATCTCTCCCTTAAGAAGCAATCACTCTTCCTGAACTCCACTCCCCCTGGGGTTGTGGTCCCTTAGGGCCTCATTGACAAGCTTCCTGAGCTTGTCAAAGTCAGCTTTCCTGAAGTCAAGGACTTAAGTGTTGCTAACTGAGTTGCCAGCTTTACAGCAAATGATGAAGATGATCAGCTCGTGGTCGCTGTCACCCAGCTTCCCATTGATCACTAGGTCCTCAGTTTGAAATCTAATTGAAGCAAGTGGTATTTTTCTACATCAGTGTCTTACTGGCCTCTGACACTGTTTTTTTGTTGTTTTAAATAAAATGAGGCATGGGCTAGATCCCCTTCAGTGTTGGGCTTTGATCTTGTAAAATAAAAACCTGCTTCCAGTTTTGCTCAATTCTAGCAGGTAATAAGTATTCTAATTTTGTCATTATTATTTTTTAAATATATTATTAAATTCAAAATATACACTTAAAGTTGTCTCTAGTGCAACCTCAGCAACTAGATCTCCAGAAAATGAGGGCACATTTAAAGAAGTGTGTGCACTACAAGCAATTAGAGTTTGTAACAGAACTAAAAGTTTCTCTGCTGCCCTAATCATCCAGACAAACAAGGTGATGGTTGAAAACTTAGAGACTACCTACAGCACTTTAGTATATCCTCGCAAAATATTTAAAGCCTTAAATCCTTAAATGAAATGCAGTTTACAGTTCTGTCAGCAAAGCATAAGCAATGTGGATTCAAGGACTAGAGTGTACAGCAACTGATTCAGCACAATGCGTAGCTTAATCAGTTAAGTTATGAGTTCACCCTGAAGAAGTTAAATATACTGTTTCTTCAGCAAAATGCCAGAAATGGGAAGCAACTTCTTTGAATGCCATCTTGTATGATAGGCTGTGGTGACAGGTTGTATGCCCAATAGCATTTCTAAGCCCATAGAGGGGTGTGGCCAACCGGGGTGGTGAGGAACTGGCGTCTTCTGGGCTTTTGCAAGTCTAGATACAAATTACTCTTTTATGAGCCAATGTGAAGACACATATACTGCATGCCCCTTGTAATGCTCTCTGCTGTTGTTCTGCCTGCATCTGCTGTGCTCTGTATCACTGTTTGGCTGCTCACATCATCTCCCTATTCAATATCGGGAAAGGGAAGCTGAGCCATAGTTGTACGGTAGGCTGAACTATATGGGGGCTGAGGTAAACGAAAAGACCCCATTGTTTTCTGTGGGCCTTGCTAAATACATTTAGTTAGCAGAGATTGAATATGTTTAATAAGGAATGCTAGTTGCAGACCCTACTTATTCATTCAGCTCTGTGAGGAGTGGTCAGATATTCCCCACAGGAGATGCAGCTTGCCTCCACAGCAGTCCACCTTCTGCTGGCCTATGCACAAGGAACTCAGCTAATCACAATTTACATTTTCTTATCTTCACTGACACTAAACTAGTTAGCCTCAATAACCCTGTTTTGTTGCTTTACCCAATGCTCTGTCTCTACTTTCTGCAATATTCAAGCTATTATTCACTCCAAGACTTCAGCCTGCAGTTATCACTCAGATACTCTATTGAAAGTAGGCAGTACCAATAACCTCTTCATACAATGCAGGAGTCCAATTAACTTTAATTTCCACATTAACCTAATGTGCAACAGCAGCTGGTCTCTTAACAATGTGTTTTACTGGAAACATCCAGCTTCTCACAACTTGTTTCCAGTCACCTGGTAGCATAACAGTATATGTAACTGGAAAGTTACAATAATCTACAAATGCATTCACTTGTTTCTGGACAAGACCCCTATTTTCCATACAGAATGGTCTTCTGGAAACCTGATGCTCCCCAGAAGGGCAGGGCAGATTCAAGTTTCACTAAAGTAGGGTGTTTTCACTGAGGAAGGCAGGTACATTTTGGGGATAGACCATAGATCCCAAACTATCCCCTTGGACTCGTGGAATATACTGAGTGCTGCCCTGTTCTAGCTAACAGCATTAATACTAACAATTGCCTATGTGCTATCCAGCTAAACAAGCATGCAATAGTAGACAATAAGGCACAGGAGCTGAGTAGTGCAAGATGAAGATTGGAAAATAACGTAAAATAGTCTGGTAAAATCACTGCTACAAAATAAAAACCTGAGAATGTAAATGCCTTCAGCATCCTTGCTAAGTGGGTTCTCCTTTCACAAACACTGCGTCCCAACTAGTTAGGACACCCAAGTACTTCATCATCAAGAAGAAAAATGTCTTGAGTGCCCAGTGTTAGGTGTCCTGTAGAAAGGACCCCATGGCTGTGGATGAGACACTGCCATAATGGAGCTGGGAATTGGTAATCCGAACAGTGAAAGAGCTATGATTTCTAAGGAGCCACAGCACCTCTTCAGATTCATGGGCTTTCACCCTCCTGGCTAGAGCAAGTTCAGATGCATGATGCCAGATCTTTCTCTGCCCAGACAAGGGTTTTTCCTGTCTCTCGACTTCTGGTGTCTAGCCCATCATTTTTCTTTCTCTCAAATTCTTACAGACAGTATCTGGATCCTTTATGTCAGCAACAAGAACTGGCAGAGGATAACATAGGGCTCACATCTTCTCTTCCTGCTTTTCTCTTACTAGACAATTAGATGTAGTTTTAGATGTTTGTGTAGCAATTTGTCCAGGTTCGAAAGGAAAAAACAGAGGAGGCTGGTGTTTACTTTGGATTTAAGGATATAGCACTTTAATAGCACCTTACCTCCAAGGTCACCAAAATAATTGCAGACATTAATAACTTAGCCTTACAAACCTCTGTGGTGTACAGGATGGAAGTATAATTAAATAAGATGGTAGTTTTCCAAAGGAATATTTTTCTTTGGGAAAATGTCCCTTCAGCAATATCAAAATGTTCTACTGGAAGTCATCTCAATTGAACCTTGTGACCAAAACCTGTCAGTTTTCTCTCTTGGCTGCATAGAAAAAAGACCTGGAGGCAGGGCTGTCAGGTCTCCAGGCAGGTTGGGAAGCTACATCAACTCAGCTGGAAAAGTTGAAACGAAATTTTGGAATTGTCAGGGGTCTGGTACCATTCAATATCTCAATGAAAGTTTAGAGGTTGAAGTAGCCAAGTGCAAAATACTGTACTTGGGAAGGAATACGTAAATACAAAGTAGGAAGCAGCTGGGTAGGCTGGTGAAGAAAAGAAATAGGAACTGTAGTAAAGTGCAAACTTGATGTGGGAGTACTCAGTGTAATTCTGTTGCAATACTGGCGTGCTAAGAGAAATATCATATGCAAGCTGCAAGAAGTGCATCTTCTAGTCTATTCAGCGCTGGGAAGGCCTCACCTGGAGTAGCGCGTCCAGTTCTAAGCATCCCATTTCAAGAAAGAAGTAGGCAGATTTTGTTGACCTCCTCTGAACTCTCTCCAAATGAGCAGATGTCTAGAAAACATTAGAAAAGTTTGAAAGAACTGGGGAGACTGGAGGGAAATGAGTAATTGCCTTCCAATACAAAAAGATTACTTATGAAAAGGATGGCCATGTTTTTAATCATCTCCCTTTTTATAAAAGGAGATGTTGTGACAGCAAGTAATTTATCAGTTTGGTTTCCTAAAGCCACACAGGAAATATGGGGTATCCCATAATAAAACCCTGTATCTGATATTGTAGCTTTATTTTAATAATGTTACCAAAGCACATTTTTGAAGGAAGCAGCATCAAATCAGAACTGTCTTTTTTCTATCTGCATTAGAGATGGGCTGGATTACTCTGCAGTGCTCTGTGAAGTGAATTGTATTTGGAGTAAAAAGCACACTTTCTTTTCCTGATTGGATTTTATTTTGGGAACTGGCACTTCTGATTCACTAATAAGTGACTCAATATCATTTCTAAACTCATAAATCTTTGAGGATACTAGTCTTTATACCTACACATTTACGTATAAAGAGCTTGCTTAACACCTGCTGAGTACTAACAACTTCCATGTGTGTCAGCAGGGCATTCAGTATACTTTATCCAAGTCCTCAATATCTTTTGTGGACTCATGGAATATATTGAGCACTGCTCTGTTCTAGTGAATAGCATTAATACTGTGCTAACCAATTTCTACTTAAGGAAAAAAACATTTGTGCATTTGGAAGATTTTCTATGTAGATATAGTTTATATTAACCAAAATCTCACTCATGAAAAATACTAATGATCTTTTTATTCAAAACTTAAAACCAGTCAAAGAAACATTTTTAAAGGATTTGGGAGGAATTCCAGCAATTTTAAGGATCCTGGGCTTTTTCTATATTAATTTTGAAACCATTTATATAAAAGATTGTGAAGGCTACTTATGAAAGCCATAGTTTTTTGCCAAAATAACAACACAGATTCTTCAGTATATTGCATGCAATAGATTTGTTGCAAAACAAGGGGACCCCACAAGTCTGCAAATTATTTTTGATCCCTCCCTTCTAAGATACAAGCTTCCAAACTTCTAACATTCACTGTCAAATTGACAACCCATTTTCCCCATTCCTACAACTTAAAAGAATAAAAAAACCAGTGACTTACTTCTTCCTTTTAAAAAAAAATCTATTATGCCAGTATAAAAAATGTTAATGTGCCATGCTTCTGAGAGAAGCTTTACAGGCATCTTATTAGAGGGAAAATTAAAGCACAGAGATGTTATGTCAATGGTCACATTCACAAAGGCCACAGTCCAGAAAATAAGTATGTTTTAACTTTAGGCAGTCCTCTTATTAGATATGGGTCACACTTCTGCCCTGTCCTTTCTTTATACTCTGTCCCAGGACAGCTTACTATTTTTGATTCAGAAATCAAGCATGTGAAAGAGGAACAGTGATGGGCATTTCAGCTCTCATTTGGGACTTTGTTAAAATATATATGGCATAAAGCATGCAGAAACTGCAGTGTCCACAAACACCATTTGTGGACTTCTGCACATGTTCATTGTGGTTTTCAACTAGCTCCTTGGAACTACTGAACAAGCTGAAACAAAAGCAAAACATGAAGAATAAAATAAACTATAAAAATAAAACACCATGAATAAAATAAATAATTAAAAATCCCGTATGGTGGAATATATCATCATGTGTTGATAGTGTATTGATCCAAAAGGTAATAATTTCCTTTCACAATGAATGTATATTGAACAGCTTTCCTTATTAAAGCATGCTTTGTGGTAATGGAACATTTTTGCAGGAATACGTTAACATTAGACTGATGATTTAAAGTCTGGATTAATTTAAAAAAATATGATTGGCTATGAAAGGGGAAGAAATGAGCAGTAATTGCCAGAATACCATTTGCAGTTATCATAAAAGGAAGTCTTCTGCAAAGAGAAATTTACACAATATAATAAAGCAAATTATAGTATATTCATTGCTGAGTGTTAAGGAACAAATCCTTTTCATCAGCAGCATAATCAGTTCAAATGAGTGAAAAATATTTCTTTATCAGATTGTAAGGGTTTTGATGCTCCTCATCTTCACCCAGTGAACAAAGTGGTAGCATCATGTATTCCCTTTCATGTTAAAAGTGCCCTGTTGCTTGATATCTGTATATCACATTTCTTTTAGAGCTGATAGTACCATTCAGTCTCTTTCCCCAGAGACTGGGATTAAAATCTCCATGCTGAAGCTGTCTTGGTGTTGGTTTATTTTTTGGATTTTTTCCACACCGGGGAATCAGAATTATGCACATCCCTCCCATGGATTCTCATTAGAGGTTCTGAGGGTTCACGGGAACTACAGCTGAGGATCCGCCCTTTTGTATACTATACACTTGAATGTACAGAAGGTGAGACAAAATTGTCCTGAATTTTGGTGTGGCCCACATAAGCAAGGACCTTCACAAACCTCACCACCTTCTGCTCTAAGCATAGGGCATGATTCTGTGACCCTGCCTTCTCTACCATAAATACAAGGCAGCATGTATACTTATTAAGGGGGGGGAGGGAGGAGAGGAAAACTCATGACGATAATGCTGTAACTTATCCCAAAGACGGAAAATAATAAACCTTGAAAGTTGTGTGTCTTGGCTTCTGGCCGTATTGGTTAGATTTTTTTTTTTCCTTTTGCAGTATATGTGCCTCACTTACAATTATATTGTATTACTTGTGTGGCTGAATATGATTTGATTTCTGTTTGTAAATATCTGTGTACTGTTTCCTGTATGCATTCCCAGTCATCTTCCTATGAATACTCAGACTGCTTCTCCTACAATCCACAGGAGGTATATTTTCCCCCTGTGAATTGTTAACTTTTCCCCTTAGGAATAATTTGTCTTCTAATCATTTGAGTTATGTGGAATATATTTATACAGAACTCTTTTCAGCCCTTCTATTTTCTTCAATCTCCTTCGTTTGTGAGACTAATCCATTTACCCCTGGATGTCTCCAAGTTATCCTTTTATTTTTCTCCTTTTTTTGATATAAAGAACACGGCTTTCTCTCTCACCTCTGTTCAGCCAAGCTTCATACTATTTTTCTTACCAATATTAACACAAGGCCATGTCTCAGGTTATACTTAGCGTGTCTTAAATTAATTTAAAACATGAGCAACTGCACATTCAGGCAGTAAAATAAGTGCTAAGTGCATTCACCCAGGGACTTCATTTCACCAAGCCTCCACGTGGGAAGAAGAAGAACATCGTAGCAAATCTACTTTTTGTATGAGGACTACTTCCAGATTGTATTAAGTAACATGTGTTCAGCTATTTTCAGATGGTTCCTTGGAGATAATACAAGAGATTTGTGGTCCTCACCCAACTGTGACGTCATCCAGGGACTTCTCTGCTTCACCAAGCCTTCAGGTGGGAAGAAGAAAGCCATGCATATCAGGAGGAAGGATCCTGGTTCTTTCACTTATCAGGTTCCTTCAGTATCAAGTTGAAAGCCAAGTGCCAATGGCCTCAGAGGGCATATGCAGATAAGCGTGCACGTGTTTTTCCCCAGGGACAAATAGCAGTGGCACATAGTTGTGCTGCTGCTGCTTGTCCCCAGGGAATGTCCATGCACACATGCTCTGGCAAAAGGCAAGTTACCCCAGGTGGGGTAAGGGAGCTGACCCCAGCAGCTTTATCTGGGGGCCTGGGGGCCTCCTGGGGCTCCAGCAGTGGTGATCCAGGCATATGGAGCCTGGCCAGCAGCTAGAGCATGTCTCTGGCTGGCTAGACTCTAGTTTTAGGTGATGCACACTACCACCATGTGCCACCACCTTTTTCTGCCCTGCGTTTTTCTGACACCAGGATTTCCCAGTGTCAAAAGCCCCCACCATGCTGCAAATTAGCAGCATTGCAAACACCTGAATATGTGATTCATGCAGTTTGTGGTGCCACCAATCGGTCTGCAGCTCTGCAAACTGCATATGTATGCTCATCTGGATGCACCCAGAGGGTCCTGGGTTTGGGACTGACAATCAGCTGATTGTCCATCCCAGGGCAGCACCACACTGGGGCCAGTTCAAGACTCTTGTGTGGTGCTGGGGCTGGGACAATCAACAAGTTGTGCATGTTAGAGATCATAGTCAACCTGGCTCATAGTTAGAGTTTAGTTATTCATTCTAAAGAACCTGAAGGTGCTTCTGTTAGTTTATCTTGAGGGGACTCCTCAGCTTACTCAGCTTCTTGTCTGACTTTTGTTTTTCTGTCCTCCTCTTCTTGGGTTTCAGCATCTGCCAGAAATTTTCAGCTTTTTTATTATTAATTTCTGCCCCTAGAGTAACCCCTAGTATGTCTGAGACTCAGAGGTCTATCCCAAGTGACTGAATTGTATTTTCCTATGCTTAAAAGTCTCTTGCTCTGTGTCGCGGGGCACTCCCGCGCCCCGCTCCTAAGGAGACGCCCCAGGAAGGGGAGAGGTGTAACAGAGCACCAGGGTGCCTGCTACTAGCAGGAGGAATAGGGCTGCTGAAGCACCCTGGAGCAACACAGATGGGGGTTGCTAGGGCAACCAGGCAGGTCATGTGGCCAGGA
>NW_017728886.1:43327540-43340802 GCF_001723895.1 Crocodylus porosus
AGGGGCAGGGGACCAGACAACGTCCCCCGGGACAGCTGCGAGGCTTGGGGCATGCTAAAGGGGAGGTTTTGGAGGCACGCATTTGCCCATAAGGCTGGGGTGAGAGTAAACCCCACTTTGGAGCGGAGGTGATACCATCAAGGTGCCGTTAGGTGTAAGTAGGCAGCCTCCTATTCTGAACCTCAACAGCAAAGACGTGGCAGGCGAGTAGAGGGTGTCAGACCACCCTAATTGGCACGGCAAGGGGGCGCTCGCGAGCTCACGGCCGCTCGCGGGGCCACCCGTGACACTCTGTAATACTGTTTTTGGAAACCGAATGACAGTTTAAATGGGAATTCCCGTCTGCGTTCCTGAGTGCTTCTGTGATTTCCCCCAGCTCTCTTTTCTCTGTCGCTTTTTAAATTGCAAATTGTGCACATGGAGTATAAGTTCTGCTCCTATAGCTTTTTAATAATTTAAATTCTCCTGTGGATGATAATCGTATTTCCCTGTGGTAGCTCTGGGTCTCTTATGGAGTTAAAGAGGGGGAATTAGGTCCTTGGTGACTTATTCCCTTTGTGACCACTTTCACCTTTTCCAGAAAGCAGAGATTTAACTACTCGGTAGTTAAAGATCATTCCACCCAATTGGGTTTCCTCATTCAGCATTTTCAGGCATCCTCTTAATTCTAAAGTTGTTTCTCCTTATTTAATTTTCTGTTAATTTTAAGGTTACTCACTCTCTCTCTCTGCTCTAACAGTGATGTGCAGATTTGCATCTCCCTCTCTCTCTCATTGGTTTTTCCTAAGGCAGTTTCTGGCATGCTAAGGCAATCTTCCATGTCATTTTCTTCAGTCTTTTCTTCTGATATCATGGGTGACAGTCTCTTGTTGCTTAAATTTCACATCAATTCCCTAAGGTCCCCTTTGGTGGCCACTTGCTTTTTATTCTTTTCTTTTTTGACTACCGGGTCTTCACTTGACATCCGAGACCTCCCTACATTATGAGCACATCTACACATGCAATTAATGAGCTTGAATTTTTGCATGACTAATATACTGTGCATTAATTCCTAAACACATATAGATGGTGATGCTTTACTGAGCATTTGCTTAGTCTAATATGCAGTAAAGTGCCTCATGTAGATGTACCCTATGAATCTAAAATATTCTTTCTTTGGCCTTTTTCTTTAAATGTTTGTTTTTTGCCATGAGCAAAGATCCAGTTTTTGCAAGACTGTACTCTTGTTTACTAGAGAGATAAGCAGGCTTGGGGGTTGACAGAAACAGACTGCTTTGCTGTCCCCTCAGAGCTCAGTCTTGAGCAGCTGTTTAATCCAGCCCGCTCCTGATCCACCCAGTAGTAATATATTGATGGAAGCAAAAACATTTAAGGAGTTGTTTGAAAATTAGGACTTTTATGGCTCTTAAATATGCACATTATAGGCTTGATCCAGATTTATGCTCAGTGCACTGATTTTTCCATAGCTATTAAACTACCAAAGGAAAATGTTGACTGGTTCATATCTATCATAATGCTATTATATATGTCATATAAATGGAAAATTTAAGAGGAAAGGAGCATGATCAGTCTAGTGTTTTCATACCCAGCATAGAAAAGAGAGCTGAATATGTGAAAGACCCAGTTTCCTGGTGCACAAGGACCTGAAAAGGTGGCACAGTCCATTGAAATGTGGGACAGCTTGTTCCCTTTGATGCATAAAGTGCATGCTGGGAAGGTAGAACTGTGTTCTCTTCTCCATCTCCAGCACAGAGACTGCAAACATCTCTGCCTTTTTGTCTCCTAGGCTGTGTATAGATGTTTGGGGAGGTTACGGAGACATTAGATTAAGTTAAAAACAGCCACCCCATCTAAGGTAAATCAGGATGGAGGGGGCTAACAGGGAGGTTGGGGGAATCGGGGGGGAACAAGCATGCTCTGAGGAGGATGGGGGGTCTGCAGGGGCATCAGGGGGGCAGGTGAGGTCCATGGGAGGAATTGAGGGGACTAGGGAGGCGGGCAGCATCTTTAGGGGAGATCAGGGGATTGGAAGGCAGATGAGGTCTCTGGGAGGGATTGGGGGAATTGGGCTGGCAGGCAGGATCTGCAGAGGGGATTGCAGGATCAGGGGGGCAGATGGGGTCCATAGGGAGGATTGGGGAGGTCTGGTGGGGTTGGCAGGATCAAGGAGGCTTGGGGGGATCGGCAGTTCTCTTACCTACCCCCTGGGACCAGGGGCTAGTTTTAGCCTCCCAACCTCCAGATGATCATCCCAGCACTGGAAGCAGTTTGCAGGATGGGGGGGTTTGATGGGCTTGGGTTGGGGAGGGGAGGCTGTTCATCTGGAGGTGGGGGGAGGGGCCAGGAGGGCTAAAAATAGTTCAGTGCCAGGGAGAGGATAGAGAAAACGTAGCTCTGGCTGGGGCCAGTGGCTGGCCTTTCCCAGCCCTGGGGGCTGAGCTGCGATCTGTACAGAAGTTCAGGACAGTTAGTTCAGTCTTAAAATGGCCAACCCAAATCTAAATTGAGTGTAGTTTGCTAGTAGGGTTAACTTAGATTGGGATGGACATTTTTAGACCAATCTAACTGTCCTGAACTTCTGTACAGTTCACACTTAGCTCCATACCGGAGCAAATTTAAACTTCTGTACAGTTCACACTAGTATAAGGTCCATACCTGGGCAAATTTAAGTTAGACTAGGTGGCCATGTTTAATGCAATCTACTCTGCCCTTAACCTTCCCAATGCAATCTCAGTGTAGCAAAGCCTCCCTCCGCATGGCAAATGGTTCTCAGACTGGTGCCAAAACCAGGAACAATCTGACCTTCCAGGTTTCATTGGATAAATATCCTATGTGATCTAATGTAAACAAATGGCTGGTTCATTGCGACTCCATGGGTAGTTTTGTATTTATGCTGTGTGACTGGTCCCCTAATTATGGTAATTATCATAATTATGGGTGAGACATAAGCTATATTCATTGGCTGCCTAGCAAGATTTACTTTCAGTTTTCTCTTGGCATGTTCAGATGGTGCTGTCAGATTGGCACCTATATATGCAGTCATGTTTCCAGAAAGGTGCTGCCATAGATTTTTGTCAAAAAATGAACTTTGGCTATAGGATTGAAATGCAGTTTCTGCAAGAGTGTGTGTATGTGTGTGAGTGCACATGTGCACATGCACAAAAATATGTTAATCGTATAGTCATTTCCCCAAAGAAGTCTAAACAAAATTCCTTATAGGATTCTCAAAGTATTTACAAATACCAAATAACTTCACTTAGGAAAGCTCTTTACCTCAGCTGTCTAAAACACAGGGCCTTCTCCAATTAATGTAGTCAGAATATTTTTACTCCTTCCTGAGGTGAATGGATTTCTTCTTTCAGAGTTGGTTGACTAACACAAAATAAGACTGCAGGACACTTCTGTAATAAGCATGTTGAACTTATTTCTTGTTTACTTTCAAGTTCAAATTTGATTTTTGTTCAGAGATTTGAACCATTGTTTATTCATGAAAATTTGGAAAGATCCCACAAGTTTTATGAATTTTTAGCACTATCAGGGACCTTACCAGGCACCCCAGCCAGAAGTAATTGCCTTGGTCAAACCTGCCTAAGGCTCTAACTGGCAGTCCCACCCCAGCTGGCGAACCAGCTGGCCAGTGTCAGAGCCTCCTTATCTGCTGCTGAGGATAGTAATCTCCTCATTTAAATCTACCTGGAAGCAGACTGGAGGCTAGCCAACAGCTCTCTGTGCTAAATCTCTCTGGGTTGTGTGCTTTTGGCTTGCTGACCCTGCTCAACTCTGACCTGAAATCTAGCTTTTGGGAAGTTCACTTGACTTTGGTAACTTTGTCCCTGACTCCTGAATCCTGCCTCAGCTTGTGAGGGGAATTCTCCCTCAGATCTGGCAACGTGGACTCTAGCTACTGCCCCACCCTGTGTGGCTGAGCCCTCCAGCTCCTCTCTCTAGTCCTCAATTGATGACCTACCAACTGGTACAGGCCACCTATATCCCAGTCCTTACAAGCACACAATAAAGTCATCTAAAAAAAGCATAGCCAGATTATATTTTTAATTCCTAATTTAGTTAGTGGTTAATGTGCTCTTTAAAAACAAAAACGTTCTTGAAGAAATAATGGCAGGGAATTATTGTTAAGCAGCCAAGTGCCTGAAATTTGTCTACACATATTATAAAGAACAGTTATTGACAATGAGAATGTTCAAAGAAATCTAGATTCACTTCTGGAGAAATTAATTGAATTAAAGACAGTATTTTCATTCCTCTCATCATGTTTATTTTGTAAAAATAGCATACTTTACATTGATCCTGACTTATGATGAACAAAAAATATTTATTTTGCAGATGCAGACCTGAAAGAGGCAATGAGATCCTAAGGTGATGAGCCCAGCATAAACCCCAACCGCTACAGAGAGAGAAAGGAAGAAGAAAGAATATTTGGTTCTTTGTCTCCCGTTAATCTTCAGCGTCTTCATTCCCTGTCTCTGAGTTGTTTGTCTACATACAACCTTCAAATGGCTCAGTGAGTAATCATTTTTATATCTATCAAGTTGAGTCTATGTGAGCAGTTAAGGTTATATGTTCTGCCCCTCAATCCTCACTTGGATGTTTTATTTTGTTCTGTGCTATTTATTTTCCTCTCTCTGTTTTGTAGTGCTCACGTTACAGAGGGAGGAAGACCTACAAATAGTGTAATACATGTGACAGACTATCTATGCATAGCTATTTTCATAGTGTCCAGGTGACCAGTCCAAAACAAATATTTGTGTGATGCACAGACAACTTACACTTAACTTCATCAATTCATATACAAATTTATTTCATAAACAGTCTGTGTTATATTTTAAAAGATACGTTTGTCTGTCACTTGCTGTGTTCAAATTCTAAACTCATAACAGTGCGTAACATCTAATTGATCTTGATCTATGGCTGCTTGTCACTTTTACTTGAACCTTGGTCTCCTGCATCATAAACAGTTTTTCTAACCCTTGGGCAATTGGCTATTATGGGATGGCTGAGGGCATACCCTTGTCAAAATGTTGATGTAGAAAAGTTTGACTTTAAGGCATCGATATTTTCTGACACATTTGCACATAAAGTAGTACATTTTTAGTCTGCTTTAGTCCTTTCCCAAAAATGTCTATCATATATCTAACTGCTAGATTTTTCCCTTTGTATTCTTTGTTAGTTTTATTGATTACAAAAAGGCAGTGATAGAATATATGCATCAAACATGGACATTTAAAGATACCACAGTAATGTCTATGAATTCAGTAAAACTTGCAAGAAAGAGAGTAAAAATTTGCTGTAGTTATACAGATCATATAAATGCAATTAATTTTTATTCATTGTTCCCAAGATGATGATAGACCACCTTATTTTAATAAACTGCCATTCATTATTCATTCCTTGACCAAAAAAATCCAGATAATTAAGGAATTAAAAGTATGAATAAATGAAGCAGAGGGAAGGGAATAAGAGAGAACAAGGTTATTTTAGTAACGAATTATTCATGATACATTTCTAATACAATAGGAAAGCCAAATAAGCCAGTCAAGAAGGTTTATGAGAGTCAGCTCTTCATAGATGTTAATACATTTTTATTAGTGGATCACAAGGCACTTCATGAACACCTCTTCTTTTTTTTGTTAATTATATTCAAACACAGTTTATGAAAGAGCCTCAGAATTATCCCTAAGGCTCATTACTGGAAGAGTAGGCTTACCAAATTTTGTTCTCAGTGTAAAGCCCTCCTGTTCCCAGGAGCTTAATACAAAAGTAGAGAACATCCAATGAGAACAAGCAAAAGCATCTCCAGAACTCTCTTCCATGATCAAAATGGATGCCCTTAGATGAAACATAGTTTTATCTAGCCAGAGAACATGTTTGCATAACCATTTGATGCAGATAGCACCCCTGTAGATCTGAGAATTCAAAGGCAAAATACAGGTACAGCTGGTATCCTTAGCCTCATAGTGAGGCACAGTTCGGGCCCATTTTAGTACCTTAGGCATTTCATCTCGATAGTAGGTCAGAGACAGGGAGAAGAAAAGCTTCCCACAGATTGGGAAATTATTAAATATAGTAAGAATAAGTATGGCAGAGTCTTGGATAGGGGATGGAGCAGCTCTAGGAAAAAGTATCCCTTTAGAATGATGTGTAACTAGAGAGGCAGAGAATAGATTTGATGGTCTCTGATTTGTCTATAGCCAAAAGCAAGTTTGAGTGTAGGGATACAATGACATGGTTCGTACAAAGGCTGAGCATAATCCTTACCTGAGCAGGAAAAATTAGAGAAAAACGAACTTCAGTGTTGACAGAAATTGTAAACTATTATGCACTTGTTTGAGGTATCTTTCTCAGGCACCCAAATTCCTGTGAATGCCTTTTTATTCAGTGTTCTGAGTTTCACTCTCTGACTCATACTGCTTAATTACAGCAGTGAAGAAGGACTTCCTTTTCCCAATTGAGCCAAAAAGTTATGTACCACTATTATAAAATAGAATGTGATCCCAAGTGGTCTATCGGAAGAGCGTCGTTCAGGATGTCTTGAACACCAATTAGAAAAATGTTGTATCACTGACAATCTGGATGAACCGCTCTTCCGATCAGCAGTGAAGAAGGACTTCCTTTTCCCAATTGAGCCAAAAAGTTATGTACCACTATTATAAAATAGAATGTGATCCCAAGTGGTCTGAGCATTGATCTTTATTCAGGATGTCTTGAACACCAATTAGAAAAATGTTGTATCACTGACAATCTGGATGTACCATATTCACTCAAAAACAAGACTTATCTTTTTTTCTTGAATATTAAGTGCTGGAAACTGAGGTGTGCACCTTAAATGAGGAAATCTGGGGAGCAGAGAACCTACTCTGTGGGAGTCAAACTGCCCATTTTGCTGGATGGGCAGCCACAAATGCCAAGTCAGCTGACGGCCCACCTGGCCTGAGAAGAGAGGCCAGCCAGTTTGGCTCCAGCACTTTATGCCTCTCTGAACCAGTTAGTCTGCAGGTGATGCCCTGCATTGCCGCCTTCCTGAAATACAGAAAGACATTAGGTAGAGATGGTTTTTGTATGCTACAAAAAACTAAGCTTTTTGGCCATCATAGTGGACTTCAGTAAAATAAAAATAAATTAAAGTCTGTACTCTATCTCCTTAGTCTCTCTTTATCTCACTGCAGTGGGTGTTTTTATCAGCGTGTTCACTGTGAATTTACCAGTCATATTTCTTTGCTGCTTGCAGCATACAGCCAATCTCATTTCTGTGTTGAAACAGATTATACAACTTCAATTTTCATGGGATGTGCCAAAACATATTTCTCCTTCTGGAGATGAAGCAGTGCATTTCTTCTGTAACCATTAGTGAAAATGTGATCACAGAAGAGAGTGGCTGATAAGAACTGTCAAAAGTAATAACTTCCCATGAAATAAGGAGCCTGTAGTGAATGAGCTAGATGCTCTGTCTTGGGCAGATATATACACCTATATATTGATGGTTAGACCAAATACGCCTTTCCTCCCCAAGATTAATTTATTCTAATGCTTTACATCAGTAGATCTTCACTCTCCCCCCACTCAAAGTGTGAAAATATACCATTCCACACCTGAAAAATGTACATGAAGAACTGTGGCACTTCTGCATGAGGTTGATCAGTTATATATTATCAGGGGCAGATCTAAGAGGGTGTAGTCACACCCCCACCCTTCATCACTGCCACTGTCTCCACCATCCTGGATCTGCTTCTGTATGTGACCCTTTCCCAGTCAGAGACTTGTGCATGCCCAGAAACCAACAATTCTCTGAGGCATGATTTCAGAAAGACAAAAATGCAGATTATTTCACTGCAGTGAGCAGGACTGGCTATAGCCGCAAACTCAGGCCCAAAACCTCCACACACAAACTAGACACTGCTGAATCCACCTACTGTGTGGAGAGTGGAAGCAAAGGGCATCCTTAGTTACAAGTTTTAAGAGTGCTGGGGCTACTGGACAAAGCCCTTGAGCTAGACTTTTAAATACAACTGATTTCACCAATCAGGAAAATTGTTGGTGTTACCAAGGTGATGCATTCATATAGGAAGTTTAGAGAATTCACCAAAGAAACACGTTTGATACAAATGCCTGATAAAGTTTGACATAATGTAAAAGTAGCATTTGTGATCAAGAGGGACATTAAAAAAGGAATTGCCACAATACCCTAGAATTCCACTCATCCTCTAGTACCATCCAGAACTAGAAACTGCAACGAACTACTGTGGCTCTTGTATTGTCTGTATTTAAGGAGCATACAGAAGAGTATAAATAAGTCCTATTCAAAAGAGGCAACCATGTTCAGGCTCAGTGTACTAGGAGATGGCTTGTGTACTAGGAGATGGCTTGTAAGGGAGCAAGTAGTGGTGGGGGAGGCAGTCAGCAGTGGGCACAAGTGGCTGGGGGCAGGTCCCAGGGTGGCTAGTAGCCAGGGAGAACAGGGAGGTTTGTTGGAGATGCCAGGGGTTGTGGCCACTGGGAATGGGAGCAAGTGGCATAGGGACGGGCAGGGAACAGGCTGCTTTCCCCTCTGCTGCTGCTTTTTCTGTTACTTGTCTCCCCACTCCCCAGCTGCTTTCCCTGATGTAGTGATGGAGTGGGAAGAATTTAAGATGACCCTCCAATAACTTGATTGTAGACATGGAAAGTTGTAACAAATGTATAATTTTCTATGGCTAGAATCTAATTATTAGGGGGTCATTTTAAATTGAAAGTCATCTTGGATTTGGATAAATACAGTATTTTCCTTCCCTCTTCTGTTGCCTCATTTGGGGCCAGTCTCTCAATTTTTCCAGCATGTATCATCTAACACAAAAACCAGTAAGATAGAAATAATATAGTAGTAGTAAAATAGACTATCTGGTACCTATGGTTACCAATGCTTAATAAAAGGATTCTGGAGACAGATTGCAAAGGATCAAATGGCTTAGGGGATGAAAGAGGATAAATTCTGGGGAAATGGTACTTGGGAATGCTTTTGTTAATAATTGGTGCAACCTCATGAAATAATGAACAAGCAAATGACTAATTTGTTTTTGGTATTAGAGGTCTGAATTCTGAAATGAAACTCTAGAGGTATAAATGCTCTGAAGGGATTTCAAATCGTATTACACAATGAAATGCCAGAACTTCTAAGGTTCTGGTGTCAGCAAAAGCATACACAAATAAAGATTGGTTGCCAAATAAGAATTTTAGTTTGTGAAAAATTTCTGAGTTTGAGAATTTGGTTTTATTTTACATCCTTTCAAAAGTGAAAAAAAGAATGAGAGACTAGTCAAAGAAGTCAGTAACTCAGTAGGAAAGGCACTTTTGGGCATGTGAAAGGCTCAGGTTCAAGCCTTTCCATTAAAATCAGTGCCTCCCACTCTCTAGTCAGTGCCTTAAAAACAAGTTTGGGGTTGGTTTCTCTTTCACTTCCGTTGTAGACTTGAGAAACAATCCTGAAGAAAAATGTCATTGCTGAATAGACATTTTCTGTCTACATTCCCAGCCAGCTTTAATTACTCGCCCTCTCTTCAGACTTTTTATGAAGTTCTCACTGGGCCTACACTGGGCCACTGACATGTTTCTATTTTAAAATAAAGCTTTTATCTAAATTACCAAGCCAGCTAGTCACATGATGTTACCATCAAAATACCTGAGAGGAATCAGCCATCCTGGTGTCTCTAACAAAGCTGCGTGTAATGTCCTAACCATTCATTTATCAAACAAAATAGCTACATGCCAAGGCTTTATATTTCACAATGTGGCATTAGTTTTGTATTCCTATCACCTCTAGAGAGAAGTAAATATAAAAGGTGTCTGAATTTCACAGACTGTTAATTGTTATATACCTTCCAGGGCTTCATTAGCATTACTTTCTAACCACAATGAACAGTCAGTTAAAATCAGCCAGATCTCCGCACAAATCCATGTAATGTGTTAATGGTAAAAAGGGGCCCTTGTACACGTAGTTGGCATTTAGTCACTAGAAATGTTCCTGGTTTAATTTTTCTTTCTTAGTTTAAGACAGCTAAACATGGATGTGATTTACCACACAATGGCTTACTATGACTAGTAAAATGGACTAGGGGGCACGTCGGAACAATTTTACCCTCTGGACCTTTCAGTATTACTTTACTGCTTTACTACTAGGTGGTGTTTTGGGAAAAGATTTGATGTTTTGGTTGGTTTATTCTTGTAGGTCACTTTTGCTTGAGAGATGTGCACGTTGGCGGGGGGCGGGGAGGTGCCCACCTCCTCTGCAAAGCCTCCTGCTTCTTTCTGGGCACTTGTTGCTTGTTGCACAGGGTGCTGCTGGGTGGGGAGGGAAATCTTTTTGTGCAAAGGTCAGCAAGAGTGAACCTGCCTGCCTCCCCCTCACAAATGTGGATTGGCATCAGAGGTCTATGCTGCAGGCCTCCTGAAGAGGCTGCCCCTCTACCCAAGCCTGGTCCCAAAGCAGTTCTGCCCCTGGCTTTTTCTGCATGCTTGTTGCACCAGGCACTGGGTGTGGGGTACATTTAGGGCTACACAAGGGTACACAAAGTGTCTGGCTGCCTCCCTTCCCTCCTCCCCTCTCCTGCTGCCTCCCTGCGTGTTGGCATCTGGATATCATGTACCCAGACTACCCAGGCTAAAGCCTGAATGGCAACAATACTAAAGGAATTTTTATGTAAAACAAAGAATCCTGTGTCCCTTGTCTGTCACTTGTATCCTCACATCAAAAAGCAGAATTTTTTCCAAAGCTGACAACCAGCATGGGGGTAGCCTGGGGTTCTTATCGAGGTTGATTAAGATTCCTTAGCTACCAAGGATCCCCATGCCCAGGGCAGCTTCCCCCAAAGTGGGGTTGCCTCCTGCCCCCCATCACCACACAGTGGCCAGCATGAGCTAACACCACCACCCCAACATGGCAGGGGCATGGTGTGGATTGAGGTGAAGAAAGAAACAGCCACAGGCTCAATGAGAGGAATTTTCTTATCACTTAGTCTATTTGCTTGCCAGTCTTTAAACTGCTGCATTGGCAGATCATCATTGCCTGCAGTCATATCCCACTCCCCTCCCTTCCCCGCAAAGCCTACAACCAGATCCCTTCAATCCGTGTTCCCCCTCCTGTCCTCTACCCCTCAAGCTTGCCCCTCTTCCCTGGTACTCCTGTTGGTTGTAAGCACCATGTCCCTGTCCTCCTTTGACCACCCCCTGCTTGCCATGGCTCTGTTTCACAGTCATACTGCTGCCTCTTTCTGGGAGTGCAGGGTGCTACAGGTCAAGAGTGAGGGGCACCAGCTGGGCTGAAGGGGCAGAGGGCTGCAGGTGGTGAGTGAGGTGCATTGGCAGGGTTTAAGGGGGGAGGGGGCTGGAGGGGCAGGGAGCTGCATGTCAGGAGTGAGGAGCATCAACTGAGCAGGGGGCTGCAGATTAGCTAGGAATGAGAGGCACTGGCAGGGCTGGTGGGGCGAAGGGCTTTAGGTTTAGAGTAAGGGACGCAGACAGAGCTTGGGGGGAAGGGGAAGCTGCCCATGCCAACCACCAGCTCCCCACATGCTTGTGCCACAACCCCCAGGCCACTGCCGAGAGAGGAGAGTCATGCAGTCTTGGAGAGCCTTGGGTCCTGCGATGCACCCAGCTCTGGGTTGCAATGGCCACTTGTAATGTATGATGCAGGCTATGCTAAACTGTTGTATGTGGCCGTTACACCCAGCCCCGGGGTGTCTCTCAGCCCTTACCATATGCTGTTATATGGAGCTGTTACACCCCAGAGCTAGGCACATCTCTGCCCTCCTCATGCACTGTTATATGTGATTGTTACAGCCCAGCGCTAGGGCCACCCCGGCAGGAGTGAGGGTGTGGGCTGGGGGGCAGTCGCTTGGCTGTAAAGCAGGATCGTGTTTTCTGTGCGACTGCTGTATATTGTGCCTCCTGTAGGACAGGAGAGGACAATTTCCCATCCCCCCTCAGATCATTACTTTAAGATTCCTCAGCAGACCCTGTAAAACCGGTTGAGTGGCTCTGGCCAAATCCTGGGGTGCCGACCCAATTTACTTTCTCACTGACAACCTGCGACACGTTTAGCTTCTTTCATTTCTTGGAGTCTCAAAACAGCAGAGACTCCCCATGCCTGAAGACGGGTGACCGTGCCTGAAAGCTTGCCAATAGTTTTTTTCAACATACTCAGTTGATCTAATAAAAGATATCACATCTACTCAAAGACCCTTGCCTGCCAGTGTCCTTAGACCAACACGGCTACAACCAAAAACCCAGACCCACTTTGAATCGCTTTGTCTGCATTAACAGTACTCCAGTGAAGCTGCTTTGACTGGTGCCCTCAGGCCCTGGATGAGGATACTGGCAGGACTGGGGATAGAGGCTGCAGGTTCAGAGTGAAGGGCAGTGGCAGTACTGGGGGGGGCGCAGGGGCTGTGGGTTGGAAGTGAGTGGCATCCCAAAGTGTGAGAAATCAGTGACCATGCTCTTTTTGAGCTATTTTATTTCATTTTTTTATTTTTTGTCATGTTTTGCTGCAGAGTCCAAGGACCCTGGATCTGCTTTTTGGGGGGAAACTTGAAATCTGATAGTGCACTGTTCTATTAGGATTTCACAGTAACCCTATTTGCATATCAATTCCGGTTCCCCCGCGGCTCACAGGTTCCAGCTCTCATCAGTCTGTGCCTTGAGGCAGACCTCCAAACCTGGCTTTCGAGGAGTTTGAACAGACACCAGCCCAGTTCAATGAACCATATAGTTTCTTATTGATGTGGCTGTTCTAGGGCCAGCAGTACTGTTGTTTTCTTGTCACTAGCCCCATTAAGAATAGAGGAAACCGTGCTCTAGCAAGCAGTTCACAGAGACACATCCTCATTCCTGCATTACCTTCTGGTATGCCAAAAGCCTATTCTATGATTAATTACCCAGAACTACCCAACCCATACCACATGCACCTAATGCTATATGTTAGGGTTCTCTTCCAGATTTGGCACACGCCTGCTTAGATGTGACTTGCACTTGGCAAGCCATGCACTTTATTTGCCCTCTTCATCAGTCAGCCACCCCCTACATTTTTGAGGTCCCAGGAACATTTCACTTGCAAAATTCCCTGCCAGTCCCCCTCTGCCTGGGTCTGCAGCGGTGGGGGACCCCCTGCTTGCAGCTAGTGGCCTGCTTACCATCCACTGTTTTGAGGTGCCCCAGGCCACATGCTAGGGTTTGCTCCCCAAATTTCAAACTGTCTGCCTCTACTGAAAGTCAAGGAA
>NW_017728886.1:43340902-43362409 GCF_001723895.1 Crocodylus porosus
CCCCTGCCCCACTGCCTGTGGTGTTGTAGGGCCAGGGACCTCTGGCTTGCAATGACTGGCTTTCTCACCATCCACTGTTTTGAGGTGGCCAACACCAAGGCTACATGCTATGGTTCATGAGGCTGCAGTTTGTTCCTTTAAGTCCCACGTCCTTATTCCTGATTCTTTTTTCATAGCTAATCTATATGCAATAAAAGCTTCTTAGTAATGAATTACACATTCTAAAGAGAGAAAACTTAATTAGGTATGCATATTTACCAAATCATATGTAAATTAATATCCTGAATCCACCAGGCCTGTGTGCCACCAAGGGACTCTTGAATACCTCTGACCAGAAACTTGCATTGCCCAAAGCATGGCCTGATTGACAGGCCCCCATTATAAACTGTACTAAGTATATGGGCTCAAATAAGGAATTTCTTTTGGGCTGGGATTAGAGATGGAAATCCTTCTTAGCCCCCTCCCCTCTCCCCAATGACTGTGCCACTGGGAGATTCTCTCAGACATGTCTGACTAGTCTTGCCTGGCCCAAAGCACTGTTTGGTCATGGCAGGCTGCCAACTCACAGCCCCTCATGCACACTATACTAAGTATAGCGGCTTGAATAAGGAACTGGTTTTTTGGGCTGGGGTGACAGCTGGACATCCTTCCTGGACAAGCCTACATGGTCAGGGGTGTCAAAGAGAGTCGCCAGTGCCAGAGGCATGGCATGGGGTGGCCCTAGATCTGGTGTATAATGGTCACATATAACAGTGCATGGGGAGGGCAGAGATGCACCCAGTTCTGGGGTGTAACTGCTACATATAACAGCATTTGGGGAGTGCTGAGACACCCCCCCAGAGCTGGGTGCAACGGCCACTTATAACGTTTCATCAGCCCTCACCATACACTGTTATATGTGGCTGTTACACTCCAGAGCTGGGTGCACCTGGGTCAGTCCTGGGTTGACACAGTTTTGTCCGGAGAGATGAGGAGACAGTACCATGATCTGCTACTGCGGTCGGTGTCAGGGGGAGCTGTCCTGACAATGAGGTAACTGCCTGGGTCACCAGTGGGCTCACCCTAAAACCAGCACCCCAGTGGATTGCTTTCTGATCAGATGCATACACATGCTCTGACACCTCTTTTCATGGCTGTTCAATGTGTGACTTTGGCTAATTAAATTCTAAAAAGCCACATTGATTTAAGAATGTGTAGTCTAAGAAAAAATTACTCCAATTTTGTACACCATGTCACCACCTGGAATGAAATTCAAGACTATCTAGTTGAACAAGAGAACCAAGAGGCATTGTCACCTCTCTCTGAAGGCAAGAATAGTTGTACTTTAGAGGGGCCTTTGCTATAGCATAATAGGTAACTAGGCAAGGTGAGGAGATAGAAATAATGAAAAATGTATCCATTTTAATGGGTTGGTATCAATGCTGTGTATCAGTGGTCTTACATCCCCAATTTCTGAACTACAGAAAAGGAAGTGTTTGTCCTGTGGCACTCTCAGGAGCCTTGCACGTAATAGATGAGATGCTTTTCATTACTGCACTTAATTCCTATGTTGTCAGATCTGAAGATCCTATTGTATTATGAATAATCTTTATAGAACAGTGTAAACAAGGCTTGGAATGGAGAATTTTCTTGTGTTAATTCTGTCCTTGTATTTGAAGTCTTTATAGGTGTCACGTGACCAGGAGCAATGGATAGGGAGTGCATGGGGGTGCATGTACACCCCCTGTGAGTGCTGGTGCACCCCCTGTCAGGCCGCACTCCCTGTGTAGCCAGCGGGCAGCAGGTCAGGCAGGAGCACCAGTGCCCTCCCTGCAAGCACCAGTCAGGGAGTGTGGCCGGCAGCAAAAGCTGCAGCACCGCTTCCAGAAGCAGCCACTTTTAATGTGAGTGATATCAGTCCCCCCAGCTAATGGGATTGACTGCTGGGGGACCCTCCCCTTCCCCCCGGTCGCTGACTGGTGTCGGGGGCTGGGGCACATGCCCCCCCTGACTCAAGAGGCACCAGACACCCATGCATGTGACCCTTCTTGGTTTTCTCCTCCTCCATGTCTTGCTAGTCTTCTTCTTTCTTGGACTCCAGGGACCGTGGTCCATAGTCACTGTGCATTTCATGTAGTAATCTATTCCTGAGACTTTACCTTTTGCCCTTGTGAGGATCCTGTCCCTAAGTGACCTGGGTAGCAGCCAAGATCCAGCAGAAGTATTATTACTTTGCTAGGGCAATGAAAAAGTGGGTTTTTTTGTCCTTGGAAAAAAATGGACATATTTGGTGTTGTGGCAAAGGCAGAGGATTGTGCTTGTTATACCTTTATTTCCTGTCTACCCATTGACCTGTTGGGAAGCTGCTGCTGGTCAGATTACTAGCCCATGAATGCACCATGATAAGAATTTTATATTTAATCCATCTTAAAATATTAACAACTTTGAGACCTGGTTGAGTTATTAGGGGAAATTTGAACTAGTATTGGATTATTACTGTAGAACAAGGAAACATTAGAGGCTATTAATCTGCTGCAAAACTCCACTTGGAAAAGGGAGGCACTTTTTCTGGGCATGTGATAGTAACCATCTGTCTTTACAAAGGAGGTTTTTTTTCATTGCCCACTAATTAAATAGGTATTTATGAAGGGACTGCCTAGTATATTATAGGGAAAGCTGTTGGACATTTGTTCTGTGTATGAATCTCACTAGTAACCTTGATATTCTCTCATGTGAATAATTATCAAACCCTTTAAGTGGGTGTAGGAGGAAAGGTGGGAGAAAGTGGGGGAGAGATTCAGGTGAATATTAACAGAATGCTGAACTTAAATGGAGAAATATGTCAACAACACAGTTACCTTCCCCATCCTCCTCTTGCCCTGAGAGTGCTGGGAACAGAGAGTAGTAGAGGTCGAAAGCTACCTTTACCAAAGGACCAATAAACATTGCTACTGAGTTTTTTATATTCTAAACTGCCTGATGCAAGCCTGTCATATAGTAACCATATACTCTGTAAGAGTCTAATTACATGACAGTTGAGGCTGAAGTGTACTCATGCTTGCTTAACTTCTGTTCTTTTTTTATTTCTTCAGTAATCCATTCAAACATAGAAAAAATGTGTAACTTGTGTCCCACTAGGGCTAGGGACACAAGTTACACATAAACCAGTTTCAGTGATCCAAAACTGGTTTAAACCTGTAATAGAACAGAAGTTCTGTGCACATAAACCACTTTTAAAATGGCTGAAACTGGTTTAAGATAAACCTGGTTGAACGTAGACTTAACTGATTTAGGTTAAGACAGTTTATGGAATATATGTCTCGGATCTCTTCCTGTTTCAAGTTAACCCATAATCCACCAGCATCCCAGAATGCTTTGCAACCCTGGGCTGTGCTGTCTGCTCCAGTGAGCAGGGCTAGCCCCTCCCCCAGCTATCGCAGATCTGAGGCACTAAAGCCTTTGCTCCCTGCCAGCACCTGTCAACCCAAAGAGACAATGGGGGCAAGGGAATGGACCTCCAGACCTCCAGACCCCATCTGTATAGGACAAGGGGAAGGAAGGTTTAGGTTAGAGATCAGAAGGCAATATTTTACAGTTAGGGTGGCCAAAATCTGGAACCAACTTCCCAGGGAAGTGGTCCTCACCCCTACCTTGAGCAAATTCAAGAGGAGGTTGGATGATTACCTGTCTGGGGTCTTGTGAACCCAGCATTCATTCCTGCCTGTGGCAGGGGGTCAGGCTAGATGATCTGTTCAGGTCCCTCCTGACCCTAGCTACTATGAAACTATGAAAGCATCAGCAATAGGGGCTTTTCACCCCCACAGCAGCCAGGCGAGTGGAGTTTGCATCAGCTCAGCCCCACCCCCTCCCAGCCCCTAGCCTATGGGGGGATGCAGAGTAGGGAACCACACTAGCCTGGCCCTGCCACGCCCCCAGCCAGGTTCTTCCCAGTGCAGGGGAAAGCCCCCATTGGGTATCTTTTGCTCCCCTGCAGTCTGATGAGCTGGGCTGGGGTCAGCTAAACCCCACCCCCTCTCTAGCCCCCCCACTTATGAGAGGGTAGGGGGAGAACACACCAGCCCAGCCCCAGCCCCCTCAGCCAGCATCTACCTAGTGCAGCAGGGGAGAAAGCCCCCACTAGCTCAGCTCCACCCCCTCCCCAACCCCTGCCTGTGAGAGGTGAAGGTTGTGAGGAAAGGGAAAACACACCAGCCCAGCTGGGAACTGCACCCCCCTCCAGCCAATGTCTGCCTGGTGCATGGGAGGGGAAGCCCCCACCAGGAGCTTTTTTGCTCCCTTGCAGCCTGGCTCACCAGGATGGCATAGGCTCAGCCCAGCCCTCTCTCCAGCCTCCCGGCTGTGAGAGGCAAAGGGTGGAGAATGCACCAGCTTGGCCCAGCACCAGCCCCTCCAGCTGGGGGCTGCCTGGCATTGAGCAGTGAAAGCCCCCAGTGGAGGCTTTTTGTAACCCTGCAGGGTGAGCCAGGTGGGAATCAGCTCAGACCCATCCTACGGAGAAGCTGGCTGGGGGGTTCTGGGGCTGGGCCAAGCCAGTGTGTTTCCCTACCCCACCTCTCTTGGAGGTGAGGGGCTGGGGAGGGAGTGGGACTGAGCCAATGCTAGATCCCCCACTTAGAGGGGAGAGCTGGGAAGAGATTTTCTGATGGCTCTCCCCTGCCTGCAGTTGAAACCAGGGGTCAGAGTGGCATGTGTCCAACAGCCAATCAGGCCTGGGCTTTCACTGTGCTGGCTTCATCAGCCTTAGGAAGCTGGCCACGAGGGGTGGTGCGTGTGAGCACCCCACAGCTCTTGGTCTGGGCCAGTGCAGGCTTCTGTCTGTCTTGACCACCAAACACTGAACATCAGTTCAGTTTGTTACTGGTTCAAGCTACAAAGCTTAAACTAACCTGTGAAGATTGAACTGATTGCACCTCAAGCCTTTTGAACCTCTGTACTTAGCCTAGGTGCATGACTAGCTACTCTTTTCCTGATTCAAATCCATCTTGGGTCACACATGGTCAGTGTGTAGAAAAGGAGGAAGTGGCATGGAAATGGAGCATCATCTGCACTTTAGTGGAGCTAATGTAATTCTACTGCATGCAGTAATATCCATATCAAAACCTGTCTTGGTCACAACCCTGAAATCCCTCTCTCTGTTTACAAAGATAACAGTGGATACGTACCTGGCTCCAGTTTTGCTATCATTTCCTCTCTGGCTGGTATCCCAGGCCTGCCTCCAGTAGTTTGTCAGTACATAGGCACCAGACATAATCTAGCCCATATGGCCTGTGGCTCATTCCAGGTTGGTGGGCTGTTTTTTTGGATTGCTTCTCTCACAATGATCTCTTCAGAGCAAGGCAGAAAATGAGATCACTCCTGCTTAGATGTGCGTGATGCAAGACTGTGGGCACTATACTCAAGATGAGGTGATCTCCTCTTCAAGCTCCTTGTAGTAGAGGCAGGTAAAAAGACTTACAGACTCGCCATTGTTATTCTTCACTTTATGGTAGATGCCTCCAAAACTCTTAATATGCTCCTTACACTGGAGAGCGCTTCACTGGAGCTGCACCTCTGTTAACATCTCTGAGACATTTTTTTCTGCACATGCTGGTTTCAGATGTTTCCCCTCAATCAATTTTTTTCATTGTACTCACAACACAAGTTAACCAAAACCCTACTGTGACCTCCCTCCCTCCTCTCCCCAGCCTCCCCTCTCCCCACCCAACTCCAGCCAGGAAGCAGTACACTGAGAAGCATAGACAGATGAGGTGATGAGACAGATGAGACTGACTGGAAAATAAAGGAAGCCACAAGGAAGGATAGATGCAGGTCAGGCATAGATTGGCTGGCAGCTTGTGGTATGTAAAAGGTAATTGGGAAGCAAGTAGGAAGAAGGGCCAGGACATACAAGCCTAGAAAGCTATGAAATGGTCTTGTGGGAATGAAACATCAAGCTTGGCAACCCAGGCTTTAGCTACGTTGTGATTGCAAAGTTAAAAATGGTCAAAGCCTTATTTAAAGTAGAAATTATGCTTTAGTCTGTAACTGCAGCAGGACAAATAAGCCTGGATTCAAAGCACATATAAGCCAAGGCATAAGGCTTTTTGTGAGAGAACAGAAGTGAGGAGGTTGAGCTGAAACCTGGGAAAGAGCACAGGGTAGGACAGAGGTGAAGATAAGGATTCAGACAACTGGAAGACATGGATTGGCTCTATCTCCTACAGTGCTAATAAAGAATGGCAAGCCACCTTGCTTTTTTCTTTTCACATTTGCAAAATTCTGTTGTCTTTTACTACTCTGCTAATTACATCTCTCACTTGGGGCCTGGCAGCACCACCTGTGAATTTGCTTATAATGCTGCCTTTAATTCATTTCCACTCATTAAAAATCTGCTAATCACCATGCAGCTGTACCAATATGAATCATGGCACATTTTCTGGCAGACATAGTATGTGGTCCAACTATAGTAAAACAATAATTTGTAAGCCTCCATAAGGACTACAGAGTAATTTATATAGCATGTTAATACTTATGCAGAACATCTGTGAACATGGATGATGATTGAGGTCCCAGTACAAGTAGTTGCAGGAACTGATTATTATGAACATTGCAAACCTCTGTCCAACTGCTACCTTTAAAGAAAAGAAGTACTAAAGTTCAAGCGAGTCCATAATCAGCTTCTAGCTTCACTTACATTATGTGGAAAATATTTACTAATATCTGCACAAATTTCCCAGAGTTGCTACTGTACAAAATCCATGTAAATTCCTAAGAGATTAACATCTCAGTAAATGGCTAATAGAAAAAGGCAAGCAACAGCATGCAAAAAAGAACTTTAATAGATTATTTATTATGAAATTATCATATTTATCAATGTTACCTTTAAGTGGTACAAGGCTCACTTCTAAATATTCAGATTCTGAAATTAATACCTACTAAAATTTTCAAGGATAGAATTGCTTTTAAAGCAATTATGTTTGTTAATGGTTGCAATTAGTTTTTGTTAGTGGTTGATTTCTTAGTGGTCATACTTTTTCAGATGATTTTGGGAGTTCTTTCAAGCACGTAACATTTGTTAGAGATATTAAAGGCACAGACTCTGGAGTCCATCGTGTATGTAACTATAAAGTAACTCGGTGGAAGCTAGTACATTTTTTTGACATTTTTTCTGCTGTAAATTAGAGTAGAATTCAGAAGCTAATCTAAAATTAAAATTAAAAAGAGCCCTTGGAACTTAAATGTGCCATTTACAAAGTGCTAAGACTACATTGGAGTTGTGTGGGCCACTGTTCAAATTGCTCAAGTGACTAAAAACACCTGTAACAGGTCTATCAAATACTTTGATGAATGTAACATTTTGCCCTACAGTATTGCTAGAAATAGCTAATGACAAAGGACTATAATAGCATATACAGGAAAAACAAACTTTTAAGTTCACACTAGGAACTTTGACCCTCAATGAATCAGAGAGTGAAAGTACGTCATGTGATCTACATTAGGTCTATGCAATGCTTTGGTCGCTGATTCAATTCGGAGGAGATTTGGCCCAATTCGGTTGCCGAACCTCTGAATCCAGATTGAATCAGAAGACCCATTAATCTTTCTGAATCAAATCAGAAGCCTCCAATTCAATTTGGAGAGATTCAATGATTTGGCCATAGTCACAGCTTTATATGTTTTTATTATATCCCTCGAGGTACCAGGCATGGCTCATGAAGGTTGAGATGGTGGGGCAATGGAGCATTACACGGGAGTGTGGGGGGATCCCTAGCATCCACTTCCAGGTCCACTTGTAGACACCTGGTACCTTGAGGTATGTAGAAAAAATGTAGGGCTGTGTCTATAGCCGAATCGCTGATTCTCCTAATCAGAATCGAATTGGCACAGTGATCCAAATCAGCGAATCAAATCCCTGTCCCCCAAATTGGGCTGAATCCGAATCAAATATGGCTTGCTTCGCACACCCCTAATCTACATATCCAACCACAACAGCTCAGATTTTATTCATTGATCACCAAAATTTTCTGGATAAATTATTAGATGAATAATTTTGGAAAATGAGTAAATTATAAAATTTCAAGTTCTTGCCAGTTTATGAATAAAAACAAAATTAAATTCTTGAGACAAACTTTTAGCTGCATTTTAATCACTCAACTCTCCAGTTCAGTGGTTTACAGCTGATAGTAAAAGTAAATTTGTATTAAAACACTTACCTAATCACACTTACATAATCTGTTTAAATATCCTGAGATTGGAGGAAGCCATGGTTATATTAATATTGTATATTCAGAAAATAAAAGACTAGACAGAATGCCCTAGAGAGAGAAATTTGCAATGAATAATTCCTTAAGAATTATATGTTCAAATTAGATCAATTAAACCCTGAGGTGCTTCATCTCCTTTCAAGTCTAAATGTTAATATGGGGAAAAGTACAAAGAAAAAAATTGGCTGGATGAAAAATGCAATGAGTTCTACTCTGAAGGGTCTCAAAATTGTACAGAGATAGTCTTGTTAAACAGTCTGTGTGTGTTGTCCCCATTCATTTGTGGTTAAGCAAGCCAGGCCCCTTCTTACTTGTTACATGACAATCTGGTGAAGTAAACTACTGCTTAGTGCTTACAAAACTTATGCATTTCTGATTTAGTTAGCCTTTAAGGTGTAAGTCTATCATGCCTTCAGTTCTGTATATGGAAAATGGACCTGGGACATAGCATATGGAAAGAATTTAGATTTTTTTCTTACTGAACTTTGATGGAATAATTGCTGTTTCTTCCTTGTATGCTGTTAGTTGCCTTATCTCTCTCTCTGACCTAGGCAATTACAGGCTTTTTAGCTTGACTTCATTAATATGTAATGTCTTTGAACAGATACTGAAAGAAAGAATGCTACTTCCATTTATTTAGCATATTGTTACTCCCAAAGATATGGTAGTAAATGAAAAAGCTAACATGGGTTCATCTGAAGAAGATTGTGTCAGACCTTAATATATCCTTCTCTGATAAGATAATAGACTTATTTGATAAGTTTCTATATTGCCCTTAATTTAAACAGTGCTTTTGATACCATTCCTCATGGGATATTACTGGCTGAACTGGAAAGGATGAGGATCAGTGATGCAGTCATGGGGTGCATAAGAAGCTGGCTGAAAGGGAGACTATATAATAAATCACACAGAAAGGTGAGTTTTCTTACTGGACAGATGTTGCTAGTGATGTTCCTCAGAGTTGCCTCTTACAATCTGTCCTCTGTAGCATCTTTAATACTGACCTTGGTAGTGGAACTAGATGTGTGCTCTTGAAATTTGCTGGGAAGCATTGTCAATATGGAAGAGAACCAGATTATTATATTGGAAGATTTAAATAATCTTGTGGAATATGGAGTATTTGAAATTAAATGAAGTTTAATAGTATGAAGTGCAAAGTCATAAACTTAGGCACCAATAACAAGGATGTGGGCAATAAAATGGGGACAGATAGTCTAGAGACAATTGAGAGAATGAGAGATCTGCGTATATTGGTGGGTTGTAGGAAAACTGTAAGTCACCAGTGTGATGCAACTGTGAAAGGGGATAATGCAGTCCCAAGAGCCTTCTCTATGTGTGCTGTGGGGGGGTGGCTTTAATTGGAATTAAAGTGGCTCTAATTAAAGTGCCCACAGCATCATGTGTATTCAACATCCCATGCTTCAAGACGGCATTTGATGAGCTTTAATTAAAGTGTCTCTGGCACCATTTTGAAATGCAAGGACACTGAATACATGTGATGCTGAAGCTGCTGGATTGCACTAATTAGCATACTCCAGCAGACTCGCAGTAGACTCTATTAATAGAGTCTGTTGAGATGCAAAATAATTAGCATGCATCAGAGCAAAGGTCTGTCACATGTATAGGTGCCCAAGGTGTATTAATTATATGTTCAATAAAGGCCAAGAATTACTAGTGCCATGGTACAAGGCATTAGTAAAACCCCATTGTTGTCCCCAGGATTCCTTTTACCAGAGACCCCCAAAGATTGACACGGCCCCTCATCCAATTTGGTATCAAGTGAACTTTTATTAGTATCCCGTAAGCTTATTACAAGTTTTATTTCTTGTAATACGACCTGGCAAGTGGTTCCTTCAAATGCTACAGCAGCAACTTTCAGTGGTACTGGCCTCAGATCCTCTGCTGGGTGTGCGGGATGTTAGTTTCTGGATTCCTTGTTACTCAAAGCAAGAATTCCAAGGTTGCTTCTGTTGCCCCAGGTTGACAACAGAAACACGCGCGGTCTCTTTGTTTGTCCACTACTTTTGTAACTTTCTCATCTCAAACTGTCCAATCCTTAAGTTTCTTACCTCATCTTTTTAGATAAGGTACTCCAATCCTATTCTGTTTTTGGTTTCCTTTCCTTCTAGGAAAACTACTGTACCTGGTTAGCCCACCATACCAACCACAGCACTCACTTTTCCTAGTGCCTTATGGCACTCTGTACAATTTAATTGCTTAGTTCCAGGAAGGCCTAAAGTTATGCTAAGAGCCCAAGCATAACTCAGTTTGCCCATTACACCCATTTAAAATATTGTTTACAGTTCTGGTCACCAATGTTTAATTCCAGTTTTTTAGACTGGAATGGTTTTAAAGAAGGACCACTAAGGTAGTTAAGAGAACTGAGAAATCATCTTATGAAAGAAGACTAAAGGAGCATGTTTTGCTTAGTTTAATAGAACAGAAATTGAGATGGGATGCCACTTTACAAAAACCTCACAGGTGCAAGCAGAGACAATGGCAGTGGCTCTGCCATTGCGACATCCTCCAGCTGTTAGCATGGGTCTCTTAATCTGCCTCCTCTCTCTTACTGCCCTTCTTTCAAGCCCACCTTCCCTAGTGACCTCACCTGGAAGCTGGCCTGTTTGCTGTTCCTTGGCCACAAAGAGTTCTTCTTTTTCTGCTTCTTCACACTAAGCTGAAAGGCTCCCCACACAAAGACTGGGGCAGCAAACTGCTTGCCATGTTTGCTGCCCCTGTTCACTGGCTCTCTGGTCATTTGAGGAGTCTCCTTTTTTACTTTGCTGGGCCTGGACTGGCTCTGCCCCTTCATTAGGGCTTCTGTCAGGCACAGGCAGCAATCACGCAGCAATCAGCAATCTCTCAGCTATCAACACCCCCAGCTTTTCAGAGCACTCACCGCAAACACACACAGGCCACCAGACAAACCTCAGAAAGCCAAAGACACAGGCAGCTCTGGATCACTTACCTTCCCTGGGCAGGATCTAGTATATGGTGCTTAGATTCTCTTCCTCTTCCCCTTCCTTCTCTTGCTTCCAGCAAACTGCCTGCAAAACTGCTTGCCTTGTTTGCTGCCCCTGTTCATAGTTCGATTCCAATAATCTTGCCCAGGCTCTTGAAACTGCTGGGGTGACAACACAATCACATTATAATCTAAGCATTCATTTTGCTCTTGTATTCTTATCTCATATGATAGTTTTCCAATATGTATAAATCAGTTGCATTATATATAATAAATGCAATGCATAAATATATTACATTTATATTTTCACATATATTGAAAATAAAATGATAAAATATTTTTTCTAATTGGAAAAGTCTATTGAAATCAACACTATCCCATGAAATACTTGATCAAACTGTTTTTCTACAAACTCCAGGATGAACTTTTCCAGGATGAACTTTTCATTAAAGAATTTAATATCCTTTGTTTATCAATCCATTTCTCTCCTAAAGAAAATTTCAGTCTTTTCCAGTCTTTCCTGATATGCGAGAAATTGTGACACTGTGAAATTACTACCAAATCATCTACTGGGTTCAATGAGTCCAGTATCAATTTAGTCTCCTAGCTATTTCTCACTTGCATGTGTTTGTTTATTTGCCATCCTTTAGTTTGGATGCTAAATGACCCAGGCTTTTTTCCCTGACAATCACAAACACTAACATTTCAGATCAAGGTTGCCCTTTATTTCATTACTGATGAAGTTTGAGCTTTGAATGTGTATTTGTTTAGTTCATTGATGCCCGCAGGGATTTCACATAAAAACAGACTAGACCTCTGGAAATTTCATGAAAATAAATGAAAAGCCTAACTCAACATGTTTGCATCTTTTCTTGCTGAATTCAGTCAGAACCACTCCAGGAGAAATGATTTCTCTCTTCTTCCTGCTAGAAGCTTCTGGGTAGAGAATCAAAGTCAGTAAGTTACATTGTGGGAGTGGGTCACGAAGGCTACCTTAGTCACTCTGAGTACTCCAAAACGTGCCAGAAATTTTGAACAGCTTCATTTTCAATTTACAAGGCAGAATAAAATGAACAAGTAAGAGAAAGAAACATGAGAGCTTCTTGGAAAATTTCCAGCAATGATTTTTCTACCACAGAATGTGGCTCATTAAAAGTTATTATTTTTCAGGAACAGATCTAAATATAAATATAGGAATTAATACACTTAAGTGTAATGTGCTTAGTGTTGTCCAGACTGGGTTTTTTTCCTCCAGCATAACAACATCGTCAAGGTGGAAGATGTGATCTTTTTACACTTCTGGTAAACATAGTTAGGCTAGCAACATTTTATAGAGTAGAGCAGACCTGTGAAACAAAGACACATTATTGTGAAATTCTGCAGGTTTTATGGCTTAACTTTTAGCAGAAGTGGGAAATGCCTAAAGTGTTCAGAAATTGGACGTAAGCCTATATCAAAATTAAAAAGCCATAAGCATAATACAGTAAAGACTGTACAAAGTCTTGCTCCTATGTTTCATAGTGTCACAGAACTCTAAGTGGTAAACATCTAACTGATGCCCATTAAGAGGTCACAGAGAACAGGTGAAATACCATATAGTGGTAGTTGGAGGAATTAAATTAAAAGCTGACAGGCTGCAATCTTCTTTTCAGTCAGTAAAAATAGGCTGCTAGTAACAAAGAATAAGTTGGAGAGAGCAAGATAGCTTGAATTATTAACCAAAGCAGTACGCAGAGGCAACCTGAGCAAGGTGCAGAGCCTGGGCTAAATCAGCCTATGGGGTCCTGCTCCAGTCCCATGGGCCCCAGACCTGAAAAAGCTGCTGCTGCCATTGGCAGCAGAGGAAAGGAGGGTGGTTAGCGAGTGGCTGGACATGGAGCCACCACTCCACCCAGCTCTGCACCGCTGCTGCTCCACCCAACACTGTGGGGCCCTCAAAGAGCACAGCACCCCAATAAGCCAAGCCCCTCCCCCCTCCCCCCCGGGGATGGGCCTGGCAGTAGGACAGCATCAGTCAAAAACAAAAGTGATGCAAGCAGAATTAAAGTACAGGAACACCAGTGTATCAGTATTTGCAAAAGCCGAACACTTCTTTTTGAGACTGATACTGCAGTCAGGAGGTATTTTGAGAGCTCAGTGCGGGAGCAATTGGCATCCTTCATTCTATGCTTGATTGGTCTTATGTAGAATAAAGAAATTTTTTTTTTCTTGAGTTTCGAGTTACATAAAAAACAGCCTTTAGATCAGTTATGTTTAAATTAGTATCAAAGAGACTTAAACCTAAGACCTAAAACCCAAACTCCTTTTCATTACTGAAAATTTTATGAAAAGTAATGATAAATTAGTACAAGTTACACAGTATTCTAAGAGTTATAAGTTTTCCCCTGTCCTGATGATAAAGCCAAATCTCTCTCATTATTATTTTTTAAAGCTATGATCTAATGAAAGCTGAAGTTTTGGCAATAATGCAGGAATTGCTAGTTGAATTTCTGTAGACTAAGTTACTTAGGAGGCTAGATTATTAGATGATTATGATGTTCCCCTCTTACTGTAAAGCAAACTTGCTCTATGGCAGTGGTTCTTAACCTTGTTTAGATTCCCAGTATCCCTCTATAACTCCTGTGAATTGAGTGGCACCCCACTGAATTAACTAATTTATTGAAGCACTTAACTCCTGGCAGAGGGGTGGGATGGGGGGAAGGGAAGTGGGGAGGAAGCAGGCACTTAGCTTCTCACACAGTGGTGGGCTAGCAAAGACAAACATGAGCTTAATTTTGTTGCACTGGAGCCAGGCAGAGATGAGCTGGCACTTACCTCCGTAAGGGCCAGGCAGAAAAGAGGAAATGATTTTCTCCTTGCATTCTGCAGCACCCTCAAAAAGATCTTTCAACATGCCATGGCACCCCAGCTGAGAACATTTGCTCCTATGGTGCTATCTCATGAAACCAGGAGTTCACGAGAGTCAAGCTCTCAGAGTTTTCACAGTAGTGCTGTATATTCTTTCCCTCCCATAGTTAAGTGGCAGTTCACACTGCATATTCATACTTAGGTTTAGTTTACAAATCCCTTTCACTTTAAAACTGACTTCTTCTAAATATCCATAAATCCTAGTTCTCTCCCTTCAAAAACCTATTAACAAAAATATTTACCAAAAAAAATCCTCCTATGACGTGTGTTAAACTTTACATATGTTTTAAAACTTTTTTGTTGGAGACAGTGATGCTTTAAAATATGCTTGAGAGCAGGCCAGGCTGAGATATAAAACATGATTTGACAGTTGAAAAGTGTCCTGGTGACAATAAGTCAACATGGACTTATAAGAAAATAGGGCTGGGAAGAACATCATGGTTAGGGACAGAAATTACACAGAAACTAGTGTAAGTGATTGGAAACTGGTTCAAATCTATAAGAACAGAAGTTCAGTGTACATAAACTGCTTTCAAAATGGCCAAAACCGGTTTAAGATAAACCTGGATGGATGCAGTATCCAGCTTAACTGATTTAGGATAAATCAGTTTATTGAACTTCTGTCCCAGATCCCCTCCAGAAGTTAACTAACAATCCCCCAGCAGCCCAAAATGCTTTGCACCTATCCCACTAGGCCTCTCCTTGGTGGGTGGGCTAGCCTTGGCCCAAGCTGTCTGCTCCAGCCCAATAGGGAGGCGTGCCCTAGTGCCAACCCGGCTTTTGCCCTGAGTCATTGCAGTCATGTGGCTACATTTCCAAATGTCTGTTCACTTGTTTATTGATTCAATCTATATGGATTAACCTGCTAAGATTGAACTGATTCAGCCTTGGGCTTCTTGAGTGTCTGTACTTAGCCCCTAATGTCGTCTACTGGATGACCTGCTCGACTGGGCTTTAAACAAAGCCCGCCACGGGATGGGTGAATAACTGCCAGTGCAAGCCCACTAGGCAACTACTGCATAACCAGCAGGTTAAGGCACCCAAGGGAATCCACACCTACCACAGCCTTGGAATAGTTTCCACCTGGGAGTGCAAGGAAGCCTAGGGCTTCCAATGGGACACTTATATGTCTGTACACCAAAGACAGGAGCTTGAGGAACAAACAGGAGGAACTGGTCCTCCTGCTAAACAACAAAGACAATGATCTCATAGGCATAACAGAGACCTGGTGGGACTCCACTTATGACTGGGCCACAAGTATAGATGGCTATACCCTGTACAGGAGAGATCGTGCAAATACAATGGGTGGGGGTATAGCTCTCTATGTCAAGGAAAGCTACACATCCGTGCAAATTGACATTGGCAACCAGGGAAGACAACTGGAGCCCCTCTGAGTTAAAATATGTGGGAAACGTGTCACAGGGGACATCATGGTAGGAGTCTACTACAGACCTCCTAACCAGAAACAAGAGCTAGAACAGGAATTTGCCAGGGAACTGGCTGAAGCTACGCACTCTTGGTGCATGGCTGTCATTGGAGACTTTAACTACCTGGATATCCCATGGAAGAGCACTTGGCCAAATCTGATTGATTGCAAAGCTTCCTCGCATGTGTGGATGAGTTCTACCTGACTCAAGAAATCTATGGGCTGACAAGAGGTAAAGCATTGCTGGGCCTGGTACTAGCCAAAGGGGATGATCTAGTCAGTGACCTAAGAATCGATGGAAAGCTGGGTGATAGTGACCACAAGCTGATCACCTTTACTATCTATCACAAAGCTGGCAAGTCAGTCAGCAATGCAGAAATCCTCAACTTTAGGAAAGCTGACTTTGACAAGCTCAGGAGACTTGTTGTCAAGGCCCTAAGGGACCATGACTTGACAGGAAGAGGAGTCCTAGTGGAGCAGTTGCTCCTCAAGGGAACGATCCTGATGGCACAAGGGTTTTCTGTCCCATCTTGGAGGAAGGGTAGTAACCCCTTTGGCTCAGCAGGGAACTTGAGGACAACCTTCACCTAAAAAGAGAGACTTATAAAGGATGGGAGGCTGGAATTACCACCAAGGAGGAGTACTCAGCACTGGTCCATGCCTGCAGGGAGTGGGCCAGGAAAGCCAAGGCTGCAACAAAACTCCATCTGGCTTCACATATCAATGATAATAAAAGGTTGTTTTTCAGATATGTCCTTATTCAGGGAGTCAGAAAAAAAAGCAAGGGTAACATTGGACCCCTGCTGAACCAAATGGGACAACTGATAATCAACACCCAGGAAAAAGCCAACCTGCTTAATGGGTACTTTGCATCAGTCTTTCATCAGCCCAAAGGGACCACCCTGCCTAGCATGATGTGGGACGGCCAGGGTGAGGGCGTATTTATACCCAGCATCAGTGAAGACCTTGTAAAGGAACACCTTGAGAGGCTGGACATCTTCAAGTCAGCTGGTTGTGACAGGTTACACCCTAGAGCAGTGCTTCTCAAAGTGGTGGTCCGTGGACCAGTGCTGGTCTGCAAGCCACTGGTCGCCGGTCTGCAGCAAGTTGCCAGGAAAGAAAGAAATATATTTGCCAGTCTGCAGCGAGTTGCCAGGAAAGAAAGAAATATATTTTCAAAAGCATAACATTGATATGTCGTAGCGCCACAGTTCATATGTTCCAACACTCCAGGTGACGTCACGTCGTGCGAGGTGAGGAAAGAGAAAGAAACAGCCGGTCGTGCATTTGTGTAGCGCTGTTACACACAGTTGCTGCCACCGGCTGAACTGGGCACCGGTCCTTGGCCCACTGGAAAAAATATTGCCGGTCTGCCACATCAGATAGTTTGAGAAGCACTGCCCTAAAGTACTCAAGGAGCTGGCATAGCCCAACCATTGGCAAAAATATTCGAAAACTCATGGCACTTAGGTGAAGTACCTGAAAACTGGAAGAAGACCAATGTGGTACCCATCTTCAAGAAAAGGCAGAAGGTAGATCCTGGAATTACAGGCCAATCAGCTTGACTTCAATCCCCAGTAAGATTCTGGAGAAAATTATCAAAGAAACTCTTCTCGATAAGTTGGCTGATGGCAACATCCTGAGGGACAGCCAGCACAGATTTCTCATGGGTATGTCTTGCCTGACCAATTTCATCTCCTTCTATGACCAGGTGACATATCACCTGGACACAGGAGAAGAGATTAGCATCATATATCTGGCTTCAAAAAAGCCTTTGATCTGGTGTCCCATGATCTCTTCATGGAAAAATTGGCCAACTATGGCCTTGGCTACACCACAGTCCGATGGCTGGGAAATTGGCTCTGAGGTCAGACCCAGAGAGTAGTAGTCAATGGAAGCGAATCGTTACGGCACTCTGTGACCAGTGGTGTCCCCCAAGTCTCTGTACTTGGACCAGTTCTCTTTAACATCTATATCAATGATGTGGACGTTAGTGTCAGAAACACACTGGCCAGGTTCGCCAAGGACACTAAACTTTGGGACATAGCACCCACACTGAGACAAAAAGAAATGAAAAGCTCTAGAACTCTTGGTTCAGAGATGATATCTTTTATTGGACAAACTAAAAAATTGCAAAAAAAAATCTATTTCTGCAAACTTTTGGGCACACGGTCCTTTCCTCAAGCTCAGGGAAAATTAAGATGGTAAACAGTCCTGAAAGGCAGAAAATAAACAGTTAGATCAGTGGTTTTCAGTTGTTTTCGCCTCAAAGCACCCCTCCATAATTGTTCTGAATTTAGAACCTAGTTCAGTGATTTTTCAACCAGGGAAAAGTTATGGAGCGGGCCCTTGAGGTCTGAAAGTTTGAGAGCCACTGTACTAATGCTTTCAGAATTGCTCACATTAGTGGCAAAGATACACCTTTACCACTACTTAGCCTACTTAGAGGGTCTAAACTATTGTTACTACTTGTGATATAAGAAAGAGAGAATCAGGTGCTTGAAATGGAAGAAATACAATCCTTTACTCATACATTGCACAAATGTTACGTGTGAATAACTGAGAAATGGTAAATATGCACCCCTATTGCCATCTTCTTACAGATGTACTCTTTAGCGTATGACTGTACTTTTAAGACAGTTAATATTTACATGAGCATTTTCATACACACCATGATGGAAGCTAGACATGCATAAAAGCTGTTGTTAGGAACTAGCATGAGCGAATCTACAGTAATATCAGTCAGTACTTGCCACATTTTTCTCCCAGAGATACAAACAATTATGGTGAGATAGCTGAAGGAGAGTTTAGACTTAGAATAACAACACATTGTAACTGAGATCTGTTGGGAAATGCTGAGTTTTTTTATTAATAACATTTCTTTTTCATCACCCTATTAAGAACAAAATCCCTGTATGTAATTCAATTGGGAAAAAAATAAGAAGTAAAAATAATATTGCTAATTTAATTCACAGAAGGAAGCTGCAAAAACTTTTAAACCACTATAAATGGCAATGACTTCCAAAATCTGTGATCATGAATGATAGCACCTAATTCAGTATTCACCAGTTTACATCTCATGTGATTAGCCGCTCTCTGTCATTTAGATCATCATTCTGACACAGTCAAATTCCTTTTATGCTGAAAGCTAAATACTGCTTTGGGTGATTAAATGAAAGCTGGTATAAATCCTTTTAGTTGTATTCCCCTCCCTCTTTCATTGTTGCTTTTTAACTGGTAATTTAAAATCCTGCTTCATTCCCCATTTTTTCTTTGAACATCAGCCAATATAAAGTCACTCATCATGGAGACTGACACTATTTCATAAAATTGTCAGTGGTTATTAATTTATAGATGATTTGTAAGACAAATGGAAAGGCCAGATAAACCTCATTTCCTTTGGCATATTGTGTTCTTTCACTGGGACATAGATATTGCTAATCGCTGTTTAAAATTGCCCAAGCGTTTTTATTCATTGGTAATTACCATTTTTAAATTAGACACTATATCAGTAAGATGTAATAAAACGCTATTGCACCCCGACTTAGATGCATTACAGGACTTGAAAGCAATATCCTTCATGTTTATCAGGATGTCTCTAGAAAGTTGTGTGTTGAAAGGGCACCAAGGAACGTCTTACGGGAATCTTTTCTGGAAAGACATAATTCTGAAAGGATTAAATATTGTTTTTTACTTAAAGGGATCTTCATTTCCATCCCAGTTCTTGTTTCAATCTTGCCCTCCCATGGTTACCAAAAACACTATGCTTTAGAGGTACCACCTAATTAAACCAAGTGATGCATCTAAATTGTGTTAATTTAGAAGTTGTATTCCTTGCAACGCACCTTGTTAATTCAGCTTAAATTACTTCTAATTTATGGTTTTAATTTTGGATTCTCTCCGTTCAGATTCAAGGGTCTGCTAGATCCTATGGGGTTTATATGAGCTTATTTCATGAACACTAGGCAGTTCAAAGCTCACTGAGCTTGAAATTTAGTGTTGGTTACTTGTAATTGAATTTTCTCGAGTCTGGGAGCTACAGGACTGGTTATGGTAATTACACCTGGTGCACAAGGAAAGAAGAATAGGAAAATGAGACATGTAGTCAGCTTCTTTTATTCTGCAAATGGAACTGACTTTTCAATAAAAGGATGCTGTATTTTGCCTGAAGGTGTGGGATATGGGATCTGACATTCTCCCACCGCTTTTCAGTGTGTTCATAATTATCAGTGTGAAACAAATGGGGTGGAATACAGTATCAAAACCTGTATGAGGTAGCAATTCAAGAAGTCTAAGCAATTAGAAGACTTCTGGTATGTTATCTTTATCACATGCTTCATTAAATACTAATTAAAATGAACTTTCCTAGAACCCTACCTCTGAAAGACCATTTCCCTCCCCCTCCTACCCCTAAAACTGTCCAATGCTTTCTGTTTACCATCTCTTGCCTACTTACTACCTCTTTGCCCCCAGCAACCACCACAGAGACTGTGACAATCATCTCCTTTTTGCAATGTTCGGTGTCAGGTACAGGGAATACAGCAGAAGAAGAATACCTGCTGAGCTTCTCTGCTGTGATAAGATTACAGTCCTAGGTAAAGACTGGGGTGCAATATGCCTAACCATCAGGGGATTCAGCTTTTTTGGCAATATTTTCTTCTCGATCTAAAAGTATTAAAAAGACCAGCATGCGGTCAGGCTATAAACAGCAGACTGGATAAAACAAAAATTAAACCTACCTTCACCTAAAGCAAAGCTCATCAAATCCCAGAGTATCTGTGAAATTTCAAAACCGTCATTAAAGAGCAAAAATAATCACTTAACTGCTACGGTGATGATGACAGTAGTTTAAAGATGCAGATAGTTGCATCTATCCATACTTCCGCATCTTTGGGATTGGAAGCAGAAAAGCTGCACCTGTAATTTTGACAACTAGAGCACTAAGGAGTTGTTACAGAATGTTTTATTCTTCAAACTTCTGGACCAAAGAGGATTGTATAAATTAGATTTGGATTTGATAGGGGTTGGAAGTATAAGATACTTTTGTTTTAATTTAACTGACATGTAAAAGTATGAGATTCTCAGGTCCTTGACCACCTGACATTAACCCATGAATATATTTTTGATTTGCAGTTTTTAAACTCTTGTGCCATATATCACTACACACACAGGAAACGCATATTAAGTTGCACTTTTATCAAAGGAGCCTCTCACTGTTGCCCTTCCAGAAGGACCTGAAATGCATCAAAAAAGCCATTACCATCATGTAACTAAAATGATACAATGAGCCAGATTTTCAAAGTATTTCATAAAATCACATTTCAGAATTCTTAGTATTGTTTGCAAAGAAGTGACATACTGATCTTGTGTAGTACAGTGGGCAGTTTTGCTAAGGAAGAGACTATAGGTTGCTGTGAAAGCAAATGAAAGTTTGTTCACTCAGCTATTGTCTCATTTTCAGCATGTATGTGCTGCTGTAGATAGATAAATACCATATTAACCTGAATCAAAGAGATCTTTAAATTTAAGGCAACTATATATGGAAAACTATAAATGTGTTATAATCTAATTAGTGGAAGGTTGTTAAATTCTAACCCCCACCTCACAACTTCTGTGACAGGAAAACCAGTGGTGGGGGAAGAGGGTTAGGTGCCAGATTCCTACCCCTTACTCTTGCCTCTTGCCCATTCTGCCTGTCGTCCTGCCCCTTTGCCTCACCATGCCTTTTGCCTTTCCCCCCACCCTCATCTGCCCCCCTTGCTACTTGCCCCCTGCTGCCAGTCCCCCTACCATATGCCCCCTGCTGCATGCTCCTCCATGCCTGTGCCTGCCCCCTGCACTTCCACCCCTTGCCTCTGCACCTATGTGTTGCACAAAGGCGGTTCATTTCCCTGGAGGCAACGCAGAGATCACAGGCACACAGACATCAGTCGGCACAAAAGGATGTATTTGTTTGCAAACAAAGGTCA
>NW_017728886.1:43369173-43376339 GCF_001723895.1 Crocodylus porosus
AGGAGGAACTTGCCCTCCTGCTAGCTGACACTGACCCAGACATAGTGGGGCTCACAGAAATGTGGTGGGACCCAACACATGACTGGGCAGTGAATATCAAGGGCTATAGGCCGTACAGGAGGGACAGGACAGGGAGGAAAGGTGGGGGTGTGGTGCTCTACATCAAGGAGGAATACACATCCTCATCAAGTAGCACAAGGTCAGAGGAGGGGCACACTGAAGTGCTCTGGGTGAGAATACAAGGCAGTTGAGGTGAAAGGGACTTAACGGTGGGGGTCTACTACAGACCACCCAACCAAGGGGAAGAGCTAGACCCTGAATTTTTAAGTCAGCTCACAGAGGTAGTTAGGTCAAAAGATGTGGTCATCAGGGGTGAATTGAACTTTCCAGACATCTGCTGGGAAGAGCAGTCACCCAGGTCTGATGGCTCACGTAAGTTCCTAGCCAAAATACAGGACCTCCATCTAACCCAGGAGGTGCACAGCCCCACCAGGAGAGACGCCTTGTTGGACGTCCTGGCCACGGGCGATGACCTGGTGAGGGGGCTGCAGGTGCTCGACCACATGGCCGACATCGATCATCACCTGCTGGAATTTACCATTCAGCGCAAGGTGGCTAAGGCCTGCAGCAAGGCAGCAGCCCTGGACTTCAGGAGGGCGGACTTCAATGAGGTAAGAAGAATAGTCGGGGAGACACTGAGGTCCTGGAGGTGTCCAAGAAGAGTGGTCTCTCCTTAAGGAGACAGTCCTCCAAGCCCAAAGGGAGGTAATCCCAACACAGATCAAAGGGGGCAAGAGGGCACAAAAGCCCCCGTAAGCAACACCAAAAGCATCTGGGAACGTCTCCTAGCTAAAAGGGAGGTGTACACCCAATGAAAGGGAGGGGTCATCACCAGGGAGGACTATACCTTGGTTGCTCGGAGCTGCAGGGGAGAGGTCAGGGAGGCCAAGGTGGAGATGAAATTGTGACTAGCAACTTGGATCAAGGACAACAAGAAGTCCTTTTTTAAATACATCGGGGCAAAAAGAAGGTACCGGATAACGTGGGGCCCCTGCAAGACACGCTGGAAAATCTAGTCATCACACCAGATGACAAAGCTAACCTATTTAACAATGCCTTTGCCTCCATTTTACTGAGCAGGGACCGGATCAGCCCCCCCACCGGGACCCCCTCAGGCCCCAGGGGAGGCGCACCCAGGCCAAGGCTCAGTGAGGATCTAGTCAGGGAACTTCTGGAGGTGTTGCTTATGGGGGCTTACGGGGGCTTTTTTTTGTACTTAAATGAGCTGGTCTGGACAACCTCCACCCCAGAGTGTTGAGAGAATTAGCAGAGGTCTTTGCCTCCCCCCGGCATGGCTTTACAAGCACTCATGGTGCTCTGGTGTGGTGCCAGAGGACTGGAAGAGGGCCAACACAGTTCCCATTTTCAAAAAAGGGAGGAAGGAGGATCCAGGAAACTATAGGCCAGTTAGTCTTACCTCAATCCTGGGTAAGCTTTTTGAGAGAATTATTCTGGCACATGTCCATGAGGGGCCAGCTGGGGAGGTTATGCTTAGGGGCAGCCAACATGGGTTCATTAGAGGCAGGTCCTGTCAGACCAACCTCATGGCCTTCTATGACCAGGTCAAAAAATCCTTAGATGCAGGGGTAGCAGTCGACATAGTCTTTCTGGACTTTTGGAAGGCCTTCAACACTGTCTCTCACCCCATTCTCACTTAAAAACTGGGGGACTGTGGCATCGACACCCACACAGTCAAATGGGTTGCTAACTGCCTGGAGGGCCGCACCCAGAGAGTGATAGTGGATGGGTCATTTTCAACCTGGAGGGATGTGGGCAGTGGGGTTCCCCAGGGCTCAATCCTCAGGCCTGCACTGTTCAACATCATCAGTGACTTGGATGAGGGGGTAAAAAGCACCCTGTTCAAATTTGCTGATGACACTAAGATGTGGGGGGATGTGGGCACACTGGAAGGGAGGAATAGGCTACAATCAGACCTAGACAGGTTACAGGGGTGGATGGATGAGAATAGAATGGTGTTTTTGATATGGAAAATATCATAGAAATAGGGACATTATGGCTGTCAGTGAAAATATCAAGAGCTCAGCATTTCTCAAGAGTACAGCTCTTCCTCTACAATTCCCTATAAGTGAGCCCAAGACCAAGTTTCTTCCCCCGAGCCCAAATACTGTAACACAGGAAAAGTACCCACTTCTGTTCAGCTTCCACAGAAAATCCAAATCCAGCCACCCAGTCACTGAGTAGACATTGTATAATTCCTTCGAGTAGACCAGTGGTTCTCAATCTTTTAAAACTCAAAGCACCACTCAGAAGATTCCAGCTTTTACCTTTCATTCATTTTGTGACTACAGAAATATAGTTGATCAGTTCTTCTGTTGCAAAGAACTCAGAAAGACCACAACAGGTCAAAATGGTTTGGGTATTATGGATTCCTGTCTGAAATCTCTTGGTTTACCTCACAAGTTACCTGTAGATATTTGCATACCTAACTGTGCTAATATAGCATGACATTCCACAGCACACTTAAAAGGATCTCAAGGCAACCCCAAGTGCTGTGGCACTGTGGTTGAGAATCACTGAAGTAGACAATATTCTCATAAGTCCCTCTGGTATGTGACAATGTCTGGCTATTTACTTCCTTTATGTTGTGACTTCCTCCAAAACACTTGACAGAAGTAGAGGGAACCTGTGACCAGCAAGCCACATGTCTGAGAGCAGACAACAATTATCAAGTAAAAAATGAAAATAATCTTTTTGTAAGAAAAGTCTTCAGTTTAGAGAGAATACTTAATACTTTGCCTAATTAATATACTTCATGAAAGCTATTAAGGCATTATTATTATATTCATTTGATTTATTTGTGTTGCAGTGCCACCCAAAGACCTTGTTTAAATGATCAGGGTTCTATGATGCTAAGAACTGCATCTGCACAGAACAAATCCTTTCTGCCCCAAAGAGCTTACAGCCCAAAAAGAAGAGGCCCTGTGAGGCAAACAGAGAGAGCACAAAGTAACAATAGGATGATTATGGTAAATATAATCAGCAGTAGCCATAGTGCACCAAATGCCTCTTCAGTATCAAGGTTTTTGCTGGAATCATGTTAAAGGTGAATTTTAGAGAACAATAGAGAGAAAAATATAGAATGTAATAGACTTTTCCCATACTTGAAGAGCAGCATGGGAGAGAATATGAATTCAGGTGTTTGACATGAACTTTGGCTAATAGATAATCACATTTGGAATCTTCCCTATAACAGAGCTGGGGTCTGATGACCTGCTAATTCATAAGAGATAATAGGCAATGCAGTGTAACAGTGAAGACAGGTAGTTTAATGAGGTGGAAAATGGAGAGTTATTGAAGGGAAACATAGAGGGAGAGGTGACATGATTGAAGCAATGAGCTGGAATGTTGACATTTGCAGCAGTGCTTCAAATGGATTTATGAGTAGGGTGACCATATGGGACAATGTGAAATTGGGACACTGCCCCCCACCAAGTCAGCGGCACTGCTGCAGGCAGAAGCAGGGTCAGGGTGTGGTGGTATGGCTCTGGTATTAGTCAGGCAGCTAAGGGAGTCAATGGCCCATTAGGACAATGAGATAAGGTTCTTAGGGATGTTGTGCAGTCTCCTTCATTACAGTTTTGCAGAAAGAGACTGAACAGGCATCTGTCTAGGATGATTTGGATTAGCATATCCTGCATCTGTGCAGAGACCTCTACAGGGTGACCTTTGAAGTCCCTTCCAACCCTATGATTCTAACTGCGTGGAAAACCAGATCTTAGGTTTTGCACAGGAAAATATTGTGGGGGGGTGGTCTACTATTCTGAAAGATTTCCTTGTGCTGGTTTCATATATAAAAGCAAACCATAAAATATATACTATAAAAAGCCCTCCTGCACTGGCAGAAGTATGGACTTCATGACATAGCGGGTCTCATTTCTAATCTCTTACTTAGATAAGTAGCCCCACAGGTGTCTCATAACCCTTAACCCCAGTTAAAGGAATAGCAGACACTCCCAACACAGACAGAGGCCAAAAATATTCCAATTTAGTAAATCCAAACTAAGCCTGAGGGAAAGTTATGCATAATTTCAACAAAAATTATATCATACTTTTTCCCACAGTGGTAGGAGGTTCAGGTAGCCCAGGGGGATTTTGTGCAATTCTTTTTAAATTAAGTTTTGCATTCAGATTTAGGTTTATTTGTTCTCCAGGCCACAGGAAAAACCAAACTTTTATAGAGCTAAACCACAGCAATATTTGTACTTACTCCTATGGGATGGAACACAGACATTAAAAATAAGCTTTCAACAGCTGCCAATTTTTTTTCACATTGATACATGGGCTATTGTTTGAATTAGGAAGGTAAAGAAACTGTTGGCAGTTGCTAAATTTTGTAAATGAGAGCAAGCATAAGAGACATATATTTAGGAGTAAGGGGTCACTGCTTTCTGCATGAATCGACATGGTCTCTTTGAATTTGTTGACAGCCTGACAGATTGTGCAAACAGGATGAGGCACTAATTTAGATGTATAGCTGAGTTGTGCAAATGTTATTTTCAGTTGCATTAGGGGCATGAGTGGCATCTGTGAAAATAATTCAGCAGATAAATAAAATCTGCTGGAAATTGTCTCTGTTTACCTACCTATTAATACCACAAATATGCACATATTATATGCATGAAAATGATAACACTTAGAGCTTATTGATTGCTGCCTGTTTTAATGGGCTATACAGTAGGTTTAAAACTACATTTTTTTCTTTTCTCTCTCAGAGCATTTTTGGAGTTGCATTACTCTTCCTTCACATAAACAAACTTCACAAATTGAAGTGGATCAGCTGTACTGGGATGTGTCCTGGCACAGCTGATCTGCTTCAATGGGTGAAATGGATGTCTCCCCTTGTCCCACAGGCTCAGCCTCTGCCACTCCTGAGAGCATCAGGGACCTGATTCTGCAGGACAGCATTTGGGATGCATCTCTGCAAGTCGGGGAATACCAGATAAACCTAGGTAGGTACTCCCTGGGCTTAAGGGGCCCAATCTCACACACCCCAGGAATTCCCAGGGCACAAAGATTGGGCCCCTGAATGCCTGGGAGCAGCTACCCAGGGCAGCTGGAGAGGCCAGGCAGCTCCAAGCTGTCTTCACTCTTCTGCCTTAAAGCAAACAGACATCAGCCATAAAATAGCATCATAAATTAATACTACCTTTTGTCACAGTCACAAATTTGGGCATTTGTAGCATGATAAGGAATGACAGTCTGTTTGCTTTTGCTTGTTCCACTATAAAAAATGTTATGGAGGCACAAAGGTGATGTCTGTTTGCAGCCTTACTGCATAGCACCAAAATGGGATGGCTGAGCACTGCACACTTATAATGGGATGTACAACTCCTGTGTGGGTGTATGTGTGCGGGGGGGGGGGTCAGTGGGAGCAAGCTAGCATCACTAGCAGGCCTACTATGTCAGGGAAGCCTTGACTAACCACTTGTGGGAGCTGGAACCTGCTGTTTTGCAGGGATGGCAAACTCAGCCAAAGCACTAACTAAAGTAAGCATTGAAACTTCTGTACTCAATAAATACCTTCCATTCCAGAAGTTGGGATTGATGTTTAAGGCTACTGCATTACAGCCTAGGTCAGCTCTGTAAAGCTCAGACAAGCTCTTGCCCTGCAGCCCCTGTTAAGTGCACCGAGCCCAAGCCCTGCTACTAATCAAGGCAGGCCAACCCCCAGCCCCTTCCCTCTGGGTGGTTGTGGAGCTTCATTTAAGGAACTCCTCCAGCACCTGAGCTTTGCTGCACTACACACTAGTCTGTAGTCTCTGAGAAGCTCCTGTCTGAACCACATCTCTGGCTTCCCTGGTTCTTGACCCTGCCTTTGACTTGCTCCTGGATTTTGGCTTTTGGATTCTCCCTACCGATCTGTCTCCTGACCGCAGCTTTGCTTGACTTGGATTGCTCTTGGACTTTGCCCTGTGAATTATCCCTCAGACTTGGCAACTAAATTTATGAATCCTGGCTCCTGACCCTGGCTTGCCAGTTTGGCTTCTCACTTATGGCTTCTGACCCTTACCCCTGAAATCCCCATCTGTGCCCAACTCTACATACTAGGCCACCTGGCCTGGTGGACTGTGATAGATGTTCTTTGTTTGGGGTGACTCAAGGAGGGGGGTCCATGGGGAATACATGGTGGGGACTGAGGCACCATTGTCCACAGGGCTTGGGAGGGGCTGGCCTGGTCTAGCCCTGGTCTAGGGACATGGGAATTAACTGGTAGGGGATGCTGGCTGGCAGGGGACCTGTGCGCTCACTGCTGCATTGCTATCTTGGGCCTAGGGGAGGGCTGTCTCTCTAGATAAATTGTGGAAGACTTGTGAGTTTTTGGCACTATGGTTTGCAGTTCAAACCCTCATAGTAACCATTACGGCTGTGCAGAGCAAGTAATATTCAATTTGACAGGCATGTTGAATATTAAACTGAGTCCCGCTTCGATTTCCCATCCGCTTCGAGTCAAAGCGGACCCACTTTGACTCGAGATCGAAGCTCAGTCAAATATTCGAGCTGCTTTGACTTCCCCATAGGCTATAATGGGGAAGGTCAAAGCAGGCTATAACTTCGGCATTTCTTGTCTGATCTTGATGAAACTTGCAGAAATGGTAGCACCTGAGGAGCTCACAAAGCCTGGCAACATTCAGTAAGATAGGTTCAGGGGGTTTGGAGAAACAGCACCCCAAATTCTTGAGAGAAAACCTCCTGTGACTTCTGCGTGGAAAGCCACAGGGAGCTCAAAACTGCAGGCTTGCTAGCCCCTGAGGAGCCCACGAAGCCTGCCAACTTTCACGGTGATCGGTGCAGGAGTTTGGGGGAAACTGCACCTTAGGCTGCTGACAGACAAAACTCGTGATCGAGATGGAGCAAGGAGGCAGCGTTTGCTCTGTCAGCATCTGGCGCTTGGGGACCCCCGGCAGCGGGAGGCTCACCCGGAGGAACACCACCTGCTCCACCAATCCAGGACCCAAGCAGGCGCGGTGGGTGTCACAACATCCGCAGCCTTGCTGAACGCCCTCTCACTTGGCACACTGGTCAGTGGACAGGACAGGTATTCCCGGGCAACTGCGGCCAGATCCGGCCACATCGGGCTGCGGGTT
>NW_017728886.1:43376439-43393275 GCF_001723895.1 Crocodylus porosus
CTTGCCTTCACCTGTACAGAGGCACCTTCTGAAGTGCCTTCTGGGAAAGCCCTCGTGGGTTGAAAGGAAAAAACCTGAGGGGTATCAAGCACAAACTCCCCTCCTTCCCCAGAGCTTCCCTTGCCAGGGCACTGAGATCCAGATCCAGCGCCAGCTCTTCTTCCGGTGCGGGAAGGCTCAGCATCGGCAGTGACGCAGGGGTGGAGCGCACTGCTGTGCTGGTTGCAGTTATGGTGGGAGAGGTTGTGGCTGCTGTGTCTGGACATGAGAGAGTCTCAGGCACAGGCAGTGGCTCTGGTGACACTGCTGCTCCCCTCTCTTTACTGCTTGTAGCAGCCTCATCCCTTGTAGCGGGAGGAAAGAGGCTGCATCTGAGCTTGGTGGGGGAGAAACTGCATCTCTCTCGCTTGCAACCCCCCTTGCTCCCCTTCGTGCAGGCTGGCCAGTGTGGCCACGTGCCTTTCCACCCCGCTTCATAATGTGTTCCTTCGTATGTAAACTGGAACCTAAGTGTGCTGTGCCCCGCGGGTTAGATTTCTGGATGTTATGTAAATGTGTTTGTGTGTGTAGATAATACATTGAGAAGCATTGGTGGGTGGAAAGAATGATTGATGTATAAAAAATATAATATATATATATAAACTATATATATACTATAAACTAAATTCCTACATGTAGAATAGATCCTAGGCTACTACTAACCCTATCCAAAATAAGCATAAACTAATATGAAAAGTAGTTATAAAATAAAAGCTCCAAGTTCTCAGAAAACCCTGTTGCTAGCATTGCAAGCAGGGAATCTGTTGAGGATCAGGGCTTCCAGCCATTGTGGTCTGATGCAGAAGTGCTGGAGAGCACCAGCAGCTCAGGAACTGACCCCAAGGCAGAAAGCAGGGAGCTGAAAAACTGCTGCCTTTTATGCATTTTCTCTGGCCCTCCCCCAGAGCACTGGGATTGGAAGGGACCTCAGCGAATGCTGACAGGTCACTGGCCAGCCACACATGTCAGTCATGAAAGCACTCCTTCCCACACTCCCCCCTTACTTTCCTTCCCCCCCCCCACACACAGGGAATCCAGTATAGGCAAGTCGAATATTCGACTCTTGTCGAATATTCAACCCGCGTTGTTAATATTTGACTCCTGCTGTTAATATTGGAATTCTGGTATTTCATTCAACAGCTATTTGACCAGCTGCTATTTGACTCGACTTCCACTTTTCAAGGTTGAGTATGTTGATTATTTGTTGAATTGAACATTAAGTTGAAGCTTTGCACAGCCCTACTAATTAGCCAGTTCTGCAGAAAACATCTCATGTAGTGAGTGCAACAAAAAGGACCAATGCGGGACTCAGAACAGCAAAGAAAAGGAACAACATTCTGTGGAGCGTAGGCTAGTCTTGATTTCAACACCTGGAAACTGCAGGGAAAAACTGCCATGGGTGCAAGTTGCAAAGATGACCCTACTTGGAAATATTTCCAAAAAATTGTGTCACTTGAAAAGAGGAACACATACCAAATATAATTAAATCTTCTGTAAAAACTGTATTTAGTTGTAAATCAAGATGTTTTGTTATATCAAGTAATGAAAATAATTTTCTCTCTCAAAAAATGTAGACATCCACACACTGGGAAATTTGATAAAAATTAGTGATTTAAATCAATCCACCCTGCAAGGCAGGAGGGAAGTAATAATAATCATCCTGCTTTAACCTTGCTTCTCATTCAGATTCATCATTTAAAATAGTGTGTGCTAACACAAAGGAAATGTCATACTAGCACTCTCAGACTGGAGAGTTTAAGTGAGCATGGCATGGTTGTGTATGTGGGAACTGAGGCATATGTGAGGCCTCAAGCTGGAGTGGGCATGGGAGGCGGGGGATGTTGAGGTAGGTTGGCAAGAAGTGCAGAAGAAGCTAATTTCAGTGCAAACATGTACAAAAAGTGCAAACTTTGTTTTTTCCAAACAAAAAAATCCATGCATGTGTAGGCTATAAACTAGAATGCAACCAATGAAGTGGTACAAATAGCAAAACAGTGCAAACTGCGAAGCAAAATCTGTCATAGAGTTAGCTGGCTACTGTTCCCTCTGCCTCAGAGTGCTGTGGCATGCTGTTTGCATGTCACCCCAGCCTGACATGGGGGCTCCCTGGAACTTAATAGGTGCACCTGCATGGCTGGGTGTTCTGACTCCTCACTGCTGGGGAGCCAAGTCGGGTCATCCTTAGAGCTTAGCAGTGATCTTTTGACAGTGTTCTGTCCTTATTAGGGTGCAGGCATCTGGGATGCTGGTGGCGTTCCCTGCCCCCAGAAATGGAAGGGCTGCCCCTTCCAGATGTGCCACTCATATCCATGCTTCCTGCTTGCCATCCTGTCATTCTGAGGGGTGGCTTCTTCACAGGGGTCATGGTGTCTATAATGTGTGGGAGCATGTATACAGCATGTCTGTGAAATCTCCTTACAGCCTCACTGGCAATTCAGTGGTAACTACTAGCCAGGGATGGAAGAGGGGAAATTGTGAGGGGAGGGGGGGGACAGATGACCAGTCTCCATAGTAGTTCCAGTCAGCTGAAGACTGGAGTTAATGCCTGTGGTCAGGGTAGGGGATAGGCTGGTATCATTGCCTCGATGCAGAAGTCCTCCTCTGTGGCAAAAGCAACCTTCTATAACCATGGCCACAGCAATAGCCACTGTGGCTATGGTAGTAGCTGCCATTTCTACAGCTGATGCTGTCCTGTTGGTGGCAATGGTTGCATTGCCTAGGTAGGACTTCTATGCGTCCACAAAATCAGGCACCCAGAACATCACCTGCTCCTTTCCAATCACAGAAGACCACTGAAGGGCCTTTGGAATCAATGCTGTTTCTTCCTGCCTGAGCCCATAGGCAGAAAGCCAGCTCTCAGCAGTGTCTGCTTGGCACACAGATGAGTCTGCGGTGTCATGGAAGAGTTGATCACAGTGTTCCCCCCTGCAGCTTCAGTGATGGGACATCCTCTGAGCTGAAGTGTCTACTTGAGGCCATGTGGCATCATCTGCACTGTTAGATGCAGAGGCCTCTCCTCTCACTATAGGATTTCCTGGATGTTAAAACAAAGAGAAGAAAGTTTCAAATGATCCGATTCAGCCATTCATTCAGTTCCACGCAAATGGTGACTGGTACCCAGACAGTGGTGCATTCACAGCAGCCCTTGAAATTGCTACAAGTTTTAAGATATTATGAGGGGTAAACTGGACTTGCCATGCTCTGCCTGGATATTTTCACAAGAACAGCAAGACCAGAGCGCAATGCCACCATGGTAAGTGGCAGGCTACAGTCTCTCAAGCTATTTTCCCTCCCCTTCCTGGCAAAGGACAAGTTGTCACTGCTACCACTCATTGCCCAGCCCCCTATCCCTTCCCATCCCCAAGTCCTGGGGACCAGTGGACAGCCCTGGGCAGCCCCAGAGAATCCCCAGCCCTGTGCTGCCAGACACCCCTGTAAACTGCAAAAAGCCACGGTTAATTGAAATTATCCCACAGCTTCTCCTGGAAGCGTGAAGGCTGGCTGGCCAATGAGCAGGGCACAGACCTGTCGAGGAGTTGTGGGGAGAGACAAGGCCAGAGTGGGGCAGGGGTGGGAAAGGAGAAGGGTCCATAGGGCTCTCTGTGTTGGTGGGGTTGGGTCACATGAGACCATGGCTATGGTATGATGGGCAAAGAGGGGGATAGTCCTCAAATGAGATCATTAATCCTTGAATAGGCCTGACTGGTTGGCCACTGACCCACACACAGTTCCCACAGCCAGTGAATGGTTGTGCCACTGATTGACACCACTCATGCATTATGCACAATACACTGCCCTCATTTTCCTGGTCAGTTGCTGGGGTCTGGGGACACTTGGCATTGCCTGCAGTCCCAGCACCTACCTAGCCTAGGTCAGCATGCAAAAGTGCCAACCCCCAAACTAGGGCCCAGAGAAACCCTAGCTAAGAACCCCCCTCAAAGCCCCAAGCCCTGGCAGGCATCCATCCACTAGCTTCCAAAGTTCCCAAGCATGCCACTAGCCACCCTTTCCTGAACCCCAATTTACCTGTGATGGTTTCTGCTGAGCTATTGATGTCTGTCTCATCTGAGCTACCCCCATCCTGTCCCTAGTCAACCTCCTGGGTCTTGTGAGTCCCAGATTCAGTGAAGGGCCTCAGGAACAGGGTTGGAGGGGGCAACAAAGAGAGGAAAAATCATGCAAGGCAGCAAAACAGCTGCTGGGACGAGGTTGCCTCATTGGTATCCCTCCCTCCTCCCCCCGCCCTTGCTCATCACAGCAGACCAGCCCAGAGGTTGTGCATTGCACCATGCAGTGAGCAACAGTGTGGTCCCACTCCAGGATTTCAGCAAGCTCATCACAGAGGGGGATCAGGGTCCTGGCTGCCCTGGACACCTTGTTGGTATCCCTCCCCTCACATTGAGTAATTTTAGGGAATTTATTTTGTCCCAATCTGAAACAAGTCTTATTGATGCCCCCATGCCATGATCCTTTCACAGATGGCCTGACTTTGCCTGTTGCCTTTGTTCTCCTTTGCAATTGTAGTGATGGTCTTCTCTTCTGCCCAGATTGCAATGAGGTCCAGCACCTCACTGCAACTCCAAACAGATATCTGCCTGACAGGGGTCAGGGGAACATACTTTGGCTCATGCTGGAGAAGATGGCTGAGTTGGAGGTTGAGGATAATTTTCTGTTTGCTTGCTTGCTTGCTAGCTAGCATGTGCTTTGCAGGTTGTTTGCATGTGGTTACACCCCTGGCTTGGTGCCAGAACCACTCTCAGGCAATAGAGTTCAGTGGATGGAAAGTTTGTCCACACAGAACAGCGGGGTGGGAAGGGGACACTGCAGTTTGGTATACTGGAGGACTGAAACTTGAGTGTGGGAATGGCCACACATTAATGGAATACAAGCTAGGTAACATGAATCAAATAAACCTGCCCTGGAGTGGTGTAACTTTAAGACGCCTGAAGTATGTTTAAAACTAATTTCAGGTGTTAACGTGTGGACAATCCAGGGCGTAAAAGCTCCAGGAGCCACTATAGTTAACCCATAACAAGGCCCTAAGAGAACTGTGGCTCAGATGTTTCCATAGGTGTGTTTATTACTAGCTTTCCAAATTAACTATGCTCTTCTTTTTTTGTTAGCATCCTAGTTAGTGTTAAAGGTTTGGCAGCAGGGCAGGCATATTTTATATTTACCTGAGATATCTGGCAGCGTGTAGGGAGTTAAAAGCTTTCTGGTTTTACATGATGCCATTGTATGCATAATAGTTATTATTTCACCTCACTGTTATTAGTTATTATTTCCACTCATTGTTTATGTTTTGTATTTTTACAGCAGTAGAAATATCAAGTTTTAATATGATGTTTTAAAGGGGTTTTTTGGTTCTTGTTGTTTCTTTGAATATAATTAGATATTTGGTTCATAGTTATATAAAGAAACATATATGCATATGTTCTGTGTAATGTGTTTGGGAGCATATAATACAATTAGTTAGAAACGATACAAAATGAACTGGGTGATGGGAGCTTATCAAAAAGCTCAATCGTCAAGAAGCAAAGATCTATAAGCAAAACCCTGAGAGAGGCATACAACCTGATTCCACTCTCAGATATACAGTATTTCTTTTAAATTTGTGAAATTCCATTGACTTTGGAGTTACTCCATATTTAAAGCACAAGAACTGAGAGGAGAGTTGATTCATTGGATTTGCAATGTTATTTCATTATTAGAAACTCAGGACTAGATCCTCTAGACTGGTTATTTGATGCATCAAGAAACTGAGCATAACAGGGCAGTCATTAGTTGTTTAGTTTGTATCTGACTCTCTGTGATCACAAAGCTATTTCCATGGCATTACGTTGGCATGGAATTGGACTCATCTAGTGGTGAATGAGATATAATATATTGATTTTTTTTCAAATAAATGTCAAGGGTGTCAATCCTCTAGTGCCTTCTGAATTTGTTGAGAACACTACTTGGGTATAGAAATTGATCAATATTATGCATCTTAGCCATCTCTTTCTCTCTATTTCTTACTGACATACTATGTTATAATGACATTTATAGCATCCATCTAAACTATATTAGTTACTCAGACCAATCTTTAAGCTGTAATTTCATGATAAACAATATCTTGCTTAAAGCCAATGATTTTATCTGTGAAACTATACTCTATTTTTTAACTTCTTTACTTGTGGCCCTCTCATGTATATATATATTCCAAATGCAGTTGCAGTTAGCAAGGATAACTTTGGAAACATTAACAGAATTAAAACTTCCCAAATTTCCCCAGACATTATCAAAACAGAGAGATAGTTTATGAATGGTGACAAGATTCCATTTAAAGTCCTTGGGCTCAGGTAATATCGGGATGGAAACTGGTTGGAATTGCAATAGTCTTGAAGAGCCAGGGTCCTGACAATAACAACTGATACTGAGAACTCAAAATTACAACACTTTTAACATGTTCATTGGCATGTGTGTTAGTGTTTAGAGCACACTAGATGATCAATACATTATATAATAACAATTAGCAGTTAAATGTTGTAATAACACAATAATCAGTAATGTATCATATTTGTTTATTCAAAGCAAGAAAGCCAAACACAAATGTTCAGAGAAGCACAGCATCTTATCATTTTTCAGGATTATAGTTTTAAATCACCTAGGAGCAAATCCTCCAAACTTCAAATAATTATAATTTACATGAACAAATTAATTGACTCTAATGATATCATTTCTATAAATAAGGGTTCTGGATCAGCCCATTAACATAAAACTATACTTGAATCTCACTGAAGTCTCTCTTATAGTTCCCTAAAGCAGTTTAATATTTCTTACTTGAAAAGGATTCATAATGTGAATGATGCCTCATGGGTAAAATAAGGTTATAAAGAACTTCCCAAGTATTGTCTACCTGTAGTTATTACCAACAGGGAGCTTTGTTCTGTCTCCTCATTTTTCGATAGTAACCTAGCAGTAAATATCATCATGACAAAGATCCGCTCAGCTACAGCTCTGCAGGAAGCAACATGTACAGAAATGATATTGTAATGGATTTGTTCATTTGGCCACCTGCCTGAAGCACACATTTATGGCTAAAGACGTATTCCAATTCCAAGGTAAAAGAAAGAATATGATTATTATATCTTTCTGATTTATACATGGACAAGGTCTAATTCTCCCCAGGTGTAAAGTAAGAAAAACTCGGCTGAAATTGGTTAAGTTATATAATTGTAAAACTGATATAACTGAATGACAAATAACACTGCAAATCTGTAAAAGGAAAAATATCATCTTTACACACCCCTTGTCTTTATCACCAAAGCTACTGCAGACATCAGGCTATTATATATAATATGGCATTTTGAATCCTACACTGTATTGAGTACTATGGCCATAATCCAGCAAAGCACTTAAGCACATGCTTATTTTTAAGTTTATGCATAGTTGTGTTGACCACAATGAGACCAGGGATATTCTTAAAGTTAAACACATGGTTAATTTATTTATAGGATCAAGTTCAGAGGGCTCAGCATTCTTACAGGATCTAGCCCCACATGCAGAGAAAAACTCAGGATATCAACAGGAACTTCACACAGATGTAATGACTTCATATGAGAAAGATAGTGTTGATGTGCTCTTGTTGCTGTGATGGTCCAGGAGATATGCAAGAAGCAAGAATTCTCTTTTACTGGACCAACTATATGGTTGGTATAGACCTAGTCAAGCTTTCAGGTCATAGTACCCTCCCTTAGGCCTCTTGAGACAGAAACAAACATATCTAAGTTAAATAGAAGATTGAACAAAAGCTTGTTAAGTAGGCTCATTGTCATCTCTGAAGTGTAGGGGTTAACAGTTTATGGAAATCCCCCAACACCTTTACAAAAGTGTGGGAATAGAAATCAGCCTGCTAAACACGGCACCAAGGAGTTAACATAGACAATGACTTCATGGTCCATTATAAACTTCCTGATACTCCTTGATTTAGTGATCTTCAAATCAAAAGTGAGTGGAATTCATCCTAGATTACTTATGAAATAAACTGAAATTGCAAAACCATTGGCTATCATCACAGAGTTCATGGATCAGCTGAAATTTCAAAAGACCAGGTAAGAGGAAATGGTGTCCATTGTTTAAAAAAAAAGGAGAAAAGCATGATGTAGACTGATCTGTTTAACTTCAGTAACTGGAAAGATACGGGAGCATATCATTAGAGAACCAGCTAGCATCTTGAGAATAGCAAGATGATAACAGCCAACATGTATTTCTCAAAAGCAAACTATGGCTAATTAGTCTGATTCCTTCTGTGACAAGATGGCAGGCCTTGTGTACTGGGAGGGATCAGTAGGTGTGATTATCTCAAATTTTAATAAGGCTCTTGCTGCTCTTGCCATTGTCTCCAACAAAATTCCAATAAGCTAAAGAAATAGCCTAGATGAGTGATTTTTAACTAAAGTACCACACCACCTTGGGGTGTCTTGAGAATCCTTTCAAGTGTGTTATTCAGTAGTACCACTGTTAGGTGTCCAAACACCTAGACACAATTCACAAGATAAACTCAGAGATTTCAAATAGAAATCCATGTTTCAAAATCATTCTGACCTGCTGTTGTCTTTCTGAGTTCTATGCAACAGAATAATTGGTCTATTTGTCCATAAGTCAAAAAACAAGTGACACTTAAAAGCTGGCATTTCCCAGGGAGTGTCTTGAGTCTAAAAGGTTTGGGAGCCGCTGAACTAAATGAACTAAACGAAGGAAAACTGCAGTGAAAGGGTAGTTATCACTGTTTAATGCCCAACTCCTGGTAGACACTATCAAATGTGGCTCTCCAGAAATCTGCCTGGCATTGTTTAGTGTCTTCATTAGTAAATTGGTGGGCAGAATTAACTGATTATACATTTAGTAAATGTGTGAATTATACCAAGTGGAGGAGGTGATAGATCCTTACAGAATGGGATTGGAATTCAAAATGACCTTGATAAACTGGAAAAAATATCTGAAATTAAAAGGATGAAATTCAGTGAAGACAAGTAAAAGGTATTATTCAACAAAAGAAACAATCAGATGCACTAGGAACTGAAAATCATCTGGGGACTGTGGTAAATCACAAGATAAATGAGTTACTTGTATAATAGCAATTTTCCCCCCCCCACACACACTTAATATTGTATCAGATTCCTGGCATGTATTAATTGTACAGTCATGTGCAAGTCATGGGAAATGATTCAGCATTGGTGAGTCCTTGTTTAGCTTTTAAGCACCCCACTTTAAGATGTGAATAAATTGGAAAGAGTTCAGAGGAAAGCAACAAAAGTGATTAGAAAGCACAACACATAAAGAAAATTTGTAAGAGTTAACATTTAGTCTAGAGAGAAGACTGAAGAAGGATTTTATGACAGCCCTCAAATACAAAACAACAATACAGTAACAATAACAAAAATGTTATGCAGAAGATAGCAGTGGGGACAGGATTAGAAGTAAGTACATTGTAACAAGGAGGCTTAGTTTAGATATTAGAAGAACTTCCTAATTGTGAAGGTGACTCAGCAATAGAACAGATTAGACAGTTTGTGGAATTTCTGTTGTTAGAAGCTTTTAAATGCAAGATAGAAAAGGGTTGTCTGGAATTATTATACAGATATGACCCTGGCTTGAGAAGTGGATAGGATGGGTGACACACTTAAGGTCCCTTCCAGCCCTGTTTTTCTATGATTTTATGAATCTGCCATGTCGTCAAAGGAGCTGGTATGCAAAATGCTGAATAACCTTTAATTGAAAAGAGAAAAAAAAGGAAACAAAATGCCAGTGAACTGTTTTACAGCTGGTGCAACAACACCTCAATTATGTGGATGTAACTTTAAAAAACTGCTTCCAAATGACATCTAGGGGGAAAACATGAATACGCAATGCTTTCACAAGAGGCAAGGATTTCTTAGGAAGATATCTTTTATTGAACTAATAGCATAGTTGGTACAGAGTTAGATAAACTTTTGGATGAAGAATGTCTTGCATTTGAAAGCTTGTCCTAACTGTTTCCCAACTATGCTACTGGTCTAATAAAAGATATCATCTTAGGAAATCTAGCCTCTCACATCATTTCTGGACCATTGTGGCTATACTAACACTACCATAATTTTTTCGTATTTCAAAAAATATATATATCAATTTTCCAATTTAAGAAATTAAAATATGTTTATATACTTTTTTTTTTTTTTTTACATTTCCTTCCTTTTCCTCCAGTGGTTCAAATAGAAAAGGAAGCTATAATCCATCCTTTACTCTGACAAGGAGGGACTATGTTGTGAGTTTTTTTTCTTCCACTTGCTGCAGGTGGTCAACATGCCACATTTTTTTTTATTGTTTTTATCCCAAGTTAATGATGCTAATTCCAAGTAAATGTGCATCTTAACAAGATGTTTAGCACTGTACAATATAGGCTCAGCATGCTTTCTTGTCAAAAAGCCTGTATCCCTACCTGATAGATCATGAAACACCCATGCTATATCTGCCATATGGTTCTCATTTGCAAATGGCAGCTACTCGTGTTTACACACTCTTAAGCAACAGGCATAATACAGATTAGTATTCATGAAGGTTCAAGATGCCATCAGTTATTTGACCTCTGATTCAAGCCTGGACCTGTATAAGTCTCAGCGGTGAAAGTCTAACATTGTTTTCCGTTAAGTTACAAAACGTAGATAATTGATTATTTTGGAGGCTTCTCCTACTTCTGCATTATGATTTGTTTGGCAGGCAATAGAATACCATCTGACCTGCTGCTTCTAACTATTCTATTATGGTAGGATCAAATAGATCTACTCTGACAGGCTGTCAGGACACAATATTAGAAGTGGCAGTTACCACTACCAGCTGTCATTGTAAGTGCTCTCCAAAATGTTAACAAAAACAGAGCTAACCTGATATCACCAATGTATAAGTAGTAAAGTGTCTCATTCTGTGCCCAGTTAGCTCCTCTGGGCAGGGCAGGTGTAGAATTTTGAAAATGGGGGTCACATGGTGAGGTGCATAATCATAGATAAAGCAACGTACATTTTTCTTCAGTTAAAAGAAACTACAAGCTTTACTAACATACCAAAAAACTAGGGCTGTTTTATTCAGTTTAAGATTGAAGCAAAAAAAAAAAAGTATAACTTAAACTGGAATGAGTTAAAAACAATCTGCAGGAATGTGAAATAGGAGTTTCATTACCAGGAACAGCTAACAGACTGCAAAACAAAGGATAGCCTGATGGGTGGAACATCAAGACCATTCAAAAGGAGAGTGGGATGAAGAGTTTAGAAAGGATCATGTAGATTATAATGAGCCATTAAGATCTGTGATTTCCTCAGCACTAAAAATACTGATGCCACTGCCAGGCAGTTGGTTTTAAACTTTCAGTGGAGTAGGAATCAAAGCGGAAGGTGGTGCAACTGCACCCTGTGGAAGAAATCAAACTTTGCATTGTGGTTGAATCAGAACTGACAGAGCCAGCTTTTCTTTATTTAGGGCTATACTGTGATCACAGGGAGGATTTCATACCGCAAGAGGAATCACCCACTTGTCTGTTTCAAAGGAATCCTCCTCCTCTCTAAGTTTTCAAGCATTTTTTGTACTTAAGACAGAAAGAGGAAAAAATACTACCTTGTATAAACTAAAACAAGTTTACTTAATTGGACATCTGTGCACATGGTAATAAGACATGCAGGATTTCTCATCTCAAAACATATAACTGAAATAAGCAGTATTAGCACTTCTGGTCTCTGTCTATTTTTCTAGTCAAGTAGGTCAGAAGCCGACTAAACTTACTCCTACATTCCCTAATTTTCTTTTTTTTCCTTCAACAAGTTCGATATTTATAGCCATTAGCCCTTCAAATTCTAGTTTTTCTTTCTCTTTACTTTCTGCTATTTCAACATACAAATTATATACTTCATTTTTGGTTGATGGGCTATTCTTCATTTGCTTGGCGGCACAGCTTAAGCAACATTGTATTATCATAAACACTAGGCATACTTCAGTAAAAATAACAGACAATATCAACAAACTATGAATGACGGTAGAGCCTCAGGAACTGAAAATAGAGCTAATATAAGAATTCAAATTCCAACTATCTGACTCATGCAATTTAGCTGCTTTTTTTCAAATATGTTTACTTAAATCCTGGATTTCCTTTGAATTATCGGGAATACAAGTACAACATTCTTTACCTATTAAAGCATAGACTCCTTTGCTGGCTAGTATATAATCTAATGCAAGTCAGTTTTGCAATGTCATTAGCCTTATTTCCTTCATTGCTGTATTTATTTTATCAGATTTATCAGCAGTAACATTACCAATCTTTTCCAGAGATGCTGCAACTTTTTTTTAATCTCAGACATAGCTAAGCCTGCGCCATAGCTGGGGAATGTTATACCCCAAAATCTTTGATTTTTTGTAATTCCACAAACATTGTGAATTTTTCCTTTAGGTAAGTGAGATCTAATAGTAAAGGCAGGATACTCTGTGGAGACATAACATATTCCTCTCCAACCGGAGGGAAGATTTTTATAGGCCTTATCTTCACACACAAAATAGTGACCAGCTAGTGCAGTATATTCACCTGTATTACAGCATGGGGATATTATCTATTGTGAATAATAGCCTGAAAATTGACCTGCAGGGGAGTACTTAGATATCCAGGAACCATTAGAAAACCAAGCACCATTTATCTTAAATTCTACTTCGCACTTACTGACTCCTACTACAACTTGAGATCCATTACAGGTCCAACAGAACTTTCCAGGGGTGGCATAAGCTAATCGTACATAGTCAGACTGGTTGCAACTTACATTCTGCCAAGTTTCATTTCCCTGAAAATCTGAATAGTAAGGGGCTAACATCTGAGTTGCATTCAAGGGTACTGGTATCATGGGTATTCCTCCAGTAGAATAGATAGGGACATAACTACATATTTAACAATGACAGACATTTAAATCTATCTCAATTTGATTAACTAAAGACAAGAACATATTTTCATTAAATGATCTTCTTTGTCGGTGCAGAAATGTAGTTTGGTTTACAGAGTTTCTTATAACTGATGAGTCAAGTTCATATAAGATGGCCAAAAGAAATACTGAGAACTACCCAAATCATGACTAACTAACTCCACCTCAGGAACCAGGAACTAGGTAGAGGCCTTTTTCCTGTCTCGAAGGGCATAGTGGTGTCATTGGAGCACATCCTTTTTGCTCTGTAGTGGCAAATCCTCTTCACCAGTAGGCGCTTGGCTCAGTACTGGTCTTGAGCTCTCCTGCTGGCAGGCGCTAGGCTCACTACCAGTCTGGAGGCTGATCACAAGATTGATATGGAGGAGACCTCTGGGTTTAACGGGGCTGATGTTTTCTTACTGTGTGAAGCATGGATCCACGTCTGGAGTCCTTGACACTTTATTGCAGTGTTGGTGGTCAGGAGTACCTGGAATGGGCTTTTCCAGTGAGGTTCCAGTGATGACTTTCATTGATGGACTGTTATATGGACCCAATCTCCAGGCAGGATAGAATGGCAGGGCTCATCTGGTTCTTTGGGGACAGCTGCCTGTACCTGTGAATGAAAAGCCTTAACACACTTCATTAGTGCCTTACAATAGCCTAGAATAGTATCATCAAGTGAATGTACATTACAAAAGTGGGAGGCAACAGGTGGTGAGGCGGGGAGCTTTATGGGTTTTTCCATTAGAATTTCATGTGGGCTAAGCCCAGTCTTTTGGTTGGCAGTAGATCTCATACTCATAAGGGCTATGGGAAGTACATCTGGCCATTTTAGGTGAGTCAACACAAATTTTGGCCAGTTTATTTTTCAGAATGCCATTTTGGCATTCCACTTGGCCTGAGGCCTGTGGATGGTATGGGCAATGTAAGTTCTGTTGTACCTGCAGGACTTTACAGATTTCTTTCATCATCTGTCCAGTAAAATGAGTTCCTCATTCAGAGTTTAGGGGTAAAGGAATACCAAACCTTAGAATAAAGTCTCTGAGCAACTTTTTGCTTACAGTGATGGTGTCAGCTTTTGCACATGGGTAGGCTTCTACCCATTGTCCAAGTAAAAATTTTTAAAGGTGCTGGCAACACATGAGTTAAGTTGTGATCATGCGCAGAGAACTCAGGCTCATGGAAAATTCCACCCTGTGCCCAGCATATGCCCCCTGGGCGACCCCAGGAGCTGTCAATTACTGGTGACCTACTTTTCAGCCCTGCGCATGCCTGGTTTCCACACAGAGCTTGATCAGATGCATGCTCAGTTAACAAGAGCATGACATAATTGTACCGGAAAATTCTGATTGCCAAGCACCCTGATTGGCCAAGGGTTTGCTTTAAAAGCTAGTGAGCCCCAACGTGGGTGTGGGCGTTGGAGGTGTGGGTTGTATGGGTGTCGTTGGTGTGAGTGTGGTGAGAGAGAGTGCTCAATCTGCTAACAGAGGCTGCTTTTAGCAGGGACTGTGAGGCAGAGAGAGTTTGGGATTCAAACCCCCGGTTCTCCTCATAGCTTCACACAGCGATTAACTTCATCGATTTCATTTCTCTCATATTGATTCCTCAGTTACCGAATGTTATTTGGCTTTGAATTCGACTTCGATTTTTGTGGTTTAAACTTTGATTCTGGTTTTCGACTTACCTGGTTTTTTGACTGACTTCGGCTTCGTTTGCTGACTCCGATCCGGCTCTTCCCTACTCACCTCAACTGTATCTCCGCTGCATCATATCCTGGCTCTCGACCTCGGCTTCATCTACGACCATTCATTGGCCACCACTGGATTGGCGTCATGACGTGTTACAGTTCTTTTTGTTTGCTTACCCTTACATGAGCTGTTGACCAGCCCTGGGACTTAAGGAGTAGGCAGCCGCCCCTATCCCTTGTGAGGTAGATAGCAAGGGCTCACTCCGGAACCCTGTGGGCCAACAGACCCCCCTGTTGTTCATTGTTATCGTTCCGTCAACTGTAACTGAAGATCAACACCTACGCCTCAAAAGCGTAAGTTAAATAAATCCAGTTTGTGTTTTTGAAACCATACGTTTCCGTGCCTCAGATCTCCACGCCAGTAATCCCGCCTGTATCGTATCCGACCTGCCACCCCGACCAACCGTGACACCGGGGCCTGGATCATCCCCGCTCCGGGACACCCAACTAGAAAACATACAATAACAAGAACATATTCATAAGAACAACATTTCTGCATTTGAATAAAATCTAATTGTAAATTTACAAACAGTCCCCAAGGGGGGAGATGTGCTACCTTTTTTGTTTTTACAAGCTTTCCCACCTTATGGGCTTGGTAAATAGGACAGGTGTGGCAGTACTGTTGAGCCATAGATGGAAAAGTTGGAGCAAACTAATCAAGCTTACCAGCTTCTATCGTCCCCCCTTTGCTCACATGTGCCATGCAATGGTGTATGCGAGCATGATGAGGAAGAAGGACCATTAGGACCACTAGGCGGCTGCCCGGGGAGTGCCACAAATGGTCAGGGTGTAACAAACAACCAGCCAGTCTCCATGTATGTTCCTCTGGTTCTGGAGCCTGATCTTGGAGGAGGGCAACGTCGTGAAGACTTGCCAATGGAGACTGGTCAGTTGGAATAGACAAAAACACAGGCGTAGCCTGAGAAAATAGCCGCAGCTTTGGCAGTGGAATCTGCTGGAGCATTCCCACGTGTAACATCATCATAAGGTTTCTGGTGAGCTTGGCATTTAATAATAGCAACAGCAGAAGGTAATTGTAAAGCATTCAACAAGGCAGTTATGTATGGATCATTACTAATCTTGGCACGTCCTGAAGTGAGGAAGCCCCTTTGTTTCCAAAGTTGACCATAATTGTGTACTATATCAAAAGCATAGCGAGAATCAGTATAAATATTAACAGAGGCACCAGAGGCTAGGGTGCAAGCCCTGGTGTGGGCCACAAGCTCAGCAATTTGAGCTGAATACTCATTAGGTAAGTGATGGCTTTCTATAACATCATATTGGGAACATACTGCATATCCTGTGACAAGGGAACCTTTTGAGTTTCTTTGACACAATCCATCAACATAGAATACTAGATCTGAGTTTTGCAAGGGGTTGTCCTTTAGATCAGTGCGGGCCATTGTTAGGTGAGCAGTAACAAATGTGCAATCATGGGGTTTGTCATCTGAAGGGATAGGTAACAGGGAAGTAGGGTTTAAAACAGGGCACCTAGTTAGGATGATATTTCTAGCAGAAGCAAGATTTCATACTTAGTTAATCTAGCATTTGAAAGGTGTTGGGGTTTTGTTTTTAGTAAAAGGGCTGCTATAGCATGTGGGACAGCAACAGTAAGGGGAGAACCTAATACAAGGGTAGAAGAAAATTCAACAGTGACGGCGGCTGCAGCTACAGCATGGAGACATGGAGGAAATTCGGCTGCAACTGGGTCAAGAACAGAGCTATAATAAGCAATGGGATGGTGCTTGTCTCCATGTGTCTGAATAAGTACTGCAAGTGCAAATCTGTCCTTTTCATGACAAAAAAGAATAAAAGGTTTAGTATAATCGGGAAGGCCTAAGGCAGGAGCTTGCTTAATAAGGGGCAAAAGTGGCTTCGATCTCTGAAGTCCAGGGTAAAGGCTCAGGAGTATTAACAAGAGTCAGACTTTGCAATGGCTTGACTATAGAGGCATAGCCAAGAATCCACTGCCGGCAATAGCCAGCCATGCCTAGGAAGATACACATTTGGGACACAGTAGTTGGTCTAGGGATTTTAAGAATAGCTTCTATTCTGGAAGAGGAAAGCAGTCGTTCTCCAGCAGAAATATCATGACCTAAA
>NW_017728886.1:43393948-43395302 GCF_001723895.1 Crocodylus porosus
AAGGAGAAAGGCATGTTGATCAGAAACAGGACCAAGAGAAACATGTAATGGTTGGGAAACAGGATGAGGAACTATTTGATTTGAAATTCCTACAGTGTTTACAACAGCAGAGAAGAGGGGAGTTGTGGAAAATTCTTCAGCTCGAAGAGTAGAGCAGCTTGCACCGGTGTCTACTAAACATTTTGTAGAGATGCCATTTATCACGCAGAAAACGAAGGTATCATCTTGATTAAGTGGGAGAAGCAGGGCTGTGATGATATTACTATTCCTCAGGCTGGCTTAACAGGAGGCTCTCTGATTTGGGACAGAGAATTGAGTGAGAGGAGGTAGTGGCGGGTTAAACATCATCCCTGGCTGGCCAGGCCAGTGAGGACATTGAGCCTTCCGGTGTCCTGGTTGGCCACAATAATAACAACTGTCATTATTTTGGGACTGAAATTCTTCTCGTCTCATCTCATGACCGTCCCCTGCCTCTGAACTGTCCTTGATGGAAACCTTGGCTTCTGCCCCTGCATAAAGTCTGTAATTGTAATGACATTAGCTTAGTTTTCGTGGATTCCTTTTTCTTTTCCTGGCAGGTTGTACAATGATTTGCAATGGTGACTAGTTCTGCAAGTGGCTTAGTCTGCCAGCCTACAGTAATTGTGCACAACTGTTCCTGGACTTTAGAAAGAAGTCCACGGACAAAAGCAGAAGCAACTGTTTCTGGGGCAGTTTTAGCTGCATTTTCAATACCAGAATGTCTTTCAAATACTAGTTTCAAGCAGTCCAGGTAGTCTTCTGGGTATTCTCCTTTATTTTGTTTACAATTATGTATTTTGGCCCAGTCAGTTTTCCTGGGGCAAATTTTAAGCACAGCCTCAAGGAGGCATCTTCGGGCATCTGCTAATTGATCTCCTATTCCGGGGTCTTGGGTAAGCTAAGTAGCCTGTACGATGAGGCGGTTGCAGACCTCAGAGGGCAGAACACTTCTCATTAATTGGTTCAAATCTGCCCATGTTGGATTATAACAATGGATTACAGTTTCCAATTCATCTTTAAATTTCTGGGGTTCCTCCCTGATGTTGGGAAATTGTTTAACAAATTTTAGGAGATCTCCTGGGGTCCAGGGAACAGGGACTGTGATTGTAGTTTCCCCATTTGGACCTTGCCTTGGAAGTTGGTGTAAAGGCATAAGCTGAGCCTTTTTAGATTTTAAAGAAGGGGCTGGACCATGCTGGGTACCAGACCTTAAACAAGAGGAGGGGGTTGAGATTTCAGGAGACAGATGCCATGACTCCGGTGAACATGGGCATGCCCCGGGGCAGGTGACAGTTGTTGAGTGATAGTTTCCTGGTGAGATTGGCTAATCCTG
>NW_017728886.1:43395313-43468652 GCF_001723895.1 Crocodylus porosus
AATCAGAACTGACAGAGCCAGCTTTTCTTTATTTAGGGCTATACTGTGATCACAGGGAGGATTTCATATAGCAAGGGGAATCACCCACTTGTCTGTTTTGAAGGAATCCTCCTCCTCTCTAAGTTTTCAAGCATTTTTATACTTAAGACAGATAAAGAGAGAAAAAAAATATGACCTTGTATAAACTAAAACAAGTTTACTTAATTGGACATCTGTGCACAGGGTAATAAGACATGCAGGATTTCTTATCTCAAAACACATAACTGAAATAAGCAGTATTAGCACTTCTGGTCTCTGTCTGTTTTTCTAGTCAAGTAGGTCAGAAGCCAACTAAATTTACTCCTACAACCCGTACACCCAACTGGATTTGCCTCTGCATCTCATGTTTAGCCTTTACTCACTTGAGTTGTTGCTCTTCCTGGTTGACTTTTTTTCCCTTTTTCCATAATCCATATTATACTTAAATAAGTAGGCCTGTGCTCAATGCTGCTTTACCAGAACCAAGCCAATAACACAAAAAAAGGTCATTTATTCAAACCAAAACATATATTAGCTCTGGTCTTTAGGAACCTTTTCTTTTCTCCCTTCTCTTTCAGAAATCGTCATATTAATGAATGAGTCCTGACACAAATATTTACCCAGTTATTGAACATTTGTGTGTATGTGTAGATATCTTGAATGTTATGTGGGTTAAAAATTATCCAGTCTAACTAGAAATAATGCCATGTGACTTAAGTGAGCAAATTACAGGCCCAACAAGGAATTATTGATCGCAAATCCTCAAAACTGTTGGGATTGCTGAATCACTCTTGTATAAGATATTTTATCAAAGTTTAAAAGAAGAAAAAAATTAGTTAAAGTCAAAGACTGTGAATAATCTGTGAGGACAGATAAGGGAGAAACTAATGAAATAAATTGTTGGCTATGACTAATTAATCCAGCTCTTTTCCACTGACTGGAAGAAGCAGGGCTGCTCATTCACAGGAGATCTATAGCTGGTCTCCTCCTTCACAAGACTTTCTGTGCTGCTGATCCAAAGGCTGAAGGAAAAGGCCAGCAGGTTATTCTACAACATCTTTATTACAGAAGCAAATTTGGCATACTCTTACCAAATTGACATGTTGGTCTTAGTCATTTTTCTAGCAATGGCTAGAATTGATACTGGGCACATCTACCAGTTGTTACTGCGCCAGCATTTGGTACTTGCTTTTGGAAGTACTAAATAACAGTGCAATAACAGCTGTTTTTGCACCATCCCAGCAGCGCATGGTTATTTTTAGATGCTACATTGCCATGGTGATGTGCTATAATGAGGTAGCTTATCACTATAGCGACACAGCACTGGTGTCACTGTTTGTCCCCAATGACAGTACATCACCATGGTGTGTTATGGCAATGTAGTGTCTATCACATGTAGATGTGCCTACTATGGTTAATCTATCCTAATGACCCTGCTCATGCTGAGCTGAGCAAAGATGCATCAGTTCTTGTGTATGTATATTTGTATAAATATCTTGCCATGAAAGATGCATTTCAGTGTTCAGTGTGTTATACTGACCTCTTCCTTCATAGCTCATTAGCTTGGTTAATGGTATAAATGGCAACAATTCTGCCCTAGGGAGTTTGATCCTGTTGTCATAAAGTCAATAACAAAGAATCCATTAACTGCAGTGGGAGATGTCTCAAAGCAGTCAGCTGAAAATCTTTCACAAGTTTTGTTCCTTGGAAAATGACATTTTTACAAAATAAAAATGTTTTTGAAATTTTATGTGCTTTGCTGAAATTCCCAAATGAAAAAAATCCGGGAAAAAATGCTCATTTAGGATTTTTTTTAAATTAGTGCCATAATGAAGTTTCTACTTAAAATGGATTCTCCTGATATGCTTTTACATTTAAATCATTGTATGTCACAACATATCAGTAGTAGTAATTCATCTGACATGTTAGGTAGAAGGGATGTCAAACTTACCCTGTGTCTAGGGCTGGATCCAGATCGTGGGACAAGCTGCTGCGGCAGTAGGAGTGGTGAGTCAAGCAGTGGCTGCTTCAGGACCAGTGATGGTAGACAGCCAAGTGGCCTGGTGACTAACAGAGCTGTGTTGGCACAACCTTTTCTCACCTCGCCCCTGCTGCCAGCCATATCCAACAGGACCTAGATTCTGTGGCTGGTTCTGTCTCCTGTTAACTCTGTCCTCAAATTGCCTGGCCCACTAGGATCCCTATGAGCCAAATCTATCTTGCAGCACATATGTTTGATACCCCAGTCATATAGCATATTGGATAATGTCTTTACAGTCACTTCTACAACTGACATTCATAATATGCCATATCCTACTATGACACTAAGAAAAATATTCCTTTATTTCAACATATATTTTATTATACATTAAGCCTTAAGGGCAATTGCTATTTAGTATTGATTGAGACATCTTTATATTTTGAGATCGCAGTTATGTTTGCAATGAAAAACACTGACAACACTGCCTTGAAAAGTTAAACTAATGCCTTCCTATCTGTACCAGAAATGTCTTTTTCAGTACATTACAGTTGTGTTGCTAATGGTGCCTCACAGTAACCTTGTGATCAAATGAAATTTCCCAAAACAAAAATCATTCAGAAATCCTATTTCGCAAGAAATTTCACATTTTTCTTTCTGCTGTTAAAGAAAGAATTCAGAATTGGAATATTCCTCACAAAATAGCCATTCTGAGTTTTGACCAGGTCTATTCTTTCCCCCACATCCTAGTGGTTGGCCTTTATTGACTTAAATGTGAATTCCACGTGGCATGGCACGGTAGAATTTGAGCCAAACTGGAGGATATTAGGAGTTAAGATTGGGTGCGTCTACACGTGCATTAACATGTTTTAGTTAATGTGCATTCAATCTAGTACCTCCTTTGTGAGGTACTAGGAAAATGTGCATTAGCCTGTCTTAATAAGCATTCACTAAAGAGCATGGGCATTTATACATGTGCTCTGGGAGATGGAGGGTGGGGGGTACACTTTAATTAGTGCAGGTCTGAGAGTGGCCAGAGCATCATAGGTATCAGTGTCCCTGCACTGAAAAACGGCAGTATGATGTTCTGAACTCAAGCTCGTTGAATGAGCAGACTCCAAAAGAGTTTATTGAATCTGTTCCAACGTGCTGAAATTGCAGTGCATCAGAGCAGCCTCCCTGCATGTGTATAGGTGTCCAGTGGTTTTTTAATGATGGTTTAATGCACATTAGTCTATTTTAAGTCACATTAACTAAAGAGCACCATTTTTTGTGATTCTTTAATGCTCACTAAAATAGGATAATGTGCATTAAAGCACACATGTAGATGTGCCCAGAGTTCAGCTTTGCTGCTTCAGTGAGGATTATATATTATTCTCTTTAATTTGTATATGTAATGCTTTTTCATTTAAATCATTTAACAGGGTTTCAGACTGAAACAGATACCAAAATACGGTTAAATAATTTGCTTTTTGATATGGTCATCAGAGTGTTTAGCTATCAATGAATAAAGAGCTGCAGAATTCTAATTAACTAATGCTAGGAAGCTGATTGCTAACATTCTGATTAGCCTCTTTATTCAAAATAAAATTGGCCTTATTTTCCTTTGAACAGGTGCAATTTGTTCATGTTTATAGAGCGTGGCAGTGGGGGATGAGGAAAAGTTTTAATATACAGGCATTGTATACAAATGCCATAGCAAAGCCTTATGCTATACAAAAGATGCTTATACTTCCTAATGTTTAAACTCCTGGAAGATATTTGAAACTAACATACAGTCTTTTATAATGTTGACAAAGTGAAATTGTGAAGCTATGAAGACCAGGTAAATTAAAGCCAGTGGAGATATTTAGACTGAGGGCTAAGGTGTGTGAAAAGGGTGTTGGCATTCATCTTCTAAAGTAATAATTTTTATAATTGAGCCATTGAAATTAGGGCCTGATCCTAGACCTCATAAATGGTAAGAAGGGGATATATTGCTACATGGCAAATAGAATTATGGCTAACACTAGGAGCAAGCTGAATACAAGACCACATTATTTGTTAGGATAAACTAAACATAACTCTTTTCCAGGAGAGTACTCTGTCATTCTGGTTCTTGACTATATGTAATGCATGAACTTTTTAAAAAAGGTTGTTTTACTAAATTACATGTGAAACACAACTAGTGACATATCCTTTGTGCCTACAAGTTCACTTCATTTTATGCACCTGCCAAATTGTCAATGTTCCACAGATTTTTTTTTCTGATTGCAAACTCATCATTCCATTGTAAGAGCTAGAGCTTTTGACAGCTGAGTAGGAGAAGGATCTGGTGGTTAGTACCTGGGAAGGCATAGGATGTATGCTTATGATGTTTAGTACATTGGAACTCTTGGTCCTGGGAAGCAATATAACTTTTCTCTCCATGTCCTTTGCAGCAGGTAAAGAGAGGGCTTGGAAATGAGCACTATGAGGTCTCCTACCATGACAACTAATTGTCCCAGTGGTCAATATCCACCCACAGCAAACTGCACGTCATCACCTGGCTTCGGGTTTGACAAACCATTGAGGTGAACAGGAACAATTTGTGTGTGTTAGAGCTGTTTTAGGCTGCCTCCTAGCATACTGATGAACATGAGATTTGTTATTTTTCTTTTATTCACATCATTTGAAAGGTTTTCTGCACAACCATAAGGCTGTCTCCCCACTCCAACTTAATGAGAGTTCTGAAAAAAAATCCATGGCAAGGGATACCACAATAAATTGTAATTAATATGGAGCACTAATTATCCTGCTATATAACTCTTAACAACCCCAAATTACAGTGGGTCATATTCTATTCTGGGAAGAGAAGGGGTTACAGTTTAGAGTGGGATGAATTAGAAAAAAATCTTTACATATTTATTTTATTAAAGTATGTGTAGGTTGAGAATGGAAAAACAAACAAAAGTATGAGACATGCTTACTACTTCGGTACTCAATACTTCCATGTTCTAAGCTTGGGGCAGAAGTTGCACATAAACTGGTTTAAGTGATCAGAAACTGGTTGAAACTTGTAACAGAACAGAAGATCAGTGCACACAAGCCAGTTTCAAGATGGCTGAAAGTGGTTAAGGTAAACCTGGTTGACTGTAGCATCAGACTTTGAGCCAAACTGGGTTATGAAACTTCTGTCCCAGACACCTTCCTGGTTCAAGTGAAATCACAGTTGTCCAGCATGCTTTCCAGCATTGAGCTGGGCTGTATTGTCTGCTCCAGAGAGCAAGGCTGGCCCTGCCCCTCTGCTCCCTAGCTGGAGCAGTGAGGGCTAGCTAACAAGGAGTGGGGGGACAAGCCTGGCTGGGGATACAGCCCAGTCTACAAGGGGAGGGAATGCCCCCTCAGCAAACCCTGGCAGGGGTCTGGGGCCAGGGAGTGGGGTTAAAACACCCCTTCCCCATCTCAAACTTACTGCTGGCTGCAACTGTGGACTACAAATCCCAGAGGCACCTAGAAGCAGGAAGAGGATGTAATGAGCACACCTGCAGAATCCTGTTGCTGTAATACTGGACTGCAGATCCCAGAGACCTTGGCGGCAGCAGGAAGAGGAAGTGAGCACACAGCTACAGACTTGTGCTTTAGTGTCCCTGGCTTCTGGCCTGAGCTACTGTAGGCATGTGGCTGCATTTCCAGAATCAAAGGTAAATATCTGTTCACTTCTGTTTCAATTTAGTCTGTGCAGCTTAGACTAACCTGCAAAGATGAAACCAATTCAGCCTCAGGCTTTTTGACTGTACCTAGCCCCAGTGGTTTCCTGGTGTACATATTAGTTTTGGAAATAAGTGATTACTGAATCAGAAGACAAAAATACTAAATACCTGTTTATACATAGAGTGTAATCACTTGGAAAAGGAAAGCTAGCTGTCACCATACAACTTGTAATCAGGAAAACTTAAAGCACAGCTAAGGATAAACACTTTCCATAGAGATTAATTTGTATGGTCTGGCTTCCAAATACATTCAATATAGAAATGTCATTGTGGATAGAAAAGAACATAGAAAGATATAGTAGCTTGCTAGATGTTTGTTATGCTTTTGACTTATACCACTCTACAAATAAGAACTCCAATTTTATGAGGTGTTCTAAAACGGAAGAAAGTTGGAATATAACAAATTGAATTTCACTTCCCATGCAAATAACTTTAACATCAAGGTTTCCATGAACAAAAAACATAAATCCAGTTTATGTTTTGACACTTTAAAGATTGTAATATGAATGGGTGCTAGCTTCAGGATCCATCCATTTTGGGTTTAGAATCTTCCATGTTTAGAATTATTTGGCTAGACAGACTTTTTTATTCATTTTGATTCTTCTCCTCTACTTCCATACAATAGCACTTTACTTCTGTTGATTTCAAGGTAATTTATGAAAGGAAGTTACTACCATTCTACCCATTACCAGATAGGAATATTGAGTCACAGACAGTTAAAGTAATATGCCCAAAGTCAACCAGCAAACCAATAGCAAAGATTGGAAAAGAACCTAGATTTCCTGACTCCCTTTCTCATAGGGGTTCAGATTTTAAAGTACAGAGCAGTCTGTGGGAAGACAAAGCCAGGCTTCTAGGCAGCCTTCTAAGCTATATGACAATAGCATGCTTCTGCCATTTCTATGTGGAATCACTTCAGGGGGGGATTGTTAATAAGGTGTCCTGTCCCAACAGTCAGCCCTGTTGTGAGAGCCCCCAGATGTGGGGCATTTGGGTAGGTGGGGAGTGTCTTAGAATCTAGAAGCTTAAAAGCTCCCAGAAGAGCAAAAGCAAGCTGTGAGATGAACTTCTTGCTGCAAGTAGGAGTGAGGTTGCTGGGCTGGCAGAAAGGTTTAGTCTTGTTTGTGTGCCTGTTTCTTGTTTAAAGGTTGCTTTATTTGGGGGGACCAACTGAGGAGATCCTCGGAGCAAAATCTATCAGCAGCAGCTAGCAGGCTATTTACTCTGCTTGTGGGGATCTTTAAGGAGTTACCTTTAAAACAAAAAATTGCGAAGCCCTTTCAGGGGCTTTGATTGTGGTTGTGGGGACTGCGAGCCCTGGAGCACAGTGCAGCTACAGAGTGCATTTTAAATGAGACCAGAAATCCACAAATGTCAGCATATTTTTTCTGAACAGAAATATTTCTGACATTTAAGGAATTGTGGAAAAAAAGCATTTGCTTTGGTTCTTATCCCCGGTGGGCAATGGCTGAGACTAGTAAACATATATCTTTTATAGAGTCCTGAAACATAAGTTCTTTGGATCTGGCATTCTGTTTGAATTTTAGAACCAGATCCAACGTTATGACTGCCTCAGTTCTGTTGGGATAATTGGGATCTACCATGAATTAGATAATAAATATTACTTAAGTAGATTTCAAAAATATATTATTTAGTATTTACTTATTTAATGTTAAGACAGAACTAGCCCTGGTAGTGAGATTTAGAATAAAATCTTGAAGTTGTTTTTTAAGTTAAAAACTACGTTCAATTATTTATCACACATTCCACATTGAAGTTACCTGGAGTAGCCAAAGATAGTTTGATCTGCCCTTACAGTCAAAAATGTAAGCACTTGTGACAAGATCCTGAGCCCTTACACCAATTGAAAAATCATGTGGTGTATTCATGTGGTCTATTAACAGCCACCTTGTAAAGAGAAAGCACAATGACTTCATGGTTATTTTTAAGTGAACAACTAACTAGAGAGGATATCTGGATTAAATAACCCCTAATTCCCATTTTACCAGGAAATAAAAGAGGCTTTAAAATTTATTTTGTGGGTCTCTAGGCTTCCAAAATAATAAAGGTCATGCTCATATTTCTAAAGGGATATAATTAAAAGTTAAATATGATAATTAATTATATAATATCAATTTAACAAAATGATTACATTATAATAGTGTCAAAAATTTCCATTTATTTCTGAAGAACTTTCTTTCTGGCAAGCTAAACTCTATCCAGATATCTAGCACCCCAGCCACCTTTTTGTTTGCTTGAAACTATACAGAAAGCACATGATGATGGAGTTTAACAGGACTTTTTAGTTATTTGGTAGTCATTGCTGGATGTGTTTAGGACTGATCAAATACCAGTATTTAAAGAGGAACATTTTACCTCCTCTTCAAACAAAATATTCTGCAGTATGCGATTATACCTAGATGTTACATACCTAGACTGCCAAAAGGCTTTTGATCTAGTATCCCACAATATACTTGTGGAAAAGCTGGAAGATTGTAGGCTCAGCTGCTCGATGGTTCAGTGGGTGGGAAACTGGCTACAGGGTAGGACCCAGAGTTCTTATGAATGGATCTGTGTCATCCTGGTGCAAAGTGGCCAGTGGTGTCTCTCAGGGGTCTGTGCTTGCACTGGTGCTTTTCAACATCTTTATCAGTGGTTTGGATGGGGAAGTGAAAAGCTTGCTGGCCAAATTTGTGGATGACACCAAGTTATGGGGCAGTGTGGCCATGCCAGAAGATGGGTTGCAGATACAGGCAGACCTGGACAAGGTAGAGTTGGGCAGACTGGAACCAGATGAAATTTAATACTTCCAAATGTAAGGTGCTCCATCTGGGGGCAAATAACCATCAATATACATAAAGGCTCAGAGGTGACAGTCTGATTTGTACAACAGTCGAAAAGGGCCTATGGGTAATGGACTATCGCATGAACATGAACTGTCAGTGCAATACGGTGGCCCGCAGGGCAAATAATATGCTGGCTTACATTAACTGATGCATCTTGTGTAAAACTAAGGAAGTGATACTCCCACTATACTCCACACTGGTGAGACCGCAGTTGGAGTGCTGCATCCAGTTCTGGGTACCACACTTCAGTAAAGTCATGGAAAGACTTGAGAGGGTCCAGAAAAGAGCTACGCATATGATCAGGGACTTGCAAGGCAAGCTATACGAGGAAAGGCTGAGGAACCTGGGTCTCTAGCCTAAAGAGGAGAAGGTTGAGAGGTGACTTGATGGCGGCTTACTGCTATATCAGAGGAGTGCATCAGGAGCTCGGTGCACAACTGTTCACTAGGGCACCCCTAAGGAAGACCAGGATCAGTGGATATAAACTCCTGGAAGGATGTTTCAGGCTGAATACCAGGAAAAATCCCTTCACAGTCAGGGTGTCCAGACTGTGGAATAAATTCCCTCCAGAGGTGGTGCAGTCACCTACCCTGGAGGTTTTCAAGAGGAGACTGGACCTTGCTGGGGTCACTTGACCCCAGTTGTTTTCCTGCCTAAAGCAGAGGGGTTGGACCCAATGATTTGCAAGGAACCTTCCATCCCCTAACAATCTCTGAATCTATGAAAGGGCTTGCTTTTCTTTTATTTGAGATGCTGATACAAGCAAAAATTCCCCAAAGTTATGATGAGCTAATAAGAAGCTGTTCCAATAATGCAATACTTTCAATATCGTGTTCAATTGGTTGAGATGTTGTCAGAATATCCTACTGGAAAGCGATTAGTTTAGAGAACTCCACTTGAAAAATCATAAAATTGTGTTTGTAATTCATGTTGTTCAATCCTTGTTCAGCAAGAGTTAAAGCTGTTATTGTTTTGAGTTTTGTTTTTGCTTTTAAATAAGTTCCAGGGCTTGATTTCCGCCCCCCCCCAATAAATAAATAAATAAAATCATCCTGTCCTCTATTGGGAAATAGTCAGTGAGTCCTATTGTTGTTGCTTATAGTGGAAAAGTTCATCCATCTTGAAAGTACGTTGGTAAAAACTTGCAGAAAAAAAGTTGTGAAGATTACAGGCCAAACTCTCCTTTAGCTGTTGTGTGTGTGATGAACTGAATTTTAATAGGGATATTATCCACAAAAAGTATCATTTTGTAAAAGCTACAAATAACTAGCAACATGGACAGAACTCTATACTAAACTGTGTTCAAAGACATGATGCTCTCCAGATAATACAAAATATGTTATTATTTTAGATGAGGTTTCACTGTATGCCATAAATAAAAACATTACTGCTTTTTCTGACCATTATTACAATCTAGAGAAGGCAAAGCCAGTTGCAGGTTGAGTGAAGAGGGATTTTTGTGATCATGGTAAGATTGGCACGTGCAGTTTCAACAGCTATAAAAATTGGACTCCTGAGGCAGCTTGCAAGCCTGTAGATTTGCTCTAAAACTTGTTCCTGCATCAGTGAAAATGGGTCTGTTTAATAACTTCAGCTGAAGCCACTGCTTATAAGGAAAAAGTGAAAAAAGGAGATCTGGGACTTTTCCACATTTCCGGCATATAGTTTACACATAACTCTTCCAGCATCCTTTATTACTGCTTGTTATTTTTACAACTACAGCCAGAAACAAAGTGTTGTATTCAGATAGTAAATGCCGTCCCTTCCCCCCCTCCCCCCAAAAGTGTACAATCAAAGTTCCTTATTGGAGAAGGTTTGTTTCTCCCTCATTTACCCAGAGTCTTCAGCTTCTATCATCTACATGTCTCACTAGTCAGCAGAAGGTCTGGCTGTATAGCACAGTGACCTGACCTTGTTCTTTTAGTAGTATGGCTCCAATGGGGAGTCCTTGCCCAGAGTAATTTACCTGGCACTATCCCTGTGACTTGTATGCAAATACTTCTACTGTGCTGAGGGGCCTGCAAAAACTTAACAGGGTCTCAGCTGGTATTATTTTATTGCAAGTTTTATTTAAAGCTACCAAGGGGATCCTTCTAACCCCGCTGAGGCAAGAAGGGTACAGTGCTGCAGATGATGGTACTTTTCTGTTGTGTGCCCATTGCCAAAATCTGAGATTATTCTGGTTCCACCCATGCACATGGGGAACAATTTGAGCCAATGTTTTTGAAATTCTTCCTCTTTCTTATTCAAATATTTGGATGGGAGGAGAGACCTACATTCTTGTCCCTTCTCCGTGGACTATTTATGCATATGATATTAAATGATTCTTGCAGCAGACCTATACTGCTACCTAGTGTGCCCACAGGTGGTGGATAGAGGAATAACCTTCAGGGAAGATTAGATGTGAAGCTGTTAAGCAGAGCTAACTCTGAACTCTGATGACTAAGCAGTCATGGACCAAGCAGTGGCAGCACCCCTAGGATGTGGTCAGTTGCAATGCTTTCCCTTCTGAAAAACCACATATATCATTTGATGGTGCTGTGCCATGGCAAGTACATGTCACCACTATAATAAGCCTGCCTAGCCCTCTGCCATGGGTGTACAAGTCCTCAGTGGTGGAGCAGACAGAAGATGTTAGAATCTCAATGGCTGTGAAGGCAGACAAAGGCTGCAGCAGAAGATCTCCAATTGTCTTGGCTTCCTTGCCACTGGATTAAGGTCCATTCTGTCAAGAACTGTGTGGAAGCTGATGTGCAGCAATTTCTCCACAATAAAATAAAATCACACACAGATGTCTTCCATGAAAACAGCTTCTCCAGCACATTTTTCAAGCCCCCTGACAACTGGCTGGTGCTAACAGGAGCAGGATTGTGAGGTTTGGAAGCTCCATGAACTGGCATGAAGGCAGCGGTTACAAGAAGGTCATCTAGCACTTGGATGAGGCAGGAGTGCTATTTGGAAACTGTAATTGCAACTGGGGAGCCCTTTTCAGGATCCACTTTACTCACCTCACATGGAGAGAGGGCTACAAAAGGTACTGAAAACATAGCCTTCCTTCTTCCTGGCTGTATAACCACATCCAGTGGGATCACCTTTACTGTAGTTGAAATCAGCAAAGGCACCCAACCCATTTTCAGACCTGGAACATTAGGACTGTCATGGAAAATCCTAATAGTGAACACCCAGAGTGCCACTCTACACTCATGGCTCAAGAACTCAGTTAAAACAACATTGAAGTCACTATACTGAGCGAGACCCAATGAGCAGGAAATGGACAGCTCAAAGAACATTAAGGTGGTGATACTTTCTTCTGGAAGGGTAAACAGGAAGGAGAACACAGGCTTCATGAGGCTGGTTTTGCCATCAAGAATGAATATAAATCAACTCAATGAGTTCCCTGTCAGATTTAATGAGAACCTCATGACTCTCCATCTTAAACTGGTAGGGAGCCAATACACCACTGTCATCAGTGTATATGACCTGACTCTTGACACCACTGATAAAACCAAGGAAGAATTCTATGCCAGTCCTGACCAAATACTTTCTGATAATTCAGACAGAGACTGACTACTTCTTGGTGATTTCAATGCCAGAGTCAAAAGGGACTGTACCTTCTTGAACAGAACCATCAAGGAGTAGGGAAAGGTCAACTCCAACGGCACCCTTCTGTTGACCAAATGCACAGAACATGGGATCACCATCACCAACATCCTGTTCTGCCATAAAAACAGGCACAGGACATCATGGCAACACCAGTAGTCTAAGCATTGGCACCTGATTGATTATGTCATTGTTCATGCCCAGGATCGAAAAGATGTCCTCATTGCACAAGCTATGCTAGGAGCTAATGATTGCTGGACCAATCACTTACTCAGCCACTTAGTTATGTCACTCAGACTGGCTCCTAAACAACAGCTACAGCAGAAGCAATGCTGACAGAAGATCAACATTGAAGAACTCAAGTACCCAGTCAAGTGACCTCAAAAACTGGTGTATTTCAAGCAACAATGGGAGAATGTCAGCAGTGCTTGGCGTGCTTTCAAGTCCACTGTCTTCGGTGCCTGTGAAGAGACGCTTGGATTCTCTACCAAGAAAGATCAAGACTGGTTTGATGGGAATGACTGGGAGAGCCAAGAGTTGATCGACCACAAACACAAGCCCTTTTGTGTTGGCAGGATAATACCAACTCCAAGCAAAAGAAATTGAATTACCAACAAGCCAAGGCAGAGGTCCAGAGGAAGAACCATGATAAAAAGAACAGGTTGTGGAAAGACAAAGTGAAGGACACTCAGTATCTTGCTGACAACCACGTTATGCATGGTTTTTTCAATGTCACCAAAGCCATCGGCAGTCTGAGTACTCAGGGACCAACCCCCTTGAGACCTAAGGATAAGCCCTGATCAAGGAAAGGGAGCCTTCAATGCCCGTTGGAAGGACCATCGATGCTCGATTTAAGGAGTCTCCTTAATTGAGACTCTGTTGTTGATTTGAGTTTTCTCAACTCCATCCTGCAACACCCAGTCAAAGATAATCTCAGAATCTCTCAAAACCTTGGTGAGGTGAGGAAAGCCCTCAAGCAGATGAAGAACAACAAAGCATTTGGAGCTAATGGAATCCCTACCAAAATCTTCAAGCAGGGGGAGAGAGAAGCTCACATCACAGCTCCATGGCCTCATCTTAAGGCTTTGGAATGATGAGGAAATCCCAGATGACCTCATATATGCCATGGTATTGACAGGCTTCAAGAAAGGAGACAGGTCTGACTGGAAATTGCAGAGGGATTCTGCAAGAGTCTTCTGCAAGAATCTCAGTACTTTGAAACCTTATGACAACAACATGGGTTGGAAAAGCAGAAGTGGCAAAAGCAGTATGTCGCAAACTGAATTAAGAATCCAGAGCCACCCATCCCACACAGAAATATATGCTCTGTTGCAGCAGAGCAGTTGATCCCAGATTGGACTTGTCAGCCATCTCTGGACCCACAGATAAGTCAATCATCCTTGACTGTGAGGGATTGCTGAAGGAAGGATTAAATGATTGCATAAAAATTGGCACAATCCTAGGAGTGGTAACCGGAATACAGGACTACCCCTTCTCTCCTATGAGGTACCCAGATCACTAGGGTAGTGTCAGGCTCCCTGTCACAAGCTCTCCTGTTCTCTGGCTCCATGAATTTTGTTTTCTTTTCTGCACAGTGGCCAGCTTTAGCAGGACGACTATCCAAATGCCCCTCCCTTATTCCATTTGAACATAGCTTATTGTCTGCTGGTTAAGGCATTTTTCAGGGCTTGGGGTCAGTCAGAGCTGCAGCCACCATTCCCCCATTGGTACTGAAATCTAAGATGGGGGACTTTCCCCCTCATATTGAATGGGACAAAAAAATTTTCTTGGATTTGAGTAAATAAAGTTAATAACTCATCTTCACAGCATGCCGTTGACATGGCTAAATGGAATTACCCAATTTTACAGAGGGGAAAACTGAAACCAAGTGCCATGTCTAGGAACATATAGTACCTCAGTAGTAGAGGCTCTGGAATATTTTCTTCTCATCTTCATGTATTTCTTGGTCCTTCTGCTTCTGTTGTTGATTAACAATGGTCTTGAACCAATAATTATATTTAACCAGATAGCTAAAATAAAGATTATTAGGGACCTCCATGCAAAACTAAAATGAACCCTGAAAATTTGAATGTGCAAAAAGTTCAGCTAATGTGTTGGGGGTGGGAAAGGGCTGTGCATCTGTGTGTTGTGAATAGAATAGCTAAATATATTTCCTAGTTTGTATATGGAAAAGAAACAGAATTATCAAAATGCTGCAGTAAAGGTCCTTTCTATGTTAAGAATTCTGCTTTGCACCTGTGGAGTGTGATCCACCCACAGAGCCTTTTATAATCATTAATTGCCCTACTATCATACTGCTGTGAAATGTTAAAAAGCCAGCTCCAGAAAAGTACATTAGACACCTAAAGTCTGCAATCCAAGACAATCCAGGATAAGGCAGTTGCCAAAACCTGCAAGGTTCTTCCCTTTCTGATCTGAAAGTTGCCCAAGTTTCTGCAGCTCTGTCTTCTCCACATGCCAAGAACTGCAGAAACTTGATCAACTAGGCACTTTATTCTTAAGCCCATTTGGATGTAGAAAACAGGTGGAATGATGCCTCCATCCTCTGGAGGGCTTAACTTGCTAAATATGCCTTGAGCAGGCCAACAGAGTTTAGCACAAAACATGACTGCCACAAGCACTTCCATTCAAAATCACATAATGGTGCTGCCATCCACCTTTTTATACACATGTGGGCAAAGGCTCTGGGGCAGGCCTTAAAAGAGGGTTTACAACCTTGTTTTGAGTTAGCCCCATATTGAAATTTAAAGGTGTTTTCTGGAAGCTCACCTCCCATGCCTGTTGAAGAGGCATTTGAGTCCTAGTTTGATCATGCTACTGATATGTTAGAGCAGTGACAGGTGTCTGAGGAACAGAACCAGTGCCACTTAATGGAGAGGGTCAGGAGTCTAGTATTTGATTTGGTTCAGGATTTAAAAAACAATGATCCTAGGGTCACTGCTAAGGACCCTGACTTATGAAGAGAGGCTGAGGAAGCGGGGCTTATTTAGTCTGGAGAAGAGAAGACTGAGAGGCATTGGCGATGCGTAGGGGGTGCACAGAGGTGCACATGCACCCCCTGAGATTGGTGGTGCACCACCTGACAGAAGCGCTGCTGGCAGCGCCTGCAGGCAATCGCCACTCACCACGCCCCTCCCTCTCACTGCTGACACCACCAGCTGCGCCTGTGGGTAGTTGCTGATCGCTGCTGGCTGCTGCTGACAATGCCGGTGGTGTCTGCAGGTGGTTGGTGACCACCAGTTGGCATTCACCACCCGGAACCGCCACCACTGTGGCCACCTGCAGGAGCTCGCCACCGCCACCACCTGTGGTCGGTTGTCATGCTCCCCCAGCCTCCAGGGGCACGTGTCATTCGTGCTGAGATGGGAGTGAATAACAGCCTTCGACTACCTGAAGGGTGGTTCAAAAGAGGATGCAGCTAGACTGTTCTCAATGGTAGCAGATGCCAGAACAAGGAGCAATGGTTGAAAGTTGCAATAGGAGAAGTTTAGGTTATCTATCAGGAAGAACTTTCTCACTAGTGAGGTAGTAAAGCACTGGAACAGGCTACCCAGAGAAGTTGTGGAATCTCCATCTGTAGCAGGAGGAGTTCAGCTCCTGCTACTTTATGAGCAGGCAGGTTATGGCTGAGGCAGGCTGCAAGTGCAGCAGGAAGGCAGTTGGGGACCATTCAGGAAAAGCAGCCTGCAGGCCTTATTTTGGAGCCATCTGGTGCAGAAGGAGGGGGGACTTAGTGATGGATCAACTCAGGGCCTAGGCTTATATCCAGTCTAAGACCCTGGTGGCTGCTGAGGAAACATCTACTGAGCAGGATGACTGCAGCTCTGGAACACCATCAAAGAGAGTGCAGCTTGCATCAGTCTGGAGGTTTGGGAAGGAACTAAAGGGGTGCAGGAGGTTCCTGGGAATCCAGTGAGTGTGAAACCAGGGCCCAGGAAAGGGCTGAGTGCAAGATCTGATGAGGGGTCTGGGGCCTAGAAAAAGGCTGAGAGTGTGGGACCTGAATAAGTGTCCAGAGGACCTATTGAGAGGTCCAGGTGAGCTCAAAGGGGCCCAGAGGTGAGAGCAAGGGACAAGGAATGGGGCGGCAAGCCCATGGCCCAGGAGGGGCGTGTGACATCAGAGGCTCAGATTATGACACCTGAGAGCAGCCAGGAGAAGTGAAGTGTTCAGGCAGGACACCATAGCCCTAGGGGCTGAGTCCATAACACCTGGGAGTAACCAGGGAAGCAAAGTGCCTGGGTAGTACAGCTAGGCCCTAGGGACTCAGGCCAGAACCCAGGATGTGTTCTGGGTAAGACTGAAAACTGTACCCTACTGGGGGTTTGTGGTCACAGTGGTGGGGCTGCTTGTAGCAAGGTAGCCCCTAGAAAGTGCCACTGGTGGCAAACCCCAGAGAAGGGCAAATATGGGGCATCTGAAAACCCCAATCCCTGCTGCCTTGTTAGCTACCCCTTGGCAGGGAAAGGCTAGGGGAACACACCACAACATAAAAGCAAGGGATGGAGGTTTTTAGTGGAAAAGGGTGATCTAGTTGGGGATGGTTTTGCTTTGAGCAGGGGGTTGGACTAGATGAGCTCCTGAGGTCCCTTCCAACCCTAATTTTCTATGACACTGTTTTTATGACTGTCGTACTCTAGACATTTTGTTTGGCAGTGCAGAGGATGCACAAGATCTGTATTTTAGATTCTGTAATAACAGCCAAAACAAAGGCAAGAAGATGGTGGCTTAAATATTGTAGCTGGAAAAAAATCTGTTATAGAGAGCAGTAGCTAAAGGAGGTGAAAGCTATGAGTGAGTTGACCATGCTTGACTTGAACAGATATTGAGGGGGGTGGTATATAATTACATGATGATAGTTAAACTTAGGTTTGCAGAAGGACAAGGGAATCCACCTGTTTCAGTCAGCTGATTAAAGAGGTCCATAAGGAAGAGGAAAGAGGCCATTAGGAAAGGGAGGTTTTTGAACTCGTGGGTAGCATAGCACCTTCAAGGGTTCCTCAGGCTCTGTAAGTACACTAAGCCTTTCGCCACATGTTAGGGCTGTAACAGAGAAGGTAGGTGCATTACAAATTGCCACACACTCTGCAGGCCCCAATGTACCAAACACTGCAAAGAGAGTTAATGTTAAATTGCTATGGCAAAGGGTAGGCAGTCCGTGGTCTGTTAGAGGTATGGATGTGAGCATCTAGCCACAAACTGCCAGAATGCAGAAAAACTCATGTTAGTATTTCCAAAGCTGAAGTCTAGTTGGAACAATGTCAGGAAACAGGGAGCAAACACACAGCTTTAAAGAACTAAACTGTTGAACCTTAACTGAAACCCAAAGCAGATCATAGAGTCACCAGCAAAACAACCCCTAAGTCTGAATCTGGCCCTTGTTCTTATCATCCAGTGCCTGGCAGAAGGTTTATATAATAAAGCACCACGATGAAAGGATTAGAACACTTGCCCAGGAATTAAGATGAACTCTAAGCCAGGGAGGGGCCAGAGCCAGTAAGTGCTTCATGCCCCAAGCTGGAGCCAAGACCCACCCAGTGCTAGAACTGAAATGGAGGTAAGTAGTCGGAGAAGGGAGGATGTGGGGGACAGGCAGCAGGGTGGGATCAAACCTAGAAAGATAGGTAGTGGGAAGCCAGCTGGGAGCAAGGTTCCCTCTAAGGTGCACGCGTGTGCGGCTGCACACAAGTAGAAGTCTGGCTGCGTGCACACTTTTTTTAGACCCTGCACCCACCGGGAGAGGAGCTGGGCTGTGGTGTGGGACACTTACTGAAGGTGAACTCCTCCCCAAGGCGAGGCGAAGGCAGGGGTTGGGGGCCTGGTATGGGCTCCACCGGCTCTGGGGAACTGCTCTGCTCCTCCGCTTCACCTTGGGAAATGAGGAGGCACATGGCGTCAGGGCTGGGGAGTGGAGCACTTCCCTGAAGCCCGTGGAGCAGTTCCCTGGAGCCAGCAGAGCCTGCACCAGCCCCAGCCTCCATCTCTGCCTTGCCTTACCTCAGGGAGGAGCCACTGCCTGCCCTGAGTGAGTTTCTGCTGGCTCTAGGGAACTGCTCCACTCCCCAGCCCTGACACCATGTGCATCCTCACTCCCTGAGACGATGCAGGGGAGTGGGGCAGTTCCCTGGAGCCAGTGGAGCCTGCGCCAGGCCCGTGGCCCCGAGGTCCCAGCCCTGCTGCCTGCCCCAGGTGAGGAGTGAGGAGTAAGTGTCCCGCACTACACCAAAGCAGCGCACTCATGAACCAAAGTGGCATGCTTATGGACCACTTTAGAGGGAACATTGCTTGGGAGGGGGGCAGGTGGTGGGAAGGACAGTGTCAGGGGGTGCAGACATCACGGAGAGGCAGGCAACAGGGAGGCACAGGCACAGGGAGGGGTGAGTGGTGGGGGCAAGGTGCAGGGAGGGCAGGAACTGCAAGAAAGCAGGCGGCGGAGGGGTGGGGGACAAGCAGAAGGAAGGCAGGTGCCAGGGGGGTACAAGCACTGTCAGAGTGGAGGGGGTGGGGGGGCAGGCACAGGGCACACAGTCAACGAGCAACTCACAAAGACACTCTCATGGACCCAGAGGAACAGACTTCTTCCTTTAGCTTCCTTTGTGCAAAAATGAAGTTTATTTTCTATCAATGGTGACTTGTTGCCATCTTTAATTTTTCCTGAGCCTGAGGAAGGGCACGTGTGCCCAAAGCCTTACAGAAAAAGATTTTTTTTTTTTTTTTTTGCAATTTCTTAGTTGGTCTAATAAAAGTTATCGTTTCTGAACCAAGGGTTCTAGAGTTTTGCATTTCTTCTTGTAAATAATACATTTCCATGAGACACTTGCAAGCCTTTAAATCCTTGTAAAAATGTATTTAACTCACATTATGGTTTCCAATCTGTGTACACAGCTAAGAAGTAAGCATCGTAAACTATTGTCACAGGGCTGAAAGGCCCCGAGAAGGCTGTACCCAGTAGATGTTTCTGAAGCGCAAGGATGAGGCATCTTTGGAAAGGTAACTAATGGAAAATTGCCAGCATGTTGGGACATCATTATTCTAGTAGAGCATGGCAGAAGAGATGCATGTGTGAGTGGTTACATAACAGGGTTAGTGTTGGTCACATAGCAGGTACCTTGTCAGGGTAAAGCTGAGGTACCTCTTCTGAGTGGATTTGATCAGGATGTTTTGACCAGATCTCCCAACATATGATAAGGTTTTTGCCAAATGTATATCCTGTAGTCTATGACACCGCCCAGTTTACTGTCTTATTGTGTCTTTTTACTAAAAGGTGTTGTACCGTACTGGCTCCAAGAACACATTTTGATCAAGTCCCCTCCCTTCATAAAAGAAGGCAAAACAAACAAGGCCTTCTCATTTATAAGTGCTTCAGGTATCAATTAAAATCAACTAATTGGCAACATTGAATGGTATATTGAGGTTTTCAAATTTGAAAAGGAGAGACAGGCAGAGGCAGTTAAAGGCACAAGTGAACACATTGATATTTTTGGTAAGAACCTTACTGTGGACGTTAAAGAAAGTTGTTTTATACAGTGAGTAAAGATGAAAGAGTAAAGGGAGAATAAATGTTTGATCTCTTCATTGAAAGAGCAGACCACAGCAAAGGAGAGAACTAAGGTTTCTAGAAAAACTAAATGTGCCATATGGTACAGTAATACACCAAAAAACTAACAAAGGGCAAAGGCATTGTCTCGGCAAGTATTTATAATGGCAGAAAGAATCAACTGGCAGGGTAATAGTGAAAACAGTGTTACAAGTCTTGGGATATAAATTATTAGGAAGAAGGCTAACAGTGTGAATGACACAGAGACAAAACTTAGATGAACTCTATGCTCGTTTTGGCCAGGGTAACATATTGTAGGATTAATATAGTGAGATGCGCCCCTTGTGTTTTCTTTGGTTCTAGTTGCAATTTTAATCTTTAGTTAAAATGGGAATTTCTGAGTGCTCTCCCAGTGGCCTCAGTATTACAGAAACATGTTTTTCTTGTATTCAGTAGTTATTGGCTAAACAGCAGTGGGATAATGTCTGTCCCACTGAGGACAGAACCCAGGATCTCATTTCTTTTAGGGCTGCACCAATACCGTTCAGTCACCCTTCCTCCAGTTTACTTGCTGCCTCCTCATAGCCCGCACATTTTCCCTTCCTGTCTGCCCACAGGAAAGAAATTTCTAGCAGCAAAAACAGCCATGCCACATATTTATTCATTAGCAAGCTAAAAATAAGTTAAAAATTATCAGCAGCTTCATCGTCTCCAGTTTTATATTCTTGGAAACATAGCAGTTATGGTAACCTTTCCATTTTTGAATTGGAAACCATTTATCTTCTGAAGTTTTATATCTTGATTAGAGCTGGTGAGAAATTGTCTGGGAACATTCTTCCACTGGAAAATGCTGATTTGGCAAAACTAAAGCATTCTGTATGAGTCCGTGGGTTTAGCTAAAACTGTCAAAGGAAACCAGGCTTCCCAGGCGCTCTGATTTTTCTCAATAGTTCATTAAGTGGGTTGCCACAGAACTATGGTTCCTGAAGGCTCTTGTTAAGATTGGGATCTCAGGAAGTCAGACCAGAAATTTTCAGAACTCAGGGATTATCCTAGAGAGAGGTGTGTCCTAGCAAGCAGAGTGGTGGATCTCCAGGGAACTAAGTTCTTGGGGTGCTTGTACATATGATGGAGGTTTAGTTCCCTAAATTGAAATGGTGGGTTTTTAATTGTGACTGACCCGACTGTTGCCCGAGCTGGGGCAGCAGGTGCCCACTAGCAGCCCACCTGCCATGGAGGGAAGGACCAGGCTCTCCAGCAACTCATGGGCCACTTGGCCCACCAGCAGCTTGCCTCCCTGGTCGTGACAGAGGCAGGCAGCCTCCACGTGGGGGGGGGGGGAAAGGATCAGACCCCTCGTCACTTCTGCCTTCAGCCTACCTCTCCCATGGGGCGGAGTGGGGAGAAGGTGGGAGCTGTCAAAAGGCTGCAATGTTACAGATAGCTACATTGCAAACTAAACTGCATGTAGATATGCTTTAGTTTGCAATGTAACAAACTCAGTTAAATAATTAAAAAACCCTATGTATGTACAGTGTAACACAAACTGCAAAAACGGCCAATTTTTGTCACGTGTACTAGTGCCCCTGGGGAGAATTAGGAAGCTGCACGCTGCTTAAAGAAAAACCTCAGTCAGCTAGAAGACCTTGTAGGCCTTGGCAGTAGGAAAGGTATAAAGGATACCTAGACCTGCAGGAAAGGTATTGGAGATTTAAAACCAGAGATGTATGCCACAAATGAGCTCCTCAAGGAAATCCTTTGGTAGCACCAATCATTGGATCTTAGGAGAAAGGGAGGAAACTGGGGGTTGGGAGAAGAGACCTGAAGAAGGTCAGGTGGAAGTTAGTCTCAGTGAAGCAGAAATCCACCTGCCAAAGGGGAGAGCCACTGCTAACCATATGAAAACTTGCAGTCAGGAAGACACTACAACTTAAAGAGAAAAAATGATAATTTTCTTTACCAGGCTGGAGGTCTGGAAATAATAGCATAAGTCCTAACCAGAGTGGGACTAAAATCTTCCTAATAGAAAAGATGGCCTTTCAAGTGGAACGACAGGGGTTTTCCAGCTGGGAATATCACTTGCTAATTCTGATGATTTCAGAGGACAAGATCCAATCAAAGAGCTAGCCTAGGTGAAGCACAAATATCTCTCCAAAAGATGTTGTTTATCCAAAAGATGTTGATATGAGTTTATCCCAGGAGGCCACAGGGAGGGCAGCTTAATTGGAAATTAAAAGCCTTATGTTTAACAGTGCTGAAAACCCAGTGCTGTTGCTTATCTTTAATGTGACCAACTGGCTTAAGTTGCAACATCTATCAGTTGTTCTGAATTGCAACACACTGGGGACTCTGGAGAATTTTGTTCACTTGCTAACCAAGAAGCCCACCCCTAACTGTAGGAGATGATGGAGGAAGGTAATGAAGACAAATAGGACCCTACTTTTAATGAAGGCAACTTGGGCAGGAACAGGTAGAATTTGACCTGAGGCCACAAAGGTTACAGAGTCGGGGGCCAGTCTGCTTTCTTGACTGCTTTCTTTAAAGGAAATAACCCACCTATAAGAAAGTACAGGCTGCTACACAGATGGATGCTGATAAAATGCTACAGGCTCATTGGGTCAGGGCTGGTCATAGATAAAGGAGGTGCCTTATTAGAGACTCTCTCATGAATAAAATAGGAAAACTGCAGGAATTCTAGAGAAGCCTCTGGCATCAAAACTTAACAGATGGTGTGAAGTCATGGATTTTGACTGATTGCTGGTAAGGGACTTACGTATACGAAACACGGCTTCCTCATAAATATAAAAGTTGAGGAGAGGAAAGCAGGAGCACAATTGGGCATGATGGTAAAAGGAACTAAAGCAAAACACTCTTTGTCAATATATGTTGACAGTGAGATAAACCTTCAGGATTCCTTCAGAGTTTTGGTTTTCATTTTGGAAAGTTTAGCTACCTTTTCCCCTTTTTAAGACTCTTAAAACTAGTTTACTCCTAAAGGATAATAGTAGCTTGAGCTTATTTTCAAATCTATGATGATATATGCAGATGTAAGTTGACACAGCCTCATGGTAATAAAAATGTGACTGCTGAAATTTATTGTAATAAAACCAGAAGGCAATGTATGGTCTAATGACAAGCTGTTAGTGAGTAGGTCATCTCCAGAATAAATCTGTTTGGACAGGGAATTGGTTTCTGTACTGCTTCCTTGATGAGCAGAATTTTAAATAAAAGTGTAACATCAGATACTTTTATAGGAATGATTGAGATACAAGGCATGACTAGGAAAGAGAGTTTGCCTCAGGCTTTAGTCATTAATCCAAAATTATTTGGGCAGATGTTACTATCTGTTTGGATGATAATTTAGGCAAAAGACTTATCATGGGGATAGAAATCTGAGTCTTGCTGTGTATTCTAAAACATTATGAAGTAATCTGTGCTAACTTTGATGCTCTGGCACCAAGCATTTCTGGGGAAACAAATTCAATTAAGCGGCCAGTCCAGTTTTTAATTGCTTACAAAGGCCTCCTGAATAGGTAGATTGATCATCATAACAAAATTGTTTCTAACTGGTTAGCTTTAAAAGACAGCAGAATATCTGCAAAACAATAGAAGGCTCCACAAGGGTGCTGGCACTGTAGGTCACATTGTAACATCATTGTCCCTGGTAGCAAAGTTAGGACTTCAGTTTATACCAGGGGTATCCAACCTTTTTGAATGTGGGGCTGGATCATGAACTTTTTATCACCCAGTGAGCCATATTCAAAGACCTCACAGGAAGTGGTATCACATCACCACCACCACCCCGGAAATGAAAGTACAGTGTATACTTTCGTTTCCTGTCGCAGCGCCTCGGGCCTCAGAAAACAGCTTGGAGGGCCACATGTTGGACAAGCTTGCTCTAAGCCTTGACCATTGAGCCACTCCTCCATGTGTTTTGATGGCACCTGACAGGCTTGACCCTCCTGTTGGCTACAGCCCCAGTTAAAGTGACAATGTATGCTGATGACCTGACTGTGCTTCTGTGAGTAGTGAGGGTGACATCCAGTCCCTGATTGTCACCTGGCCGATAAGCACACCTCCTCAGCCTATATCAAATAGGCTAAAAGCAATATTTCTCTAGGCCAACATTCACCCCCTAGACCTGACTGGAGGCCCTTCATGGTGCTATGATCATTTCCTAGACCTGTCAGCCTATCTGCCAAAGAACTGGGAAGGCCTCAGTGAACAGACTGAGATACAACTACAGTCATGGTGGTGGTGCTGGTGCCTGCCCATTCTTCTCCTACTGCAGCTGGATCCTGGTCATCAACAACCTGGCAGCTGCTACTCTGTGGCAAAGCTGTGCTTGCCTTAAACCTGCCAAAGACACTGCTCAAAAGGCTCTAGGATCTTCTAATGGACTTCTTCCAGAACAGGCATCATTGGCTCCAGCGGGTTGTCCTCTACCTGCCCATGAAAAAGGAACCTTGATCAACCCAGTGAGCAGGATGGCTATCTTCCTCCTGCAAGCTCTTCAGCACCTTCTTTTTGCTGGTGAACCCTTCCCCTGGAAATGGCTGGCCTTTGCTTTCCTGTTTTGGATGGCAGGCCTCAACCTCAAACAGGAAATTTTCCTCTGGGAATCACAATTTGCCTTGGGTGGGATGCCCTTCAACCTTCTGTTGAAGCCTTGCCCAGACCTGCTATGCCTTTTTCTAACTGAGATTCCAGGACACATGCCTGCCCTTTTTTACAGAGTTGCTGCAGGATCCCCTTTTCTATAACTGGCCTTGGAACAAAGGGCATGAAGCATTACTTCCAGGACCCTCTTTGTTTCCCCTTGGTCCAATTGCACTCCATTAAGCTGACCTACCTCCTTGATTCAGCCCAGTCCACCTGGCTCTTCTCAAAAATCCTGCCTGATTGGCTGTATCTGCACAGTCAGCAAGGCTTGGCTCCTCTTAGCTAAAGTGAAAGCTGCCCTCCCTGTGGATGTGTACGCTGCCCTGGAGGACATGAGCCTTGCCTCATGGCAGCTCACTCGACCCCCCCCCCCCCCCCACCACCACCACCTTCCTTGCTGCCTCTTTCTGTAGCCATTGACAGAGTGGTGGACCTGGGACCCTGCTGTCCCTCCCCATGCCCAATGATAACTGCATGTGGGAAGGAACTGCACACATGGGCAGTCGGAATGAATTGGCTTATGTCCTCATTGCCCACCTTGACACAACCTGGAGGCAACACCTAGCCACAGCAATGCCAGAGCAAGCCTGCCTGACCTGGTGCACCATATGCAAGCTGCCCATCACCAAGAGAATGGTGACCTCCAGTGGAAGTTGCTGTACGGAGCCCTGGCCATGGGCACTGTTGCCTAACACACAGATACAATGGCTTTGGCAGCCTGCCCTTTTCTGTGAGGTGGAGGAGACTCTTCCATGCCTTCTTAAGCTGCTCCCAGTTGTGGCCATTCTTTGCTACCCTCAATGTCCTCTTTGGTGTGCTGGACCTGGACTTCTCTGAGACTGTATACACTTTTACTATCTATACCAAGCCACCAAAGGGTGCATGATCTGCCTCACCAATTTCATGCTGAGCCAGGCCAAGATTGTAACCTGAAAAGCTACAGAAACTAGATCTTGGGGACCAGCTCCAATTGCACCCTTCAGTCTTTATGCTCCTTAGTCCAGGTACATGTTACATTTGAGTTTGGACACTTTGCTTTGAACAAAATGTGGAGAAGTTTGTGTCACCCTGGGCCATTGAGAGGATACTCTGCAAGGTGGAAGATGGACATCTGGTTCTAAATGTGTAACCCTATGAAGGACATAGGAGGAGAACAGAGGAGGGGCAAGGAGGGTTTCAATTTCTGGTGATATGGTGGTTTTGTTGATGACAAGTGTCATGCTTAGCCCCTGGGAAAGCTACCTGTTTTTTCTACTTTCACCTTTTTGTTTTTAGAATTTCTATTATAATGATTTGTAAGTAAAAATGACAAACAAAAAAAAACCCCCCAAAAGTCTCCCTCCCTCTCTCCTCTTCCCTCTACTCAGTCATCCAAGGTAATAAACTGTCTTAATCTTTTCTGGGGTGAACATTTCCTTCTTTTGCCTGGTCACATTTGAGCATCTCTTGTAGTTGGCTCAGAAGGCATTAATCTTTACCCTGATCAGAGCCCCAGATAGTTCAAGAAAACCTGCTGTGTGCCCTAAGAGGAAATATGAGTTGCTCATTTTTGGGAAACATCAGAATTGAACAATGCCAGGAATCTCATTGACATGCTCATAATTCACAACCTTGCATAACCTTAAAGCCTTAATATGTAAATGGAAATAGGGAAAAGTAAATGGAATCTAGTTAAAAATTCTTATATTTAAATTTGGCCAATAGGCATTTTAGAAATGAGGTGGAAACATGTTGCTGTATGCAGCTACAATTAAATTACAAAAGGCATTCAAGATCAACAATAGTGTATTCTGGTTGTTGTAAGGAGGCAGAGCCTGAAGCTTTCTTTCACTAAACAGTCTTGCAACTTCATAGATTTCTGGGGTGTGGGAGTGTAGCAAGGCACTGTGTGTGCCTGCAACTTTAAGGCCCTGGAGCCTGCAGCTGCCAGGTGCCTAATGAGGGTAGCCACTTTAGGTTCAGGGATGCCCATATAAACAGGGCAGTTTAGCTACAAGAGGCCAGGCAACAACACCATCTGGCTAGAGGGCTGCTGAGTTTCATTCGGAGGTAAGGTAGGAGCTGTAGGGGATGGTAGGAGGCTCCTGGTATGACCTAAAACTACACCCTGCCAGGATTGGGTGGCCCTCAGTGGCGTGGGAGCCTCCGAGGAAATGCCAGGCCAGTAATCACCCTGGTGAAAGGCAGGTTGGGGCACCTTAACCCCTAGCCCTCACCTTCGGATGGGTTGTATTCCATCAGAGACAGTCATGGGGGTTGCGTTTGTGACAGGCTGGCTGGCAGTGACCTAGCCCAGGGGTTTTGAAAGGGCAAAAGATGATTGGAGGGCTTGGGATTCCCTTTCCTCACCAATCTGGTAATGATTTGGCCCAGGGGTTTTTGAAGGGGTAAAAGATGATTGGAGGACTTGGGATTCCCTTTCTGCACTAATCAGGCCCCAGAGACTCACCCCCACCATGTCCCAATTGGCCCCTTGGGTAAAAGGGGCAGCGTGGGCTGACTCGGGGGAGAGACCAGCAAGAGACAACAAGGAAGGGGCTTCACAGAGCTGGTAAGAACTGAGCCAGCAGGGAAGGAGCCGTGCCTCAGAAGCGCCTGAAAGAGCAGGACCTGCAGGCATCAGTGGGACTTTCAGCAGCGTGGGATGCGGCTGGCAGGAGAGGCCCCCCACTGGGCTCCAGGAAGGAGCTGAGCAGCGACCTGAGGGGTTCCCAGCTCTGCTTCCCGCTCCTCCAATCAGAAGCCAGGCAGCTCGATGTGAGGCCAGGCTCCGGGAAGGTCAAGACCCCTAGCAGGCTAAAGCAGTGCCACCAGTGGTGGCTGTGTGGCAGCGTTCCTGCCTACCACAGTGGGAGATCTGGGTTCAAGTTCCAGCTGAGGTGACTTGGGGTGGGTGAGATAATAAGAAACAAATCTTCTTGCCCCCAGAAAGGGGCTATTGTGTTTTTCCCCTTTTCTCCCCATCCAGGTATGAAGGCCCTATGTTTCCTTGTCATTTGACATTTTGCATTTTGTGCCCTTTATATACTTCACCAACCTGTACTGTTTGTTCTGCTCTTTGAGTTTTATATTTTGTTAACCCTGTTTTGTCAGTGATTGTAAGTGTCTAACCTTTGTTGAATCCTGCCCCCTTGGGGCATTGTAGTGTCCACTATACCCTCTGATTTATGCCTATGTTCCCAGTATTAAAAGGTATATGGTTAAGTCCCCATTGGTGGTCTGGCTCTGCTCTATAGGGGAGGAAAGTCCCTACGGCTCCCACAGTGCTTGTGCACCTGCTTTGATTCCCTTCAATTGGAGAGGGAGTACCTCCTTGGAGTACTGCCCGGGTTACACATTCCATCGGAGGCAGTCGTGGGGGTGCAGTTCCATCACAGGTAGTCATCGGGGTGCAAGCTCTGAGAAGAATAGAGAGCCAGGTACGGCTGAAGTCACCTGAACTCACGGGGGTTCGAGACCCTGAGAGGGGGAGATGGAGGCCAGGTGGGGCCGAGGCCACCTGAGCCTACCCAAGGAGGGAAGCCCCAAGACCACGAGTAGAGGGGGCCGTGCTGAGGTACCCCAGTGCGAAGGGGCAGCACTGAGAACCACCAGTGAGAGGGGGCAGCACTCGTGATGAGAAGCCCCAATGTGAGGGGGCAGCGAGGAAAAGCCCCAGTGTGAGGGGGCAGTGTGAGGTGGAACCTAGTGAGGGAGGAATGGGGGCTCAGCCAGAGAGTGAGAGGGCAGAGTCCTCACCCCAGTGAGTCCTCCACTGTGGGGAGGCAGAGTGTGGGTCAAAAATAACACCTGTAGTAGTACCATGACTTGCTGCCCCAGGGGGGAGTGAGAGTCCCCTGTGAGATCCTGAGGCACCAGTCATGGTCTGAAGTACCCCAGCTCCCCACGTCCGTGAAGGATGACCCAGAGAGGGGGACCCCGGGGAAAGAGTGAAGGTCATACATCAAGGCCCATCAGAGCTTCCCCTGACTGGCCCACGTGGGGGCCAGGACCAGGAGGGTAAGAAAGGCTAGGGGGCCCACAAAGAGGGATGTGAAAGAGCCAGAGGCCTGGGGTCCCGACTGGCCTGGGGGTGGGCCAGGGCTAGTGGAGCCAAAGGTCCCAGTAAGGGGACCACACCCAAAGGGGAACCAGTGGCAGGGAGATTTGTGGCCCGGTATGATGGCGGCAGAGTCCGCCTGAAGGGAGGAGCCCAGGTGGGGTCCTACAGTAGGATTCTGGGGCCCATCAGATGGGACTAGTATGTATGAGAACATCGTGGTGTCATCTGGGCCCAGCGGGTGGACCCCTGGAGGGAGTGAGGGGCTAGAGACTCCAACTGATTGAGAGAGTACTTTTGACTGGCCCATTCTGGGGCCAGGACCAGAACAGTCAAAAGGGCCAGGGGCCCACTGTGAGGGAAGCCCAAGAGCCGAGGGCCAGGGGTTCTGACTGGCCCGGAGGTGGGCCAGGGCTGGTAGCCAAGGGTCCCGGGAGGGGACCACACCTGAGAGGGAAAAATGGTTTCAGGGAGCTACATAGCCTTTATGAAGGCGGATGAGGCTGCCTGATGAAAGGACTCTAGGTTTGGGTTCAGTCAGGAGGATTTTGGGGCCCAGTGTGGGGCTGGTGATGATGAGAACACCTAGATGCCATCTGTGAGGCTTGGACTGTGGTGTAGGGGAGGAATGAAGCCACAGATAGCGTTCCCTAGCAGCAGGGCAGAGCATGGGCAGCCTCCCACTTAATTACATCAATCAATTAATCAGTTAAGATCAAGGCATGGCAGGCGAGAAAGTGGGTGGTTAGCCCAGAAACAGGTGGGCAGGCCACGCGGAGATCAGCCCTAAGCAGGCCCCTGTTACAGGGAGGAAGAATGGAATTGCATAAAATCATAGAATCAATGAGTCGGAAGGGACCTAGACAGATCATCTAGTCTGACCCCCTGCCATGGGCAGGAAGGAGCACTGGGGTGGGAGGGGTCATAAGACCCCAGCCAGGTGCCTATCCAGTCTCCTCTACCTTTTCTCTTTGGCTAATTATTGTGATGTAATTCTCATAGAACCAATTTGTATGTGTTTTATTCCTACTTTTAAATGACTTGTACAATCATAGAAAATTGGAGTTGGAAGGGACCTTAGAAGGTCATTTAGTCCAACCCCCTGCTTGAAGCAGGACCATCACCAACCAGATCATCCCAGCTAAGGCTTTTAGTCAGGTCTTAAAATTTTCTGAAGATTGAGATTCCATACCCTTTCTGGATAATGTGTTCTAGTGCTCTACTACCCACCTCATGAGAGTTTTCCCTAATATCTAACTTAAACTTCCCGTGCTGCAACTTGAGACCATTGCTTCTTTTTCTGTCATCTACCACCACTGAGAACAGTCTAGCTACATCCTGTTTGGAACTGATGGCTAGAAAATGGCATTTAGAGATTTGCTTTTTGTAACTGGCTTGTAGGTAAAGTATATATTGCATTAGAATAAGAATCCAGCGGAATGGTATGGGATAGTTGGTTTTGTAAAAGCCTGTTTGTGACTGTTTTGTTCAAGGCCCACTGTATCTGGAATGGGCATAGACAGGCTGGGAAATTTTGAAGATATACGTACCGCAGTGTTCCCTACACAAAACAGAGGTAAGGGACACTGCTGCAGTGGCCAGGTCACAGCGATGAGCTGCAGAGTCCTTGGGATTTCCCGTTTTGGTGGACAGACCAAATTAAGATACCAGTAAATAACCAAATTAAGGTGTGTGAATGTGATGGGTTTGGGAAACAAAGGAATATGCTGACAGGACAGAACTTGGAAAGTATGATGACCGTAGGGAAACCAATTAATGGTACCCAGAAATTTCATAGACATTAGGGTTGGAAGGGACCTCGGGAGATCATCGAGTCCAGCCCCCTGCCCCAAGGGCAGGAAGTCAGCTAGGGTCAAAGGATCCCAGTAAGATATGCATCCAAACGCTTCTCAGACAGTAAAGAAGTTCTTCCTTATGCCCAGCCTGAAACGGTCATGGAGGTGTCTGTGACTATTGGTCCTTGTCATCCCTTGGGGAACTCTGGTGAACAGACGTTCCCCCAGATCCTGATGTACACTCCCTTTATACTTATAGGCAGCCACCAGGTCCCCCCCGAGCCTGCACTTTTCCAAGCTGAAGAGTCCCATGGTTCTCAGCCTCTCTTTATAAGGCCTATTCTCCTGCCCTCTGATCATGCATGTAGCTCTCCCCTGGACTCTCTCAAGCTTCTCCACTTCCTTCCTGAATTGTGGAGCCCAGAATTGGATGCAGTACACCAGCTGCGGCCTCACCAAGGCCTAGTACAGCAGGAGGATGGCATCCTGAGATTTACTTGAGAAATGGAATGAAGGCAGAGTTTGGTTTGTTTTACCAGCTGTGACATTGCATTGGTGGCTCATGTTCATCTTGTGATCATGACCCCCAAGTCTCTTTTGGCCTTAGTGCTAGCAAGTGTAGCACCACTGAGCCTATAAGCATGAAGCGGGATTTTTTTCCCCCAAGGTGGAGTACCTTACCTTTTATCAGTATTGAAAGTCATCAGGTTTGTATCTGCTCACTTTCTGAGCCTATTCAAGTCAGCCCGGATCACCAGCCTATCCTCCAGTGTGGACGCTGTACCCCAAAGTTTGGTGTCGTCCGCAAACTTGGCCAGCCCACTTCTGACACTTGTATCCACGTCGTTGGCAAAGACGCTAAAGAGAACAGGTCCAAGGACGGAGCCTTGGGGGACAGCACTGGTCATGGAGCACCATGATGATTCACTTCTGTCAACCATCATTTTCTGAGTCTGGTCGTGGAGCCAGTTCTCCAGCCATCAGACTGCGATGTAGCTGAGACCACAGTTGGCCAATTTTTCCAAGAGGAGATAATGGGACACCAGATCAAAGGCTTTTTTGAAGTCCAGATATATGATGCCAATCTCTTCTCCTTTGTCCAGGTGATAGGTCACCTGGCCATAGGGGATGAGATTAGTCAGGCAAGACCTACCCACAACAAACCCCTGCTGGCTGTCCCTCAAGATGTTGCCATAAGCCAGCTTGTGCAGAATGGACACTTTGATTTTTTTTTCCAGAATCTTACCAGAGATTGAGGTCAAGCTGATTGGCCTGTAGTTCCCTGGATCTACTTTCTGCCCTTTCTTGAAGATGGGCACCACATTGGCCTTCTTCCAATCTTCAGGTACTTCACCTGAGCACCTTTTGTCAGTGGCTGGGCTATGACTCCTGCCAGCTCCTTAAGTACTCTGGGGTGCAGTCTGTCAGGACCTGCTGACTTGAAGGTGTCCAGCCTCTCAAGGTGTTCCTTTACAATGTCTACACTGATGCCAGGTATACATTTACCTTCACCCTGGCCATCCAGCATCTTGCTAGGCAGGGTGGACCCTTGGCTTTTCTGGTTCGCTCCCTTCAGGTATGGAGCAGGGCAGAGTAATCCTCCTTTGTGGTGATTCCTATCTTCCATCCTTTATAGGCCTCTCTCTTTTGGCATAGGAGGTCCATGAGTTCCCTGCTGAGCCAGGTAGCTTGCTATGCCCTTTTGCTACCTTTCCTCCAAGATGGGATGCATATCCTTTGTGCTTCCAGGATTGCTCCCTTAAGGAGCAACCGCTCCTCTTGAACTCCTCTTCCTGCCAAGTCTTGGTCCCTTAGTGCCTCAACAACAAGCCTCCTGAGCTTATCAAAGTCAGCTTTCCTAAAGTCTAAGACTTCTGCATTGCTGACTGACTTGCCAGCTTTACAATGCATAGTAAAAGTGATCAGCTCGTGGTCGCTGTCTTCCAGCTTTTCTTCGATCTTTAGGTTGCTAACTAGATCATTCCCTTTAGCCAGTACCAGGTTCAGCAGCACTTTACCTCTTGTGGGTCCATAGACTTGGATCAGGTAGAGTTTGTCCACGCATGTGAGGAAGCTTTGCAACCATTTGGATTTGGCAGAGTGCTCTTCCTGCAAGATGTCTGGAAGGTTGAAGTCTCCCATGACAACCATGCTCTGAGAGCATGTAACCTCAGCCAGTTCCCTGGCAAATTCCTGGTCAATCTCTTGTTCCTGGTTATGGGGTCTATAGTAGACTCCTACAATTGACGGAGAGTCAGAGGAGAAAGAGGATGGATTTCAGAGCACCAAAGAGTTCTCAGGGGTGGGGGGAGGCAAAATGAGGTCACCATGGACAGAGGGCACACCACCAATCCATCTCACCCACCCCACTGGGGGAGGGTGAGCATCAGCCCTCAACCTCCAGGCTGCTGACATCCAACATTCAAGAAAGACCCATAGGGTGAAGCTCTTGTACTGGCCAGATGTACCTTCTATCTGTGACAACTCTAGGACTGGTAAATATAAAATCAGGAGGGGGAGGGGTTATTTTGTTTGCCTTGTCTGCATTATTCTTATCTACTATGACTGGGTAGCAATAAAATTTGCCTGTTATTGAACGGAGAAGTTGTGGTCAGTCTGAGGGTTTGTGTCCACTTGGAACAAAGTCACCAGGTCCTTGATGGAGATACTGAACAAAGTGTCTGAGTCAGAAATCCAGTGCCAACAGGAACCACCCTTCAGGTAGTTGAAGTCTACTGTTGAACGCCCCCCTCAGTCTTCACTTCTCCAGACTAAATAAACCTAGCTCCCTCAGTCTCATCTCAGGAGTCATATGCCCCAACCCCAACCACTTTTGTTGCCCTCCACTGGATTCTCTCCAATTTGGTCAAGTCTTTTCTGTTGTGTGGGGCACAAAACTGGACACGGTACTCCAGATGTGGGCTCTGCAGTGTTGAATAGAAAAGAATGATCATTTCCGTCAATATGCTGGCAACACTCCTACTAATGCAGCCCAGTATGCTATTAGCATTTTTCACAAGATTACACTGTTGGTTTATATTCTGCATATTGTTCATTGTAATCCTGGGGTCGTTTTCTGTAGAGCTGCTGCTTAGCCAGTCAGACCTCAGCCTATACTGGTACATGGGATTGTTCTGTTCTAAGTGCAGGACCTTTCCTTCTCCTTACTGAAACTCATGAGATTTCTTTTGGTCCAATCTTCCAGTTTATTGAGGTATCTCCAAATCCTACGTTTACACTCAAGCATATCTACTACTCCCCCAGCTTGGTGTCATCTGTAAACTTGCTGAGAGTGCACTCTATGCCATTGATGGAGATAATGAACAAAACCAACCCCAGGACTGACTCCTGAGGCACTCCACTTGATACTGGCTTTCAACTAGACATCAAGCCATTGATTACTACCTTTTTAGCCTGACAATCTAGCCAGTTGTCTCTCTGCCTTACAGTCTATTCATCCAACCTCTACAGGAAACCCTCAGTATTTGCGGGTTCAGCATTCATGGTTTCAAATATTCATGAATGCCAAACCCACATTTTAAATACACTTTAAACACTTACAAGAGCTCCTCAGGAGCTCTGTGCTTCCTGCCATTGGGCTCCCACCGTCACTGCTGTGCTCCCACCGTTGCTGCTAGAGCCATGGCCCTCCCAGTCACTGGGGGCACTGTGTCCATGCCCTGTTCATGGATTTTGCCATTCATGGGGATCACAGGAATGTCTGCCCCACAAATGGTAAGGGTCACCTGTACTGCCTTAGCTTGCTTGCAAGAATGTTGTGGGAGACCATATCAAAAAGGTATATCATCAGCCTTACCTGTATCACAGGGAAGGTCTTAGAAAAGATTATCAAAGAGGTCATTCTTAACAGAATGGCCAATGGCAACATCCTGAGGGATAGCCAGCATGGGTTTGCTGAGGGTAGATCTTGCTTGACCTATCTTATTTCCTTTTATGACGAGGTGACCTATCACCTGGACAAGGGAGAAGAGATTGATGTCGTATATCTTGACTTCAGAAAAGCCTTCAATCTGGTATCCCATGATCACCTCTTAGCAAAACTGGCTAACTGTGGCCACAGCCTCACCATGATCTGCTGGCTGGGGAAACTGGCTCCGTGGCAGGACCCAGAGGGTGGTGGTTGATGGAAGTCAATCATTGTGGTACGCTGGGACCAGCGGGGTTCCTCAAGGCTCTGTCCTTGGGGCTATACTATTCAACATCTTCATTAATGATGTGGACATTGGTATCAGAAGCAGACTGGCCAAGTTCGCCGACAACACCAAACTCTGGGGTAAAGCATCCAGACCTGAGGATAGGAGGATATTCCAGGCTGACCTTGACAGGCTCACGAAATGGGCGGACAAGAACCTCATGGTGTTTAACACCAAAAAAATGCAAGGTTCTCTACCTTGGGAAGAAAAACCTGCAGCATGCTTATAGGCTTGGCAGTGCTACACTGGCTTGCACTATGGATGAAAGGGACTTGGGGGTCATGATTGACCACAAGATGAACATGAGCCTTCAGTGTGATGCTGCTGCTAGTAAAGCAAGCAAAACACTAGCTTGCATCCATAGATGCTTCTCAAGCAAATCCCAGGACGTCATCCTCCCATTGTACTTGGCCTTGGTAAGGCCACAGTGGGAGTACTGCATCCAGTTTTGGGCTCCACAATTCAAAAAGGATGTGGAGAAGCTTAAGAGGGTGCCATGCGCATGATCTGACATCAGGAAAACAGACCTTATGATGAGAGGCTCAGTGCTATGGGACTCTTCAGCCTGGAAGAGCGTAGGCTTAGGGGTGATCTGGTGGACTTCTGTAAGTTTATCAGGGGTGCTCACCAGGATCTGGGGGACCCTCTGTTCACCAGAGTGCTCCAAGGGATGACAAGGTCAAACGGTCACAAACTCCACCGCAACCGTTTCAGGCTGGGCATAAGGAAGAACTTCTTTACTGTCCAAGCACCCAAGGTTTGGAATAGACTGCCACCAGAGGCTTTCAAGAGACATTTGGATGTTTATCTTGCTGGGATCCTATGATCCCTGCTGACTTCCTGCCCCTGGGGCAGGGGGCTAGACTCAATAATCTTCTGAGGTTCCTTCCAGCCCTAATGTCTATGAAATCTATGAATGTCCACTGTTCTCCCTACATCCACAAAGCCAATTGTCTTGTTATAGAAGGCAGTCAGGATGGTCAGGTATGACTTGCTCATGGTGAATCCATGATGACTGTTCCTAATCACCCACTTCTTCTCCGAGTGCTTAGAAATAGATTCCTTGAGGACCTGTTCCATGACTTTTACAGGAACTGAAGTAAGGCTGACTGGTCTGTAGTCCCTCAGATCCTTCTGCTTCCCTTTCTTAAATATGGGCACTGTATTTGCTCTTTTCCAATTGTCCATGACCTCTCTCAAGCACCATGAGTTTTCAAAGATAATGGCCTGTGGCTCTGCAGTCACATCAGCCAACTCCTTCAGCACCCTCAGGTGTATCATATCTGGCCCCATGGATTTGTACATGTCTAGTTTTTTTAAATAGTCCGTTACCTGTTTTCCCATTGTTCTCTGCTCACCTCATCCCCAAACTGTTCTGCCAGGTGCAGTAGTCTGGGAGCTAACCTCTCCAACACTTGCACCAGGAAATTGTCCTCAACACTCCAAAAACATCATGGATTTTCTGGGCATTGCTGTATTGCTCTCCCAGCAGATGTCAGGGTGCTTGATGTCACCTGGCTGATTGGTGCTTCCATCCCCCACAGAAGGGAATCTCCAACCACCGCCACCCTTCAATTCCTCTTGGTGGCAGTGGTCTCAATCCTCCCAATCTTTGGGAGGCCTGGCCTCTACCACCAATGGAACATGCTCCTTCTTCTCTATTGTTAGGGCTTCATATCTGTTCTTCAGGCAAACCAGTGCAGGTGGAGATGAAGACTTCTGCTTGCTGCCAGAGGTCATAAGCTTCCACCTTCCTGGGAGTCCATGTCCTTTTCCTTCTCTAGTGATGCCTCTGGCAGCCCTTCTTCCATAGTCCTAGCTGTCTCCTTCAGCATAAAATTGATGACATCTTCATGGCAGAGGATGCTTCGGAGCCTTGCCACATCCTCCTATAGACCTTTGCAGGCACTCCCCCACTGGCTGTCACTGGAAATTACCTGCAAATAGCCATCTCTACAGTGCCAAACGAGAACCTGGATGGAAGCCTCAATGGTGAGCAGTACTGCCTGGACAGACCTCACAGGTACAAGCTGTGGTGTTTGCAGCGGTTCCCTTCCTATGACCTATTCAACAAAGTTAGCGCCATAGGTGAAGGCAATGCAATGGATATAGTTTATCAGAGCTTCAGCGAGGCTTTTGACAGAGTCTCACATGACTGTCTTGTAAACAAATTGGAGAAATGTGGGAGAAAGTAAACTACCTTTAGATGGATAGACAACTAGCTCAGTAGCCACAAGTAACGAGAAACTAAATGAATCTATTTCAGATCACAAGAGGCTTTGAATAGACTCTCATTGGGGTCTGTCTCGGGCCAGGTTCTGTTAAACTTGTTTATTAATGATTGGGATGATAGAATAGGGAGCTTACTGAGAAAAATCCTCAGTCTATCCAAAACTGGGAAAGACTGTGAACATGCTGAAGGACAGGAATGTAATTTAGAAGGATCTTGACAGCTTGGATATCTGGGATAGAGCTGGCAGAATTAAGATTGGTGCTGCCAAATGGAAGGTGCTACACCTCAGAGAAAGGTAATGAAAAATATGAATACAAAATGAGTGATAAATGGATGGATGACACAACTACAGAAAAGTCTTGGTGGTCCACAGACTTAGTATGTGTCAGTAGTGTGATGCAGCTGCAAACAGGTGAATGTAGTTTTGGAAGCATTGGTGCAAGATACAGGAGGTGATAATGCCTCTTCACCTGGCACTAGTTAGGCCTCATCTACAGTACTGTGTGCATTTTTGGGCTCCCCTTTTTTTTTTAAAGGGCATAGAGTAGTTAAGGCCCAGAGGCAGGTGACAGAAATAAGGGCTTGCAATGCTAGGTTGAAAAAAATAGACATGTTTTGCTCATGGAAAAAGGGGTTAGGAGGGGACATGATAAAGGTCTCTAAGCATCTGAAGGGCTGCCATAAAGAAGTGGCCTTGACTGGAAAATACAACACAGCCATTAGTGAAATCAGGAACTTTAAATAGTGTTTTAATTGTGTACTCACTCCTTCTCTTTACCGTTTTTTTTAGGTTAGCTCTCTATTTCTGTATTAAATTAACTTTTTTTGTAGATTTCTTCAGACAGGGTTTGAATTACACTTTGAATCTTGGGAGGTCTGCAAAAAAATTAAACCGGTTCATTGATTAACAAGTCCATCTGAGTGAAGGAGCAATGTAATCCGGAAACACCCTTAGGTTATGATTTTCAAATCTTGGGGGGGGGCTGTCATCTCTTATGGGGGGGCTGAACCTCCCCCTGAGCTCCCCTTAATTTGCACTCTGTTTTCAGAGATGTGGTTCACAAGCACTTCTGATTTAATCATTTTTCCATCTCTAGTGATATTTGCTGTCGTTAATACTTAAAACCCTGTCTGCTTTGATATGAGTAAATTCCTTCAACTGATAGCCAGAAATGCCTTCAGCAACAGCAGGAAGTTAATACACTTACTACATCATTACTACCCTAAGCATATATTATATATTTATTACATATATTTATATATTTGTACTAACAAACTATCTTTCATAAATGTGGCTGCTAAAAGGTACCTTTGTGGCTGTACTCACATTTTACATCTATCACAGCATTTTATAATGATCAAAAGCTTTCTTTAGTCTTCAGTATCAATATAATATTTCATCTGAGTAATGTAAATTTGACATAATTTACCTAATTATTTAATGCACTGTATACTGTAAACAATAGATCATGCAATCTTTTCCTTTGCTTTTAAAGCATTAAATATAATGCAGTCATAAGTTCTGCCACAGTATAGTTATTTATCTAAACCTAAGATTAAATATTTTTTTAAAATCAAGTCATCTAGTTTAATTATGCAGCAGTTCTTCTCTGTGAAGAACCCTTCTTAAATTAGACTACTTTTTTACTTTTTTAGTTATAAACATGGATGAAATCTATTAGATCAGCCTAAATGTTGGGGGAACTGAGCATAATAAGATTTGTAAGTGATGTTGGAGCAAACAGAAAATTGGAAGAGGAGGAAAACCAGGCTGGTAGGCATGAGAGTAAAAGGGAATATTTGTGAACTGGTGCACATGTAGTAAGGGCATACAGCAGACGATATAAATGTTCACTTATCCGTCCAAGCTGACATTCCATAAATTGTTTGTGTCTAATGGGTCCTCTTGATCTTCCCTTTTAATTCTGGCTCCAGTTTCTTCACGTTCATACCCCTTTACAACTTAATGCTTTGCCCCTTGTGGTGTTTGATTGAACTAGCCTTTGTTGGTCTCATCTTCAACAGCATCAAGATATCTATCGATTTGAAGTAGTCAAATGCCACTCGAGCAGCTAATGACTTACTAGGTGCCTGGAGCTAACTGCTGTTGAGCAAATGGCATAAATATCTGTTTAAGCAACCTAAATGGCCAGAAGGACTTGTGTCATGCTGTGCCAAGAGCTGCAGCTTCTAACTCATTTTAGGCACCTTGCTCCTTCTTTGAATATATAACTCTGAGTTAGATGTGTAGGCTCCTAAGAACGGGGTCCGCAGAATTATCATGTTGAGCTGGGAAACATGTAAGCTGTCCAGTAGGAAATGCTTAGAAAAGGCAAACTTAAATACCACTCATCTTCATTTTCCACCCAGAATTCATAATTATGAACCTTGCCAGTTGCTTGGCACAAACATGAGGATGAATATTAGAACCGTGCTGTGTCTAGTCTTTCAGACATACCTAAATGTAGGATCCAGGCTCACAGCCCTTATTCTTCATTGTGCTGAAGGTAAGAGATGGGGATCCTCATGGTGTATGGGTCTTGGAAATGAATCCCTTCGTTGTTCAATTTTTGCATGCTCAGGGCCCATTCCTAAGCAACCTTTGTAGGTCCCTCACATGAGGCCATGTACCACAGTGGAACACATTAAAGCTACAGCAAATGGAAAGCAAACCTGCAAAACCAGGCCTCTGGGTGGGAAGAATTGAGAGAGTGGAAGGTGGATTTACAAATAAAGGCAAGGCTTCCAGGAAAATTGGGTGAACAGTAGAAACCAGACTCTAGGCCAAGTCCAATGGTTTCATTCACCTTGGCAGCACTGTTGGGATATTTTTTGTGAGGTTGGCTGCCTCTTGTGATGTTCATCCAGTACCTTATGCCAATTTTTTAAAAATAAATGGCTTCTTTTTAACATGCCTTTCCCTGCCGCAAACAGATTGCTTGAGGCTTTTACAAAGCAAATGCAATGCAACACCACTTAGAATCCAAAGGCACTAATTAAATGCATGATCTTTGTTTGAAAAGATAAAGTAAAAGGTTTCCTTGGGGAGGAGAGAAGGAAAAGGAGTGTATCAGTACTGTGCATCTTGGTTGTAAGGAAAAGCCAAGAAAGGACACTGTAAGAGTAGTAATAGTGTATGGCAAGAGGAGGTAGGAAGTAGTAGAAGTATTCCCTGCCCAAACTAAGATATTGGGCCTGTACCCAACTGCAATACTGGTTTCTTAAAAAGTCCCTGAAGTCTTCCATAAATGTTGATTTAAATTGAACTTATTGAGGTCCCATCCATGGAGTTTCGTCAACAGTTGGGCCTATTAATCTATAGGTGAAGAACACAGGGTACATTCCTTGTTAACAACAGAACTAACTGTATTGGACTGCACTTGCTTCTTCCCTGGACTCGAGGAAGTGCACTTTGTGGCTGAAAGCTTGTGTAACATCTCTTCCAGTTACACAGTTAATCCAATAAACAATCACTTAAAAACAAACAAACAAACAAACCCAACTTTGCTTTGTACATATTTTCTGGCTCATCATAGCTACAATACTCCAACTTTTCTAATAAAAGCTGTTTTTCTCTTGCTTTGAGAGCCAACCTGTGATTAATAACTTCCCTAAAGGAAAAGATGGCTTGTTACAATGTTTAACATGCTGTCACTAAGACAAGGATGCATAAAGTCACCAAGGGAAGTTACATTAAGGTTTTCTATGCAAAAGGAGCAGTGGGATGGCTGTAGAATAAGGCAAAAGCCATGATCAGCACTAACCTACCTGACAGAAGAATATTGACTGAAAGGGGGTGGAATTCCAAGTTTTAATCTGATATACTGATGATGCTGAGCTGCAAATGCCTACACAAATAAGCAGGAAAACCATCTGTGGCTATAACTGACTAGAGAAATCACATTCTCACTGTAAAGTACCTCACATAATGTTCCCGTAATTTAATGTGGGGGTTTTTTAAGCACCAGGCATGTTCAGCCTGCTGAAGTGGCTGCCACTGAAAAAAAAAATTAAATATAACAGCAGGTACACAATAGTTACAGTACATGCCTATTTACTGACCTTCATTATTTCCTACAATAGGAGTAGGGGGGAGGAAAAGAGATGTGGGGAGGGGGAGGGAGGCAGGAGGAGAGGAAAAATGACAAGGACAACAAAAAGAATGAACCTGCAGCTAGATAATTAGCTTGTAAATAATGGCACTTTCGGTGCTGCCTACAGTACATGAAGAGAGAGCTTAATACCTTTCTGGATATAAATCTACCAAACCTGAGGCCCTTCAAGTTATTAGAAGGAAGCCATTTCACTTCACTATTACCATTGGCCAGCTGTCCTTATTAGGACAAACTTCCATTTTTAAACCAAAATTACAAGAACATTTTGGAGATGTGAAGGAGATAAGATAACCAGTACACAATTCTTAATTACAATACAGGGAGTAGACCTGTTGCCACCTGATTTGAGTTATGCAACTGGTCATCTAAAATTAGTGCATTCTGAAGGTCATGTGCCTGAAAAAAATGCATAGGGCAAGTAATAGAAGATAAATCCATAGTCTGACTGATTCATATAAAATAGTCCCATGAATTAATATTTTCAATCACAGTTGTCAGAGACTTTTATAATTTGTTCAAGGCAATTCGTAACAGTAAAAAGGGTTGAACTTTGTGGATATGTTATCTGTACTTAATTACTTGTCTCTGGCGTCCAGAAGAACAGTTTTGATCTAAACAACCAAAATTTTATTTCTGACTGAATGCAAACTATCCCAAGCTCTTACAGTACTAGCTTGAATTGTTCCTTAAAGAATAAGGAATCCTTTAGCAAAGAATAATTAATACCCCATATCCATCTACATAGAGAAACTGACTAGTTGTTACTTATGAAAATCAGAGGGATTATTCAGAGAGTAAAAGGTATATAATAATACCTCACTCCAGTTACAGTGAATTATTTGATTGACATCTTGAATCTTTGTGATTTACAGTTTCCCTTGGAAAGTGTTGTGTTCTTCCAGTTCAGGCTCCCAGTGGAGCATGTGCTAATGACAAACATTATCTTGTCATATATTAAAATTAAACTGAATTCAAAACAAGTTACCATAGGCAGGCAGGCAGGTGCAACACATTACAACATTAACTGAGTACAAGAGAAACTACTGGCACATGTGCTTTTTTAATCAAATTAATTGTTGTTTGCCTGGAGAAAAGGTCAAATATAGGAATGTTTATAGCCACAAGGATCCTGTGTTACTTACTTACTTTTTCTTATGGAGAGAAGTTGTGACGCACTAAAAATTAAGAGCTTTCTATTTATTATAGAAAGATATATACACCAGTGCCTAATACCGTTCAAAGCAACTGGAAGGGGGGAGGGTGCGGGTGTGTGTGTGTAGCTGCTTCTGAGTGCTGCTACAGGGTACCTGCCTCTAGGCCTGCTAGTGCCTACACCATCCAGTGTCTCCCCTATTCAATAGTCTCACCAGCCATGTCTTGATGTTAAAATTAGTAAGGAAAGCTGCACAAAGGGTTGAAGAACTTTTGAAGAATAGGCCTGTGTCTGGTCAGAGGCTCCCCCCTGCTGGCCTCATCCCAATTTTATTCTCACTGAGCGTCTAACTCAGGGCCCATTGTTCAGGACTGCAAGCTCCTGGCTCATCTCCAGTCACATCCCATAACCTCAGGTTCCAACACCTGCAATATCCACTCCATAGGCAGGTAGGGGCCTTAAGTCCTGTTTTTCCCCTGCCACCTCCTGCCTTATAGTCCAGGCAAGCTTGGCCTCATGTAGCCACAAAACATACTTTAACCCTCTTGCTTTACTGTCTAGGCAAGCTTGGCTTCTTTCAGCCACAGAACATACTCTAGTCCTTATCCTCTGTCCACTCCATGCAATTTCAAATTCAGGGTGTCCCCAGTCACCCCCTTTCAGTGGCTTCCACCCCCACTACAGCCACAACCCAGCCCTGCAGGTGAAAATGAAAACCACAAAATGCAAGCACCAGTCTCAGTTCAAAGTAATGTACATGGGTTTCGCCACACCCCTTGGTGGCGGGCAGATCCTCAGCTTCTCTTCACTCAGAGCTGCCTCCTGAGTCTTCTCACTATGGGGCCGCTTTCCTCGCCTTGCTTCACTCCCATCTCTCAACAGAATATCACTGGGCAGTGTCCACTGTCTCCTTGGACTCGTTTGAGGGGTAGTGGGTGCTGCCCTGTGTGCTCTGCTCAGCGTCCCCAGTTGGCATGCTTGTTTTGAACCTCTGACCGGCACTTCCTTCCCTGTTTTTTTTCTTTATTTGTCCCAAGAAATCCATTACTTCTTTTTCTATAGCCTCTCTGCCTAAGGGAGGCCAATGAGAGACTTGGTGGGCTAGCCTGAGTTTTGGGCTTATACAGAGCTTGTTGGGTCACATGACCCCTCCACTTCCTCTTCCTAGGTCACCTGTCTGGAAGCTATCTTGATTCAAGCTTTGGCATTACCACCAGGGCCTAAGCAGAAGAGATGTAGAGATAGAGAAGAAAAGGGACCTCTGCCAGTGACAGGATGCCCTGGCAAACACAAAAGGTAAGACAGGAAAAAGTGGAGGAAGGGGGTGAAGGAGGGGACAGGTACCCCTGGATCCCCTTCCCATTCTAGTAATGGGGTAGGTATATGTGTTACAGTGTGTTTTTTAAAAGCAATAAAACTACATGCAAAATATTGGTAAGGCTTTTGTTACCATACTTAGTCATGTTTACTGGAACTTGTAGGAGCTAAATTTTCTGGAAGTAAAACGTCTTATTAGGTATCCAAATATAGTTTTAGGTCTCGAACTTTGGAAATTTAATCCTATGAATCCAATTTTTTACAACAAGGGGCATGTTCTGTGTCTAGTACATAGCTAAAAATTCCCTTTTCCAGTAGTATAATGTTCATAACTATACGAATTTGTGAGATGAGATACATATCCTGTCACTAAGCTGGAAATAAATATTATCTTTGTAAGTCACTAGTCCTCAAGGAAAATCTACTGTATTAGGGAAACAATTGTGTTGATATTTTTAACACCTTTAAAAGGAGACTTAGGTTGAAATTGCTTTAGGCATAGATGAATTTGTAGGCAGAGTTCAGGGCAAAGTGAAACATACATAATAAATACAACTTACCACATATGTGCTTCAATCTATATGCTGATTTATTCTAGCAGTAATTTTTTAAATATATACAAAGTACTCCTATCTAGTAAACAAAATACTGGTACTAAGTACAGAATGTCATCTCCCCCCCTACCTTTTTTCCCCCCTTTTTGTTTCTTTGGAAAATGGTTCAAACCAGAAAAGGAGCTGTCATGTATTTGATAAAAATTAAGTGTTCAGCTAGCAGGAAGAACTACATTTTCTGTCAGGCCCCCAGGATCTGAAAAGCTAAAAAACAATAGCATTAGTCACTAAGCTACCTCCAGAGAAGCCCAAGAAATTTCAGAATTTTTTAAGTTTCTGGAAGGTCAAAATGAGATTCCATTAAGTGATAAGACTAAAGCTAACTTAAATTCCTGTACGGGGGGTGGGGGGTACTCTTGGCAAATACTGTGATTGTGGAGCAAATATTTCACTGTTACTTTTAGCTTTCTATAGTAAGTTCAGAGATATTTGTGTAGCTTTTGAAATACCTCTTTGACCTGTAGTTGCTTTTCAACATATAGCTGCCACAAAAGATGCAAAACAATAACCGTATAGGAATTCAAGACTTGATTGTTAAGTTGTTACATCTCTTCATTTGACCCAAGGCTATAGTATACCTTATTAGTAGAAATGCCCATTTCTATTTGAAACAGTAGAAATGAACAAGATTTGATGGCTAGGTACGTGAATAAATCCACAGAAATTTAGGGCTGGAAAGGACCTCTGGAAGTCATCTAGTCTAACGTCCTGCTCAAGGCAGTATCATCCCTATCCAAAACATCCCATACAATTCTCTGACTAATGCAAGAGCACACCTGGGGTGGGGAGTGGGTTGCAGAGGCGCAGTTGCACCCCCTTTTGATTCCTGCTTCACCCAAAGTTTAAACCAGCTGGCTAGGAAGGGCAGTGGAATTTATATTATCAGGAAACACTGGGGGAGTCAACAGACTTCATGGTTTATTATAATCTATCTGATTCCTGCTAATTTCTTCACTCCTCCAATGTTAATGACCCTCTCTCCTTTTTCAGTCATGTCGATTGTCCTTGAGGTTCCACTATTTAACCTATCATTTCTTTTTTTAAATTGCTGTCTGTTAGCCATTCCTGGTAATGTCTCTCTCCTGTTTCAGATCCCTGCAGACTGTTTTTAGCTCTAGCTAAAAACTTTAACTCAAGTGTGGAAATAACTGACAGTATAGAATTGGATGCATTACGACACCTCAGAAGGCTAGATTTTCTTTTACAAGTCTGAATAAGAGTTGTACTGTTAGCTATAATGACTATGGGACTAGCAAAACACTATATTTTAGCTATTGTTTGCCTAGTTTGTTTTTCTCTTGAGCTTAATATGTAAGGACATACTCATCTTATGATTTCCTGATTTTCATGGAAAACATGAAGAACAATGGTTTCTACAAAAACTGCGGAAAATGGCAGTTTCCATGATTTTGCACAGAATCACTGGAAAATAAAACCTACTAAAGCACGGGGAGGGGGGAAGGGGGAGGTGCCAGCATGAAGCGGAATAGCCATGATGGTGGCCACTCCCTCTGCTGATGATTGGTCAAGAAAGCTACCTTTCCTATGGCCCTGCCCCCTCCACTAATCAGCAGTGAGGGCTGGGGCCATGCGAAGAACAGCCACCACCACATTGGTGGTGATGGGGCTGTCAGGGCCCCTCAGTCAATCAGCGGCAGGAGGGAAGGTTCACCAGGAAAACTCAGAAAATATTTTCTTTTTTAAAACAACTCTATTTAATTACATTTTTAAGTCTTGTAGTTCATTAGATTGTTATCTGGGATGCCAAGATGAAAAGCTGATGTTTATAGAGTTGTTACTGCCTGATAGGCCACATGGTATTATTAATTATTGTTATAAATCATTTATATAGCACCATCAATGTAAGTGCCAGTGCACAAAAGACAAATTTCCTTTGCTGAAGAGCTTATAATGCAGACCGCACAAGAAAAGCAAAGGGAAGACATTGTAAAATGAACTTTAAGTGGGGCAATAAGGGTGAAAAGATTAAAATAGAATTGGGTCATTCCAGCCAATGTGAGCAGTTTATTGATTAAACAACAAAACAAAATTAATGACCAAGGTCAGGTTCTTCATCCAAATTCACTAATAAGCAAAATGATTGCTTTATATAGCCCAATCCTGTGACAGCCAGTGAACTATTGAAGCCAGAGGAGCTAGGTGTGGATAAGGTATCTACCTCCCTAATTCTTGTTTCAAAAGTTAGGTCTAAATATATAATGTGTTCAATTCTACCAGCTTTGCCCACCTTTCATAGTAGTTTGAGTAAATAATTCCACTGAATTCAATGGGAATTTTTGTGAGTGAGGCACTACTCAAGGTGAATGGGTAAAGCACAGCAATATCCAAAGTTTTTTCCTAAAAGAGGCACTTAAAAGACACTACAAGTAAAAATGTTGCTAATAAAATTAACAATATGTTATGTCAGTAAGTGCTTTGTATTTGTGGTCGTGCTGCAAAATCTAGCTATTCTGCCTCATGAACTTTGCAATAAGTCAAATATATGCAAGGGATTTTACTTTACCCTGGATTGCATCCTAAAAGGTATACCTGCACTCTTATTGTGGCTGGTGGAAATGAACAGGGAAGCTTATGAGCTCATTATTAATGGGGAATATTGGTGTCATGTTTTGACACATGCAAAGCAACAGGCAAAGCTTTGGTTCAGAAGCTATTCTCTTGGATCAAATTTCCAAACTGCAAGGCTAGATTTGTCAATTCTACTCTGTCTGCTAACCTGTTGAACTGTATTGGTATTGGGCAAAAACAGTAGGAATTTGGGTAGGGCAAATAACATCCCAAAAGATATGTTAGGAGGTTATACTAGTGCAGACCTTAGTCATCAACCAGCTTACTAGAATGAATATGAGCATACTGCACTTGTATTCCACGCACTGCATCAGTTGCCTTTGTGCAATTCCGGTTGTTCATTTTAAACCGTAAGACTTCTAGCTAAGTCCTCAAACATACTGTGGAGACAGCTGCTTTCTTTGCAGCAGTGAGGCCCCTGCCAGACATGCAGGTAAAGGCGCAATGGTGTCTCGCGTGCTCTGCACAATTGTATTTCCTGCCAAATGACAGAAGGTGTGATTGTGGGATTATGCATCAGATCCCATCACACTGAATTGCCAATGCAGAGCAAGTAGTAAGCTCCTATGATTGGGAGTCGCATCAGCTGATCAGGACTACCAGCTCAGGGACGCATGGTGTGCTCCTGTGGCCGGGAGCCTGAATCAGTTGTGGGCTCCCAGTCTCAGTGGTGCACCTGGCCAAATGTTCAACTAATGGCATCATAGGAACGAGCCACAAGTTTCTACACATTTTTATGGAGTATTTTTCTGGCTAATTCCTCATTTTATCATGCCATTAATTGAGCATGTGGCCAGGTTACCTCTTAAGATGTGATTTAATTAGACCGGTTTTCTTATTGGAATGTCCCTAACTGGACCATTCCACATGTGGTTCATCAAAGCCTAGGTTTAGAGGCTTTCAGAAGAATAAAATTTTAATAGTGTTTTTCTCCTCAAGACTCTCTAAATAGTTGTAAAAGTAAGATTGTATTTTTTTCTGACTACTAAGATATAATTAGATCAGGAACTGTAGGATCCTACTGCAGCAGAGTATGTCCCGTGAACCAATAATCTTGCACAACATTTGCAATATTACCTTAAATGCTGCTCTATTGCCACTTAACATAAAGGTCAGATACTACCCATGGCATTCCTGTTAAGGAACTGCTCCATACTGGGTTCCATGTAAATTTAATGAGATACAATCTAATAGACGTGACAGCTGGGTGGCAGTAGACCGAAACAGTCTAGGAATGTTCAAACTAGCTTGTACTAGAAAGCCAGGTTTTGCACTTTCCCAGTATTCTCAGTATTTTTAACTGCAGGGTTTTGTAACAACAGTGCATCTGCCATCTGAAGGTCATGTATTTCCAGAGCTAGTATTTGCTGCTATAATTCTGGCATATTTCTTTCGGGAGTTGTTGTTACGCGGTAGGTGGGGTAAAGATTCCAGGAAAGAGGCAGAAACATTTATTTCTTTTTCATTAGCTGCCAGGAAGTTGGGGTTAAACAATTTTTTTTCTCAGACTTTAACCTTGCCGATCAAGGAGAAAATAAGATCACTTGGACTCGGATAATGTACACTAGCTAATGCCTATCAACAACTATTTATAAAGGGAGGAGGTCAGACTTTATTGAAATCTAGAAGAAGCTAGTAAGAAATTTACAGTTTTTGCAGACATTACTTTAATGCCCTTTTAAAAGGAGGGAGGACAGTTGGGAAAATGTATCAGTCCTTCTTATGTAATTATTACATCTGTTTGTTCCTATACTTCAGCTGAACTGCTATAACTTTAAACCTAAACAGAATATTTACATCAATATATGAACAGACAAATGTGTGCCTGGTTTTGTTTGTTTTTAATACCAGATCTTTTCCAGTATCTGTCTATACCTTTCCTGAAATTGGAAAGACATGGGTCCCCAGTGTATTCTAAGAGTCTTTTGCTGAGAATATTCTTCAAATTTAAACCTGAATTTCTTCAGCACTACTGAATGGTTATTTAAAAATATAAAATAGTGGAAAGCACGCATTTGGGTAGCTCAGCTTTAGAAGACCTTTTAAAAACAAGGACTTTAGGATTAGCTATTGACCTGTTTATCCCTATTTAGCAACTATCATCATATTCTAGATTAGTTCAAATCCATATTTACTTCTTAATGGGAATGTGGCATCATTGGGCATACACACACAGTTTTGTTTTGGATCCTGTTTTTAGTGGGAAGGTGCATAACTTTGTGAGTCACCAAAAATGGGGCGGGGGGAGGAGGAAGAGAAGATGACAATATGGAGGAGGAAGGTGCTCTCTCTTTTTATTCCAATAGCCGGGTGGTAAGGCTTTGCTGAGGGAGCAGGAGACATGGATTCAAGGTCCCTTTCAGACGGATGGGATTTGAAACCATCTCTTTCACTATGCTGTCCAATGACTAATTAATACAAAATGCAAAAATACCATTGAGGTTAAAGCATAGGACACCTTCCCTTCCAGACACTGCCAACTCTAGGAAGATATGTATCTTCGTTTAAATGACCAGACAGGAACTCTTATGAGCTTGCTTAGAGGGGCATAGTGAGTTACAGCATCAGGGAGTAGGATCCAAAATCCACATAAGTGGCCCAGAATACCTCCTGTGATATTAAAGCACAAACCTGTGAAAATATTTTGTAACTCTTCTGTTTGTAGCATTATATTATTGCTTATGTTCATATGTATCAAACACACTGCATTACTAAATGTCCAGGCAAGGTTGTATCCATGCCCTAATTAGCAGGTCATCAATGACTTTATGGAGTAATGTTCTTGAGTTTTTCGGGTGGAAGAGTGGGGGGATTAAAATGAATATCTTTGCTCTCATTGGAATAATCAATTTATAAGCCAGAACAGAAAAGAATGTCATAGAACAGCGATTGCCAGCTTTCTCTGGCCTGTGGTCAACAACACTGAGCAAATAATATGTTGAAGTCAACATCATACTTGGCTTTCTCTGTTAACCTCATTCTAATTTTTTTTTAAATATTTTGTGGCTTGGGGCAATATTGGATGGCCTTGAGCCATGAGTTGAGACCCAATTTCTTAAGACTTTATTTCCAAAATATTGGGAAGGTGAGCTACAAATACGGTGTGAGTAGTAACAGTAATGTGGGGTTCAGCTGGCCCTTTCAGACATCCTTTAGAGCGGCCAAAAGAACAGTGGTTCACATGTTAATTTTGTGAAACTATTGGGGGGGGGCCTGGGGTGAGGGTTAAAGTAGTGTTCAAATAAAATTGAATGCTGAAAAGAATGACTTACTAAATTGGAAGTCAGGCATACTTTAAGATCACATCATTCTGGTCACAATTTTTCTTACTGTCAATTTTCATTTAATGAATGAATTTTATCATTTGATAATTGACATACAAGCTTGTAAATGGTATAATTTTGCATTTTTACGCTGCTTGAAACAGTAGCTGGATGAGTATAATTGGTTAAATAAAATATATAACAAATTTAATCTGAAAATATAAAGATATTTTACAAAGATAGGCCATAAATTTAGGATACACTAAGAGGAAGGTTTGCGTTGTCATAAAGGGGATCAGGAGTTTAGTGCTTGGGGTTTTTTATTTTTTTATTTTATTTTTTTAAGCAAGTCTCAGACACTCAGTTCCTCAATTTCTAATTTGGAAGTATAATAATACTTGCCTGTTTAAATTATAATATTATTCCCCAAAGCACAAGGTCTTTACCCATCACAATCCAGTTTTGGGGTGTCTACAGACAATCAGGTCCCTGCTGTAACTTATGGTGCTTTATATAAAGTACTATGAATTAGAGCCCCCTCCCACAAAACACGTTTGCCTCCTAACCATCACCCCCTCCCCACTCCATCTCAGGTTGGGCAAAGCCAGGTTGACAGCTACATGCTGCTTCCTTCCCCTCCTTCTCCACTGACGGCCCCAAAGTTGGCAGGGGCAAGGCAGGGCTTGGGGAAGAGGGGTGGTTCAACAGCTTCCTTGGAGGCTGTTGGAGCACCCCCATACCCCTATTACTAGCCAATGCTCCTTTCCATTCCTCCTTGTGAGGCTGAGCCACTGAATCTTGGTCATTGAATAAAATGGATGGAGGGTATTAGGGAGTTCTTACCCTATTGGGTCCAGGCTAGAACCCAAGGCCCACTCACTCTGGGGTCAGGGGTTAGAAGGGGAAGGTGCTCCATCTTACTGACCCACATACCTTTAATAGATTGTAAAGCTGGAAGACACCTTGGAAGATCATTGGGTCCAGCCCCCTGCACCAAGCAGGAAAGATAACTGTCAAGTGACCCCAGCAAGGTGACTGTCTAGTCTCCTCTTGAAGATTTCCAGAGTAAATGATTGTACCACCTCTGGAGGGAGCTTATTCCACAGTCTGGACACCCTGACTGTGAAGAAGTTTTTCCTAATGTTGAGCCTGAATCCATGAATGATGCATGCCCACAGCAGCTGGGGGGGCACAGCGGCAGTAACCGGGGGAGCTCCCGCAAACACCACTGGTGCTGTCAGCAGCAAGGTGTGGGTAGCGACCACTGACCAGGGGTCAGCGACCACCCACAGATGCCCCCAGCAGTGTTGGTGGTGGGGTGGTGATTGGTGACCACCTTTTTGTGTTGGCAGTACCTTTTTGTAAGGGGTTGCACCACCACACTCATGGGTGGCTCTTCTTTGGACTCTCCCAAGCTTGTCCATGTCCTTGTTAAAGTGTGGTGCCCAGAACTGAATGCAGTACTCCAGCTGCGGTCTCACCAGTGCCGAGTAGAGCAGAAGAATCACTTCCTTGGCTTTGCTGGAGATGCATCGATAGATGCATGCCAGAGTATTATTTGCCCTACTGCCAGCTTTATAGTCATATTGTGGTCTATTATTACCCCCAGGTACCTTTCATACATGGTGCTAGTCAGTTTGATGCCACCAAGCCCATAGGTGTGTTGGGGGTTGCTCATCCTGAGGTGGAGGACTTTACATTTCTTGATGTTGAACTTCATCAGATTCCAATCCGTATACCTTGCTAGCCTGTCTAGGTCTGCCTCTATCTGTAGCCTATCTGTAAGTGTAACCATGCTTCCCCATAACTTGGTGCCGTTTGTGAACTTGGGCAGTGGACTCTTCACCCCTGCATCCAAATCATTAATAAAGATGTTGAAAAGTACTGGACAAAGCACTGATGCCTGCAGGAGACCACTGCCCACTTCTCACCAGAATGACAGATCCATTCACTGTGACTCTCTAGGTCCAGTTTCTCACCCGCCTGACTGTCTCAGAGTTAAGCTTGCAATCCTCCAATTTTCTTGCAAGGACATCATGAGATATTAGATATTAGCTTTTGGAAGTCTAGGTATACAATGTCAACCTGCTCTCTCATGTCCAAGTGACAAGTTACCTGGTCATGGAAGAAGATGAGGTTGTTAAGGCAAGACCTGCCTGTGACAAAGCCATGCTGTCTGTCATTCAGAATCTTACTTTCTGCAAGCTTATCACAGATAGACTCCTTGATGAACTTTTCTAGGATATTCTCTAGGATGAAAGTTAGGCTGATTGAACTATAGTTACCTGCGTCCTCGCTCCTGCCCTTCTTGTGGATGGGCACAACATTGGCCCTCTTCCAGTCCTCGGGGACTTCTCCAGAGTGCCACGAGTTGTGGAAGAGTTTCGCCAGGAGTTCCTTAATGACTTTGGCCAGCTCCTTCAGCACTCTCGGATGAAGATCATCTCGTCCTGCTGACTTTTATATGACTATTTTTTTAAATTGGTCATATACCAATTCTATGGCAATAGTAGAAAGCCAGTTATTCCTGCCGTGCTCATCCTGTACTCTACCTAGCGTTGTTTTCCCCTCGGTCCAGTCAGGCAAAGTAATCATTCAGGAGTTCAGGTTTCTTCTGGGTGCTGAGTTGTTGAGCAATGGCCCCACAGTCCTATTTGTTTTCCTCCTGTTCCCTATGTACCTAAAGAAGGACTTCTTGTTGTCCTTGATTCCCGTTGCTAATCTAAGTTCAGTTGCCACTTTAGCCTTTCTTATTTGTTCCCTGCCAATCCAGGCTGTAGTGGAATAGTTCTCCTTGGGGGCCCACTCCAAGCTTCCATTGTTTATAAGCCTCTTCTTTCCTAAGAGGACCGTGATTTCCCTGTTTACCAAAAGGGCTTCCCAACCCTTCTATTACCTTTTCTCCTCATGGGAATGGACTTCATTTGTGCTTCAAGGATTGTGTCCTTAAGGAACAACCATTCTTCGTGCACACTTTTCGCATTTGGTCCCGGTCCCACAGCAGTTCTCCTACTAGTGACCTAAGCTTGTTGAAATTTGCATTTTTAAAGTCCAAGACTTCAATCCTGCTATCAGATTTGTCTGCCTTGCATAAACATGATGGTTTCATGGTTGCTGTTGCCCAGACTTTCCTCTATATTTAAGTCAATCACCAGGTCATCTCCTTTGGCCAGGACCAAGTCCACCAGAGTGTTACCTCTGGTTGGCCCATGCACCTCCTGAGTTGGGAAGAGCTCCTCGACACAGGTCAGGAAGGATTGCAACCGATCCAGCTTGGCTAAGTATTCCTCACAGGAGATATCTGGATAATTAAAATCACCCATGACGACCATGTCACATGCACGTGCAGCCTCAGTCAATTCTTGGGTGAACTCCAGATCAAGTTCCATCCCCCGGTTTGGTGGTCTGTAGTATACACCTACAGTTAGGTCTCTCTTGCTGTAGTATGTGATTGAATAAAGTGTTAGCAATATGTAATGCAAGGCTAGAACATGTTAGCTTAGAAGACTTGGTATTAGAGTAAGGTTATGTTTAGATTACATATTGATAGCATTATATTGACAGTAATATGTTTAGTGTAATCATTCATATATGTAATTAAGCTATGAATTTTATATATGCTATGCTAATAATAGTAGTGTGATTGAGTGAATGAAGAGTCTATGGAATGTTTAGAGTGTGCCTATATAAGCAAAAGGAGGTTTGCAAAGGTGCTGAATATGCAAGTTATCAGACAATGAACCGTTATGTTATATGGATGGCTGAAAATGTGACTAGGTGCAGAGGAAATGGGCTAAGCAACAGAATAAAGGAGGAATTCTGCATGTCCTGCAATTTAGACTAAACAACTTTCAAGGCTGGAACACTGACTTATGACAGGAGCAACCTCAAGCTGAGATGACAAAAAGAATGATGAGAAACAACATCTGGATAGAGATAAGCAGGTGGAATAGTACCTCAACTTCAAACAAAGACTTGAAATCCCTATAAAAGTGGGATCTAACAATGCTGAGTTGGGGATTCACACTGCAGCATCAAGAAGCATAGGTGCATCTGTTCACCCCCACTGCCATCACCCTCAATGAGCCTAGGCTGGCCACCCAGTGCCAACATTGAGCAAGCAAGCTGGTAACTATAACATCTTCATAGAGTGTGTTTGTCAGTGTGAATGATGAACGTGTTTGTCTTTGTAAAGTCTTTGTATGTTTTTGTTCAATACATGTAGCACTTTACTTTTATCCTCCCTCATAAGGTCTCACTCGTGATTTGAGCAATTTGTGTAACATTGCTGCGTGCCCCTCCCCAACCCACAACTTAACCCAGAGGTTTTAAAACTGTTCATTTTTGGAGCTGATGTCGGCATCCAAAGAGGTGTACTGCTCTTTCACATAGAGAGCAACGCCACCATCTTCCTTCCCCACCCAGTCCCTTCTATGCATGGAGTAGCCCTGTATAGCTATGCTCCTCTCGTGTGAGGAGTCCCACCAGGTCTCTGTAATCCCTACTAGATTATAATGTACCTTTTTTTTATGTACCTTTTTCTTCTTGGTTCTGCATACTTCTTAGTTGCCCAGAGCAGCCGTGTTATGTCTGGCTATAATTCACTAATTTTATGAATTGTACACCTATATTGGGTGAATGTGTGTGGATCCACAAAACTGGCTAGAGCTTACTGGACAATCTCAATGTAGAACTGTCTGCTTACAGGTCCACATGTCCCACGTAAGAAGTTAAAAAAAACACTAACTTCATAATGGCCACTTGCAGAGATGGAAAACTGCCATTTAGGCAAACAAAGGATAATGGAATTCTACCCTTTATGTTCCTGTATTAATTCCCCATCTGTACAGTGCATTAGTATTGCTTTCGTAACCACCCTAGCTAGCATAGCTAATGATAAGCATTTTGAAGACAAATTCTCTAGATATAAGTCCTTGTTTAGAATCAACATTTCAGTGGGAAATTAACTTAGCTTGCAAATGTTCATATTATAAGGCTTCTCTGGATTGCAGAAGCTTTCAGTTGTTCTTGTCTTACAATTCTACCACCAACAGCATCTTTCATTGGTTTCCAAGACCTCCCTGTTTGTTGCTAATTTATCATATCCTATTGCCACCTTAAAGGTTTTTGCAGCAGCTACTTTAATTAGCCATGCCAAAGCTGAAACTTATATAATGAACTTTACATGCAATCCTTTCAAGACTACCTTTTGTTAACTACTACTTCACTGTTTTTGCTGCAGCACTTACTGTGCATACTTACTGCAATCCACGACCTTCACACACCACACAATGGAGACCTAATAACAGATGAACATCAAACAGGCCAATAGTTTGGCTCATTTTGGATGTTTATGCCAATACCCTACTGGGCTGGAATTTTCATGGGACTTATTCCTATTTTCAGCTGAACCTAAACAGCCTAAGATGACCTTCCCTAATAGTAGTCTTAGGGTGTGTCTACACATTAATTTAAGCATGCCTACATTTAATGTGAATTAGCTTAATATGCAGGTTTAGGCAGGTGTCCACACATGCAGGCATTAAAGCTCATTAATGTGGTGTGAACTGACTTGGGACTAAAGGGCACTTACACACATGCGGTGAGTCTGCTCCGACACGCTGGAAATCCAGTGCATCAAAGCAAACTCGATTAATCAAGTCTGCTGGAGCACATAAATTGACATGCCCGGCACTGCTTCAGGTACAAGTACATAAGTGGCACAGCACATGTCAGCACTGAGAAAATAGCAAGTACTGTACTTTGACCTAAATACATTCAATGTGCTTTAGTTCAAAGTATATCACTACCCTTTTCTCAGCACTGACATGTGCTGCTCTACTTTTACACCTGCACCTGACACAGCACCAGGTGCTTTTAATTAGTGTGGCTGACTAATTAAAAGAACCCAATGCTGCATCGGAAATGCATGTAAAAATGCCCAAATTTAGTCCCAAGTTAGTTGACACACAGTGTTAAAGCACTTTAATGTATCTACATGTTCATTAATGCACTTTAATTATTCACACCTGAATTTTATGCCTGCATTTGCAGGTATCAAATTTAGGCACAATTAGCCAAAATTCACTATTTTTAATGTGCATTATGGGCATGCACGTGTAGATGTGCGCCCTTAATGCACATTAATTTAGGCTAATGAATATTTAAGCATCATGTGTAGATGTGCCTTTACTGATGCTTTCAACATGAAAAATGCTGTACTCCAAAGCTAAGCATGTAGGTGGAAGAACTACTAGCCAAAGGGTACTAGGGGCAGAGTTTAAAAGATATTTAGACATACAGGCCATATCCAGATGAGTGTGTGGTATGTGGCACTACAGAGGCATCTGCAGTGCCATATACCACACATTCAGCTGTTCTGTGTGCTGCAAGGTAGCAAAGCGGGGGTGTTTTTTGACCCCTGGAGATCCCAGGGTAAAAAAAAAAAATAGGTGGAGCAGCGCATGCAGGGACAGTGCATGCCACCCAAAACAAATTGTATTCTCCCAGCTCAGTCAAGGTGTATGCATCCTTGTAGGACATCCTTGAAACTGGGAGAATAAAACTTGCCACACTCTGGCTGCCAGCCAGGCTCCAACTGGTAAGACTGCTGCTTCTACAACTCCAAGAGGCCCCCAGGACCTCAGGTAAGGCTGCTGGGGCCACCCAGTACTGGCCCCAGCCTCCCCTACCCCACCTGGGGTAACCTGCCAAATGCCAGAGGGTGAGTGGTACAGGCACTCCCTGGGGACAAGTAGCAGCAACGCAAGGTGTGCTGCTACTTCTTGTCCCAGGGAAAACAAAAGTCCATGTTCATGTGGACACAGTGATAGAGAGGAGAAACCATTCATATAAAATGTGGTGGGTTATGTCCCTCCTTGATGTTTTTTATGACTTAGTTTTCAGCATCAGGATTCTGTAGATTTAGAGTGAAAGGATGTTGAATTTAGGGGCTGATATTCTACTTATTAGATGTCTAAGTGGACTGAAACTGGATCCTAGCAGGTGTCCATCAGCAACTTAAAGTACCTAAGTACTATTAAAAAACTGAGCCTAGGACAGTATTATGAAACATGTTATTTCTAGAAATAGTTGGAAAGATTTTGTTTTTTTCAAAGAAAAGATAACTGAGTCAGTCAATGAATGTGAAAAATATGCCATTTAAATTGTATTTTTAAGTCATTTAGTTTTCTTTACTGTGCTTTTCAAAGACCTCAAGCAAGCCCCTCACACTTGGTATGTGGGTTTGTGTACTGTGTGGGCTGTAACTGTGCTGTGCTTTCTCAAAATTAAGCTGTTGCCTAGAAGCAATAGAGGAAAAAGAAACTTTGGCTGATAAGATATTAAATAGCTTTAGCGGAAGAAAACAGCCTGCACCTTTTCTTTGGAAATCCCTTGTAGTCAAGGATACTTGTCCTCCATGCATGTCTCATCTGTGGGTCTGAAGATGGCTGATGAAACCAATATGGAATCAACAGCTCTGCTGCAACTGGGGCATTCATTTCCATGGGGGTGGGGAGGAGGTCCAGATACTTGATTCAGTCCACAACATATTGTGTATGGTGCTCCCACTTTTCCACCTCCTGTTGTCATCATAAAGTTTCAAAGTACTGAGATCCTTGCAGCAGACTCTTCCTTCATTTGGGGCAGTCCTGAGCAGTAGTCTCTCAGAAATTGATGTCACCATGCTTTTTTCAAGTTGGCCTTGAGAACATCCTTGAAGCACTTTCTTTGCCATCCTCTTGAGCATACACCTTGACTGAGCTAGGAGAATAAAACTTGCTTTGAGAGTATAGAGTTGGACATCTGGATGATGTAACCAGCTCATCAAAGTGAGGTGATGATCATATAACATCAAATGCTCATGTTGTCAGCATCCTTTCACAAGCAAACAATGATAAATCCATCTTTCCACTGGATTTGACGGATCTTCCACAGGCAACATTGATAGTAGTTCTCCATTGACTTCAGATGTCACCTGTATGTTGTCTGTGTCTCAGCTCCATACAGTAAGGTGGGGATCACAACTGCTTGATATACCACGAGCTTGGTTTAGGATCTGATGTTGCAATCTTTGAACACCCATTTCCTCAGGAGTCTGAAGTCTGCACTTGCACATCTAAGGTGATGTTGGATTTCTTCCTTGATGATGCAAGAGATGGTTTCCAAACTATGGGAAATGCAAAACATTCTCCAGAATCTCACCATGAATCTGAATTGCCAGAGCTGGGGACTGCTTAAGAGTTTGTTGTTGGGAGGACCGCAGTTTTCTGAAAATTAAGCATCAACCCCATTTTCTTATGCCTGAGTAAAGATGTTGATGATTGCCTGAAGGTCTGCTTTCAAGTAAGCACAGACGTCAGCATGACCAGCATACAGGAGCTCATTGACTGCAGTTGGGTGGTCTTGGTTTTGGCTCAAAGTCAGCAGAGATTAAACAGTTTGCAACCCATTTGGTAGTTTAGCTCCTTTCTGACTGGAAGCTTGTTGGTAGTCAGGTGTATCATAGTGGTAAGGAATATTTAGAGTATTGGAGCGATGACACAGCCTTGCTTAACTCCCATTTTAACCACAAAGGAACTGGTGATGGATCCATTACTGAGAACCACTACTTGCATACTTTCATGGAGCAGGCAAAGAATAGTGATGAATTTTCGTGGGCATCCATAACTCAGAAGCATCCTCCACAGCACTTCTTGGTTGACAGAGTAGAAGGCTTGTATAAGGTTAAAGAGGGCCATGTGGAGTTTTTTGTTGTTCCTGGCATTTTTCCTGCAGCTGGTGAGCTTCTGAAGATCATGTCAGTTGTGCCTCTTGATGTTGTTAACCCACACTAAAATTCTGGGAGATGCTCTTCAGCAAGGGGAAGGATACAGTTCAGAAGGGTTCTTGCGATGATCTTTCTTGTGGTGGACAGTGAGGTGATCCCTCTGTAATTTTCACAATTGGACCCGTCTCCTTTCTTGGAAATTTGTCATGATCATGTTGTCCCTGAGGTCAGCTAGGCCTCTCTCATCATTCCAGATCCTGAAGATGAGGCCACAGAGCTGTGATGTGATCTCCTTTCTACAGTGCTTAAATCCCAGCAGGGATTCCACCTGCTCCAGATGCCTCATCATTCTTCATCTGCTTGATGGCTTGTCTTACCTCATCAGGGGCTTGAGGAATTCCAAGACCATCTCTGACTGGAAATTGCAGGATGGATTTGAGAACACTTTCTTTAACAACAGTCCTCATTTGAGCAGGTCTTCAAAATACTCATTTCAATAGGCTTCAATAACTTCCCTTTCCTTGATCAGGTCTCCTCCATTCTTAGGTCTCAAGGCGATTGGTCCCTGAGTACTCAGACCATAGATGACTCTGGCACTAAAGAAACTGCACATATTGTGGAAGTCAGCAAGATCTCCTTTGCTTTGTCTTCCCACCATCTGTTCCTCATATTGTAGGTCCTCCTTTGGACTTCTGCCTTGGCTTTTTGGTTAATCAGTTTCTTTTGCCTGGAATTGGTGTCATTATGCCAATCACAAAAGGCCTTGTGCTTGAAGTCAATCAACTCTTGGAATCTCCCAGTCATTCTCATCAAACCAATCTTGATGTTTTCTAGTAGGGAATCCAAGTGTCTCTTCACAGACACTGATGACAGTAGAGCCTGTCTACTGGCATCCCAAGCAGTAGATCCTGTCTAAAGGCATGCCAAGAACTGCTGACATTCTCCAATTCTTGCTGATTGGAATTTACCAGGTTTTTGTTGAGGTGCTGGAGGAAGAGGTCTTGCTTGATTGGGTCCTTGAATCCTTCAGTGTTGATCTTCTGTTGACATTGCTTCTGATGCAGCTGTTGTTTGGGAGCCAGATTAAGTGACATAACTGAGCAGATGAGTTAGTGATTGTTCCAGCAATCATCGGCTCCTAGCATAGCTTGGGTGATGCAAACATCTTTGCAAAAAAAGATGTAATCTGTCAGGTGCCAATGCTTAGATTGTGGGCATTGCCATGATGGTCCTGTGCCTGTTTATTCTGACAAAACAGGGTGTTGGTGATGGTGAGTCAACGTTCTGTGCATTTGGTCTCTTCATGTGCGTTTGGTTTACACGCAAGTGGAGGATGCCAGTGGAGTCGACCTTTCCTACTCCTTCCTTGCTGACGGTTCTGCTTGAGAGGTTAGAGTCCCTTCTGACTCTGGCATTGAAATCACCAAGAAGAATAAATCTATCTCCCTCCAGATCATCAGAAAAAACTTGGTCAAGATTGGCATAGAATTTCTCCTTGGGTTTCATCAGTGGAATTGTGTTGGGGCTTACGTGCTGGTGACAGTGGCATATTGTCTCCAGTTTAAGATGGAGACTAATGAGGCACTCATTAATTCTGATAAGGAACTCACTGAGTTGGTTTATTACTTCATTCCTGATGGCAAAACCAACCCTGTGAAGCCAGTGTTCTCCTTTCTGCTTACCCTTCCAGAAGAAGGTATATCTGCCTCTGTGTTCTTTGAGCCGCCTACTTCCCACTCACTGGGTCTCACTCATTGCAGCAATGTTGATGGTGTGTCACTTGATTTCTCGAGCCATGACTGTGGTGTAGCATTCTGGGAGTTCACTGTTAGGAACTGTTGTCCATGAGGGTCCCAATGGGTCCATTAGGGTCCTGATGTTCAAGGTCCCAAAATTGATTGTCTGTCTTCATTGATTTCAACTGCAGTAACAGTGATCCCATTGGTCATGATTATCCGGTCAGTAAGAAAGTAAAGAACTATGTTTAGAGCACTATTTTTAGCCCTCTCCTCATGTGGGGTGAGCAAAGCAGATCCTGAAGAGGGCTGCTCAGTCACAGTTACAGCCTCTGAATTGCACTCCTGCCTCATCTAAGTATTAGAGAACCTTCTTGAAACTGCTGCCTTCATGCCAGTTCAGGGGTAGGAACTTCCAGACCTCAAAATCCTCCTCCCATCATCACTAGTTGGTCACCAAAAGGTTTGAAAAATGTTCTGGAAAAGCTATTTTCATGGAAGACACCTGGGCATGATTTTTTTTTTTTTTTTATTGTGGAAAAGCTTCTGCACATTCTGTTGACAGAATGGGACCTTAATCCAGTAGCAAGGAGGCAAAGACACTGGCACTCTGTGACCAGTAGTGTCCCCCAAGCCTCAGTCCTTGGACCAGTTCTCTTTAACATCTTTTTATCAACAAAGTGGATATTGGTGTCAGAAGTGGACTAGCCAAGTTTGCCGATGACAATAAAATTTGGGGTAGAGCATCCACACCTGAGGATAAGCTGGTGATTCAGGCTGACTTGGGTAGGCTCAAAAAGTGGGCAAATACAAACCTGATGACATTCAATATTGACAAATGTAAGGTACTCCACCTTTGGGGAGGTGGGGAACCCGCAGCATGTTTATAGGCTCAGCAGTGCTACACTCACTAGTACCATGGCCAAAAGAGACTTGGGGGTCATGATTGACCACAAGATGAACATGAGCCACCAATTATGTCACAGCTGGTAAAGCAAACCAAACTCTGGCTTGCACCTACAGATGCTTCTCAAAGAAATCCCAGGATGTCATCCTCCTACTGTACTCGGCCTTGGTGAGGCTGCAGCTGGAGTACTGCTTCCAATTCTGGGCTCCACAATTCAAGAAGGATGTGGAGAAGCTTGAGAGGGTCCAGAGTAGAGCCACATGGATGATCAGAGGACAAGAGAATAGGCCTTATGAAGACAGGCTGAGAGCCATGGGACTCTTCAGCCTGGAAAAGTGCAGGCTCGGGGGGGGACCTGTGACAGCCTGTAAGTACACCAGGGGTGTGCATCAAGATCTGAGGGAATGCCTGTTCACCAGAGCGCCCCAGGGGATGACAAGGTCCAATGGTCAGATTCTGCATTCCTATTAGGCTGGACATAAGGAAAAACTTCTTTCTTGGCCAAGTCCCCAAGACCTGGAATACACTCCCTCCAGAGGTGGTGCAAGCACCTACTCTGGACTCCTTTAAATAATGTTTGGACACTTTATTGTGCTGGGATCCTTTGACCCTAGCGACTTCCTGACCTAGGGTTAAGGGGCTGGACTCAATGATCTCCTGAGTTCCCTTCCAGCCCTAATGTCTATGAAAGACAATTGGAGATCTTGTTCTGCTGCAGCCTTTGTTTGCCTTCACAGCTTTTGAGATTCTAACATTTTCTTCTACTTGCTCTGCCCTTGAGGACCTGTAGACCCAGGGCTGGGGGTTGGGGGCTGGGCAGGCTTAATATAGTGGCAACCCACACTCACCATGTCACAACACTGTGAAAAGATGTGTGAATTCATGAGAAAAATCATTGACATCTGCTGTCCCCACTGTCCTGGTGGTGCTGCTGCTGCTGCTTGGTCCATGACTGCTTATTTGTCAGTTACCCCTGCTTATTTTGCAGCTAATCTTCCCTGAAGGTCATTCCTTTATCTGCCACCTATGAATATGCTGGGTAGCAGTACAGCACTACCACTAGTCTACACCTTTTATTCTTGGCCCAAGATAATAGTTACAGCATTCTGGTGGGAAGGAAAAGGAGTTAAGGGAAATGTCTTTACATATAATGATGATCTGGAATCACTATATTAATGTAACTTGGCATGTGTAACAGCTATGTATAGTTGGGCCATGAGTACACACGCATTCACATGGCACTCAGATATTGAGAGCTGATGCAGAACTTGAATAGGGGGCTGTGCTGCAAAAATCCTCATAAAGGAGGAGAAATCCTTCCCACTCAATTCACAGTGATTGTGAAACCCAGCCAGTGGCAGCTTCAGTCTTGAGGCTGAAGTACTGTTTTCTCCTTGCACCTATGTCTACAATAGTTCGCAATGGGTAGAAATATAACAGTAGATCTCTGGTTATGTCTGTACCATTTCCCCAGTCATAAAGCCTCAGCCCATCATCAACTTTCTTGTCGGTAGATAGGTGGAAGGTGTGGCCCCAAAGCTGTTGGCCCAGCTTCCAAAATCTGACCTTTTGAAATGGCAAAGCTGTACTTTGTACTCCAGAAATTAAAAAAAGTTTGAAACAAAACTGAACTGAATCAAAAACATTTCAAAATGTCTCCATTTTGCAGGAAACCTGGATTTTAAGTTTTTTAACCATCTTTAATATTAATTATTATCCAATTTGCCAAATTTTTGCTGCTCCAGATGTTGTCTTTAGATGCCACTTTGTATGTTACGTGAATCCTAAAATCACTAGGGCTAAGGACAGAAATTACACCTAAGTGATTGGTTCAAATCTGTAACACAACAGAAGTTCAGTGCATATAAGCTGCTTTCAAAATGGTCAAAACCAATTTTAGATAAACCTGGATGGATGCAGTATCAGACTTAACTGATTTAGGTTAAATTGGCTTATTGAACTTCTGTCCCAGATCCCCTTCAGATTCAAGTTTTAATTCAGTCTGCCCAGCATCCCAGGATAATTTACCTGACGCACGAACCCCTCCCCAACCCCCTGGCTAGGTAAATGGGCTAGCCTTGAGCCAAGCTGCCTGCCAAGAGGCATGGTCTAGCACTCCCCACCACATCCCTGCCCGTACTTCCCTGCTTCTGGGCTGAGTCACTGCAAGCTCCAGAATAGTTCACTTGCTTATTGGTAAAATAGACACAGCTTAGACTAACCTGTGAAGACTGAATTTATTCAGCCTCAGGCTTTTTGACTGTCTATACTTAGCCTAGAAAGCAGTTGTTCAGGGCTCTCTGGGGAATGAGCGCACCTTACTGATAACAAATTAAAATGTGACCTTATATAAAAATAGCAAAAATAGTGAAACATGCAGGTCAAAAAAACAAAAAAATCCCCAACCCAAAACAATTAAGCCTTTTGAGAATAAGGAGATATTCCAGTACTATACACAAACCATAGCTCTAATAAGATTGGGAGTTACAATTCATTATTTTTATTTGATTCAGCTAACACAGATATATATGTATAATCCCAGTTCACAAGTTCACATACCCTTAACCCTCAGAAATAGAGAGCAAGAAACTAATTATCTGTGAAGCAATTAGACCATGAAGTACATAGACGCAGAAGCAATCTCTCAATGAAACAAATAGCTCAAGTGCAGACCTGCAATAGATCCAAATTTAGTGTCCATCTGTCAGGACTGAACCTAAGAATGAGCCTGAATTTGAACATCCTATCCAACCCCTGAATTTAGGATCGGTAGAAGGGAATCTGGTTATTTTAATTCCTAAATCCAAATTGGCTCCTGTGTCTTTGGCTCCAGTTCAAATGCAAAGGCCAGCTGCTTCCATCTCTGCTTTGGAAGAAATCTACAGAGAACAAATTATCTTGCAGCTCTTGCCCTTTTAATTTAATGTCTTCTATGGTTATCCCTATGAAACATTTGCATCAAAAATCCCAATGCTTGCCTCAAATCTGTAGACTGAATGTTATCTTGAACCTCATCAAGAGCCAAACATTGCAGTAGAGATTGAATGAATTGAATAAAGAGCTACAAATATGCCTGATGAGCATACTGCATCATTTTCATGATACATGATACAGTATGCTCTCTTAAAAAATGAATCAGTAAAGGTCTGGCTTTACTGCAAAATGGATAATGAAACCCTTTATTGTCCCTAAAACGCCTCAGAAGCCTGCTACAGTTTTCTTAATGTCTAATGCTTGTTGAAAAGTTTCTCCCATATTTATAACTTTATTATCATAGTTTTAAGGACCTGCACTTGTGGAGAGGATCCCATTATGCTTGGTTGTGTACAAATACAGAAGAGTGAGTCCCCGGCCTCAAAAGCTAACAACTGAAGAAAAGGATGTCAGGTCTCTTTTTCTTTTGATTTGACAAGAAGTCAAATCCCACACTGATAGTGGGGAGCAGCTGTCATAATAGAAGAGTCTAAAAAGTTAGGACTTTTGAGTTTAGAAAACAGAAGCCTGGAGGGGAGGGGGGGAGGAAGAATTGGGTAGGGGGAGAGGAGAATATGATAGGGATCTATAAAATAATGGAAGATGTGGATAAAGTGAATAGGGAACTTTTGTTCACAGAGCTCCAGAATACAAGAACTAAGAGGCGACCACTGAAATTACCAGGACGCCGCTTTAAAACCAGTAAAACCAAAAGGAAGTGCTTTTTTACTCAGCACATAGTGGTTTGTTGCCACAGGAGAGGCAGATAATATAACTAGAATCAGAAACAAGGACTAGACAGATTAGTGAAGGACAATGATGGTTACTAAATAGAAAAGTCAGGGATGTACTCTGACATCCTTCAATCAATGACTGTTTATACCGGGGGAGCAGGGCAGGGGATAGATTACACTAGACATTAGGGCTTTGTGAAATGGCAGTGTTCCATTTCGACCAGTGTTTCGATGGAACAGCGTTTCGTTTCGAATTTTGTTTTGATTCGAAACAGCTGTTTAGTTTTATTCTGTCAAAATGATGAAACTGTTTCGACGTTTTGCCTGTAGGATATAATGGACAAGGACAAAACAGCCTATAACTTTGTCATTTCTGGCTTGATTTGGATGCAATTTGCAGAAATGGTAGCCCCTTCTGAGGGCATGAAGCCTGCCAAAGTGCACCCCAAAGTTTTGAAAGCAAAACTTGTCACGTGTATCAGTGGGGTCAAAACTGCAGGCATGCTAGCCCCTGCTGAGGCCACAAAGCCTGCCAGGTTTCAAGGGGAGAGGTGCAGGGGTTTGGGGGGAACTGTATGTCAAGCTGCAGACAAGCAAAACTCATGACATGGGTGACACTGTGTGTTAAGGCACAGCAGGGTGAAAGCTGCAGGCCTCCTAGTCCCTGCTGAGGCCACAAAGCCTGCCAGCTTTCAAGGAGATGAGTGCAGGGGCTTCTGGGTTTTGGGTCCCTGCACCTCTAGCTGCTGACAGGCAAAACAGGTATCCTGGGTGCTTATGCAACTGTCTGTCCTGGGGCACAGGGGTTTGGGGTGGGGGAGGGGGGAAACTACTGCAGTCCTGGCTGCTAGGTGCTGCTGTGGCCACAAAGCCTGCCAGCTGTTAAGGAGATAAGTGCAGGGGGGTTTCTGGACCCCTAGCTGCTGACAGGCCAAACTCGTCACATGGGTGCTTGTACAACTGACTGTCTCTGTCTTGGGGCAGAAGCAAATCCCAGCTCTGTATTGATTCTTTTCTCCTTAGTCTGTGGTTTTGTAAGTGTTAATCCTTGCTCAGCAGCTAGGGACACAGGGCCCCAGAACCCCTCTGCACCTATCTCCTTGAAACCTGGCAGGCTTCATGCCCTCAGCAGGGGCTGTCATTCCTGCAAGTTTCATCTAAATCAGGCCAGCAATGAGAAAGTTACAGGCTGTATTGTCCTTCCCTATAGGTTTTGACTTGCCTTGTTTTGTTTTGAGGCTGTTTTGACTATATCTGTTCAGTTTCGATTTTGCTGTTTCAACCTCAAAATGGGTTGAAACAGCGTCAAAACAAAACTGGTGGCAAAATTTTGCACAGCCCTACTAGACATGCCCTGTATGAATACCCCACCTTCCAAGGATATGAACAAGCATTTGTGGGATTTGGCTTTGTTTAATTTAAGCATTTGCCACTTGCCAGGAGTGGTGTGGTCAGCTGGAGGTAAGTACTTCAGAGGAAAGGCAAGGAGGGGCTAGTGGGTCTGTGTTTGCTAGGGGCAAAGTGGATCCATGGAGGGGAGGGGGTGCTGTGTGGTTCAGGAGATGGTTGTCAAGGGAGCTAGAAATAACCTGGTCAGGGTTGAGGGGTAAGAACAGCACAACCCCAGGGCTGTGGCAAGTGGCTGGGCTTTCCCAGGCTCAGGGCTATGCTGTGAATGCATGCAAGTCTTGCTAGATTAGGTTAACCCTTTATCAATCAGAAGCTAGTTTACCTCTGAGGTGAACTAGCTTCAGATGAGTGCACCATTTTTAGAGTAACCTAAGCCTTATGAATACTTGCACACCAGGGCATTTAAATGGATCTAACTTTGGTTGCTGAACACAGGGCTAGATGGACCAGGATCTGACCCACGGTGGTACTTGCATTGAGGGTAGATAAAAATGGACACAGAAGGAGAAATGTTTGAAAATTATTTGATATTGTTCAGCTTGTAGGCAATGTCATCGTCACAGCAGCATCCTAGCTGGTGTCTGGTTTCTTGGCATCATGGCAAATAATAATCTTCAGGATAGATTTAAAGGATAACAATGAAGAGGCTTTATATAGGTGTTCAGGCTCCTATATAGCTTGTCTCCTAAGTGTAGAGGCAACATGGGAGAAAATATGAACACACTTATCTGAAAATATAATACTAGGGGACTGGCTGGCATTGTTGGCCACTTGAGTCCATTTTAATAATGAAAGACCTATGATGGGTAAGATAGTGATTGGCCTTGGAAATTGGAGTGGGGAGAGAAACAGCTTATATTTGTTATGAAAAAGGAAGGAAAGTTGATGGAAAGATTTAAAACAGTGATCTGGTCAAAATACTGGGCTAGGAGAATAATCTTTGAAATTGTTTTGATAAAATCTGAGTTGGACAAGATTACCTTTGCCAAAAACAGGACAGGAAATGGATAGTACAGTAATCAAGATGTGTAAACCTGGAAGAAAATTTTAGCTATGTCAATAGATAGTAAAGTTCACATCTTAAAAAATGTTATTGAGAAGAACTTGCAAGACATAGACATAGCCTGGACATGATGACTGATAGAAAAGTTCAGGCTGAAGATGTCATTCAGGTTACAAACCCAAGTAAAAGATCGGACAGTGGTATTTAAGAACCTGATTTAAGAAAGGAGGTGAGATGGACATGATTTAAGATCTTTGTTTTCCCTGCATTGAGCATGAGCTGAAGCTGGGGTCTAGACCTCCACAAGAGAATGTCTCAGAGGCCAGGGTTTTGGTTTGGACAGAAGGCAAGAGCTCTGCTGTAGGGAAGTGGACCTGGGAGTTGTCAATTTGGCCAACTGAATCTGTGTTTACAGATAAAACAGGCAGGAGATAAGTTGTAAAAGAAGAAAAGAATGGGACCAAGAACAAAAGAACTGTGAAAGCACAACAAAAAGGGGCTGACATGAGGGGAATCTTCAGAAAAATGTACTAGAGAAGAGTTTGTAGAGACAGAAGGTGAAATGAGAGAGAATAAAACGGGGGGAGGCAAAGGGAAGATGAGATTTTCAAGAACTTAACAAACTGTGTGTTAAAAGCTACCGGTAGGTCAGAAAGTACTGATTCAGAAATTTGACTAATAAGTAGTTGTTAAATAAAGAGTTTGGCAAGAACAGTTTCAGTGTAGTGTGAGCAATAGAAACTGGACTGGAGAGGTGCCATGCTGCCCTGCCTTCAGCTGGAGAGGAGAGAGGATTAAGGGATGGGTTTCAGTGAACAGAGAGGGTGCAGTGGCATGGCTGCACCCCCACCTTTTGGATTGGACAGCACTACAGGAACCTCTGGAGACTTTTTAAAGTTCCCAAAGCAGATGAAAATCCTCTATACTTTCCCCTTCCTGCTCAAAAGCATGTTCCCACCCCATCTCTTCCACCCCCTTACCACCTTCTCCTACCTGTCTTTCCTGCTGTCCCCAGGGGGTGGGGAAACAACAGAATCCTTCCTCCCTGTTGTGCAGGAGCTGGGCTTGGGTGGGGATGTGGAGAATAGCAGCAGGGATGGATGGAGTGGAACTGCTCTCCAGCTGCCCTGTTGCTGCTTTCCCTTCCCCAGTTAAGCCTCTGGAGCTTTCTTGCCCCCGAACAGTATTGAAGGAAGCAGCAACAGGCAGAGGTGTGGGGAAGGGAGGTGAAAGAGGAAGGGAAGGGAAGGGGCTGCCCCAAGCAGGAAGGCGAAGTGGGCAGGGAGGAATTTTCATCTGCTTTGTGGATTTTAAAAAGTCCACAGTGGTGGGGGTAGAGAAGGCTGGGAGCAGGGGGTACAGCCAATCCTGCAGAACAAGTTGCTGCTCTTGCACCCGTGTTTTTGGAAATCCTGAATCTTCCCCCGTCAGTGAAATTCACCTTTCCTTTCCTTGTGCTATGTGTTTAAACAACTGTGTCATGTTCTCAAATAAATGAGTTCCTGAAAACAGTTTTCCTATAATATGTGCAAAAATGACTGAAAAAGCTCCTGGTGTTATCCTTGCTTAGCAATGATAAAACTGCTTTTGGTTCACCTGGTATAGATAATATACTCTGGTTTTGACTTTCATTATAAATATGAGTCAGGATGAAGGAAAGACAAGTTTACACCATGGGCTAAGAGATTACATACTGATTTGTACAAGTGAAATAAGGCATGGAGCGGGTGCAACAGGAGATGATGTTACTTAAAGGGAAAAGCAGCCTCAGAGAGTCCCCCAGGGGGACAGAGCCACTGCCTTGATGAACTGGCTTCAAGGGAATGGGGAGCCAAGACTCAGAGACCGGCTTGGGCAGCAGGGACACTGCTGCAGCAGCTAGACCAACAGCCCATTAGAAGAAAGAGGCAGCTGTGCCAGGAAGCCATCTGACAGGAAGTGGGCACTTGTGAGGTCATTCAAAGGGCACCCCCGACTACTGCTGTTCTTAAAACCTCAGCCTTCAGCATGCTTGAGAGTAGGTCCTGAGGATGACCCTGTAGATGTTAGCCAGCATATATCTGGGACCAGCTGAATGTGATGTGTGCTCGGGGGTATCTCTGCTGGGACCCACCAGATATGTGATGTAAACATGCCATATATTACTGGCTGTTCCTAAATTCATCTACTGCCTCTACATCAATTTTGGTTTGGTTTGCTTATGGTCCATTAGAATAGCTCTTTGTTTTAAAACTCCACTTTGTGCTTCTTTCTGGGTTTGGATGAATTAAGAGTCATTAATATTAATCTAAAATGAAGAAAAATAGGGGGTAAAAATAACTGACTAAGATTTCAAGCATGTATAGCTCCTAATTGTGCAGATTTCCTGAATTTAGAATACACATTTGTGCTGAACTCTTGTTTTTGCTTGCTGAAATACCTTTAGAATCCACTGTAAAAATGTGTATAAAATAAGCACAGAGTGGATGCTTTAGGCCCAATGGAAACTTTGAAACCTGTCTTCAATTAAGTTCTGTGTGTGCTAATCTACAATTCATCACATGCATATTTTTCACATTTATGAATTCTATTTTCTATTGTTTTACCTTTACAGATAACTTGCAATGTTGTATGAGAAAAAGATGTATTGCAAACACAGCCATGCCAGTGTATAATGAACAGAATGAAATGTCAGCATAACAAATATGTTTAGAATAAAATGTTCAGTATAATAAAAAACAAATCCCTGGTCAGCCTCCCATGCAAACACATGCTGTTGCATTCAGTATAGCAACATTTTAGTTTCACAAACCTATTTCGAGTCCCCTGTGTGTAATATTGAGATAATTAAAAATGAATTTCAAGAACAGCTGATTAATTTATACATCCAAAAGGAAGGGGCAGAGGGAGCTCCATCATGTAAAATTATCAGTTTTCTCCTGCTGTGTACCTGCCAGTACTAGCTCCAGTATAGGTTTGCGTATAGCAAGTCATATGATATATCCCATGCTATGGTTGATTTGGTTGTATTGCAGTAGCAAAAGAGAAGATACATTAGCAATTTTCTTTCAAGAATGAATTATGGATTATAAACAAAGATAGTGGAATTGGGTACAGAGGGAAGGATAGTGTTCTTTTGAAGTCAGACAAAAGTGATGACAAAATTTAGAAGGAAGTGTATGGTCTATGCAGGAAGCATGCCTTAACTAATAATTTTGAAGACAGGAACAAGGTGGTGTATAAGCAGTTTCTGGAGGCACTTTCTATGAACATCCCAGAGAGTGAACTGCTACTGCATACTGAGGTGGGTGGGCATATTTGCAAATAAACTTGGTGCTACCAGTTTTATACATAGTACTAGCTGACTGTATCATTATTGTGATACATAGAAAAATAATAGTGTAACTGTGGATGGACAACTTGGACACAAACCCTGGGCATTGAGTTAGAGGGAGCACTGCTGCCCAGAATATAGAACTTTCCTGTTGCACTTTTGGCATTGCACTTAAGGGCATGCTGTAAGAGTGCCAATGCCCCTGCAAACCCCTGCCTTGTGATGGGCTAGCGAACTGCAAGGAATCTTGAAAAATTACCAAAGAAATAATATAATTCAGAGAAGCGAAGTCTACACTACCAGCTAATACCTTAAATGCCAATGGCAAAGGGCCCTTGCTGTCATAGGAGGGAGCCAGTCAAAACAGAGTGTTGCGTTGCAGTGCTAGTTGCATGTACATTACAGTCATTAGTATGTGGTAAATATAAAAGCTCTGGGTGCTTTAAAATGCAGATAGTTTGCCTTGTGACTATCAGTCCAAAACAAAGGCTTGGATGGTGGCTGAGTGTTCAAAGTATAGCTCCTCAGGCTCAATGTCAGGAGAAAGAAAGTATAAAGAAAACTTGTTTTGTTTGACTGTTTTGTTCACAACTTGGTTCCCAAGACATTAGAAAATGTGAAAGATGAGTTATTTCCACCCAACTACATCTCTGTTTTGCAGCCAGTTGATCTAGGAATTATTTGTCATAACAAGAAAATTACAGATCAAGAATGATTGGAAAAAATAGTAGATTTTGGTTGGAGATTTAAAATAATTTCTTTTGTTCTTCAGTATGCCTTTCTGAAATAAGATAAGCTTCAGGTCAATAACTTTTATTATAATGAACTACACTAACCACTAAGAACAATTCCGAATACTCAGTTTATGTTTCACATACTCAGTTTTACCCATTTAGCCAATCCAATCAATTTCTTCTGTCACACCCCAAAAATAAATGCAGTTTATTACATAGATGCCTGTGCCTTGCTCTTTCGTTGGGTTCTAGTCAGACAGTAGAGTCTGTCCATGCCAATCTTGTTGACAATTTGCAAACCTGCTGAGTTTATTATATCAGTATTTTCACCGTAATTCACTTATTTTCAACAGACGGTGAGGCATTCCTGCCATGAAAATGAGACGTATTACAAATTCAGCTGTTTGAACAAGTCTTACAAAAGTTCATCTGCATCAAAGAGTTATTTAAAACATTTTCAGGTTCATTAATTGCTACTTACCTTTTTGGAGCTAACTTTGTGTTGTCTATGCATGTGCACACACACACACCTCAGACACATCACTTTTGGAACCCGATGACAGATTGTATTGCTACCCCATGTTGAGTTGTAGCATAGTGTAACTGTTCCTCACTTGTCTGTTGTCATGTTTACTGCTCTGGTTCAACAAGTAAGAATAACTTCTGACCTTTTCATGAATAACTTCACAGACGTGTTTTCTGTTAAAGCTGTCTGTGTTTTACAGTCTTAAACACAACTAGACACAAATTTAATATGTATCCAGTACTTGCACTGGTTCAGCATAGCATATTTACAAAATGGACATGGTAATATTAAATTAGCTCCCTTCAAAGCATGATCCTATTGAAGTGGTACTAATTAAAGTACAACCTGGATTCATGTTTAACGTAGAACTCTTCTATAACTCACCGAAGTCCAACGGCAGATGAGCTGAGTTTGTCAATGGCATACTAACAGTAATAGAAACTGGTGGTAAAAAAATACAATGTAAAATTAATGGACTCGATTTAAAAAGGGAGTGCATATGCTGTAAAAATGTCTAGTGGACCACTTTTTGACATTTCTAACAACCAATTGATAGAATACTATAAAGCAGAACAGTAGAACATAAATCTAAAAATTCATGTTATCATCGGTTAGTAAAAGCTTCTTGAATTGTGAGATCCAATATTTCCTCGATTTTTTTTTTTTTTTCTCTTTTTCTTTCTGGTATTTCCTTTAAAGGCTTGAGAGAAATCATGAATCAAACTCCTGACTTTCAAGTGGCAGGAAGATAGGCCAGAAACCCACTAAGGAACAAACTTGTCCTCTCTGTCTCTCTCCGCTGACCACTGTTTGTTCATTGCTTTTCTGAAAGTGCCTAATGTTAGTTCCACATTCATCAACAGGCAACTAGAGAAAAGAGATGGTCAGTGGGTTATTTAATCGAAGTTTCCTTCTCCTTAAATTACAGTGTACAACATATCAGCTATGTTACCCTGTCCTTCTACCAGAAGAGATGAAATGATGAAGAGTAGGCATGGGACAGGAGGGAGGTAAATTAAGTACATGTATGAAGTAAGACTTCAGTCAATGAATGTCAATGAATGTTAAGCATGACTAAAACAAACACTGGTAAATATTACCGAATAAGATGGTGGTGAGGAAGAAGTAACCGTTCATTTACCATTCCGACTAAGATATAACCTGACGCCATTCTAATCAGACTTGAGCTCTTACTGAACTGCACCTAAAAGGACCTTTGCCTACAGCCTTTACTCAACGCTCATAACAAACGGTTATTAAAATACAGCTGCAGTTGTGACTGGGATTTGAAGATTGCTACCATCTGATAGTTATTCAGTAGGGCTGTGCAAAGCTTCAGGTGGTGATTCTGTTAGAAATATTATTAAAAATGCATTATCAATAAGTCTTGTTAAAACAGTGCAGCTGTCAGCCCTCCCTGGTGTCTTGTTAAAACAGTGCAGCTGTCAGCCCTCCCTGGTGAAAGAACTGGAAGAGCTACTGAAAGCTCTTTGTATTAAGGTACCAC
>NW_017728886.1:43468752-43471582 GCF_001723895.1 Crocodylus porosus
GTCGACACCACAGTCCCCCAGTTTCTTAATGAGAACAGGGTGAGAGACAGTGTCGAAGGCCTTCCAAAAGTCCAGGACCCCTGCCAGCCCTTGACCCCCCCATCGACTCCTCCTTTTTTCTTAAAGGGCCGGAGACATCGCAGGCAGCCATGGGGGGCTGGGAGAGCAGGGGGAATTGGGGCTCATGGCAGAGCCCCCCATGCAGTAGGGGGCAGCAGGGATTGTCCCCCGCCCCACAGCACCTGCTGAGTTGGGGATTTTTTTAACAAGTGCAGGGAGCTGGGGCAGGCGGGGCAGCCATTGCTGGGCTGGGGGGGATGGGCCTGCCTGATTTGAAGATTTGGCAGCAGTGAAATCTCCAAATCAGATTTAGCCAAATCAATTCAGGACAGCGATTCGAATCAACGAATCAAATCGCTGTCCTCTGAATCAGCCAAATCCAAAGCAAATACTAGCCACTTTGCACCGGCTTTCAGTGGCTAGTGCTGAGTGAAATGCCTTGAATCTCAGGTCATCCTAGACAACAGTTGTTTATGCAAAAGTGCAGCAACTTTTTAATAAACTCAGGTCCAAACCAATATTTTACATGGAATTTCACTTTAGGGCAGCATAAAAAAATGTTGACATAAACAATTGTTTTGCATAAATATTTGATTTCAGAGTGTGAGGCTGGAGGATCTCACTTTATTTCCTCCTTACCGCTTAGTACATTGGTGGGGGAACTCTGATAAAGGAGAAATAAAGATTTTTTCTACTAATCCAATGAAACACTGCTTCTCATTGGGAGAAATAGACAGAATAAAAAATGTTCTTTCACAGACTTGCCTTTTTCCAAACAGCTCTGTGCATAAGCTCTAGCATAAGAGAGTTCCTTAGTTTTGCTTACATCAGAGACATCAAATACTGAAATATTCCCAAAGATAAAGCTACACTATTTTGGCATAAAAACAGGGTTGAAACATGTAGGTCAGGGAAGGCATTGAATTTCTACATTTCATCCTATTTTGTAGATGAAGGATTTCAGTTTCTAATAGTTCAGGTTCAGCACCTTTCACATAACAATAAAATTTTTTTAAATATTTTGAAGCCTATGGTAATGACATTAAATGTACAGTAGAGCCCCGTTTTACTCATATTTGACTTACCCATGTCTTGTGTTTATGTGGATTAATATTAACACCCAAGCTGAAAAATACACCCCAAGATGCACCTGCGAGATGCGCAGACTGAGTCAAACGGAGTTACGCGCAGCTTGGGTTCCCAAGCAGGATTCTGGAGGATCGCTCGGTCTCAGTGTTACCATTGTGGTAGCAGCATCTCCTCTTAACGCTCTCAGTTAAGAGCTCTCTTAACTCCTTACGCTTCGTCCAGAACTCACCCCCAGGCCTTCCACCCCACATTCGAGAGATATCACTGCCATCTTGTGATGTGTTTGATCTTGGCTCCCCATCCAAGTCTCCTGGCTCCCCCGGACTTGGCTCCCCCTGGATGAAGACTCGGATGGATTGAAGATATGCATATCCAGTTCATATTTTTTGTGTGCATTTCTTATAATGTAACTGAATAAATATGTTTACAATATGTTTCTGTAACATTATAAATAAAGTATTGGTTGAAAAGGGTTTTATTTTGGTACCTTTGGTGTCATAAATGCGAGGTCTAAGGAATGCAACCCCTCACTTTCCTATTATTTCCTATGGGAAAATTCACCTAGAGTCACGCTAATTCAGCATACACAAGGTTTCTCAGGAACACGATATATGCATAAGTCGGGAGTCTACTTTATTTTCATGAAGAAAGTATGTATGCCAATGTGACTATATTTGACAGGCCCATTTAGTAGATTTAAGAATGACAAGTGAAGTTGTATTATGTTTTCCCTAATAAGTGAGTTGCTTTTTTTCACAATGTCTCTGCTAATAAGAATGAATATATATCTATATCTCTTCCTTGTGCAATTTTTCTGTAAAGAGGAAGCTTTTCACACAACTATCAAGTGACATTAATCACCAGGAGTGTAAAAATCTATTGATTTAAGAGCCATTAATGCAGCAAAGGTTGGAGAAAAACTGTTCAGTAGCACTTGACACTTTATTCTATGTTGTCATGTGAGCTGTCTTTTCTTCTAGTTCATCAGTCCCTTTTTATTTAAAGGCTCTCAACTGTACACTTCCAGTTTCATTGAGCAAGGAGCTTCCTGTACTGCAGCCAGTGAATATAGCATCTGGCAGAATGCAGACTGAACCTGTGACCATGACTACCATTCAAAAAGCTTGTACATGACTAGCATATGTTTTGTCTTTATCAGTATGCCAAAACTGGTCCCAGATGAGCTTCAAAACCTTGAAGAGTGACACACTAATATGCAATGCTGCCTGCTTTGCCTCTCTATTTCTATTTCCTTTATGAACTGAGACGGTGCACCGTACTTTAATAGGCTAGATGTATAATCATCAGAATTGACCTGGCTCATAAGTTCGTAGCTCAACTTTTTTGGCAAATGCTGGTTATTTGTTTGTTTTTAGACCAAAACTGTTAGGCCAAGTGCAGACATTACACTTTTACCAATATAGATGATCGGAAACTGCTCTATGCCTGTAACAAAACAGAAGTTTGGCACGCACTGGTTTAAAAATGGTGGAACCCCATCTAAAATTAGTGTGTACACACACACACACACACACACACACACACACACACACACCCCCCCCAACCAAAAGGGCGAATGTGTGCTCAAATTTGTAGTATGTATTATGTTGAAGAAAAGGGCTCCCATGGGTATGGAAATGTGGAGGGTTGGCAGAGCTGTGACTGATATTAATTGCCATGG
>NW_017728886.1:43471682-43500370 GCF_001723895.1 Crocodylus porosus
CACTGGTTTAAAAATGGTGGAACCCCATCTAAAATTCGTGTGTACACACACACACACACACACACACACACACACACACCCCCCCCAACCAAAAGGCGAATGTGTGCTCTGTTCACTACCAATTTAAACTATGCCACTTACAGAGAAATGTGCAACTTAAATTGATTCCACTTCTGTATTTTTGAATATCTGTAGCTAGCCTTAGTGCAGAAAGTCTGGTGTTGAAAATTCTGAAGTTCAGAAAACATTCTATATTAAACATCTTCTCAATGAAATGTTTCATTTCCTGGAAGGAATCTCATTTATCAATATTAATTAATACTGAGAAAATTAATTACCTTTTTTCCTTAACGTCAGAACAAAACACAAGGTTTTGCAACCAGAACAGCATTTTGAAGGAAGATTTTTTTTTTTGAGATTTTTATTTTTTGGTCCCAGATCAGAATGGGGAAAAACATTAAAAACTCAAGCTCACTGGAAAAACAGTTCTTGCCCAACTCTATCCTTCATTAGACTTCAGATAGATTAATTAACTTCTGTCACTTGAGTATAAACTTGGATGCTATTTTTGACAGCCTTAGCTACTGCTTCAAACTGCTTGGATTCCTTATCATTCCCAAATTTAATTTACCAATGGTTTCACAACTTTTTTGTTATTATTATTTGTCAAAGACCATAATTTTCTGCATTTTTGTTATAGTCTAAAATTTGTTTTTGCTGGAGCATGACACAATGGTGCCATTGTGATATTAAAACAACTTCTTGTGGGGCCCTCTGGACCTTTGCAGTTCAGAGAGAAAGCTTTGTTGTGTTGTTTGTCTGTTTTAAATCTAGGAATAGCAGAGATTTAAAAACCAGGGTTGATTCTCAGGTGGGCCTGTTTAATCAGGCTACCAGTATATAATTGTATGATCTTTCCTGGATATGTCCTTATAAAATCAGTGACCCAAAAAAAGGACAACCCATAGCAAGGCTGATGATCAGGAAAGCTGCTCAAGGCTTCCAAGAACTATGTCGCATAGCACAGCTGGAATATCAGGCATCTATTTTTAAACTGTAAGCAGGAGCAGTAGCTCCTTGTATTAGTCACTGGGGCACTTGTACACGTGATGGGGATTTAATCCTCAAGGTTTTATTCTATGCCCCCTAAATTGAAATGGTGGGGCATAGAATGAAACCCTGAGGACCAACCTGTTTCAATTTTTCCGTCACATTATGGTGAGGGACCTGGTCCTTTTTTTTTCTGGTCAGAGCTAGAGCACGCCCACAGCCAGGGGTGAGCTGCTAGTGGATTGTGGGGTCCTTCCTCCATGGCAGCAGCACCCCCTGCAGGTGGCCAGGCAGGTTGCTGGCTGGCCGGGTGCTGCCCTGGCTCGAAGACACCTGATCTAATTTCCCCACAAGCCCACCTGGGCATCCAGCACTTCTCACGCCTTCCCCAAGCCAGCCCATTCCCAGGCAGCCCCAGGCGTCCAGCCTACCTCAGCAAGCCGCTAGAAGCACAAGTGGGTGAGGGGCCCAATCCTGCTTCTGGTGGAGCCTGCCCTCCCCTCCTCCACAGCTGAGGGGGGCAAGCTGCTAGTGGCCCAAGTGGCCCCTGAGCTGTGGGGGTCCCAGTCCTTCCCTTCATGGCAGCAGTGCCCCCCAGGGCTGCCCAGATGGGCTGCTAGTGGGCTGGATGCTGCCCCAGTGCCCCCAGCCCAATCCAACTCTTCCCCATGCTCGCCAAGGCTTCCAGTGCCCCGTGCACTGTCCCCACCACCTAGGACCACCCAGGAATGGGATGGCTTGCTCCTGGGGCACTGCAGGAAGGCTGCAGGAAGGCAGCTGAGTGTGCTGGCAGCTGGAGAAGGTGGTGGAGATGGTGCACAGGGCAATGGAAGCCCACCAACCCTGAGCTTTTCTGAGCCCACCCGGCTTCCAGTGCCCTGTGCACCATCCCTGCCACCTTCTTCAGCTGCCAGCACACACAGGTGCCCTTCTGCTACCTCCCCACGTTGCTCCAGGTGCCAGCCAGCCCAGTCATGAGCAGTCCTAGGCAGTGGGGAGAGTTCACAGAGTGCTGGAAGCCCCAGTGGGCTTGAGGAATGGTGAGTATTAACACTGGATTTTAGGAAACCAGCCCCTATACCTTTGTTCCGGGCAAGCACAACCCTCAGCCTGACCACAGCACCTGCCAGTTGATAATGGGTGAGTTGACTGATACAGAGTATCAACAAAAAAGCAACAATACAAACAATTCTATATCTCCCAATCCTAGGGCTGTTATCAGAGTCAGAGTACATCTAGTCAGGATTCAGGCTCCACTCTGAGGCTCTCTCTTTTAGGTGTCAGCAGTCTGGAGGTGGGATGCTGAGGCCCACAGCACCCCTCCAGTGGGGTACATGAGCGGAACAGGTACGTGCCCTCTGTCCATGGTGGCCTTGGGGACCCTTCTGAGGGAATGGGGATGGGGACGGAGACCCTTCTCAAGCAAGAGAAGGAGGGACAGAGAGGCACAGGACAAAGGGAGGGACTCTTTCTTAATCTCAAGTTTCTGCTTTTGTATTCTTCTTCCTCCTTGATAATTCCTGATGACTTTTCATCCATGGCTATCTCTGGTTGGCTGTCTCTCTCTGGTCACACATCCATGTAGCCTTCCGGGCCTTCCAGACCTTCTCCTAATTTGATTTGTTTACCCAAAATTGGGGCTTAGGCCCCGCTGTTTTCTGAGGTCTTGTTGCTGGTGTCACTTATCTTGTGTTATGGGACAGTATGGCACATGCTTCTTTGGTTCCCAGGCTGTGTGTCCTTGTTGTGTTAGACAACCTGTCTGCCTTGAAGGCTGTGATCTTGTGTTACGGCATCCCCCCCTCAATTCTCAGGCTGTGTCCATCCATTGGCCTTGTGCTAGACAGCTCATCTGCTTTCAGGGCCATGAGAAGCTGTGTGTGCATTTTCCAAGCTCTTTGGAAATCCATTTAACCCCGGCTGCCCATCTTGAACCCTTTTAATGATTATATCTATACCCATAAGCCAATTCCCAAAAAACAGGCTTTTAAATACCATTTCTAAGCCAACGGTTGGATCCAGCTGGGTGCTGCCTCTGAGCTGGGGCAGCACCAGGCCCACTAGCAGCTCACCTGGGCAGCCCCAGAGGGCCCCAGTCCGAGGGCCCCACTTCTGTCGGAGGGAAGGACTGGGGCCCTCTGAAGCTCAGGGACCACTAGGGATGCTGGCAGTTCATCCCCCAGGGCAGGCAGGCTCCACAGAAGAAATGTAGTGAATGTAGGTGCAAGGTCCTGATCCTAGCCACAGGTTCCCTCAGCCAGAGTGGTCCCCAACAAAGACAGAACCCAAGTGCTCTTCAATATCAACTCCTCCTACAGCACTAATATTTTTCATACCTCAGCCAATGCTATCCACTCCCCCATTGTCAGTACTTCATGCCTCAGCTGCCTACTTCCAGTAATCCAGGAGGACCTCTAGCACCCTCTTCATACCCTAAGCACTTAGATGCACTTTCTCCTATCCACTCCTATACTTGATTCATCTTCAGAGCTTCCACATTTTGCTCATCCTTCTCCTACCCTCAGCCACTTGGAATGCCAAATTGCTCATTTTAAACTGAAGGTAATAGAGACACTGAAATAAGCTTATTAACTTGTGCAAAATGATACACCTGTAGCTTCACTAAACTATGCTTCTTGGCCTGCCATGTTTAAGAAGGGTCTACTACCACTGCTTGGTGAACTGTGAGAAGGTATTGGGATACTATGTTCTTTAAGCTCTAATTTCATAATGCTATTTATGTCTGCTGGTGTTCTGAATGACTAAAGAGGAGCTAACCGTGCCCATAACAAGACTGAAGACCTTTTTTACTGTGATGTAATTTGGTTTCCAGTCTTACTTTTTCAAATGATAGAATTTTGTTTCAATTTTAGCTCAGTTCTGGGGTTTTCAACCTTTTTTTAGTATAAGTACCCCTGGCAGCTGGATGCCAAGTGGAAGGAGGGAGAAGTGTGGCCGAACACTGAGCCGGGGTGGCGGGGAGTAGTGCATGGCAAGACACGGAGAGGGATGCGGCATGGATAGGCAGGGATGGAGTGCCACTGCCTCCCAGGAGCAGGGTTGGAGTGGGGCAGGGAAGCTCACCAGGCTGGAGTGAGAGCAGTGGAGCCCCTCTGTGGGGCGGGAAAGCTCACTGGGTTGGTGTGTGGTGGTGGTGGCCGCTGTGTGCAAGCTTCCTCACCCCACGGACGGGCGCTGCTGCCCTCACCCCACCCCGGCCCTGCTCCTGGGAGATGGTGGCACTCCCATCCTTGTCCATCTGTGCATACCCCCTAAGACCGGTCCAGGTACCCTCAGGGGTATGCATACCCCTGGTTGACAACTCCTGGCTTAGTTCAGTTTATCCTGGGCTTTTTAATTTAAGTCATGAAACTGCCAAGGATATTGGTTAAATGCAGGAAATATCATTCATGATCAACTGCATGTGCAAACCATTCAGAAATGTTACAAAAAAGAATTACAAAACAAATCTTTCACACACCTGAAGTTCCAAAATCAAATTCTTAATATTAACTATAACTATGATGACTTTTCCCCATCACTCTAAGATTGGGATTCCCATTTCTGGACTAGGTAAAAGCAGAATGTTTCAGGTTTATTGATTGTTTTATAAATATTTAATAACAGCTTGTTTCAATCTAAAATGATTTGCTGCAATCAGACAGAGACAAGTCTACATTTTCAATATGTGGTACTTTGTGTTGCATGCCTAAAATGGGCTACTGTATTCCTGAGCATTTGATTGCATGTCTATTCAGGGGACGCTTAAATGTTATCCTAAAATAAAAGGAAGCAATAAGATGTCACTTTCAAAAACTGACAGAACTTGGTCTAAAAATGGATTGTCAGCCATGAAAATGAATGTTAAAAATCTATCTTTTTAGTGGGGAAAGGATGCAAATACCATTTGAATAACACTGATTCTGATTTCAGAATAGAAATCCACTTGTTTGTAAGAATGCTAAATTAGCATCAGTGTCAGTAGGGAAATGTACAACTTTACTGATGGTACTGAGATAAACATTTTTCTTTCATGCAATGACTTCATTAAGACTATTTAAGAAAACTGCCATATTTCAGATAAGCCTTATGTGCCCATGTTTCAGCATGTCTATTTCAACTGAAGTTACTTTGCTGATGTTTGCAGTCAGGTTTCCAAATAGATTCCCTAATATAGTTAAGCAAAAGCTGATTATGCTGTTTTGTTTCCTACATGTGTTATACGTAAGGTTTTTTGTATGTTTGTTTCCATGTCAATTGTATTAACCAATGACACCAGTGCAATAGACTATGTTGCTCGCAATGACTCAGGCAGAGGGTCATGTGGTACTTTTGTTTGATCCAAGACACTTTCTCTTCTGCAGACTTTGTCATCTTCCCATGTTTGTACTTTTTCATGGAGGCTGCAATGAACGCAAGTGGCTTTTGTTTGTTAATAATGTCAAATGGCAATGGGTTTTCAATTATAGAAGTGATTGATAGTCCTAGTGAATCCAGAACAAATATATATGGGCTTTGGCAGCATCATACTTCCTGGTTCAGATACCAAACACAGCCGAACAATGGCTATTTGTGTTTTTGTTGTTAATTATGCCAGTTCATTAGATTTCTTTTTTAGGCACTACCACAAGAATGTTGCCCCATTGTGCTGGGCACTGAATTAATACAAGCCAGGCAGAATCTTAAATGACTGAAGATGGATATGGTGGCAATACTGGTCTGAGATGAATTAATTAGATGTGTTTCTTTTAAGAAGTAGTCTCGGAGCCCTTTGTTCTTCAAGGTCTATTAATATTATTGTGCCTGTATACTGTGAACTGTTCCATAAATCTGAAAAGCATGTGGAAGGGATAGCATAATAGAAAAGGAACTACTTGATTCAACAAGCATTGTGAACACTGTGTGGATTCAAGACTTTGTAGTTCGGATGTTTGGATATAACAGTGGGTTTTTGGTTGTAGCTGTGTTGGTGTAAAGACACAGGCAGGCAAGTTTTTTTTAATAGATGTAGCATCTTTTATTAGGCCAAATGAGTAGTTGCAAAAAAGTTCTTAAAAAGATTTCAGGTGCAATCATCCTTCTTCAGGCATAGAAACTTGCTGCTGTTCTGAGACTCCAAAGAGAGATTGCCTATTCCCGAAGAAGGGTGAATGCACCCAAAAGCTTGCTAAGAACTTTTTTCCAACTACTCAGTTGGTCTAATAAAAGATATCACGTTTACTCAGAGAACCTTGCTTGCATATAGCGGTAACTGTTTTGCAGGTTATGTGGCCACCCCCAAGCTTCTGGGCTTTTTGCTGGCTACCTGCCGGGACCAGGAAAGGTTTGTTTTCCTTATGACTACTTAAGGATGATTTTTTTTATTCCTCTGAAGCACTGAACATGGGCAAAATCTAAGTCCTAGGGTTTTGACTGCAGTATTAGAATACCTCAGGTTCCTGGTTGCAGAGCCGTGCTCTTTTGCCCAGGCTCAAACTGATCATCAAATATAGTGTAAAGACTTCTTCTCAGACACCTCTGAGCATATATTAACCAATTACTGCTTTGCCACTGTGGTAATAGTATTGACAGTGCCTTCATCTCCCTGCTTTATACCTGTGGCATATGTCAGGATACACTTGGTGTTTATGGTGTTTTGCCCTGCGGTTTTGTTGCGTGAAGGTTTGAAGCAGACCATATTGCTCAAGTGACTGCCTGTGCCATGTACGGCTGGACTCAATGGCCCAGGAGGCTCCTTTCAATCCAGTGTTTCTATGAACCTTTTTCCAAATTACCCAGACAAGATTAAAATGATTTGAATCCTCTCCCCTGACCACGTCCCCCCAACCCTGAACTCTGCTCCTAACTGTCGTCATCTCTGATAAGCTCCTCACATGGTTTCCAGACTGCTGAGAGCCATAAGCTGCATGTTCCAGGCTCTGCTACTACCAACTAGTCCTTAGCTTTGCAGACATCTTTTTTTTTTCTGGAACATATTTAGAATATTATGAATGGGTTTTCATCTTTTCAGGTACAGAAAGTGTACGACCTGACTTGTTGCTTCAGGAACTATCTGGATTGTTGCTAGAAAACCTGTGAATGGAAACCAATTTTTTTGATTCAGATACACACTTCATATGTAGTTATCTAGGAAAGGACAAAAAGTTTTAATAATAATCTTTAGGTCTTCTGCTACATTGCTGTAAAGGGGATATCTGTTGCTTGCAGCAAATGTGACCAGTGTTATAAACTCTAGTTAGGAAGACCAAGTTCTCTGACTGTATCTTGGATTCGTTTAGCTGGTACCCAGCCCTTGGGGTTACCATGTTTCCAGTTCCAAAAAAGAGGACACCTGTCTGAGGAACAGGGGTGGTGATTGGTGGTGGGGAGGAGGCATTTCTAATTATTACAGTAAAAACAAGTGTTATTGCCTCGGAAATTTAATTAGAAACAAAAGCATTAAGTAAATGCTGAAGTTGTACTCAGATGACAGACTTCACTCCTGCTTTATGAATGAATGTTTGCTCTGTCACTACAGTAAGCACCAAGTTTTCTTTTTGTGTTTAAAAATTGCAAATTGTCTGATTAAAAAGCCTGAATTCACTGATTTAAAAAACCCAACCCCGCATTTTTCCATAATTAAATTGAAAAGCCACTAATATAGATAGATATAATATTAGGCAATTTAACACAAAGTTTTATTGATCTTATGTACAATTTTAAAGCAGTTTGGAAGCCTACCAGTGCCAAAATCATTATAATAACATTAATTCCTATATTTTTTTACTTTTTTTTAACAGAAAATCAGAGCTCTCCCACCCCCTTTGCTCAACAGGCTGTGGGTCCAGCTGTGGCTGTGTCCTCCCTCTGCTGCTTTGTAGCACTGAGCAGCCCCAAGTGATATACCAGTGCCTTTCCCCTGCCCACAGCAGTGCCCCAATCCAAATTCCCCACTCTCCTCTGGGCTCTGCTGGTGCCCCTCTCCCCTGCTGCCCCGTCCTGTCCTGGCTGGAGCAAGCGTAGCGGCTGCATCAGCAGCTCTGGCTCCTGCAGGTGTTGGTGGAGCAGGCCTGGAGGGTGAGAGAGGGGAGGCCTGCATATCCTCTGCCTTGGGTAGTGTCTCCCAGTCAGCCGGGCTGTGCAGCTCCACACTGCCCACTCCCTCCAGCCTCCATGTCCTCCCCATGCCCTGCTGCAGCCCCAGCACCTGCCACCTTCCAGCTTACTTGTATCCAAGTGCTTGGCTGGGGCAGCTCCCATACCCTGCCTGGCTGTCTGCATCTGCGTGCATGTGCAGAGAAACATGGTGACTCCCTGCCCCCACCCCCATTCATTGAAGTGGTATTGCATTTTCCATATTTTTCCACAATAAACTGAAAACTTGGATCTTGATTGAGAACTCAGATCCACCGCTTGCGCTGCTAGGTATTTTGGGAACTGTAGTTCTACGTAGTGGCAACCTCCTTGAAAATGGACCTGGAAGGAAATCCCAGACAACTGGACTGCATTTAAAAAACCTGCCTGGACACAACACAGGGGGCCAAAAAAGAGGACATGTCCAGGAAAACCCAGATGTATGATAACCCTACTGAAAAACTCTCAGCCTGAGAGACTTACCATACGTTGGTCATTGTATTTCTGTATTGAATTTTAAAATTTTGAATCATTAATAGTATATTGTCACTATTTGCACTGCAGTGACACCTAGACCTCAAGCAGGTTCATAGGTCGTATGGGTTATGCTTTGTAGAGACATCTATGCGATGGTCTTTGTCTCAAACAGTAAACAACCTGAACTGATTAATGTCATGCCTTTTGTGGAGGAATTAGCAGCACTTCATTTTCAGTCCTGGGGGAAGTAAGGAGAGAGGGCAAGAGTGGATGAGGTTACAGATTTTTAGTTGATAGAGGTTGAGGCCAGTGCTTCCTGAAGACCAGAACTGTCCAATTAGCCCCACTAATAGCTATTCATTAATAAAGCTGCTATTCCGAGCCATTACCCTTCAGTCAGGAGAAATTTAAAGACCAGTGTGGGAGGCAAGGTAGAAGAAAACAGAAAGCTAGATTGGATGAGATTAGAACTGCACTTGGAGGAATTGCTCTTAAAATGGGAATGGTGGGCCCAGAGAATCTTTATCATGTGTATTGAGGGGACTGACACCAGTATTGTGCTGATTTTGTGCTACCCATGCACAATCACACAAGTTAGAAGAATTTAATTAATGTTTAGATGTATTTCATTGTGACTTCTAAATTTATTTGGTACATGTTTCATAAGACACTGTGAGGGGCATATTTTTAGCCACTGACAGATGTAAAATGTGTATGGATCTGATTTTCTTGTGGTATTTAAATGTGCATCCCAACGTGTAAAGCAGCTAACTGCAGCAAGTAGAACAAGTCTTCTCAGAATGTGTGCGCAGTAGTGGCTCAAATGTCATGATGCTGACTGACTGGGGGGTTTTTGTTTGCTTTTTGGGGGGGGTTCCCTTTTTAACAAAAATGGGTTTTTTTGAATGCTGGTATTCAAAATAATGCTGGGGGGGGATAAATACTTGCATTTGCTCTAAAGCAAGATTTTTAGTCCGAAACAGAGCACGAAGGCTTCATGGCTGAAGAATTTCAGTGAGACTAATAAAAGCTGGGTTCAGCAAGGTGTAATGGCACCATCTACTGGTGCAATGATCATGCTAAGAAGTTTATTTAGAGTGTTTAGTTTCTTCTCAAAGCATTGACAATTTTTCTACTGTGGAATTTTTTTCAGGGCAAATCTTTAATTAAATAAATGTATCACTGAACTTGGAAACTGCTCAAGCTGAATCAGTTCTATAGAAACAAATTACAACACTAGAGAATTGTGTAGATTTAGTATATGAAGAGCTGTTTTGGAGGCAAAATTTTAAATGAAGAGAGAAAACAATTTTCACTCTTTAATTATTTCTCTTCTGCAGTGGATTCAGAACTTCTGTCAAGTAGTTAATGTTTATGATATTCCCATAGGATGCCCCTACATATGGTTTTTAGAAAGCCCATGTTTTTTTTGTACTTGCACTGTGTAAGTACAAATCTAAAGAGACTCTACGGTTAAGACCTGTGGACCATCACAGGTGGTGGCTACTGATGTAATGAGCCGATTTTGTCTCTCTAGCTTTTCTTTCACACAACCATAATCATTTACGCACCACATATTTAAATGAAAAAGAGCATCAAGCCCATCTGAAAGAGGCATGCTTAGAGCTTCCTAAGGCTCCACAAAAAAGGTTGTTAGTAATGCTGCAGAATTGCTTGTGTATTTATTTGGATCTTACATTGGACTTAAGCATGACTCTTTCTATACTTAACTTTTCCTCGCAAGGCCAAACAGAAAGCAGTCTCCAGGTGCTGGGGCTTGAATCAACTTGCTGGGGAATGAATCAACAACATAAGCACTTTTTGTTCCCTGTTTGCTTGATGGCCTGTTCTTCCTTAGCAGAGCACTTGGGCTGATCTTCACAGGTCTGCTTCAAAACACCATTAGCCTATTCTTTCCCACTGTGCAAGCCTGTCAGGGAAAATGAGGCATGCAACACTATTCTAACATAAACACATTTAACAGAGAAATATTACAAACATTACTATAGTCTGGCTTGCTTTGCAGTCTCAGGCCATGTGAAACCTGAGGAGGAGAAAAGCTGATAAACAAAAGCCCATGATTCCTAATGCACAGCAAGCAAAACCTAGTTTGTGGTTTTTACATAGTGACAATAGTAAGGCAAGGAAGGAAGATTTGAATTAACTGGAGGAAGAGGAGGATTCACTTTTATGTATTTTGAAAAGGTGCTGTGTTCTGCCTCCGATATGGAACAAAGCCAATCTTTGGAATGTTTTCCTCCAAAAAGGTTTTCATTTAAAAATTCTATTTTTCTCACTGGAAGCTAAGCTTTTGGTGTGCATGAAAGCCTGAGACAAGGACAATAGCCTGGGATCTAGGAGACCCAGGTCGAAAGCATATCAATTCGGGTCTCTCACATTTCAAGCTCCTACCCTTTCCCAGTCAAAACATACATTTCCATGTAATATTTTTGCTACTGTGAAAATGGCCAGGTAATACTCTCATCAACTAAATATGTATCATATCTTCTTCTATAACTGTTCGGCAAAGTGACTAACAACTCATGCAGTTCCATTTTCATGCGTTTTCTCCTGAGTGACAAATTGTGTGGTATGTAGCACTAGATTATGTGCAAGAACAAATATGTACATGCTGATTTGTGTTTTGAGAAAGCAGAGCCAAAACAGCACTGTAACTTCTACTTAAAGTGGAAGATGGGTAAATGTGTATGATAATTTCTAGTTTCAATGACAGTTTGACCCTGAATTTGATGTTTTTCTGAAACAAGCATCTTCCCAACTGCTTCAACATGTTTTGGTACAGTGCATTGGCAAGAGCCTGGGAAACATTGACAGGAGATGACGAAATTCTTGGAGGATGGAAGGGCATATGGCATTGCTGGGCTGTCAGACTAGAACATTGTAACAAGATGACATAGGATGTGATAGAGCAATGGAAGTCTTGAGATCTGGTTCCTGTCCTCTGGTCTGCCAGTGGCTCATGTAGGTTTGGCCAAATATATATACATCTTGTTTTATTTTACTGCAAAGTAATTTAAATAATAACCTTTATTACAGGTGTGGCTTGAGACTGCCCAAGAAAAAGCATTAGGTGTATATCTAGTTCATTGCTCCTCCTGAGCAGCAGGCCAGGAGATGTATATAAGGCAAAGGAGACATGAATATTTTTTGTATATATTTAATAGTAATAAATACACATTACCGCGCATAGAAGAAAGGATAGCGCTACAAATTTCTGATTCATAGGCAACATTCCCAAAGTTGAGAGATACCAACAAAAAAAAAGTTGGATCCTGTTCTGTAGCTTATATGACTAACATAGTACAGCAATGAATATACAGTACCATACAGTCTCTTCTTCAAAATCCTTTACAGCTGGCTGCTCTAAAGTTGCTAGAAACTCAGTTCACACTTTCGCAGAAATGTAAGCAGAAGAGGAAATGTAATGTATTTGTGGTTTCTAAGAGTTCTGTGTGCTGCCAATTACATTTCATGTTATTAAACCAAGTATGTCTAAATAGCTGGAGGGGTGGGTCTCATTTTTAATGTACTAGAAGTTGTATCTTGAGATTACCCCATTCCCCCCAGAGCATTCAGGCTAGATGCACTTCCTTACTGGAGCAATCTTTAACTGTAGTATTTTCTGAGCTTGGAGGGCATGCCCTTGCAGACTTAATAAGATGCTTTTAATGTAAGGTAACTCTTCTGCCAGGTGCCAACAGCAGCAAGGGCAGTGTTCAGTCAGAATATTATTTCTTTTCTAAAATAAATAAAATTCTATGGCTCAATCCAACACCAAGAAGCACTTCTATTTCTGCCTTTGGGGAATTAAAATATAACCACCCTTTGTATTTGTAAACTTCCGTCTAATTTACATCTGAAGATTCAGTTCTGATTCAGAGAATCAGCGATTCAGCCATAGACACAGCTTTATATCTTTTTTTATACATACCTCAAGGTACCAGGTGTGGCTCGTGAACATTGAGATGGTGGGGTTGATGGAGCATCCCTCAGGAGCTCTGAGTGGAGCCATGTCCCCCCAGCTTGGTGATTTGGCCATGGGGGGACCCCAAATACCACCTCCCCAGACCCAGGAGGCACCAGTTGCCAAGCCAGGGTAAGGACGATGGTCTCCGCATGCTCCATGGCAGACCCAGAAATGGACCAGAAGTAACTCTGGTCCACTTCCAGGTCTGCTGCCAAGCGTGCAGGGGACACTCCCCTACTCTCCGCACTCTTGTGGAACGCTCCGTCGGCCCCATCATCTCAGCATTCATAAGCTGCGCCTGGTACCTTGAGGTATGTAGAAAAAACATATAAAACTAGATCTATGGCTGAATCATTGAATCTCTCTGAATCGAATCGGATGCTTCCGATTTGATTCGGAAAAGATTAATGGGTCTCCTGATTCAGTTCAGATTCAGAGATTTGGCCGCTTAATTGGTCCGAGTCTACTCCAAATTGAATTAGTGACAAAGCTTCGCACAGCCCTAATAGGCACATGTAGATGCACCAAGTATGAACAGCACTGAGGTAAGAGAAAGTGACTTGAAATCCACCCAGCTGTTCCCCTGTCTGTAGGCTGGGTTCGCATAGTCCATTCTCAGAACACAATCCAAAACATGTTGAGCATGGCTGGAAATGGGGAATGAGCAACAGCTATTGAACCACCACAAGGAATTTCTGATATGCAATACACAATAATATGTATATTGTCCTATGATGAGCATGGTGACCAAGTGCTGCTTGTAGGAAGAATAAATATTAGTTCTGCGTGTGCAGCAAAAGCAACCGGAGTAGGAAGTGGAGCAATGTATGGAAATGGATTACGGTACATTTTTCACTATCACAATATATGCTAGCCAGAGAGATTTTAATTTGTTGCATAAAATTAGAGCCCATAACTATAGCAATTAATTTGTATTCTCATACATGATAAATTTATTACTTGATGCACATAAAATCATCCCACATAGGCAAAATCAATGACTTCTCCATGGTCTCTCACTTCTAACAGGTTTCACGCTATCTCTGTAATAAATACTGTTAGACTAATCAAGGCTTGGCTTGCATTACAGGCAGAATAAGTGATCATCTGGGACAGCAAAACTTTTAGCAGTTGTTCAGTGTGGCAGTTCCTATAGCCTATAAGAAAAAGAGGAGGTGCATGATTTTGGGATTCTATAGGTCTAAAATAACCCTATAATCAGGATAGATTGTAATGTCTAATATGCTATGCAAGAGTGACCTTCCTAGATGGCATGTTAATTGAACACTGTGATGTCTACTCAACAGCTCTTCCAAACTCATTACATTTCTGACAAAAAACTAAATATAACAGGAGCCATGACATCCAGCATCAAGACATGAACAGTTGTGCTTGTGATCCCACGCTATTTTTTTTCTTTGAATGTGTCAAGGAAGACTGTTGACATCTGAAAGTGGGTAGGTAAAACTAACATGATCATGTACAGAGGGTTAGATATCTTCTGACATTGCCAGTTAAGAAACCTCCCTAAGTAATGTTTCTCCTTAAAGCTCACTGCTATAACAGACTGCTATGTGCAACCTGCAGGAGACATTTCTTTTTCTTTTAATTAATAGCTATAGAGTCCTTCATGAACTGCCTAAGGCCTCTTTAAATATTCATATTTGAATACCAGTGGGGCTACTGCCATCACATCAGATACTTGAGGAGCTCTTACCTTTACTGATGAGGATTTATTACAGAAAATGGGGTGTACTCCAAGCACTAATGTGAAACACTTCAAATTATTCAGGCAGTCAACTTAAAAGTATTATGTTGAAAGCAGCCCGGACAATATAACCTCCAAAGAGAATATTGTTTGTTTAATTAGGACCTGCGAGGATGCTACAAGCCGAAGTGTGTAATTAACTTGTCTGGCTTCTTGCAACCTGAATAATTTCCTTTTTTCATATTCAAGTTTTATGAATTTCAACTACTATTACTTAAAAGTAGTCTATGTGGTCTTTTTCTTTTCTTCCTCAGGAATTAATCAGCACTCAGCTCTCAGTGAAGTCAGATGTTTAGTGCCTCTCAAAATCAGGCAATCTACTCCATTGTTTCCCGGACAACCAGTAATGAATGCACCAGAAGATTGTGTTAGGTAGAGACATACACTTTGGAAAACTTATGTAAATAGCAATGACAGTGCTATTCCCTCCCCAGCCATGGCCCCATCCTATCCACCCAGCTGACCACACCCTGACTGAAGGGTTCCCAAGCCAATCTCCATGGAGACCCCCCACTTGCTCCATCTGGTGCCTCTGGCAATGGGTGCTGGGTAGACAGGCCAGGGCATCTGGGCCGCAGGGCCAGGTCTGGTGGCAGGGGATCTGGCAGTGGCAGCTGGAAGGAGCCACCACTGCTGGGGTGCTGGGAATTGGAGTCCAGACATTGCACTGCTTCAACCCTGCTGCATGCCTAAGGGTAGTGGGGCCAGCTGCATGTGCCATAGCCTGGATTGCACCTGCACCTGGGCCGGGCAGATCCAAGGGACCCACCACAGACTGGATAAAATCCTTTGGTGGGCTGGATCCTGCCCGCAGGCCATATTTTGCTCATCCCTGCATTAAAGGCTACTACAAAGAGAATAGTAAACAATAGTTCTCAATGACAGCTGTGAACAGGAAAATAAATAGGCTTAATTAGCAAAGATTTATGTTAAAGAAAATCTGCCCAACTTTAAATGTAGTGAAACACTGGGACAAGCTACATGAGAGGTGTGGAAAATGTGACATACATGGAAAAGTTAGAAGAACTGGGATTACTTAGTCTGGAGAACAGAAGACTAAGGTAGGATTTGATAAATGGTCTACCCAACTCGAGGAGGCAGCTGCCTGATTTGTGGGCAGATCACAGGAGCTAGCTACCATTATCAAGGGCTTATCAAGTCCAAGGCCACACCACACCTCTGGCCGTGGTGCCCTAGTGGCCCCACCCCTCACTGCTGACAGGCAGCCCTCAGCCAATCAGCACTGAGGGGCAGGGGCAGAAGTCATCTTAGGCTCCCCTGTATGCCAGCAGCCCCTCCTGCCCTCTTCCCACCCAGCAAGCTGTGCAACTGAGCCCAGTGCCTTGAGGAAAAAAGTATTCCCCCCCTCCACACAATTTTGTATTTTCTGCGAAAGCCATGAAACCACAGTTTTGATAGGTCCCTATTGATATGGCTTCTAAGACAAAAAGGGTACTTACGAAAAGGATGGCAATCAACTATTTTTGTGTCCACAGAACAAGAAGTAAATATGGGACTTAACTGAAAAAAGAGAAACTTTAGAATTGCCATTAAGATCAGCTTTTTAACTATATGGGGGTTGTGAAGCACTGTTGCATTTTACCTAGAAAGGTTATGGGATCGCTTATCATTGGAGGTGTTTAAGTCCAGGCTGGAAAGACATTTGTCTAGTTTAGGCAGAGGGTAAGCCTTTCTTGAACAACAGGTTGCATCCTTCCAGCCCTTTTCTTCTTTGATTCTGTCTCCCTTCTATGCCCTATTTCAATGATCTGGTGAAAGTATATCTAGTTTTTCAGTTCTTTGCCAGAATAATTTAAAAATGACTAAGCGCTTGCCATGAAAAAAATTCCTACATGCTGGAGACAGTCTGTTGATTAGGTCATGAGATATCTTTATGAAAGATTATTTTTGCTGATTGTGGATCTTATGGGCATATCTTCAGGTAAAAGATTTGACATCACAACCTTTTGGCAAAGTCCATCACATATCCTCTTTCACATATTTTTGGAAGAACATCTGATCTATGGTGGAACTTGCCTGTTTTGCAAAAGTAGGGGTCTTTTGATGGTGGAACTTTTTTCACCATGACAATTAAAAGTGAAATTTGGACCACCCTTTGTTTTATCTTCTTGTGGCCCTGATGCCCCAAAGGTAGTCTTGAGGCTGAGCAACATGAGGAAACAATCTCAGTGTTCAAACTATGTAACCCTCCCTTCCTTGGACAAGCTTTCCAGAGGGTGAAGAGGTCTAAAATTTGAGCACAGCCAGCCTACGCAGTATACAAACAAATGATCCTGCATCTGCTGTAAGCTCCAACAAATCCTCTATCTCCTGGTTCCTATATGAGTTTACTAGCCATGTGAGTTAATGATCCTAAGAAACAAAGCAGATGCTTAAGCTCTTTATTTTTGAAGGGATTGTTTCTCCATTCTGTATATGCATGTGTGGGAGCAGCCTTTAAATCACTGTCTAAAATAAGCACCAACTTGTCACTAAATTAGTCATTAGATTCTTCTGGATTAAAAAAACATGTTACTTAAAAGCTACACTAGTATGTGATTAACATTATCTCTTTCTATGTCTGTAAAAAAAAAAATTCTGTTATTGTCAACAGGGGATGAAATGAGCAACCACAATAATATGTAATAACAGCATGGTTTAGTGAAAAATTGGCAAAGTAGAGTCACTGCAGGCACTCACAGCTGTGCCTACATAAGAAGATCAGGACACTTCACCACTTTCATTGGTGGCTGACTACTGCAAGACTTGGCACCTCCAGCCAAGTTCCACTGTTCTTTCTGTGTAAGAAGTTTATAGTAGGGGGAAAAAAAATCTTCTAGTCCTCAGAGGTAGCTAATTATTATAATTTCCATCAAAATATGAGGAAAATTAAGTCTCTCTGAAACAAGTGGCACAAAGTCACACTGCAAGTCATTACAGTTTAATATCCTGTTTCAAACTCATTAAAAGAGTCTTTCTAACTGGTATCTACTCCAATGGCTTGCATGAGACCCTCTGATATCTGTGGTTTATGATGTTAAATCACCTTTCCCTTTGCCCTGTACCAAAAACATCTTGATTACTCAGATTCTCTGCATCGGTGTTGGAGCATCAATGTCAGACCTGTTTAAAGTCTCTATATCACTATGGAGGCACCAGGAATGCAGTGAGCTGTGAATCTTATACACTCAGGGCATGCCCAGATATGCATGGACATTTGGTTCCTGGGGGACAAGTAGCAGCGGCTCACCTTGCACTGCAGCTACTTCTTCCCAGGGTATGCCTATGTCATGTGTACTTTGGCATGCAGAAAGTTGCCCTGAGTGTGGTAGGGGAAGCTGGGGTCAGCACTGTGCTAGCCCCAGTAGCCTTACCTAGGGTTCTAGAGGCCTCTCAGGGCTGCAGTCATGGTGATCCTGCCAGGCAGAGCCTGGCCGGCAGTCGCAGCACAGCTCTGGGTAGCCTGGCTCTGCTTTTTGGCAGCGCATGCTGCCCGAGCATTTTTTGCTCCAGGTTTGTTTTTTGGTTTGTTTGTTTTTTGACCCCTGGATATGCAGGGGTCAAAAAAACTACAAAAAAACCAAACAAACAAGCAGCACACGCTCAGTGCACACTTGCAGCATAGAAAACACCAGACTGTGTGGTATGTGGTGCTGCAAACGTGTTTGTGGTGCCACATACTGCATGACCACACTCATCTGGACATGCCCTCAGGGTGCATCCACACGTGCGCTTTACTGCAGAGTTAACCAGTTAGCTCCACAGTAAAGCATCACTGTCTACACTTGCGCCCCTATTAGGGTGCAGTAAATCAATTAACTCTACTCTAAGATGGTACTGTCCAGAACAAGTACTATCCTATGGCAGAGTACTTTAGTGCACCAAAATGTGTGTGCAGGCAGTGAGTGGGGCTGGCTGGGGCACTAGCATGCTACAATGCAGGGGCTGTCTGATGGTTAGCCTCTCAGGCTAAGGACAGAAGTTACACATAAACTGGTTTAAGTGATCAGAAACTGGTTTCAACCTGTATCAGAACAGAAGTTCAGTGGACATAACCAGTTTAACAATAGCCAAAACTGATGTTGAATGTAGTATCAGATTTAACTGATTTGGGTCAAACCAGTTTATGCAACTTCTGTCTCAGACCCCTTCCTGGTTTAAATTAAATCAGAGTCCCCCAGCATCCCAGATGCTTTGCAGCCCTGGCGAGGGCTGTGTTCTCTGTTCCAGAGAGCAGGGCTGGCCCCTTGCCTTTGCTCTCTAGCCCGAGCAGGGGTAGGAGCATGACCAGATGCATGGCCCCCTGAGGCAAAGGGAGCAAGGAGGGGGTTTATTCTTCCCCTACTCTACTGGTGGACTGCACCCCTGTCAGCCATCCCCTCCCCTCCTCCCCACTCCAGCAGCAGAGGAGGGAGCATGGCCAGAGCAGGCTGGCGTGGTCCCTGACATCCACTTGCTTTGTCAGCAGCTGGGGCTGCAGGGCTGAGCCAAGACAGCCTGCAAGTGCTGCTGAGGGTGGAGGCAGAGGGGCCAGCCCAGGCTCAGCTGCTGGGCCCAGACCCAGGCCCTTCCCAGTGGGCTGCAGCTTGGGCTGGGGCCATGGGGCTATGCAGGTCCCTGCACCCAAGCCAGGCACAGCCATCAGTGAGCTCCAGCTGACTGGGAAGGGCCCTGAGGGGCCAGAGCCCTTCCCAGCCTTCTGTGGCTGTCTGACAGCCTGGCCCAGCAGCACGGGTGGGGGCTGAATGGGAAGCGGACTTCCCAGGCCAACTAGGAAGCGCTGGCAGGACCTGAACCCGGCAGCTGACACCATACTCCCTGTCCTGTGCAGCACCTGGGACTGCAGCTGTGCAACCAACAGCAGGCTGGTAGGGGCAGGGGGTGCTGTTCTACCCCGCTTGCCTCCAAATGCTGCTGCCGCTGCCACACTACCGTGCTTTGGGTGGGGAGGCGGGAAGCTTCAGCCCACGGCTTCTGCCCAGTACATGGAGCTCTGGCTGCAGCCCCCGGTTGCCTTCCAGCCAGATGCCTTCCACTTTCCAAGGAATCCAGGTGCATGGTGTCCAGGGGCTTTAGCCAGAGCTTCACCTGCTGGGCAGAAGCCCCTGGGTCTGACAGGGCTGTTTTTCTCCTTTCACCTCCAGCTGTACTCCTGTTGCACTGCACAGCATTACTAAGGGCAGAGAGAGCTTCCTTTAGCATGGCTGCTTTAGCCCAGCAAGCAGCTGGGCTGAAGGAAGCTCCCCCTGACCCAAGTGGTGCTGCACAGTGCAACAGGAATAGGAGCCACAGCTGGAGGTGAGGGGAGAAAAATAGCCCTGCCAGGCCTGGCAGCTTCTGCCCAGCATGTGGACCTCTGGCTGCAGCCCCTGGCTGCCTTCCACCCAGATGCCTCCCACCTTCCTAGCTCCACGCACTGGACAGAAGCCATAGGGCTGAAGCTTCCCGCTCTCTCCCCCCACCCAGAGCAGTGTGGCACAGCTGCTGCAGCTGGAGGTGAGAGGGCAGTACAGGCCCCCTACCCTGGGCAGCCCGGTGTTGGTTGTGCAGCTGCAGCCCCAAGTGCTGCACAGGACAGGGGTGCAGTGATGGCTGCTGGGCTGGAGTAACGGGGTCCTTCCCAGCCATCTGCGGCTTTGTGACAGCCCCACCTGGCTTGGGGACAGGGAGCCCCCCTGCTTTCACCCTCAGCAGCACCCACAGTCTAGATAGGCTCAGCCCAGCCCCAGCCCCAGCCCTGGGTGGATAGCAGAGACATGCCAGCCAGGTCTGGCCAGGCTCCCCAAGCAAAAGCAGGAGTGAAAGGTGGGCAGACCCTAATTGGGGTCCCGTGTCCACCCAGAGACAGGGAAGTTTAATCCCTGCACCCTTTGCCTGAGGCGCTGCACCTGCCAGTGTCTGGCCTCGGGGACAAGCCTGGCAAGGGCTGCTTTCCCTTGTACCAGGCACAGCCTGGCTGGGGTCCCTGCATGCCAGGGTGGGAGTTTAAATCCCTCCACAATCATACTTAGCCCCTGTGGGGGCTTGGCCACATCCCCCAGGTCAGCTTCCCTCCAGCTTTGTGGCTGCTGCAAAGCAAAAGGACGGCTGCTTTAGAACCCCACAGCTCTAGCCTGAGCCTCGCCAGGCATGTGCCTGCATTTCCCAAATTAAACATGATGTCTGTGCACTTGCAATTCAATGTTCAGGTAATCTGCAAAGATTGAATCAATTCAGGCTCCAGCTTGTTCAATGTCAGTCCCTAGTCTCACTGTCACATAATCTACATCAGAGTGTATTGCTCCATGCTAACTGCATGTGGAGATACACCCTTAGAGAAGTATAACTTGTTCTCAATCTCCTGTTTTCCTGCTGATGTTTGCTAGCATTTTTAGAGAGGCGAGGTCAAAGCAATCCAAACTCATTCCTTCTGACAGTGTTAGCCAGCCCCCCTGATCCATTTGTGTTGTCTGGCACTGACAGTCAAATAATAACTGGTTCCACAAAAAGCCAATTGGTGGGGAAAGAGGCTTTTCACACTGTGAGCGCATCTACAAAAGACATTTACTTTAGAGTTGCCTAATTAGCTCCATAGTAAATATCTCAGCATCAGTGCTCTTATAATAAACTAATTAACTCTGCCACAGGGTAGTTCTTGCAAATACAAGTAATATCCTGTGGTGGAGTTTTTCACTCAGCAGCAACACAATTGTAGATGCTGACAGGGCTGGCTGGGGCATGAGGGTGCTTCAGTGCAGGGGCTACCTGCTGCCTAGCCCCACACTGGAGCTACCTTGTGCCCCAGGTAGCAACCCCCACAATATGTTGAGGGGGTTGGAGCAGCCCCAGGCTGGCAGACAGATCCTCGCTTCTCTGACCCAGCTCAACATGATGCAGTCCTGGGTGTACGTGTAAACACAATGCCTGGGAGCAATATACTCAAGCACAATGTGCACTAGAGTTTATTGTTGTGCATTTATGGTATGTGTAGACGTGCCCAGTATTCCCGTCAAATAGCTATGGTTGTCTTGGTCTTTAGCTTACTATTCTGTGAAAACTTCTTCCTGTTCCATACAAAATGTTGTCTAGTTTCCTGCCACCCCCACCACCACTACCATGGTGCAGATCGTATAGACTGTGATCTTGACTCACTGCTACCTGAACCGAGATTTTACCTACTTTAGATATGCTTATCCAGCCTGAAACCTCTGAAATGTTATTTTGTAATAGCTTATATGTCTAAGTGGATGAAATAACATGTTAAGATGATACTCTTTCAAAAGAATAGTGGCAGCAGTGTGGGGACAAACCCTGAAAATAATGTTAGTTGTAGTTTCTCTTTGTGAACATTTTTAGTAAACTGTGGAAAAACTCCTGCCAGTAGAGTGTGCTGTCCTTCTATTCATACAATAAAGTCAATTCTAGTCAAATTCCAATGCTACTCACCTCTGATTCTAACTCTTACAACCTACTAGTAAGAACTCTAGAGGAGTGATTCTCAACCTTTTTGAATTCAAGACAATCCTCTGTAACTTTTGTAAATTGAGTGGCAACCAATTTCACAAACTAATTATATATAACTGTGCTTACTTCCTGGAAGAGGGGCTAGGCAGTGAGGATGGGGAACTGGTCAGGCAGGGAAAGCCTGAAACTACACTTGTCTATTTATCTCCTCAAACCTGGCTTATCTCTTCACACCTTACGGCACCCTTCAAAGGATGTTGTGGCACCCCAGGGTGCCTTCACATCCTGAGACTCAAGCACTCTACAGCATTTGATATTGAAAGACAAACCTCCACCACGCTTTACAAAATTTAGCATCTTTATAAAATATTTGTGTATAATTCAGAAACATAGGAGTGTGGAAGATCATGGGAAGGAATTGTTTTTTATGCACAGTAAGAGGCATACTACATTTACTACAATAGGTGAATAGATGAAGTCTGAAATAATTTTGTAGTTCTGAAAAATTATAGTATAGATAATATGTTTGAATTCTACAAAACTATGCACCAGGAGCATTTTTTTTTCTTTTGAAAACTAAAAATGCAAAGAGTACATTCATTTTTGTAACTTGTGTTTAATGAAATGCAACATAGGCCAAAATTTTCACAACCTGGGTGCCTAAAATTAGGCATCTCAATTCCTAAAATCTACATACTGAAATGCAGGTACCTCTGGGCACTGTCACACATGATCCGGTGGTGAGAGCACTTTAATTAGAGCACTCTAATTAAGCCGACACAGTTTCATGTATTAGCTTCAAAATGGTGGTGGGGGCATTTGAACTAAAGCTCCAAAGCTTGGAACTAAAGTTCAGAATTGGATTTTGCCTGAAATATCTAAGTCCAGTATTAAGCCCAGACCATTCTAGCTAGAGCTATAATTCTTTTTTAGTTTTTTTCTTTCAAAAACCATAGTTCAAAAAATAAGAGTAAGGGTGTCACTTCTGGAAACACTTGTCAGAGTAGTTGGAAACTAGAAATTCTATTCCATGGTTCTGTGAAAGCAAAGGTTTTTTTCTCCTCCACAGTAGTGTCAGCATAACATTTTCCAAATGAAATGATCCAGATTACCACGTATAGCGTACATCTACATGTCAGCCTATTACAATGTTGTCACTGTGCCATGCTTTAGTACTTCCTTTTAGAAGTACAAATGCATGGCACAGTAACCGCTTGTACTGTGCCATGCACACAGTGCACAGTTAGTTTTAACCTCTACTTTGCCATAATGGCATGCTAAAATGGGGGATCATGCTGTTACAGCAATGTAGCTGCTGGTCATGTGCAGACTCATGTGATCACTGTGGTGCCATAGTATGTTGTCACCATAGTGAATTTTTGGTAAACATAGGCACGCTTCACTGGGATGGAGAGAGATATTTTTATCACATAGTATTTTTTACATCTTTGGCTATAAAGAATGATAGCATTAGGTTAGAAGTGGTATCAAATGGAGTGCCCCAGGAGTTGATCCCAGGGCTGGTTTTGTTCAACATCTTCATCAACAACTTTGAATATAGCATAGAGTGCACACTCAGCAAATTTGCAGGTGACACCAAACTGGGGAGTAGTAGATATGCTGGAGGGTAGGGCCAGTATTCAGAAAGACCTAGACAAATTGGAGGACTGGACCAAAAGGAATCTCATGAAGTTCAATAGAGACAAGTGCAAAGTTGTGCAGTTAAGATAGAGCAATCCCATGCACCGGTACAGGCGGGGGGCTGACTGGCTAGGCAGGAGCTCTGAAGAAAAGGACATGGGGGTTACACTGAACAATAAGCTTAATATGAGTCAAGGAAGTGTGCCCTTGTTGCCAAGAAAGCTAATGGCACACTTGGGCTGACTTACTGGGAGTGTTAACAGCAGATCAAGGGAAGTGATTTATTCATAGAATCATAGTGCTTAGGGTCAGAAGGGACCTAAACAGATAATCAGGTCTGAGCCCCTGATCCGGGCAGGAATAGGTGCCGGGGCCATATCACTCCAGTCAAATATCTGTCCAGCCTTGATGACTCCCAAGGTAGGACAGAGTACCAGCTCACTTGGGAGACCACTCCAGAGCCTGGCAGCCCTAACTGTAAAGTAATGTGTCCTGAATCTTCTCGCTAACAATTTGCAGCCATTACTCCTAGTAACCCCGGGCAGTGCCTGGGGGAGCAGAGCCTCCCGCAATTCTCGCTGGTCCCCCCTGGTGAGTTTGTAAATGCCCACCAGATCCCCTCTCAGCCTTCCCTTGTGGAGGCTGAATAGGTTCAGGCCCTTTAACCTCTCTTCGTAGGTGCTGCCCCTTGACCATGTGAGTGGCCCTCCTCTGGACCCTCTCAATGCTGTCCACATCCCTCTTGAAGTGCGGCGCCCAGAACTGGATGCAGTACTCCAACTATGGCCTGACCAATGCCACATAGAGGGGAAGGATCACCTCTCTGGACCTGCTTGTGAGGTATCTGTAGATGCACAACAAGGTGTGGTTAGCCTTACTGACCACTTCCTCGCATTGGCGGCTCATGTTTATCCTGGAGTCAACAATGACTCCAAGATCCCTTTCTCCTACTGTGTTGACAAGAAGGGTGTTCCCCATCTTATAGGTATGTTGCTGGTTCCTTCTCCGTAGATGCAGCACCTTGCACTTGTCTACTTTGAATTCCATCCTATTCTCATCTGCCCACTTCTGTAATTTGTTTAGATCTAGCTGGATTCTGTCCCTCCCCTGCAGCATGCCCACTCCACCCCACAACTTGGTGTCGTCAGAGAATTTGGACAGTATGCATTCCTCACCCACATCCAGATCACTGATAAAGATGTCAAATAGTACAGGCCTGAGGACCGAGCCCTGGGGGACTCCACTGCCCACATCTCTCTAGGCTGAAAATGACCTGTCCATCACCACTCTCTGGGTCTGACCATCTAGCCAATTTGCCACCCATCTGACTGTGTAGGCATCAGTGCCACAGTCATCCAGTTTTTTTAAGAGAATGTGGTGGGAAACCATGTCAAAGGCCTTCTTAAAGTCCAGGAAGACGACATCCACCTCAATGCCCTCATCCAGGGACTTGGTGAAGCCATATCTGGAGTACTGTGTCCAGTTTTGAACTACAGAAAGGATGTGGACAAATTGAAGAGAGTCCAGTGGAGGGCAATGAAAATGGTAAGGGGGCTGGGACACATGACTTATGAGAAGCTGAGGGAAGTGGGCCTATTTAGTCTGGAGAAGAGAAGACTGATAGGGGGATTTAATAGCAGCCTTCAACTCTTTGAAGGGTGGCTCAAAAGAGAATGGAACTAGACTGTTCTCAGTGGTGGTAAAAGACAGAACAAGAAGTAAAGGTCTCAAGTTGCAGCAAGGGAAATTTAGGTTAAATATTAGGAAGAACTTTCTCACTAGGAGGGTAGTAAAACACTGGAACAGGTTACCCAGAGAGGTTGTGAACATTCTATCCTTGAAGGTTTTAAAGATATGGCTAGACAAAACCTTGGCTGGGATCTAGCTGGGGATGGTTCTGCTTTAAGCAGAGGGTTGGACTAGATGACCTCCTGAGGTCCCTTTCAGCCCTAATTTTCTATGATTCTAAATGCTGTTTCTGTTGAGGCAGATCCTTGGTTGGAAGAGACAGGTGCCTTGTCACTTTTCACCACATTCATGCCCTCTAAGTTTTCAGTTCTTAAGACTGTTAGTCTCAAAGCAGCTTCAAAAAAATGCCAGCCCTTAGCTTTCGCTCATTTGATTTGACTACAGACAAATAATGGAACAACTATTCTATTGTAATGAATTTAGAAAAACTACAAGCCAGAATGTTTTTGACAATATGGATTCCTATTTGAAATCTCTGGATTTATCTTGTGAATCATGGGTAGATGTCTGGACATCTAAAAGTGCTAATACTGTGTGACACCTTTTAAAGGATCTCATAACCCCTGGTTGAAAATTGCTGTGCTAGGAACTTGTTTGTGCTGGAGAAATTTACTGTGTTACTTGGGTATCATGGCAAGTAGAGTCAAGGCCTATAGGGATGTGATGGGTCTGTTAATCATTAATGTTATCTTACAGGCTGGTAGGGTGACACCTCTCAAATGAGCAGTTGGTAGATTCTTCATCAGGAAGCAGTCTCTGCATATTGACTTTATTACACTTTATTCTGGGATAGTCCTGGAACATTTTTATCATTGGCTGGAGTCTTCAGGTTTCCTTATTTAATTCATCATTCAGCTTGGGGATGGGATAGTTCTTATAGTTACTGTGACCATCACTAGGAAGAAATCAGACAAAGGTAATTTGTTCCTGATAATTCTTTTGATTTATGGCAGGCAAGGTTCTTTGGGTGGATGTGGTATCTTTTATTAGACCACTTAAATAGTTGGGAAAAAGTTCTTTGCAAGTTTTCGGGCACATACACCCTGCCTGAAGAAGGGTGTTTGTGCCTGAAAGCTTGCAAAGAACTGTTTTCCAATTACTTAGTTGGTCTAATGAAAGATATCACATCTACCCAAAAACCTTGCCTGCCTATGTTCTTGGACCAACATGACTGCCACCAACAATCCTTGAGATCTATAAGCAGTTTCTGTAGGTACCATGACTAACCTTACAGATTTTTTCAGAGATTAATGGGATTGTGTTGAGAAGAATTTATTTATATTTCTTAAAGATCCCAGAAGGTAATTTTGACTCATTGCTGAGGCTTTTCCTGGAGTCAGCTGGTCTGGTTGGTGCATGGGTTTAGCTGTTTTGAGGAGATGACAAGAAATTTGGGATAGTGCTACAATCCACAGGCTCATGAAATATAGCTCTATATCTTCTCCTTTCCCCTCTTCCCCAGTGTCACAGCATGGGGTCCCCAGGGATGGCCCTGATACCCCTAGGGCTCCTTGACCATGCCAATCCTGCCCCACAGGACCCTCTTCCTCACCTGCCATGTCTTGTTGGTAATTCTAATAAATCTGGAAACTGCCCTCGAGCTTGTATTCTGGACATGGTCTTGATGGACCCTGCTGAACCCTCTGGGTTCTTAGACCCCTTTTGGGTCCCGCTTCAAAACAAATGTCTCCCAGGATACCCTCAGCCTTATGGACTAGATGCATGGCTCCAAAACCACCCCTTTACCTGTCTGGCTTCTGTCTGGCTCTGAGGGCCCTCTCCCTAGGCAGTTTCTGCTGTTAAAGGAGCAGACACCCTAGTGCCCTGCAACACCCACCCACTACCTCTGATCAGCAAATTGTCTTCTTAGTACCTGAACAAGATTTGGACTTAAGAGATGGGACAACAGCTAAGAGAAGGACATGGTTCTAGGAAGTGTTAAGGAAGCATGGCCCTATCCAGGTATAGGGCTTTGTCTGTCACCGCTGTTAATGAGGATTCCAGTTTTCTTGCGATGTGGGTCTCATCACTGTTATCCAGACCTGTTTCCCTGAGATTAGATACCATGTGGTTTCTATATAGGACTACACTTAACAGTCTTAGCAGGTTCAGGATGGCTATGTATTGTTGATAGCTGTAAAGAAAACACTATTCTAGTGTTTCAAAGATTGCACAGGCTTCCAGTTATATTCCTGGGTGCTTTTACTGATTGTTCAAGATTTGCACTGTTTAGATCTTAGCTACCAGAAAAGTGACCTCTTCCCCATGCAAGTATGCAATGCACTGACATGCTCTTGCCCATGTTCCTTGTGCCGGGGTGGGGCATTAAGTGGTTTTTAAAGACTGAAAAATACTTGAAGAATAAACTAGAAATGCAAATGGAAAGGAACAAGTCAACTGAGTCACTGAGTTTTACCCTAAAGTTCTTTAGTCAAGGATTGAATTAAAAGGTTTTGTATAATAATTATCTAATAAATTCATTCCTTTCTAAAACTGAGCATTCGGTAGCAGATCTGATGTGGGAGGCTACATCATTGTCAAGTTGTTTTCTTGAATCAGTATGCTCCACGTAGTTCAGAGGAACCCCTAAAGATTAAGCAGCACTGAAAAGAAAAAGTACTACTTTCTCTGAATTCAATGGGAAATTTGTTCTTCTGTCACTTCATTCTAAAAGGAATAATTATATTGTTATCACCTGAGCTGCCAGAAATCCTGGTCTAACAATCCAGAGAGCTTCACTTGATTAGTCTTGAATAAGAGATTGGTCCTACTCACATGAGCAGGGTTTAACCCCATTTCCCATCTCTTCCTCCCTTAGCTTGTTTTTTATGTGTAAACTGTTCTGTGGTTCCCCCCACCTCTCTTCTTCTTTCTTCTTTTAAGTGGCCAAATTGGTCATGTGACCTATCTTTGTTCTTTAAATATTCATGTATATTTTGAGATAAGGGAGAAATTATGTTCCTCAGATTGGACTATGTTGGATGGTAGTTCACTAGCATTTTAAGGAACAGTATAACTAGAGGTTGGTGAGGGAGGAACAAGCCCCAGGTGGGGCTAAGGTGGGTGCTGGAATGATGGCAGGAGGCTGCAACTGAGTTGAGCTGAGCTGAGGAAGGTGTCCCTTGAAGGAGACACCACTGCTATAGGAAGGTGTCTAGTAAACAGCTAGTAGTTTAACACTGTTGCAAGATACTGTACTAGGTTTTACATTTCACTAGTCCAATGGGTATAGAACAGACAAGTATAGAAATTCCCACTGTTTAAAAAAGAACGTTTTCTTATGTTCAGCACTCAGTTTCAAGTACTACAGTTTTGAGAGACCAAATCTAGTTCAAGCAAAAAATAAACAATTCATTACTGTTTGTGGCCCATGTCATAGTAGTATCTGAACAAATTGAAAAGCTGTGGTGAATGTGTCTGCACTGTAGTTAAAGAAGGGTTATTGCCATGTTTCAGGTG
>NW_017728886.1:43500470-43523448 GCF_001723895.1 Crocodylus porosus
CATTATTATAATTTCATAGCATAATATGTCTAAAACATTCATTTCCCATTGCTATACATTGTTACCGTGTACTATTAAATAATTGAACTGCTTCACCCCAAAGAAGATTTGTGACAACTAGATTAGAAACAGTTTTAAATTTGAGTTTGATATCTATTAGGATGGTATGATTACAACATGCCTGTCTGGTTAATGTTTTTCCTGATGTGTTTAATCTGAGGAAGGGCACAGTACAAGTTAGTACAGAATAATTCAGGATCTTGCAGATAAACTTTGTGCATTGTTGTTATATCATTCCAGTGATAATGTCCTAGACAGACAAATACATGTTTTGCACACCAATGTAAATTATAACAGGGTCAGGAACAGACAAGAATGCAACTATCCTGGGACAGCTTGCAATAGGCAATTACCATGTTTCCCCACTAGGTGGCAGGAGAACAGATAATGCTATAAATACAGGGTTGGAAGGGACTTCCAGAGGTTTTTTAATACAACCCAGGGCAGAGATCATCCCTGTCTAAATCTTTCTGTAAAACATGTTGGTCTAACATGCATGTGAAGCTTTCCAATGACAGAGATAGCAGAGCCTCACTAGATAATCTGTTTCAGCTCTCGAGGACCTTTATACTTAGAAAGTTTTTCCTAATATCTAACCCAGTGGTTCTTATCCCTTACCGTCTTAAGACTAATACTTCATTAGTCTCCAGCTACCCCTTGGAAAATGCTAGCTTTTGGCTTTCACTCATTTCTTGACTATGGCAAAATAATAGCGCAATTCTTCTGTTACAAAGAACTCAGGAAGATCACAATACTCAGAACATTTTTGACTCTGTGAATTCATTTGATATCTCTGGGTTTATCTTGTAAATAACACCTATATGTTTGCACACACAATAGTGATAACATGGTGTGGCACTCCAGGGTGCTGAGGCACCCTAGTTGAGAATCACTGATGTAACTGGTATCTTTCTTGTTTCCATTTAAACTTGACTACTTGCCCTATCCCCTGCAGACCTAGGGAACAAGTGAATATAAATCTTTTTTATAATAACCCTTCTTATATTTGAAAACTTGCCAAATCATCTTTCAGTTTTCTTTGCTCTAGACTAACTAATCCCAGCTGTTCCAACCTTTCCCCATATGTTATATTTTCTAGACCTCTAATAATTTTTGTTGCTCTCCTCTGAACTTCATCCAGTTTGTGCACATCTTTCTTAAGGTGTGTCACTGAAAACTGTACAGTGTGCCCCAGGAGAGGCCCAACATGTTCCAACATATCTTCAGTTATCAACACTTGGTTGACTTATTTGTAATTCTCAATTTGTACCTTTGACTTCCTAATTTGCTTCTTTGCCTTTAAGAAATAGGCCAAATAGACTGTGAGAGGATTCTCATCTAATTCAGTGTAACTTATACCAATTGGGTGCCATGTGCGCTTTACTGTGGAGTTGACTAATTAGACCCACAGTAAAGCATTGCTGTCTACACATGCACCTGTATTAGTAAATGAACTCCACCATAAGATAATACTATGGTGCAATGAAACACATGTTAAAGTGCAACAAAATACATGTGTAGATGGTGACAGGAGCTGGCTGGGGCATGAGGGTGCTAAAATGTAGGGACTGCCTCCTGTGTGGTTCAGGGGTTTTGGTTGTAGCTGTGCTGATCTAAGGACATAGGCAGACAAGGTTCTTTGAGTAAAGCACTATCATGCCACAGCCAGCCCCTCCACCACCTGGAGTCCAGAACTGACTCCCTGAGCCTGCTGCCAGCCTGGGGCTGCTCCACCACAGCTCAGACTGCTGCTGTCCCAGGTGCATGTCTAGACACTGTGCCTGGGAGCAGTTAACTCCGATGTGCATCATGCTGCATTAATTGAACATTTAATGCAGTTTTGCATTAATTGAACATTTTAGATGCACCCTAGAGTTTTAGCCCTGATTCTTTTTATCATCTATTTTTCCCAGCTGTAATAATAATTACACTGATGTACATATGTTATGTCTATGCCCTTAGTTTAAAGAAAGCATCTCTCGTTGTTTGGCATCAATACTTGCCTGAAGTTTCTATGCACATTAATTATGCTGTTATGTTTTGTATATTATCTGTAATTATTTGGCTACTTTGGGAATAATAGCATTGATCCTGCTGTAATGTAAAGGGATGGCATTGAATGTGACCTGCTAGAAGCTCTGTCTTCGCCATTATTCTTCCATTTGTAACGGCCATTTAATGCATGTACTTAACAGCCAATAAAAGTAATAAAATTATTGTTTGTAATGATATATCTTTATCATCCTTCCCTACCACCATACATACGTGATCAGGTTTCCATCAAGATCTTTCTTCTGAAATACCTTGGTTTAAACTTCGCAAGATTTCTTTTCCTTGACGCTATGGACACCATGTGGTATATGTTATAACTACACAATATACATGTAGCTATAGAGATTTATCATTACTCAGCCAGGATAAATACAGTACTTTAGCTTTAAGGCTATGAAAATGTGAGTATATGTACTGTGAGTAGTATTCCAAAATAAAATGGATCCTCTCCCAGTAGAATTCTATTTAGTGGAGGATCAGAAGTCAGAAAATGTCTTTATATTTTTATTGGGTAAGGGCAAGCTCAGATCCATGTGAAATTTACAGTAATCCTGAGGTTGCTTTGAGCTGCAGGGGCTGTTAAGCTACCTGGGGAAGCAATGAACTGGCCATGCTCTTTTCTCTCATGAAAGTACTTGTTTTTCCAGAGGCTATATGGACACAGAGCCCCTAAAATGGTTCTGTACCCCTCCAGAATCCCACCTGCCATTAATTAAATGTTATAGTGCCCAATAAAGCTGATTTTTACAGCTCTGTCAACACAAAGTACCCATAGCAGAGTCAAACATTGGAACTATGATTTTAATATATTCTCCTGTGGTATTTTTTCTAAATATGAAAAAAAGTATCATTTTAAAGTACAAGCTTGTGTAACAAATACATGAGAAAAGATACAGAACTCTCTCTAACACTTTCATATAATAAATACTGATCAAAGAGTAAGTGGGATGTGGATTCAAGTTACTTAAATCAAAATTCAGAATTCTCTTCTTTATTCACAATAAATCACTTTAATTATTGATTAGGAATAATAGATTTAAATTGGGGTGTGCCATCCCTTGTGTGTTCACACACAACTCCTTGTTTTCCTCCAAAATACATGGGAAATATGTTCAAAATATGCATTTTGAACATTTGAATATGATCCAAACAATATGTGATTGCAAATAAAGAAGGTACATCTTACTATTTTAATACTGGATGAGATTCTAATCTTGGCTGTATCCATTTAAATGAAAAATAACTACATTTATTTCAGCTGAGTTATTCTGGGCTTGAGAAAAAAAGCAAGAGAAACATTTTAGTCTGTAATTTATAACATAACGATTTTCCTTATGTGATGTACCTGCAGTTCGTCAGCAATGCATTACCTGTGTGAGAGAGATGCTTTGGACTTTAATTTATTTTTGTTGTATTTTCTATACACAAAGGGAGATGGGGACAGGTACTCCCAGTTTCCATTATCATCTTGTTAAGTGAAATAAAAAGAAAGAAGAGGGAGAAAAAAGAACATCTGAGAGCAAGCAGAAAATTGAGTACTCCATTATGTTGAATTTCACAGCCTTGTCATGCAGCAGGCAAGGCTGGCAGACTTTTTCCTTTCAAAAGTACATTATACTGCTAACCACCAGCTAGTAGTAAACACTTTCTTTTTAAAAAAAAAAAATCCACCTTAAGGTACCAGTTCCCCAAATTAAGGTAAAGTGTAAAGTGTGTGTGTGTGTGTGTGTGTGTGTGTGTGTGTGTGTGTGTGTGTGTGTGTGTGTGTGTGTGTGTGTGTGTGTGTGTGTGTGTGTGTGTGTGTGTGTGTGTGTGTACGCATACATCAGAAGTAGAGCAATTAAGGATGCAGTACCATGGCAACTTTAGCCCTGCAAACTAGAATCTCATGAATGTGCCAGTGCTGTTTCTAATAATAGGTTATTTAGCACCACAGCTGTCTTTAAATGTATTTTTAGTGTATTTGGTGCTGGTGAAAAGTGTTCCAGCTGGCAGTTCTCTCTCCATATACTCCTGGAGCCTTTACCTGACCTGCAGGTGCCATCATGAGGCCAAAGTGAAAGGTGATGTAAGTGACAGTCTGAGGTATCTATAATGTCACGCTGATGTCAGAGGCTCTCATTTGCAAGCAAAGAGGCAGAGATGGTAGCAGGATTAAAAATCGGCAGGAGGAGCTTTACTTTACACCACCCCTTGATGTCACTTTCTTCTTTTCAACATAACCAGATCTTTCACGTTTTTTCAGGTTGTCCAAGGGGTCTTCTGCCTGACTTCAGTCTCTCCCAAAATATCCACCAGCTCCTCAACTGGTTAACTGTTTCCTGCCCTGAGCAAAGCAGCTCCAATATAACCCAATACTGAGGACACTTCTCAGGTCATTTTGTGTCCTTGGCTCTGTCTGACTTAACTGCTCTGTTATGCTCAGAGTTGTACCAACATAACATCTGCCTCTACCTAGGATTTTTTTCTATGGTACTTACAAGTTTGATAAGGAACTCATATTATCTAAGTACCCCAAAATCTTTAACGTATTTATCCTGAAAACATAGCTTCTTTATTTCTTTGACACATGGAAATATACATATTTTCACAACACACAATATATTTTCTTTAGCTGTGCAAAGCAGGGTGAATCTTCTATATTGAGACCAATGTACCATATCCTATTTCAATAGGTAGCTTAGCTAAAATGGCTCTATAGCTAATGACTTCCCAGCTGCTGAAACAGCCTCATTGCCCAAAACAGGCAGGTTTAAACTGTAGCATCCTAGGCTGTTCCAGTTTTTCACAGTGGTTGGCCTGGCTTCCCAGGCATCAGAGGGGAATATGAAAGTAGACTAACACCATTTTTCCCCTTTCCTTTACTAGTCCCTTACCGAGCAGCTTGGCTGTAATGAAGGATCTAGTCCCAGATTTGTGAATTTACACTAGCATAATATATTGCAGGACTTGGTTTCAAGAAAGGAAGTGGTAGCTCAGCTCAGTTTTATACTACAGTAAAATATAATTTGTGATTCAGTAAAGTTGTAAAACAGATTCATTATCAGCATTTGCAGTGAGACACAAGTACCTCATATGACTTCACCTTTTATCATGGCTAATGCTGAGTTTAGCCTAAAATTGCATCCTGCCAGAAAGCTGATTACAGAAAGCAGACATTTTACTTTGAAGTCATGATTACCTCTTGATCCTAATTAGGCTCATTTGCAGTCCATGACATAGATTTGCATGGCGAAAGTTTGACAAAATATTTTTTTTCATGTACTTAAAGAGCTTCAGATAGTCCTATAAAACTATAACCCCTAAGACAAATATTCTATAAAACGAATTACAATGGGCCCACCTGTTATTCATGAGGAGTTCTGCTAACAACAAGGGATGGGGGGGGTTAGTTCACAACTGAATCAGAAGGTCAGAAGTTGAAGCAACATTTTTTTTCCCAGTAAAAATCATTTTAGCTGAAAAATCTTGCCCAAGTGAACTCTCAAAAGATAAGGCCACCTTCCCAGCCTTCCTCTCAGATTTATCAGAGGTGAGGTCACCTTCCCAGCTTTCCTGTTATCAGAGGTGAGGTTTTCTCTTCTACTGGTTGGGTTATTCCAAGCCCTTTTCCAAGAACCTTCGTTCGAGTTCATTTTCAAAAGTAAGCAAAGTAACTGACATTTTGAAATGGTTGACTATTTTTTTATGTTCTGCATCTTTAGCCTTCTAGGTTCTAAATAGGATCAGTGCTGATTATGTAACAAGAAAGGCCAGTCTTGCAATATCTGTATGGTTTACCTGATGACCCCAGGAGGGACACCAAAAATATACATCCCATCACTTCATGCCTACTCAAGCACACTAGAAACTAGCAGTTAGGCAGAGCAGACATTGTGGAAGAAGTAACAAGCAGATCAGAGTAAACTTGAGAATTTCCCCCCTACTGTCAGGCAATCCCCAGCCGGAGAACCTAAGGGAGGCCTGCTTCAGACCAGCTACTCTGCCAGTATCTGCCAGTATCATGCAATCACAAGTGCAAGGACAGATTTTTTTTTTTCCCCCTGCAGAGGACCTAGAATCAAGTAGGAGATAGGCATGCACCTTGCAGCCAAGTTTTATGGCAGATTCAGACGTCTATCTTTCAGTACTGAGAAAAGTATGCATTTGAGTACATACATGTGCATAACCAGATGATTGCAAGCAAATCCTCTGTGCACACTTGGCAGGATGAGTATGTTCTCTAGTGATGTGTGCACATATATTGTGGAATTGCACCTGGGCATCAGTATGCATCTGCCTTAAAAACAGGTTAATGCATAAAAATGTAGGTGTACATGATTACTGAAAACCAGGCCTTCAAACATTTCAAATAAGGTTTAAACACATGATCCAGTTTTTAGATGCTTACCTAAAATACAAACTCTGATGTTCAATTGCTTCAGTTTTGGAGTGGCCATTGTTTTCACTTCGGCTTATAACAATATCAGGTAAATGGACTCCTTGTAACTACACTGAAAATCCTGGCTTTGATTTATTCTGAATGTTGGGCATGCCAGTCAGAATGGTACTTGCATAACTCAGCCTATTTAGGAATATTTGATATATTTCTTTCTTGCATTAAAAGCCACATATTTTCTTTTTTATTCCCGTTAAATAAATAAATAAGCTCCAAATCAGATCCTTTGCAGCCAGCTACTGCATATTTCATCCATATCATAGCCATCGTTCTTATGATAAGTGCAACTTTAAGAACACTAGATGGTCTCTGTGATTCACTTTTGCATTTTAGAAAGATTCACTGTGGTTCTCGCCAAGCACAATTATGAATGCCTTAACAGACAAGGGGAAAAAAACAATGTTGGCAATCGGAAGTTACCACCCAGAACCACATCAAGAACTGCAAAAGCAACCAGAATGGCTCTCTCAGCCTTTAAAACTAGGGATCAACGTGGCATTCTCAGTGTCTGCAGTTGAGCAGTGCTGTCCTTTTGGAAAGCTGCTTAAAAACAATTGGCTGGAAGTTCTTCTGAATTTGGATACACCCTATAATACTGCGTGGTTGCTCTGACCAAAAAGGATAAATGAGCTAAATAAAAAAAAAAGTTAAAAATAAAATACAGAGCCTTTGAACACAATTGTGTGTATGCTTCACTTTCAAATTAATAAGCCTAAAGCAGTAAGTATTTGTCTAAGAGGCCAGTAATAGACTGAAAAGTGAATGTACAGAATTAACTCACATGTTTATTGTGCAAAGAAGTTAGGCTATCTTTAGGGGGTCAGAGTCACATACGGAGACTGTTTCAGAGATTAAATCCAAGTGTTAAGCAATTTGATATCACCAGATTCATATGGAGTGAAAAATTAAAAAGTGGTTTATTTCCTCAGAATGAAGTCCTCCTGACACTTTAGTTGTCTTTTATTTTCAATGGCATCAGCTAACTGAAGGTTTACAAGATAGTGTCATTTGTCACTGCCACTTTAAATAGCTTTAGAAGTTTAATCAGGAAAATTTATCCTAATTCAAGTCATATTGCAGTTTTTGGCAACAGGAGCATGATTGGCAACTCCACAGCTATGGCCTGTCAAAGCTAAGTGGGTCACTGTCAAAATTCAAGGGGGAAAAAAGGTGGAGCAGGAGGAGCTAGCGGTGGAAAAGGCAAATGCCTTTCTCCTGAGGAAGTGAGGGGGTTAGTGCCTATAAATCATATAAAGAAGCAGTTGACAGTATTGGTAAGAAAATCCTGTTGTTAAAGCAAGCCCACCCTTCACTTTGATGGGAGCGAGGGGAGGTTGTGTGGGAATGGAAATCTTGTTTTCTTTTCAGACCACTGCTAATGCCATTACCTTGGAGCTGGGCGAACATTACTGTCCCTCCCCACAGCCTGCCTCTCCCTCCCTGCACCCCTTCTCTGCAGAAGCAGAAAAATGACTCCAGCTCCCCCTACCCCGTAGCCATCATGAAACTTGCCAGCATTCCCTTTTTCCTTAAAAGGAGGCAGACTGTACACTGGCCAGGAGATTTGGCTCCAGATGTGGCTTTGGGTTTTTCTTTTTCCTTTTAGTCGACGTGGATGTGTCCTGTGCAACTGCTTGAGCTCAAGGGAAGTTTTACTTCACAAATCTGTGAAACTTCTACCAGCTTACAACTGCCAAACTGAAAAGAAACAATAACCACAAGGAACACAGTCTTAAACCTTTTACGCTAACTTCTGCCTGCAAAGGCAGTGAGTGCTGTCGACTCCCATGTTCATTAGTGCTAGGGGTGACCATTAGACAACTGGCATAACTGGTCCCGAAGGAAATCGCTGTATTCTTGACAAAGAATGATGCTTGATCCATATGATGCTACTGGTAGTTGCAGCCAGGTCTCTGCTTCTCTGTGAATGGCATTTCTCAAAAAATAGGTCAAGGGCAGTAAATGAATTGTTTGCGGGAGGGGTCTGCATGAGCATTTTTCTATGGTAGAATATTGAAACTATGGCCCATTTCCTTTGCTCTTGCTGCTGTCCCTCCCCCCCCATCCCCATCCCCATCCCTTTTCCAATGAAAGCTGTTTTTTTCCCCATCCTACCCCTCCTACTCTTCTGCCCCGAGACGCTTCTTTCCACCCCTCCTTTCCTAATGTTCTCTCTTCATTATCCCACTCCACTAGTGACAGGTTTCCTCCTCCTAATACTCTTTCTTTCTTTCCTCTCCTCATCTCATTTTTTGGATATGCCTTCTGTCTTCCTGGTTCTCCTGATGTCATTTCTATTCTGCTCAGGACCCAGGAAACAAACTAGAAACTGAGGCACCCAACCCCAGGTTTCTCCTTGTTTGCCTTTCCTACAGGCTCCGAGCATTCTACCTAGAGGATACATGGGGAAACTGCCTATAAATCTACTCCATATCTAGTTTTGTATAAGCAACTAAAGCCAGGAGGATGAACTGCAAGTATAACCCTGCTTCCTTTATGCGGCCCTGGTAGTCCAGGAGATTTGAGCAGGAACATGGGTGTGTGAGACATGGGGATTATACATGAGTCATGTATACACTGCAGTTTGAACTATGGCACATTCACATTTTCTGCAGTAGGGATAGGCTTTATCAGAGTGCCATAAAAAGGCCTTGTGCCTGTTAATAGTGCATAGATGGAGGTGGATCCAGAGGGATTACAGTGGCATGGCTGCAACTCTCTTTTGTATTGTACTGCAGCAGGGGCCTTTTAAAGTCCCTAAAACAGGTGGAAATCCTCTCTTCCTGCTCAAAGGCTTGCACCCTCCCCCACCTTGCACTTGCCTTTCCAAGGTGTCTCTGGGGTGGGGTGGGGAAGCACCAGTGCTCTTCCTGCCCACCATTCAGGGGCTGGGCTCAGCAGGAGAACAGCAGAACTGCAGACAGGGTCCCCCTACCCAGGTCTGCTCCAGGGCCAAGAAGGGTAGGGAGGGAATTACTCTATCTTCCCTTGCTGCTGCCTCCTCCCCCCCACCCGCCCCCAGCTAAGTCCATCCCCTGCTTGCCTGGCTGCTCTGGCATGGGGCAGAAAGCAGTAGTGGCAGGCTAGGGGGGAGGAATGGGATAGAAAAGGAGGTGAAGGGGCCTCTGAGCAGGCTAGGGAAGGGAAAACCAGTTTCATTTGGTTTAGGGAACTTTAAAAGGTCCCCAGAGGCTCCCATGGCACTGTCTTCCCACTGCTGGGGACAAAGGAGGCTGGAAGCAGGGGATGCAGCCATGCCTGCAGTGCTGATTCCTGCTCCCACACCCCTTTTGGGAAATCTTGGATCTGCCCCTGTGCATTGATCTATTCATTCAATTATCTTACTTTGCTAAACTGTCCTTAAAGCTAGACTTTATATAGAGAGCTTTGTTTTTAGTGTTATTGAGAATTTGTATTGGAAACATGGCCCAGATTCCTAGGGATGCTGAATTCTCTTGATGCCCTTCTTTCTCTCACAAACATACAACCCTTGACACCATTTTAGGAGGCCCAAAATTGCAAATAAATGCCCTCTGAATTCTATTTACTGTGTCAGGACTTCACATATGCCTCTAATTAGCTATTCATATTCTGCTAAATATATGTAGTGTTAACCTGTATCACAGCATACTTCCTTGTGCCACCAAGTAATACGAAGTCCACTGGCTGTAGCATTTCTAAGTCATGGCAGACAAGGCAGTAGTAAGCATGTACCATGTCATGTAGCCATACCAATTAGGTGAGGTGGGGACATTTATCACAGCACCAATTTGTAAAATAAAGAAATGATACCTTAATTGAAGGACTGTAACCACTCCATATGTAAAGTAAAAGGTGGTCATATCAACTGCCAGGAATGCAGAAAGCAGAATTAAACGTTTTAAAAATATGAAACCCCTGCCTTTAAAGCAGGTTAGATAAACACTTAGCTGGGATGATCATGCCTTGAACAAGAGGTTGAACTAGATGGCCATTTGTAGTTCCTAAAAAAAAAAAGATAAAAGAATGTAATGATTTGCTGATGGTTTAAGATTCAACTCCAAAATACAACTGTCTACCTGCAACAAAGTACTGAAGCCAGAGTACTGGGTTAGATGTTTCAAGTTAAACTTTGCAAGTTAGACTGCTGAGTTCCTGTGTCTTTAAGACTGCCGTCAGCTGTGAATGAGTCAGAGCATAAAGCAGGCAAACCGAGCGCAGCTTCCCAGCCCCCCAATTCTGTTATCCTGAGAAGACATCAGCAGGCCCACCAGCTGCACTGCCAATGACACGTTTGTCTGTCGAAGGAGGCCTGCGGTATCCCAAACCATCCTGCACCATCATCTATTAAAATGACTGGCCACCAGTCATGTTTGATCCAGAAAAAATTTTGATTTTGAAAAAGAAATATATGTGTTCGAATGCAGAATTAAGTCTTGTGCTATCAAAGGTTCTTGAACAGTGTTTCCATTACTGAGTTATAGTGCAATTAGTGGCAATGCAAACAAATAACTTCAAGAAGTATTACACCAGACCCTTCACTGGTATACATAAATATAGCTCCACTGAAATAAGAAATACAAAATATGTAAAATATTCTATATCAGTTTTGAGCAAAGCTTCAATTCAGGTCTTAAAACAGCCTTTTGTACCTTACAGAGGTGTTCTGTGAAAGATATCAGGTGCTCTATGAAGGTATACCCATTGTATACATGATGGTAGCTGAGGAACAGAACAATTTAGTGAATGCTGGAGATTTGGATGCTAAGTTTTAGACATCAAAAATAAATAGATATTTAAGCCTCATGATTTGCCTAAGACCACAGGGCCAGAACCAATAAGAGTCCACTTCTCCAGGCTCCTGCTCCATTCTCAACTCTTTATACCAAGAAACCTGCCATTTTGGGGCCAATTCAACCACCAAGTCCTGACCATCACTGGTTTTACCTAATATATTCATCCGCATGGACTAGGAAGTTTCTCAGTTCGGCTGTCCTTGCAGGCAAAGTTCCTGCTGAAGGTGCTTTCTCTGGGTAAATTAGAGTAAACACAGCCTTGCTCAGAAGCTTAAGGAAAGCTTAAGGGCGGACAACTGGGGACCATCTGGGTTAAAATCCGTGGGGAACACAGCACAGGGGACACAACGGTGAGAATCTAGTACAGACCTCCCACCCAAAGTCAAGAACTTGACAAGGAGTTCGCCTGGGTCCTGGCTGAGGCTGCATGCTCCAGGACCATGGTTGTCATAGGCGACTTCAGTTATCCAGACATCTCATGGGAGGATCACTCAGCAAAATCTGAGTGGTCGCAAAGCTTCCTATTGTGCGTGGATGACCTCTACCTGACTCAAGAAGTCTACGGGCCAACGAGAGGTAGAGCGCTGCTCGACCTGGTACTGGCTACTGGGGATAGTCTAACTGGTGACCTAGTGATTGATGGGAAGCTGGGTGACAGTGACCATGAGCTGATTACCTTCACCATCTGCCGTAAAGCTGGCAAGTCAGTCAGCAACACGGAAGTCCTTGACTTCAGGAGAGCCAACTTTGACAAGCTCAGGAGGCTTGTCAGTGAGGCCCTAAGGGACCATGACCCCAGGGGGAGGGGAATTCAGGAAGAGTGGTTGCTCCTCAAGGGAGAGATCCTCAGTGCACAAGCTAATTCTATTCCATCTCGGAAGAAAGGCAGCAAGAGCAGCCCCCCAGCTCTCCAGGGATCTAGCAGACCTCCTGAGGCTAAAAAGAAAGGCCTACAAAGGATGGAGGATGGGATTTACCTCAAAGGAGGAATATTCTGCCTGCAGGTCTGGTCCTGCAGGGAGCAAATCAGGAAAGCCAAGGCTGCAACTGAACTCCAACTAGCTTTGAGCATCAAGGACAATAAAAAGTCCTTTTTCAGATATGTGGGGAGCCAGAGGAAAAGCAAGGGCAACACTGGACCCCTGCTAAACCAGATGGGCCAATTGACAACTGACGCCCAGGAAAAAGCCAACCTAATAAATGGGTACTTTGCATTGGTCTTTCATCAGTACCATGGAACACCCATGCCCACCACGGGACAAGAAGGTCTGAGTAAGGGAGATCCGCTGCCCTCCATTAATGCTGACTTTGTGAATGACCTTCAGGTCATCCAGCCCTAATAATCTACACCCCAGGATACTCAAGGAGCTGGCGAGCATCATAGCCCAGCCTCTGGCACAGATCTTTGAAAACTCCTGGCACTCTGGTGTAGTGCCCGAAGACTGGAAGAAGGCCAATGTGGTGCCTATCTTCAAGAAAGGGAGGAAAGTGGATCCAGCTAACTATAGGCCCATCAGCCTGACTTCTTTCCCAGGGAAGATCTTAGAAAAGTTTATTAAAGAGGCCATCCTTAATGGACTGGCCAATGTCAACATCCTAAGGGATAGCCAGCACGGGTTTGTTGCGGGTAGGTCTTGCTTGACCAATCTCATTTCCTTCAATGACCAGGTGACCTATCACCTGGACAAGGAGAAGAGATTGATGTCATATATCTTGACTTCAAAAAAGCCTTCGATCTGGTATCCCATGATCACCTCTTGGCGAAACTGGCCTATTGTGGCCTTGGGTCTACCATGATCCGCTGGCTGGGAAATTAGCTCCATGGCCGGACCCAGAGGGTAGTAATTGACGGAAGTCAATCATCATAGTGCCTTGTGACAAGCGGGGGCCCGCAAGGCTCTGTCCTTGGACCCATATTATTCAACATCGTCATTAATGATGTGGACATTGGAGTCAGAAGCGGACTGGCCAAGTTCACCAATGACACCAAACTTTGGGGCAAAGCATCCACAGCAAAAGACAGGAGGGCAATCCAGGCTGATCTGGACAGGCTCAGCAAATGGGTGGATGAGAACCTGATGGTGTTTAACACTGAAAAATGCAAGGTTCTCCACCTTCAGAGGCAAAACCTGCAGCATCTTTATAGGCTCAGCAGTGCTACACTGGATAGCACTACGGAAGAAAGAAACTTGGGGGTCATCATTGACCACAAGATGAACATGAGCCTGCAATGCGATGCTGCGGTTTGTAAAGCAACCAAAATGCTGGCTTGCATCCATAGATGCTTCTCAAGCAAATCCCGGGACGTCATTCTCCCCTTGTACTCTGCCTTGGTGAGGCCGCAGCTGGAGTACTGAGTCCAGTTCTGGGCTCCACAATTCAAAAAGAATGTGGAGAAGCTTAAGAGAGTCCAGAGAAGAGGCATGTGCATGATCACAGGTCAGGAAAACAGACCTTACAACAACAGGATGGGATCCATGGGGCCTGGAACAGCGCAGGCTCAGGGGTGATCTGATAGCCACCTGTAAGTTTATCAGGGGTGACCACTAGTTCCTGGGGGAACATTTGTTCACCAGAATGGCCCAAGGGATGACGAGGTCGAACGGTTATAAAATACTGCAAGACCATTTCAGGTTGGACATAAGGGAGAAATTCTCTACTGCCCGAGCCCCCAAGCTCTGTAACAGCCTACCATCAGAGGTGGTTCAAGCACCTACATTGAACACCTTCAAGAGTAAATTGGATGCTTATCTTGCTGGGATCTTGCTGATCCTATGACCCCAGCTGACTTCCTTCTTCCTGCTTCAGTGAGTGAAGCCTGATTTGCTAACCAAATATGATGCAGGGTCTAAGAACAACTCTATAATCTGAGAAAGGGGTGAAGACTTCCACAAAAATAAGCTCATTGATTTGTGATACACAACTCTACAGTGTAGCTGACTTCCCCCAATATAGGCCTCAGCATTTTTCCAATGCTTTCCCTTCTATCCCTCCCCCACCCTTTCACAGTTTTTCTTCTGGTATCTCTGTTATGTGCTCTCTCACTTAATTCTTTTCCCTTGCATCTTTCCTCTATTTTATTCAGCATGCAACAGTGACTTAGTGACTTTCTCCATGGTTCCCTCCCCCACTCCCCACCTAAATATACGAGGCTAGATTGCATTTTGGGTAACTATGCATGGAAGGAAGGTAACTGTCATGCATCTTACCCCTTCAGTATAAGAAGGGATCGGATGCCTCCACATCAACATGTTGACATACAGAGGAGTCAGATAGTGGCCCAAGTTAGGGTAGACAGGACACACAAAGTACATCAGCCAAATAGATAATCAAGTCAGAAAAGAATGTTGTCTATGTTGAGATTACACTTTAGAGTTAGCAGGTGCTAATTCTGAACAATGTTAGTTTGTAGTCTGTGTTAAGGTTAACAAGGGCTGGTAACAGTCACACATTCAGGATTAATACCCTTTCTAATGTGCACTGCTCAAACCTGCCACTAGAGCGCTGGTGAGCAGGGGTGTAACCAGGGGCTGTAAGTCTGATCCACGCCTGTGCTGCTTGCTAGCCGTCTATCCACAGCATAGGCTGGGGAAGACCCCCCCATTGTGAACTAGCAGAAGTTAATTTAACTTGAGCTAAGGAAGGGCTAAAGGTCAACAGCCAGGGGGAGGGAGCCAAGGCAGTATGGCTCCATTGTGCAATCAGAGTGAGAAGGGTAATAGCAGGTATCCTTAGTTCCACTGCAAGGTCAGAAGATCCAGAAAAACATACTAGAAAGATATCCCGAAAGGGAGGCCTATGGAGTTCCCTTGCTTCACCTTGTTGATTTTGTAGATTTCTACACTGTAGTGGACAACCTCATCCCATGGCATCTCCAAGTCATGAAATGAGATAGGGAACAGAGATGCTTTGTTATAAGCAGCAGATTTATTTCCCTAGGTATTAGACCTACAAATATGTTCCCTTCTGCTTGAGATGCAAACAGAATTTCCTGACCGTAAATGTGTCTACATGAGATGTTTACTGCAGAGTAGACTAATTAGCTGTGCAGTAAACATTGTGCATCTACACATGTGCTCCTATTAGGCTGGAATAAACTAATTAACTCCACAGCAGGGGAGTACTTGAAAATACAAGTACTATCCTGCTATACAGTTTTTTACTCCACAGCAGTGCACATATAGACTCTGCTCCAGCTGGCTGAGGCACCAGGGTGCTCCAGTGTGGAGGCTGCATACCTGCTATCCCCTCACTGGAGCACCCTTATACCCCAGCCAGCCCCTCTGCAGTATGTTGCACCAGGGGGAGCAACCTCAGGCTGGCAGGCTGACCCCTGGCATCCCCTGCCAGCCAGGGCTGCTCCAACCCAGCTCAATGTGCTGCTGTTCCAGGTGCATCTGTAGATGCAGTGCCCGGGAGCAATAAACTCAGGAACAGTAAGCTTCAGAGTTGATTGCTTGCATTAATTGCATGTATAGACACATGCACTAGCATTGAGGGAGGTGTAACCATTTGTTGCCACCCATACCAGCATATGGCAGATGGTAATACCATTATTACCATCAGTACTAGGCGCCACACTTCAAAAGGGATGTGGCTAGCCTGGAGAGGGTTCAGAGGAGGACCACCCACTTGGTGAGAGGGCAGCAGGACAGGCCGTATGGGGAGAGACTGAGGGACCTGAACCTGTCCAGCCTCAGCAGGAGGAGGCTGAGGGGGGACCTGGTGGCTGCCGACAAACTCATCAGGGGAGATCAACAGGAAATAGGTAGAGCCCTTTTCTCCCCAGCACCACCTGGGGTGATGAGGAATAATGGTAATAAGCTGATGGAGAATAGGTTTAGGTTAGAGATCAGAAGGCAATATTTTACAGTTAGGGTGGCCAAAATCTGAACCAACTTCCCAGGACAGTGGTCCTTGCCCTTACCTTGGACAAATTCAAGAGGAGGTTGGATGATCACCTGTCTGGGGTCTTGTAAACCCAGCATTCATTCCTGCCTGTGGCAGGGGGTCAGGCTAGATGATCTGTTCAGGTCCCTCCCTAATTTGAAACTATTATACAGAGTCTGCTTTCTCTGCAAAGAGCATTCATGGTCAGATGTACTCACTCAATGTAGGCATAACTAAAAATTACTCTCCATGTAACAAAGAAAAAAAATATCTTCTGCAGGAATTATACCACCTCCCCCAAAAATGTTACTTGTGCCTCATCATAAGGAGCAACATGAGGAGAAAGGTTTAGAAGATCAGAGAGTTCAGGTTACATCAAACTAAGGAAAGGGGGTAAAAGACCCATCATGAGGCAAATGTTGTCAGCAGTATCCCCCTATTCATTTTTCTCCAAGTACAAATTGTGTGCACCCTGTGTCCTGCAGCTCAGGTGTCTTGTACACATTGCTCACTAGGGCAATTGTGTAGTTTTGGCAAGTAGGACTCTTCTGTCCAAGAGCACTGACACTAGCTAAGTGTACTACAAAGCAAATCTCACATGAGCTGTGTACCAAATTTTACAGAGGTTTAAAGTGGTTTCAGTCTGGAAACAGATTGACATTTATGTCATTTCTTGTGCTGGAAGAGCCATTTCACCCTCTGCAGCCTGTACCCATTAATCAACAGGGCACATCTGAGTTTCCCAAAGGTGTTTGCCAGTGGGGATCAGACCAAGCCATGTTTAGAAGTCAGCTTGAGCTGAAACTATTTGAATCTGAAGCGGCTGTGGGTAGGGGGAGTGTGATAAGGTTTTATTTGTGGGCTTATTCTTTCACTGTAAAGTTTTGCTTCCCCCTGCTGCATGCTAAGTGGGGGGCAAAATCAGAGAAGTGAAAACAGTTCTATGAAGAGAGGCAACAAGTATTACATGAAATGTTCTTTGCCTTAGCCCTTGTACATCCCCCTCCCTCTTCACCACACAATGTCCACGTAGTCAATGGGCTGTACAAAGAAAAGGGGCCTGGATAGGGTGAGGAACAGTACAGTGTGTTTCATCATCCCCTCCAGGGACTATGAAAGAAATGCCTTGAAACCCAAGACCACATGAGGCAGTGTAGTTCCCCTGCATGCTTCATGATCTCTACTTGCAGATGTAGATGAGTTTGGAAGTGGGCAAACAAGTAGCAACAGCATTGCTACTGACCCATTGGGCAATCCTGGCTGCTTATGACAGGATGGTCTTGAAGAAAGTGCACAGGAAGATTCTTTGCATATGGCAAACAGAAGGACCTGCAGTTAGTGTCCTTTTCTGTCTGCAGATCCCTATCCTCCTTTGTCCCCTATCTTACTAGGCCCAGTCTTTGCCTTCTCCTTAACTCCACAGAGTAACCAGAATGTGCTGACAGCACAGCTCTGGTTTTGTCTTACCTTCCCTCCACATATTTTTGCCCTGGAGGGGATCAATCATAGAGTGTGTAATGCTTGTTTTAATGAAAAGGGGGAGGGGGAGAATAAACTTGTATGTGTGCTATGACTAACTTCTTTAACAGATGCTAAGCCATCCCCCCTGCTGAATGCAAGGAAAATATTTGAGGAAGCAGAGTGCACACAGGTGTAATTTAATGAAAAGCTGTGAGAGGAAACTCTAGAGGAATTTGGTTCTCCCCTCGCTTTCTCAGTCTTGTACTCACTTGCAAATGATTAGAGGCTTGCAGCAAAGAGATATATTTTAGTTGGGAAAAGTCCCGGCAGGCTGATTGGGTGGGCCTCTCTGCTCTGACTGAGTGCCAAGTCCTGCTGTCTGGGTAGGAGGAAATGAAAGAAATCTTTCCTGTTACAGACCTAAAACAACAGAACCCTTAACAGAAATCATGAATGGCAAGTTAGCTGAGTTCATTGGTAGAGGGAAACTATACTTAAGGTCTTTTCTCCTCTTCTGCATTTCCTCCTTTCGTTTCATAATGCTTCTTTCCTCCAACAAAAGATGTAATCCGTTTTATACAGGTTCATACAGAGCTGTGTCATAAAACTGTTCCGAGGAGAAACGCTCTCACTAAAATGAGTCTGCTATGGCTCAGGAAGCGTACATGTGGCACATTATCCCCTACAATTTGCTGGCTACTGCAGCCTGCCACATAAGTAGCCCTCAGCTTTCTTTGGATCTCGCTAAAGGAATAGTGAAAGGAAAATGAGGATGATTATCTATGTAAACAGCAGGTAGGGACATAGAAGGAAGAGACTAACCACATGTACAAAACTTGGTAAATTGCAGTGATTAGTTGTAAAATGACTTGTAATATAAAGCTTGAAGGTCTAATCTGATTTTAGACATCCTCACAGTGCCAAGGATGTTCTGGGGCTTCTATTAATCTTAATCTGACTAGTCTCATTCTTTCAGCCTGAAACTCCTTATTTAGGTTTCCTGTCCTTCCTGCTTTTCAAGCAGTTGAGTACTGATTTTGTTGATGAACCTTTTCAACAGTATTGATATCAAAAGGGAGGGGCTTGGTTACTATGTAATGCTTTTATTTCTGATATAATCGCACCCTTAAATCTCTAAGTACTCTGCTACTTGTAGACATGGGCAGCCATTTTGGGTCTGTTCCGTCAGTATGAGCTGACACACGTGCACATAAAAGGGCACATACACACACACACAAATACACAGAGCACCAAATTTAATTAAGAAAATATTTTTAGTTTTTCTGTTCTTATAATTTTATAAGAAAGGATAAAGGCTGTTCTAACTGAAAACAAATGGCTGTTCTTCAAGTGTGGAAAAATACAACAAAGGGAAAACAATTGTACTAATAATGCACTGTATAATCTGGTAATATTTGAAGATGTTGGGTAAATTATGTTTCGTTACATAGTTCTAACCACGAAGAATGGAATTTAAGAGCCTGATTCATTGGCCCTGTACCTGGTACAGGCATGTAAGCCCATTTTGCACAGCTGGAAGTGACCACACAGGATGCAGGCCAATGGTGGGCTGGGCTATATGGGAGTGTAAGGAAAAGGACAAAAGTCAACAGGACTGTTGGTTAGTTTGTAACTCAGCCTTGTAGTTAGTGACTAAGGAGTGACTTAGTAGTCTGGCAGAAGCAGAAGCATGCATCAGAGACTTTTTTTTCTCTTTCTACCCCTTTTTTGGATTTTAACCATGTTCATTTTCTCTCTACTAACAAAACTGTAGGGGATCATCCAGCCAGCCCCTCTGCAGCTTGGCTAGTCTTACATTCAAAGCCTCTCTTTTTCTTCCATTGTCTTCCATTTATTATTAATGTCTATGTAGACAGCCCACATGGAAATAATTGGTAAAACTGGTATATTTAAAACTTTAAAAAGTATCCCTCCTGTGTATAGGGAGAAAAGGAGACCCTGAAACACCTGGAGCAAAAGCAGGTGTTCTGATCTTTGATGAGGGGAGTAGTTTGAGGGGAGGAGGGGAAGTTGGTTCTTCCCTTTCTTACTGGCAAATGATGAATTAGTAATTTATCTTCTGAAATCATTGCAGGAGGCTTCACTGATTCATCAACAAGAAGTGAAGAATATAAAAGCTAACATAAGCACTTGGCTTTTAGTCTCTCCCTATTTGATTTATGTGACACCTTGGTACAGTGAAATCTAAATCCTCTTCAGAGTTAAAAATATGAACTCATAGAATTTTTGGGAACCAAGTGTGAGACCTAGTATTAAAACATGTTTGTTTTGTTGTTTGTTGTGTGGAGATACGTGCACACCAAAAAGAGTTAACTGAGTAAACTATGTAGCTGATGGGTTTTGAACAAAAGGCAACTCCACCCATCCCATATATATATTTTTTACCAGTCTAATTGCTATGCATAGTGCTGTGGTTCTAGTGAAATTAGATCTGACTTGCCAGATCCCACTTGGAACTCCTTCTGTGTCATTTAGAAGAACACTATTTGGCAGGCAGAATTTGAGGCATGAACTTCTTGGTCGATCCTAAATAACTGATGGTAGTGACAGCCACGTCACCTCTTCCACCTCACTTGTTTGGATTTTTTTTTTTTTAGTTAATTCCCTATCATCTTCATCCCACAGATCATTACCTTGCTTCAGCAATGCTCAGAGGAAATATTTTCCATGTTGGGTTGTATATGTTAAATACATCTCAGGTTTTTAAAAATAGTTTTCCGTTTCCATTTAGTTTGTTTCAGGCAGTAAAGTAACCTTTATACTAAAAATCTATAGTGTACCCAGTGCAACATTAAAGGGGATCTATTGCTCTGTAACAAATATTACAGAAACAGATACATACTTTACTTTTGCTTTAAAGGTTTAAAGGACTGGGAAAGCATGATCTCTCTGTCTGAATAAAGCTAGAATAACCTTTCTTGGGACTGTAAAATGTGAATCCATTATTCTAACTCCTGCTCTGCTCCTGTGAGTTCTCTTCTTCATGAAAAACTAAAGTTCCAGCACAATGAAGAAACTTTTAATTTTGGCAGCACTCTATTTTTTACATTTCTGCCAATAGCTGAATTCAATTACTGCAGCTTTTATGGAAATATTTACCTAACTGTAGGGGCCACATATGAATTTGATTAGTTTCATATAAAATGCAGAGAATACGGTTGGAGACACTGGCCTGCATAAAAAAACTCATTGAAGTTTAAAAAGCAGATTTTCTGAAATGGACTCTACATTTTGTTTCTTCCTTTCTCAAGTCTGAGTAAATATTAATGGGTGTGAAAGGAACAAGACTTGGTAGTTGTGGACTCTCTCTCTACATAATATGGGGAACAGCGCTCCTCCCTCTGACTGTGCTGAAACCCTGTTTTAGGTGGAGTGTTTCCAGGAAGAGAAGGTGTTGAAGTTTCCAAAAACATCATGGATGAAGTTCATCCCACTCCACACAAAGCCCAAGTAAATGGACTTGTGCAAGAATCTCAGAGCAAGTGCTTCAGCCATTCTGTCTGTCCTCAGTAAAAATACCAGCTGCATCCTTTCACTTCATTTCCCTTCAGGGGTAAAATATCTTGTGCAAAACTCACCACCTTAGAAAGATGGGTTTGTTCTAACTGATTCATTGGTAAACACCCCACAGTTTCACTGCATGATCTTTGGCTGGCAGCAGTTGGTAGCAGTAGCGCTAGTCATTTTTTTACCTGCTTAAAGCTAGTAATCCTATTTCCAGGCCCTTGTATAATTCTGGGAGTGATATTATATAGGGCAGATCATTATGCCATAAAATGACCTAAAATAAAATATCCTCTCTGTCATGCATCTAGGCTGAACTGATATTGTGGGTGCAATCCTATAGTATTCTTATAAACCTCCTCTGCAGGATGCTACTCACAAGCCTTCCCATGTCTGTGGTCATGGTCTCTCCTACAGCTGAGGTTTCTTTTAAACGACTGAGGAATTTTTTACCTGTGTGCATGTCAGAAAGCTAGATCAAACTGAGATCTTATATGACTAAAGAGGGATCTGGGGCAAAAGTAAAGTGCCTAAGTTCAAAATTGTGATCCAAACCTCCACCCTTCCCTCTCGCTCCCCCACACACAGCTGTTGACTGATCCTGGAGGTGCCTAAACTCTCCCCATGATGAGACTCCCCATGATGAGATTCTGGCCTGTGGACACCTCTGTTGCAGCCCTGAATCACGTACCTAAACTCTGACAAGATGTGGATTCAAATATATCACTATCCTCAGGATTTTCCATTGATTAGCTTCAGGTTCCCTGCTCACTGTTTTTGGATTGCCATTCTGGGGTACCTAACTCTGTGCACTGACAGTCAGCCTAAGTGCTTCATTCAGGTTATCTGGTGTCTCACCAGGTACCGGGAAGTTATCTGCAGTACCAAACATGCAGGTACCTAAGTCTGTTATTAGGTCTGACCCAAAGTTGCTTCAGGTTGACATGCATAACATCCAGTTATTAATCAAGTAATAATACTGCTGTGAATAAAATTACCTTTGTCAGTATTTCACTCAACATTTCATCCACTATAATTATACCTGCTGTTTCATCTTATTCAGTTAATACATTTCTTTGGAAACCTTGGTGCTAGGGACAGAAGTTGCACATAAACCAGTTTAAGTGATCAGAAACTAGTTTAAACCTGTAACAGAACAGAAGCTCAGTGCACATAAACCAGTTTCAAAATGGCTGAAACTGGTTTCAGATAAACCTGGTTGAATGTAATATCAGACTTATCTGGTTTGGGTCAAACAGATTTATGAAACTTCTGTCCCAGACCCCTTCCTGGTTCAAGTTCAATCGCAGTCACCTAGCATGTTTTGTAGCCCTGGGCTGGGCTATGCTGTCTGCTCCAGAGAACAAGGCTGGCCTCACCACTGCTCCCCAGCTGGAGCAGTGAAGGCTAGCTGACAAGGTGGGGGCAAGCCCTGCTGAAGATGTATCCCCCTCTGCAGGATGGACTGTCCCCTAGGCAATCCCTGCAGACTGGGGTCTGGGGCTAGGGAGGAGAGTTAAATACCTCTTCCCCCATTCAAACTTACTGCTGGCTGCAACTGTCAACTACACACCCTGGAAGCAGGAAGAGGAAGTGATCAGCAACCCTCCAGAGTTCTGCTGCTGTGATTATGGACTGCAAATCCCAGAGACCTTAGGGGCAGCAGTAAGAGGAAGTGAACACACAGCACATATTGTGCCAGAGAGACATGCTGTAGCACCCCCTGGCTTCTGGCCTGAGCCACTGCAGCCACATGGCTACATTTTCTGAATCAAAG
>NW_017728886.1:43523474-43524883 GCF_001723895.1 Crocodylus porosus
GAGCTTGTCAAAGTCGGCTTTTCTGAAGTCAAGGACTTCTGTGTTGCTGACTGACTTGCCAGCTTTACGGCGGATGGTGAAGGTGAAGGTGACCATGTTTTCTTGTCGTGTAACTAGGCCAGTCCCAAGCTGACTAAAAAACATAGTTTGATCCATGATATTCGGTGGGAAGCTGTGTTAGCATATCTGTTGTGGTTCAGTTATCCTAATTGGAGGAAGTTCTTCCTGCACATTTCTTCCAGCCATGGAACTTAATCCTGCACATTTCCAATTAAGTTCCATGGCTGGTAGGAATCTTTTCATTGACATCCAAAAACTCATTATAGTGGCAAACAAAAGAGCACTATATATATATTAGAGACACCCTGTATTCAATAGAACAGGGGCTTGCAGTTGGGTCTCCCAAATCCCACCTGGTAACTACCCTAACTACCTGCTATAAACAGCTTCTCTCTCTCCCCATTGCTTTTTACTCCCCTCTCCCACTGAAGAATTTCAAAAAGGCTTTGCTCTGAGGGAAGCTCTTTTTTTGCAATCTTGGCATGCTTGGTACATGAAAACCATTTTCCATTGTGCTCAATGCCACATTTCCTTCAGAAAGAAGTAAGTGTTCATATCAATACAATTTTGTTTATTGTTTATTATCTTTAAAATGCCCTATTTAATTCACTGTGGATCTCATGGAAGTGGAACAGGTTGTGCATTTAAGCATCTGACTAGAACTTCTTACAAAACATTGGATTTGCTAGTTGGGTATTTGGGTGCAAATGTGAATCTATAGTATCTGCATTGGTGATGGAAAATCTTCAAATGGAGATGTTTATTAATTGAAGGCAAAAGTGGCTTAGTTGTCATCAATGAGGCATTGATGACATAAGAGTGCATAAGTTTATGCATACAGGCTATTACCACAGATTAGCTGATACCTAATAAATCCCCCTTTCCTTTCTCCTCCATAGCCAACTATATCCCTAAGTTAAGAACATTATAACTGAAGGTAAATGTAAGCAAAATATTGTCCTAGGAAGAAGCAGTAAGTTTTTTACAGAAGTTTACTTTTTAACTAAACCTCTTAGCATATAATTGGTGTCTTGTGGAACCCCTCAGCTTGATTTTCACTTTCAATTCCATTTTGTATGGAATAGTCCTGGATGCACTTTCCTCTCAGACAGCAACACCATAGTGACTTGCTGTATATTTTTTCTTAACCAAATCTCAGGTGTAGCTTTGAACAGGAAGTTCCTGGTTATTCCCACTTATGAAGTTAGACTAGGTGAGACGGTAAGGTTGTATCTGGCTAGGAAGAAGGTGGGGAATTAGATACTCAATATTTGTAATGGGGGGAAAAAATCTGATTCCACTTTCCCAATAGAGGAGATCCAAAGTTTCATAGTTTCATAGTTTCTAGG
>NW_017728886.1:43524983-43529425 GCF_001723895.1 Crocodylus porosus
ACTTGGAGACCTTAATTCAAGGTCTCAGAACATTGTACAATAGTTAATTAGATATCATCAGTAGTATTCTAATTTTATGAAGTAGTAAATTGATGTATAGAACTTGTATTGATTTACTCAAAATCACAAAGTTAATTACTGGCATGTCTTGATTTTTATTTTCAGGAGTCCTGCTTCCCAGTCTACAGACATACAGGTTTCCCTTGATTTATACAGGTTCGAGTTATGCGAATTCACTTTTGGACCTGAAACTGATTATATGCGATGTAAATCCACACATATGTGATTGGCATAGGCACGTTCCGCCCTCTCTCAAGCAGGTAACTGCGTTTGTGAGGGGAGGGAAAGGGCTGTGGGGCCGGGTGCCACTCACCCGCCCCTGAAGAGCCTGGCGCTGCTGCCGACCTGAGTCTGTGGCGGCTGCCGCCCCGCGCTTGCTCTCGTTGAGCTGCAGGCGGCTGCCCACCCCTGCTGCAGCTGCTCTGGGAGCAGCTGGTGCAAGTGGCTTGCAGTCGCTGGTCTGCACTGTGCCCCGTTCTTATCACCATGGCAGGTTCTAGGGCTGTGCAAAGCTTTGGGTGCTGATTCAATCTGGAAGAGATTCGGCCCGATTCAGTGGCTGAATCTCCAAATCCGAATTGAATCAGGGAACCAGTAAAAAGGTCCAAATAGATCTGAAGTTCAGCGAATTGATTCAGCAGTGGGGGGCAGCAGGAATCCCCCCGCCCCCCAACCTGGCAGCACCTGGTGAGTCAGGGCTTTTTTTTTTCAAAGTGCCAGGAGCTGGGGCAGGCGAAGCAGCCATTGCCAGGGCTGGGAGAGCAGGTGAGGGATGGGGCCTGTGTGATTTGGAGATTTGGCAGCAGCCGAATCCCTGAATCAGATTCAGCCAAATTGATTCAGGACAGTGATTCAAATCAAATCAATGCCCCCAGAATCAGCTGAATCTGAATTCAAAGTGAATACTAGCTGCTTTGCACAGGCCTAGCAGGTTCCAATGACTTATGAAATAGACTAACAGCTATTTTATACCACCCAAGGCCAAAACTTGTTTCCATTAAAATAATTGATCAGCTGGGAACAAGTCTGAATTTAAGAGAGATCATCCAAGCTATTCAGTGATAAATATGAGTGCCTGTGGATACTGCACCCTCCATGTCAGCAACTTCCCTGAACATTAAATGAAACATGCTTTTTGCTTTAAATAGTTCCATGTTAGAACTATCCTTGCTGTAGTCTAAACACATTGTGGGTTTGCGGTGGTATAAAAACCTGACTATAATAAGCAATACCTGCATTATATTTAACATTAATAGTACTGTGCAGTAGAAGACCCAAGCAATTTGAGTTTTAAGCAGAGTTCTTGTTTATTCTCTTTGTCAAATCTATATATAAAGAGAAGCAGAGTGGTAGTCCATGACTATGTAATGAATGGTAATTGCTTGTGAGGGAAAAGATTGCTTTACAACGTATTGTCTTCTGACAGGTGCGGCAACATAAAAGTCTGAAGCCTAATACAATGATAAGAGAGGGGTTGGCAACCTACAACCCAAAGGCTCCACCCAGGCCACAAAACCCCTGGATTTGGCCCATGGCATGTAACTCAATCCAGTAAGATTCCCTGCTCCCCACCCCTGAGCCATGCCTCCAATATCTCCTGCAGTGCTCCCTCACAGTGCCCCTAAAGCCATGCACTGCTCACTGTCACGACCAAATTCAGCCCTCCCCAGTGGTATTGAGGATGGGGATCAGCAGAGTGCAGCATGCATGGTGGCAGTGATTTGGTGGTACAAAAAGTGGTATCAGCCCTCCTATATGCCTTGGAGGACATTCACTGTGTAGGTGTTGTTCTGATACAGATCAGTTCCCAGACTGTTTTAGTCTTGTGCTTTGCACAACCTCTTAAACCGCTTAAAAGCTACAGAATCTGCTCTTTTTGTAAATGTTCTTACATGTTTTTTTAAGTGTACCAAGTTATACGAGTATTCTCTTGCAGTTGTCCAGCTGAGTATTTTAAGCATAAAAGGTTGAAATGTGAAACCTTGTTCTGCAAATAGAAATGTGAGTCCCCCTAATTGCTAAGGCTAAATACCACTCTTCCCCCAGGCCTTACCACAAGCAGCAGAGGTGTACTAGCTACTGTAATTGTCCTGGGGGACATTGGCAGCCAGATTGAAATGGCTCATTGGCCCTGGAGAAGTTGAGGGAATGTAAAAGACAGCTGAAAGCCACTCATGTCAATTCCATTCCCTGAGTCTAGTTTAGGCACTTTGGGAAATCTGAAACATGAAGTCTATATTTTATCATATCTCTAGTTTAGCCTGATCAAGTCATTTAAAAACTGGATACTGGAACATGGTAAAACATGGAGGTTGACCTTAGGAATCTAGGATTGGAAGGGATCTCTTGGTTCAGAGTGTCAAGTCATCTGCTATCAAAGGCAGCCTTGTCATAATACTTTTTATCAAGCTTCATCTTTAAACTAGATAGATTTGTTTGTAAGAGACAATGACAGGTGTCTGAGAGGGAATACATCTACATATACACTCACTAGAGGTGTCTTTAAGTTGGGGAAGAGGATTTGAATTCTTCACATCATAAACCTGCTTTGTATCAGTATCCATCACTGTATTCAGCAACGATGGATAAACATTGTTTGGTGTTTCTGCAGTTCAGGTTTCTATTTGAGTTTCATGATCTGTAAGGTTCTTAAATCCCTTTTGCCCCTAGTTTTCAAGTTCTGGAATAAATCCCAGGTTCATGATAGATAGCTGCAATCCAGCTGTTAACGTGGTCTCATCATCAGCTTTCTCAGGGGAAAATGTTAACTGAAAAGACCTTCCCTCTATGATTCTATAACTCATAGAATGCATGCTAACTTGCAAAGACTGGTGCATAATGTGTTCACTGTTATACAGGCAGAAAACAAATATGGAGGCCTGACTGACACGTCAGCTTTCTCTGAAGATTACACCAAAAAACCCAGCATCTTAGAATATTCTTCAAGGGCTATTTTTTAAAAAAGGGAAAAATGGAAGAGAGGGTGGATAGCAGCTGTTGGACTGGCTTCATTTTGGCAATCCAGAAGTGTAACTAAAAACAGAAGTCACAGCATCTGAAAAAGAAAAAAACTCAAAAAGAACTAAGCTGTAGAAGAAAGGCCTTGAAATGAGCAAATTTTGAAAAGCCTAAATTTATTTTCAAAGTATAATTTTATCAGAATCATTTCAGTCATATTGGAACTCATCATTTTTCACTTCACAGATTCTCTGCACTCTGAGTCACTTTAGTGCAGGGTTTTACCTTCACAACTAAGGAAACATTATATCAATTAGATTATAGACATTATAGCAATTACCTTTGGTTCTGCTCTTGAAAGGAGATGAGTTGGATACTTATGCTAAAAGGTCTTTAAAGCTATAGAACATTAATAACTATGCCACAACTTCTGTAGAATATTTGATAGACTGCTCTATGCATGTCCTTTCACAGCATCTGAAGAAGTGAGCTTGGGCTCACAAAAGTTTATGCACCTCTGATTTAGTTGGTCTATAAGGTGCATTTATATCCTGCCTGCTACCTGACTATACATGGCTAACTACCTCTATCTTTTGGAAGATATGGAAGTTTGAAGGGGACAACTAACTGCTATTGCTACAACTAAGGGAATAACTAAGTGATATGCATACCAAATATGGTACATCTGTATGAGTATCTGTGTGGTGATCTATTGATTGGTTTTCTTGTCTAATCATTATAATATGATTGGTTTCCATAATTATTCAGTGTATGATACTGGTGTAAAAGACGTAACTTTTTAATCATGCTTTGGATGTGTAACACCCCTTCTTCCCCCCTCCTGCCCTCCCCCATGCACTTACCCTCTGCTGGCTGGTGTAATCAGCCAGCCAACAGTGATTAAAGTCTCTCTAATTATATTAATTGTGTTGTTTCTTTAAGTTTAATAAATACTATGTATAGCAAGCCAGGGATGAAGCCAAAATATAGAGCTTGGGCCCACCCAACTCAGATACTCACATCATGTAGATTTAATACACCCTAAAAAGTGAAGTGAATCCCATACTATTTCATAGACTCATTTGAGAGCAGCATGGGACGACAAGGTGGAACACGATTCAAACCTGCTACAAGGGAATGGCAAAGACTACCTTTCTTTCTAACTTTTCAGCAAAAGCTAACTGTGTTTCACAGCCAAACTTATGAAAGGCTATAAATCAGCCTTTAGGCCTTTTAGGTGTTTTTACACGTGTTTCGGGGGTGGGCGCTTTAATTTAGAGTAGTTTCATAGTTAGTAGGGTTGGAAGGGACCAGAGCAGATCATCAAGTCCAGCCCTCTGCCATGGCAGGAAAGAGTACTGGGGTCAAACGACCCCAACGAGGTGATTGTCTAGCCTTGTCTTAAAGACCCCCAGGGTAGGAGC
>NW_017728886.1:43529806-43549494 GCF_001723895.1 Crocodylus porosus
ATCACCTCTTTGGACCTGCTTGAGATGCATCTGTGGATGCATGACAAGGTGCGGTTGGCCTTTCTGACTGCATCCCCACACTGCCGACCCATGTTCATCTTGGCATCAGTGATGACTCCAAGATCCTTTTCTGCCTCTGTGCTGACGAGAAGGCAGTTCCCCAACCGGTAGGTATGGTGCTGGTTCTTCCCCCCAGGTGCATCACCTTGCACTTGTCAGTGTTGAGTGGTTTCAGGTTCTGAAAGCTGCTCTGATTGAAGTATAGGTGAATGGTAGGGGGGGCACGTGCCCCCCCTGAGATTGGCCACTGCCAGCTTCTGCAACTAATCACTGCTTGCCACCCTGCCACCAACACTGCTGCCCACAAACTGTGTCCCCCATCCTCCCCTCCACCCCGCGCCCAGTCTCAGGAACCATCTGTCACCCATGGATTAAAGTGACCTCAGCATCTCATAGATCAGCATCTTTGCACTTCAAAATGGAGGCAGGGGAACTTTAACTAAAACTTTTTGAACTAAAGCTCTAATTATCACTCTCTAGCAGACTTGATTAATTGAGTCTTCTCTGACACACTGTACAATGTGCTAGAGCAGCCTTCCCACACATCTGTAGGCACCCTTGGGCACTCCAAATGACTGCAGTAGCACTTCTAACTTAAGAAAGATCTCAGGAAAAGGCTTCATCTCTGTCAGTGACAAATCACTGTTCATGAACACTCCGTTCACAGAGTAAATAATATGGTGGCATAGATAAGAGCTTATTTACGTCTTCACCAGATGTAAATTCCTCTTCACTTTTAGAGAAAAAAAACCTCTGTTAAATATTCAAAATACCTTCATTCATTTATATTAGTGTAATTTGGTATTATGGCATCTTGTCTGAGGGTTATTGCATGAACATATTGATTTAATTTACCTGCAGTTTTGCCAGGATATGCATGTTGGACATAGGTGGAAGGGGAAAAAATTATTTGGGGCTGAGGCTGAGCATCTGCATGCATGTACACATGCCCCAACTCCAAACAGGTAAGTCTGTGGGGGAAGGGGAGGGGGAGGGGAAATGGCTGTGCTGGAGGTGCAGATCAAGGCCCCTGCGGTGAGGGAGGGAGCAGGGCACAGGCAGGGACGGGGCCCCGGCCAGGCGAGGTGGCAGGACGCTAGGAGCCTGGGAGGCTCATCCAGGGGCACAAGGGGGCCCCTGCCACTGTGTGTATCCCAGCAGACTCCCAAGGGGCATGTGCCTCCCATTTATGCACAGGGCAGGGGCAGCTGCTGCTGCAGGCTGCACTTTGCTTCCTGCTGCATAATGCCATCTGCGTCCCACTACAGGATGGGCAGGGGGCATAGTGCCGGTGACAGGATGTTCACAGTGTCACGCAGCTCTTGGGACAGCTACAGCAGGGAGCAAAGTGCAGGCCACCACCCCCACACCACACACAGATGCGGAGGGGTGCAGCTAGGCATGTGCCCTCAGGCCTCTGTCAAGGTGTGCACAGTGGTGGGTGCCCCCACACACCCCTGGATGAGCCACCTGGGTGCCGATCATCCTGCCACCTGGCCTAGCCAGGACAACCAGCCACTCCAGCTCCCTCCCCCAGCACTGGGGCCCTGATCTGCACCCCCAACCCAGCCCCTTCCCCTTCCCTTTCCCCGAATAGATTGATACTTGCCTGCCGTGCTGGACAGCCAGTGACATCCATATTCCAGGCTGTGAGCCTGGCTGCGTGCATGCCCCTCCCTGTCCCTGCTGCAGCTGCCCAGAGCCTGTGGCCAGGCTGCTTTGCAACCCTACATGCTACCTCATGTTTGGTGGGGCTGAACTCGCCTTCCGCTGCCTATAATGTTGGAAAGGTGTGGATACAAGCACTTGCATCTCCTGCCAGATGCTTGAAGAGATGAGTCAATGCAAAGCCCGTACTTCAAACTGACCACTGCAAAACCAGTTTAGCCAAGCTGAGGGGGCACAGAGGAATGCAAAGTCTCCTGGTTAAAAAGGAAGTCCCTGAAGAACAGAATGGAAAGGCTGGTATCAGACTGACACTGGGCATGTCTACATGTGCATTAACACTCTTTAGTCAATGCACATTAAATCTAGTACCTCCATTGTGAGGTACTAAGAAAATGCTCATTAGCCTGTCTTAATGTGCTCTAACTAAAGAGCACAGTTTTTAAGTGACACTTAATGAGCATTAGCTTATTTTAATGCACATTAACTAAAAAGCACATTTTAATTATGCTTTAATGTGCGTTAGAATAGTCCAATCTGCATTAAAGCGCACATGCAGACATGCCCACTGAGACTCTGAAGGTCATGGGCCTGGGGTAACATAGAAGTACAGGTAAGATAGTAATTCATTTAGTCTTTCATGTGCCACAATCCCTTTTCTTTTATGTTATGCTTTGTTCCTGCTATTGACATAAAAAACCACTGTGGACATGTTTACATGTTCATTAATGCAAGTAGTTACTTCACATTTAATTTAGTATTTGCTTAACAAAATACTAACTAAATGCACAGTAACTAGAGTTACCGTATAGTACTGCTGGTGAATGTTTTTTTAGCGACACTACTTCACAGTAGCCCAATAATACTATGGAGTAGCTTATTAGCACTGTCCATGCTATGATGCATTACTGCTCAGTGTTATTAGGCTACTACGCATTAAGCATCCCATGCAGACACTCCCCCTAAGTTGTCTGGTTATTGTATTGTTCACCGGCCACAACTCCCAAAAAGAAGACTCATTGGTGGTGAACCTTCAGGCTGAATTTAGCATTAGAGAACTGGGGGATTTTGTCCCAGGAGCAGTCAGGCCCTGGGGTTGAATATCTGAGGTTTCATTCAGAGAGAACATTAGGCCTGTAACCATGACCATATTTGGGCAGTTCCTGAATTTCCCATTCAGACTGTACTTTTAAACTATGTCTATTCTCAATCAATCTCCATGGTACAATAGCATGTGTTTAAATTGTTATTATACACGGCACATCTGTCTTGTTTTTCTCCAGACAAGTATAGCTGAATTTGAGATGCATTTTGGATTATAGGATTCATGTCACAGTTAGGATTGTATGGGTTATGTGACCTTTTGCCAGGAAAACTAGCACCATAAATAGTGGATATATTCCTCTGTTAGTATCTTCTCAGTCAGGGAATATTTGTTTCTCCATGCTTCTGACCACATCAAAGCCCAAGAAATCAGGTGTGCACATGGTGTGGGAGTTTCAGATGCCTATCCTGAGAGTTCACTAAGATGGGCATATGTAAATGAGACACTGGTAGCCTGATTATCTCAAATGGAAGCTGAACACCATAATGTAGTAACTATTGATAAGATACACTCACATCAGAGATAATAACTTCTTTTGCTGCACACAGCCCATGGAAAGAAGCAAGATCAAACAGCAGAGAACAGACATTCAGATCCAAAGTCTATAATGACCTGTCAGCAAAGCCAGAACCATTTGTCCCTCTATGGCAAATCAGGCAAGGATTGCAGATCTGTCTCAGAGAGTTCTCAGCCATGTACTGTTCCCTGTTCCCTGAGTGTCCCTTAGGTCAATCTCATCTGCCTTCAGGCATGAGCTGAGGAGTTACTGCAAACTCTATACTGATGAGTTGTCTGTGTCTAGAGCCTGAATTGTTGCAGCAACTCATTCAAAATATCACAGGAAGCACATTATTTCTATGGGCATTTTAGATTTCTGAGGAAACAACTTTAAGTATTTTAATAACTGTGACTAGTTCTGATCCCTTATGAGCAATAGCTGATTTTTGAAGCTAGTGTATGCATCAGCAGTAGCTGATTTATGAAGGTAGATACAAGCTGGTATATGAATTTTCATGCCACTATCCCTAGAGACCTTGTACCAGTTTCCTGTTCGCTTTCTATTAATGTCATCTGCTTCTGTCTCATTTTCTTCATTACTACGTAAGTGATGTCTAGATCTCTGTCTTAAGTAGATCTTTAACTTACTATATAGGGACATATTTTTTTAACCTGTATTTAGGCAAGTAGGGTGGTATTTCCAAATACAAATAATTTAAGAATGCAAGTTTCATGGGACTATACTCCAAACTCACTAAGGCCATGGACAGACATTATATTTATAGCACTACCTCTCACTTTTGATAAGAAGGGCCTTCTCAACCTTAATTCTGTTCCAGTGACTACTCTGTTGTATTGTGATCCCCAAATGTGTTTCAAGCTCCACCACTGAATGCTAGGCAAATCCATCTTCAGTATTTCTGCTTCAGTGATGTTTCGTACTGTTTCACAAATAAGGCAGACCTCCGTAATTCTGTCTCTAATGACATGTTCCAGGTAATTGTTGGTTTCTTGGAATGTGTGTGCCTATATTTCAAGCCATAATTAAAGGAATCACATAAACTTTGGAACAGTCTTTGGAAATCTGAAAATGGAAGTATAATTTACAAACGTTAGGGCAGAGTAGGAAGTCAAACAGCCAAAATCAGCAGATTATGATGGTCATTTGCAAGAGCCTAGGGAAGATACCTCTTTGCTTTAGCCATCAGGATTGAACATCCTTCCATGGGATTTTATCCCATGTTATAAAGAGGTCAACAAAAGTCGCAACAGATCCACTCAGAAGGGAGCAAAGAAGATGACAACAACAACATTTTTGTAATGAACTGAATTATTGATCTTAAGGTATAAGAGAGAACACTAGAAACATATGTATTGCCATAATGGAAAACTAAAGACAAAGACTTCTTCGTGATGCAACTCATCAGTATCAAGCATGGGGTATGTTCTGAAATCCCTATTTAAGGCTAGACTCTGCCTTTTCTTTTACAGGCAGAGGCAGTCACGGTGCAGAAAGGCACGGGAGTCCACAGGCAGAATTTTGTATGATTCAGCCAAAATTCTGCTAATACAGTACCCATAGAGTTTTTGCTGAAAAATACTTTATGATAGGCCTGTGTGAAGTGGCTAGTATGCACTTTGGATTTGGATTCAGCTGATTTGGGGGACAGTGATTCGATTCAGTAATTTGAATCACTGTCCTGAATTGATTTGGCCGAATCTGATTCGGAGATTCGGCTGCTGCTGAATCAACTGAATCTCCAAATCACACAGGCCCCATCCCCCATCCACTCTCCCAGCCCTGGCAATGGCTGCCCCGCCTGCCCCAGCTCCCAGCACTTTGGAAAAAAAGCCTCCACTCACCGGCTCCTGCCGGGCAGGGGTACGATTTCCGCTGCCCCCTGCCACATACCATATGGGGGGCTCTGCCACAAGCCCCCCAACCCCCACCTCAGCTCCGATCCCCTCCCCCTTCCTCCAGACCCCCTCTCTTACGCTCCCTACTTACCAAGTCCGGCTTCAGCTCCCTGCTGCAGTGACCGGGGACTGCCTGAATCATCAAAGCTCTCTGTATCTTTTCTGAATTGATTCAGAGATCTTCAAATCAATTCAGACCTTTTTATTGGTCCCCGATTCGGATTTGGAGATTTGGCCCTCGAATAGGACTGAATCTCCTCTGAACTGAATCAGCACCTGAAGCTTTGCACAGCCCTACTTTATGGTATATAGTTGGTTTCTGACCGCAGGGGTCACAGAAATATGTTAGTGTGCCATCATCTGAATTCAGACTAGATTTATCACATGCACCCATTTTTGTGTAGGTGCTCTTTTAGTTTTGCCACCAATACTTACTCCAGGACATAGGTCTGAAATGACTAGATACCAGTAGGGTCAGGCTCAGCGAGGTTTGAGCCAAGGCTTTGTTTGCCTGCATAGAAATCACAGGAGCATGCAGCAGTATAAGGAGGTGTGGGCAAGCAGGGTACAAGCCCCACACCCTGCCTAAGAAGTTGTGGGGAGGGCAGTGCCATGGCAAGGAAGTTTGGCACCTGGGGCAAAGCCCATAGTGGCAGCCCGCCCTTGCACTGTGCACAGATCCAGGGGGCACACATCCCCCCCATGCCTGCCTAGGAGTGTACGCAGTGGCAGGAGCTGCCCTCCTCCCACCCCTACATCCATTGGTGAAGCATAGGGGGTGCATGCAGGTGCATGTGCACCCCATGAGGTTGGCGGTGCACCCCCTGAACAAGTGCCGCTGACACTGCCAGCAGCATCTGCAGGTGGTTGCTGCTTATCCCCCCTGCCACCGCTGACTCTGCCAGCAGCATCTGCAGGTGGTTGCTGCTTATCCCCCCTGCCACCGCTGACACTGCCAGCAACGTCTGTGGGTGGTCTCCGATCACTGCTGGCCATTGCCAATGCTGCCAGTGGTGTCTGCAAGTGGTCACCCCGCCACCACCAATACCGCTGCAGCCACCTGTGGGAACCCCCCCGGTTGGCCCTCCCCCCACCACTGCCATCACCGCGGCTGCCTGTGGAAGCTCCCCACTCACTGCTGCCATGCTCCCACCGCCAACACCGCTGCCTGTGCCCCCCCAAACAAGCCACTCGTAGCTCCAACCCACGCCCCACCCCAGCTGGGCAGCGCCTGTTGGCACCTCTTTGCTTTGGCACTCGGGGCGTTTGCCCCACTTGGCCCCCACCCTTGTTATGGCACTGGGGGAGGGTGCCTCATACTCCCATTCCCCACTCCCCCTTCACTCCCAGCTCTGGCTCTAGCAGCAAGTTGGAGCAACAGCATGGGTGCACATGTCAGTGAGGAAGGGGCACTTGGTAATGTAGTCCTGTGGAATGACAGCATCTGGAGTTTGTTGCTGCTAGGAAGAGACATCACCCAATATTTCTGTAGCTGAAAACAGGAGTTTTGGGGGGCACTTAATATGGGAGTCTGAGGCAAAAAAATGAGGTTACATCTCCCCTCAGCAGCAGTGAACTTCAGCTGCTGTTCCTGTCCTGCCCACTGCCAGGGCCTACACAGCCAGAGGATGAACAGGGAGAGGAGGACCTGCCCTAGCTAGTTATGCCTCCAGGAACATGTTACTTTTCATGTGATAATTCCACTGTGAACTCAACTCTAATAGACCTGTTCATTTTTTTTAACAGAAAGTTTTTCAACAAATGAACCTTTCTAGGAGATGGTTTACTTTTCAAATTTTTTTCTTCTTTTCCCTTCTTTTTGCAAAAAGAAATGTGATATTTTCCATTGAAAATTCTATTTATTGAAAACTGGACTATGTTTACTTCAGAAAACACCTTGATGATAACCATTCTCTGAGCAGGAGCATATCGTTAGGCATAATGTAACTTAGGCTTTAAAAACATAAAATTTAAGTAACTCACACACAATCGATTCAGAGGAGCAAAATTGCATAAAGCTGAATTGTTGGTTTATTGGCAGCATCTAAAGGGGGGGAAGTAGGTTCAGGTCACCCTATAACTATTATTTTTCAGAATGCTAAGCAAGTTAAATAGGTCAAGAGAAATGTTTAATTTTGATTTTGGGACATTTTAAGCTCTGGGCACCATTCACAAAATGCAGAAGAAGATGGTATCTATAGTCCCCTTGCACTATCTAGCACTATCATTCGAGCAGTTACCTGAGATGTGGGAAATGTATGTTCAAACCCCCTTTCACCTTGACTTGGAGCAGGATCTGGAGCCAAAATGTATCACCTTGAGAGAGAGTGACACTAGCAATGGGTTTTGGCATATTTTAAGGTGAATATGTCTCAATCCTAGAAAACTGGTTATCAAAAAAGATATCAGGTTAGTCTGACACAATTTATCTTTCAAAGTCTAATGTAACATTTTATCCCATTTTCCATTTATTTTATATTTTTAATTATTCTTTCCTTCAAAATTTGTTTTAAAGTCAGCTAATCTACCATTATCTGACTCATTGGGTGTGTGTAGACAAAACAAGGGCCCTAAATTGAAGTGGTGGGTTTTTAAAAATACCACTTCAATTTAGGGCCCATTAAAGCAGTGCAAAAGCATTTAGCCTGCTATAAACTGATGTGCACACATGCCCCTTGTTTTGTCTATACACAGCCTTCTAAATTCAGATAATGGTCCTCCCCCACTTACATATAGGTATTACATTCACTGTTCTCCATTTACATGGTACCACTACTAACTTGATAGATTTATTTAAAATACTTGTTATCAGACCTGTGATTTCACATGCCAATTTTTTCAGAATTCTAGGGTGGAATAGTCAGGACTCCCTAATTTGAATGCATTAAGCTTCTTGAGTTTTGCTTCCACTTCAGAGCTTCCTTGCCTCTGGGTTCATATGTTTTTTACTGAAAACAGATGCATGTATTCATTTAATTATTGGGTGATACCTACATTATTTTTAATCTCAACCACATCCTCACTGAACAGTGGCCCCATCGCTTTCCTTATTTTATTTCTATAACTGAAGAATCTTTTGCTATTTCCTTTAAAGATGTAACTCGACTTCCCCTTCCCCAGCCCTCTAGGCTCACTAAGAGGCTAGCATTGGCTCTTCTAGGCCTCTCCTTGCCTCCCTGTACCTACCTCTTCAGACCATTTCCTCACAGTTCTTGGATGAGTTTGGCAGAAATTAAGGGTTTCTGTTGAATCATGTTTTTCAGGATGGTGCCTACTTCCCTCAACATTTTCAGTGTTCTGATGAAAAGGCAATACCCTAAAAGCAATAATAATCAATTTCTGTGGAAAACACACTAATTTGGGGCTCAATTTTTTGGTTTTTTCCTCAAAAAAATGAAATTTTGGGAGAGAAAGAAGCATTTTTTGATACTTATGAGTATTTATATCACTTGCCACCTCATCTAGGTCTCAGTGGGTGCGTCTATACATGCAGTTAGTGCACATGAATAAATTCCAGAGCTTATAGCTCCAGAGCTTTTCGGCCCGGGTGTGCCATTTGAATATGTGCCCGGGAGCAATTAACTCTGGAGCAACGAACTCTGGAGTTTATTCATGCACAGCATGAGGAGTCTGGTTGGAGCAGCCCTGGCTAGCAGGGGGCCCCTGGCATCAGCCTGCCAGCTCAGGGCTGCTCCAACTGGGCTAAATGTGCTGCAGGGGGGCTGGCTGGGGCACAAGGGTGCTTCAGTGCAGGGCTAAACAGCAGGCTGCCCCGACACTGAAGCACCCTCATGCCCCAGCCAGCCAGGTCAGTATCTACATGTGTCCTGCTACACACACAAAAACTTTGTAGCACACTCTGCAGCAGAATAGTACAGTAAAAGCTCTGTTATCCGGCATCCCCTGGGAATGGGGGGTGCCAGATAACAAAATGTCAGTTAATTGAGTGGCCCTGGCCACCGCTTCTCCTGCTGCATCTGTGATGTCCCTCTGCCCCTCCTGCAGCATTGCCACCCCTTCCGCAGACCCCACAGGACTGGGAGGTGGGCCTTGCATGGCCCTGAACAGCCTGTTATGCCCTTGGGCCATGGGGGCTTGGCTGCTTTGCCCAGGGCTGTGGGGGCTCAGAGAAACTGGAAGTGCCATGGTGGGCACTTCCAGTTTCACTTTATCTTACAAGCTGGCATGCCAGTTAGTGGAGCATGCCAGCTTGTAAGATGCTGGATAGTGCACTTTTACTGTACTTGTATTTACAAGTACTATCCTGCTGCAGAGTTTATTAGTTTCCTGAACCCTAATAGAGGTGTACATGTAGACGTTGGGCCATTTACTGAAGAACTAATTAATCAGCTTCTGTTGTAAATGTCTTGTGTAGACATTCTTAGTGCTACTCTGGATAGCTTTCGACCTCTGACCCCACCCCTCCCTCACATTTACCACACTGGCCCTCTTTGGGGATATTAGCTATCCAGGCCCTGCCTCTCTTGTTCTACAACAAGGAGGATTATTAGCCTGGCTACTGGCTAGTTCCCAAACTTTGATTCTTCCTTTCCAAGCACGATTCTTCGATAGACCCTCAATGGTGACAACTCATAAGGGGTTATTAGTAGAGCTGGCTAGAAAACAAGAATTCGAGGTTCTTCTAGATCTAGGTCAAGTGTCTGCTTTGAATTCTGCATCCCAGCTGAGTGCCCAGGTGAGCATCTGTTTCCTGATTAGTCATACATAATAATTGATCTCCTTTCTCTTTTTTAATCATTGGCCTGTACAGCATTATTATGGTATAACTTCCAGGGTAAATAAAATGTGATGGATGGAGGGATGGATGTAATTCACCAGATTCACTGCACTTGTGAAGCTTCTTAGCTGGATGGACCCAAATACTGGGACTTCAAAAGACTGGAATAGCACACATAGTGAGAGTGTGTCTCAGTTCTGATGGTGAGAGGTAAGTGCAAGGGAAGAGTGAGTAGGTGATCTTTATGCCTAATTGCCAACAACTGTACCTGTTGGGATCTTGGATGTGTATTTTTACTTGTAAGTTGAATATCTCCATTTTAGGAAGTGGGCTGAGACATTCAGTTCTTTTTGTATGGGTCACCAAATAGCAGTTTTATGCCTGGTCTATTTGCCTAATATTACCAGATTACAAAAGACTGAGAGATAACAATGGAAACCTTATAGGAGTGTTGCGGGATGTGTTTTGATATGGGTTTAGGGTCCAGTGTTTTTTCTTAGCAAAAAGTCATTGCATAAAACAGAAGAGCACAAGCATTACCTTATCACTAAATGTACCTCGATATCATTCTGTACCTTTTCCCCCTCTGGGTTAACCAGTCCTAGTTGTCCCACCTTGATTGGATAAATTGGCAGAAATACACAAAGTTCTTATGTACACGGTACAGTGACAGTAATATCTCAGAAGATGTGAGAAAAGCAAGAATGGAAAAGTACCTTGGAAAAAGAACATATCTACATACAGCTAAATACAAAGCATCTGAAGGGAAAGCTTTGGGTTTTTCCCTTGCAGCTTAGAAACTTCAGCATCCCCACACCCACCTCAAGTTGGAAATGCTCCTATTTCAGTGTCTGGAAACCTTGGCACTTCCATCCACTGCATTCCAGTGGTCATGCCTGCTGCTGCTCTTGGATATTTTACCACATAGCTACAAGTCTTGGCCTTCCTAATGATTATTTAGAGAAGTTATTAAGTTCTGTTTGACTATAATTATGTCTGTTTACCTGTGGTACTCTTGTTAGTAAAAAGTTTACCTCCTTTGCTATTTTCTAATTTCAATCCCTAAAGTACTTCTATGATTCATGGTAGCTTAGAGGACCAGTATTTCAGCTACAGAAACAGAAATCTAAAATGATAGAAGATGCATACACAAAGTGGTAGAAGAGCTCAAATTTTCAGCCTTTGTTGTGACTACATTATCACCATTCCCTAGGAAATCACTGTTCTGTAACTTAGTTCTTACTGTAGAAGGCATGGCTTCTAGTTTGATGGGCTAATGCAGTATTGCATGCAAAATTTCATTGTCTTTTACAAAGACCAGAAATTAATAATACACATTCATAATGCACAAACACTGTGGAACATCATAGGATTAATAAACATCTAAAACAACTGGAATGCAAAAGCTAATGTAACTTCTAGTTAGCCCTATTCAGGGGCGCATCTAGGGTAGGAGTACAGTGCTGCGGTTGGACTCCCCTTTGATTTGTGGTGCACCCAAAGTTTAGAACCAACTGCCAGGAAGTGGCAGCAACATTTCTATTCAGGAAGCAGTAACAGAGTCAATTGACTTTGTGGTTCATTGTAACCTACTTGACTCCTAACCTCTTTATTCTGCAGGTGTTAATGATTTTTTCTCCTTTTTAATGGTCTTGATATTCAGCTAATCAAGCTAGCCTTTCTTCCACAATTCTGCTGTCTGTTAGCTGCTTCTGGTAATGTAGCTCCTGTTTTACAGTCCTGCTGACTGCTTTTAACTCTAGCTAAAAACATTAATTCAGGTGTGGAAATAAGTTACTAGTTTATTAGTAAAACATATAGTTTCTTTTTATCTTGAAAAAAATATGTGGCTCATGTGGCCTACTACAATGACATGAGTTAGGGAAGCCAAATCAGGATGAGCTCTACCTTCCCATCCGTTTGCTTGTTCAGGCCTAGGGTTTTTTTGCATGTTATTTACATGGATTTCCATGTAACCTTATTTACATAGTTGCATAAGGAGTAGCCCACCATCACCACCAGCATCCTACTCCCTCAAATGCTCCCAGAGGGGAAGGAGAGTGAGGATCAGGTGCAACTAGTGATATTCCAGAGCCCCACAGGCCTGATCAGCTGTGCTAACAACTCACCTCCTCTGACATCTGCCAACAATCTATGCAGCCACTGGGTGGAGCACATGATGATTATTTGGAATCAATAAGGATTACTGAGCACTGATCCCCTCTGCTTAGTAGCTTCTCTCTGTAGGGCTTTTCCCAGATGAAATGCCTGACTTCATTCTCAAGTATATAGCCCTGTGATGTTACAGAACTCACAGAAAATGATTGACACTAGAAGAACCATAAAACATGTTGGGGGGATTGGAGGTGAAGCAGTTAGCAGGGAAGTTCTTCCTGCACATTTCTATCCTCTGTAGGCTTTTATAGCTATTTTTAAAGTTTCATAATTTTCTGTAACTGCTTAGGTTGCAGATAGGTGTGATGTTTGCAGGTGGGTGTGATGACCACTTACAGCAGACCTTGACATTGTCATCCAAATACTAATTAATTGTCATAATTCTCTTATAAATAGCCACACTCTTGCATTTTTGCACATGGACTCAGGCAGTAACATAAAACAACTTGTCTAAACTCATTTGGTAAGTTAGTAGTGGACCTGGAACCAGGCTACTCAAAATTAACAGTGGTAACTTTGCATGTATGTAGCATTTTTATCTGTATTTCATAGAGTCCTTTACAGTAAAGCTTCCCTCTCTTATAGGTATAACAACAGAAGCTCAGAGGCTATAGTGATGGTGTTTCTAAACAACAGGATTGGATAGAAATGTAAATGTCTTGACAGAACCCTTACTGGCATATCATTTCAGACCTCATGACCTCTGCAGGTAGAAGGGATGCTGTTTGGTGAGTGAGCCATTTATTTATTAGTCTGTGATGTGTAGCAGCTTAAAGAATGTCCTAGTGTGTGTGATGGGGATGAAGTGTTGTCAGTGGGTAATTGTAACAGTACTGCTCATTATCAATTCCAGTTGGAAAAAGTTGTAATTGTGTTCTGGATAGTAGTTGTTCCTATTTTGTACCAGAGTAGATTTTATTTTGCAGACATTTTTAAGAAGAATTTGAATCCATTTGGGCCTCAATTGAATAATAAAGGAATAAGGTCTATACATCATCAGCTAGGCTATGCAGAAGGTGGTGCTAGGAGAATGGTGGAGGGAGTCAAGGAAGGAAGAAGATCATGTAGCCAGCTAAACCTAATGCATCCAGAGCTCAAATTGGCAAAAATCACTGGGATGAAATTGCAGTGCTCTGTCCTAATATTGAGGAAAGTAGCTCATCTCAGCTGAGGATTTAAAATCTAAGATAAACGTTCATTTGTAACCTGGTTCTTCAAGTTACCTTCCCTTTCCCATGCTAAATTATAGCACTGTATTCTACTGTAACAATGTAATTGCTAGCAAATGCACTAGCTTCAAAGTAAGAGAGAAGCTGAATTATCCCACTGTTACTGTGGAAAAATAATAGAGGAAAAGCAAAGAAATGTGAACGCTTGAAATATGGAGGAGGGGTCAGATGCAGAGTTAGGGTATTTCAGAAGACTTTGGAATTGTCTTTAGGAGGGAAAGGAGTGGAATTATGTCTTGAATATTCATAAGGCTAACTCCAGCCTTGACAAGCAGCATTTGATTGGTTTAGGCAGAAATTCCATCCTGCTTTAATCACTGTCTACTGCAAGCTTCCTTAATAACTTCCAGCTGCATTCTTTTTAGGGTATTGTTTTGGCACAACTTCCAGACAAATTTTGGATCTGTTAACATACAGAAAAAATCCTTACTCTGGTCTCCACTCTCTCCTAATAGAAAACAGATTTTACTTTGGTTATATAAATATGTGATGAGCTAGAGTAATAAAATGTCTGCCACTGACTTTCTTCAGGCTTCATAAAGCCTTTTTCTAGGGAGCGAAAGGAACCAAGTAAAATACACACATGCACGCACACACACATGCACATGCACACACACGAACATAAATCTCTAATCTAAAAATGAAGGGAAGTTGTTTTCTTTTCTCTGCATAAATAGTGATGCATGTCTAGGAAAAGAGGACATAAAATTGAGTTTTAAAAAGCCCCTCACTCTGCAAAACTACAAGATGCCTTTAATGCTTCCCATTATAAAATCACTTAATGGAGAGAGCACTGGTTGAGACTCAAGACTTGGGCTCCACTCTAGCTTTGTCACTGGCCTGGTGAATCATGCTGCATCAGAATTTCTTTGTGTTACGTGGGAATAATGGTAACAACCTCCACTGTAAAGAGTTGGAAGATCTAGAGATACTTTTATCACTTATGCAAATGTTGAATATTATCCCAAGACATCAAAACATTTTTAAAAATCACATTTTAAAGGTCACTTTTATAGTAAAGCATTTGCTGAGCTGGGTAGCAGAGCAGATGTATATAATGTATCCATGCAAAACTGCTGAGTTCTGGAGCTGAAGTATATATAAGTTCTAAAGTTTCCATTTTAAAGGATTGTCTGTTTATGTGGAAAAGGGGTGCTTTGGAGAGGAGGGGGTATCTGAAATACAATTCTTCAAGGGCTGGCTACTGTTTGGTTGGTGTAGTTAGTGCCCTGCCCTTCCTTCTAAGCTGTGCCAGAAAGGTATGGTCTTGCCCTAAACGTTGCTAACTTTTCTTCCTGAATCAGTTATGATTTAACTTTATAATTCATTTCCTTTTTTAACTTTAAAAACATTTCCCTTTTGTTAAGCATGTTAAATTAAGCAAAGCAACAACTAGAAACGAGCAAGGATCTGGTCCTTCACTTCTATACACAGAACGCTCCATCAGGTGCCCACAGAAGTTGTATGCACAAGAAGAACCATAAGCAGAGTCATGTCAGATCTGTGGGAGCTCCTGGCAGAGGCAAAGGCATGGGCCCCTCCTATTTTCCACCTGCATGTTTGATGATTTAGCTGTGTGGGGCACAAGGGAATTGCCCAGGTATCTTACCCCAAAAAACACCTCCGAGTGCAGGAAGGACTGAGAGACTCTTAACAGAGAAATTTTGCCACACAAATGCTGTCCTTAACTTAGGACTAAATTCTGGTCTCAACTGGGCACTATGTTTAGTTCTTAGAAAGGCAAACCATTTATGGTAAGAACTGCCATACCCTATGTTCATATAGTGCCTAGCACACAGGAACCTAATTTGTTTGTAGGTTATAGGGCTTATCACAATATAAATTCTAAATCATTATGTCTGTAATTTGTAAGACTAATGTCCTTTGTCATTTGTCATTATTATAAATGCATTTTCATATCTCAGTGCTATCCAGGTTGTAAGAGTGGATTGCCAAAAGAAGCAATTTTTTTACCTTGTAATTGGGAAAATGCTAGAATATTTTGTGTTTTACTGTCCTTGCTAAGTAATTTTAGATCAGGTTTACATACTGTCAGGTTATTACTGACTGTTTAAAAGGACAGCTCCCATATTTTTGGATGCAATATTATATAGTTTCCTCAACAATTGAATAATTATGGGATGTCTTCTATTATTTATTTTTACATAATTTTGACTTCAGTGGGAGTTTTATGACCAGGATAGCATCAGGCCTCACAGTGGAAAATGATTCTACAGAAGAAAATGTACAGTGTTCATGTATAGACTATTGCTTGAGGGCCTTTAGCGTTTGAAGCACCACTCACATCAAATGGAATCTGCATTCCAAGTAATGGTGCAAATCAGCTGTTTGACACCAAAGAGCTAAAATGAGATGCCAAAACACATTGGACCTCATTTCTGGGTCCAGTAAGGCCACATTGTGAAGCTTCTATGTCCTGCAAGAGGGAAAGAGAGTCAGGCTGCTTGTCCCTATAGCCTGACAGTTTCCAGCTGACAATGATCCCTAGAGATAGATGGTACCTGAAGCAGGTAAGAACAGACCCTGTGAAGCATCCATCTCAGGGCAGAGGGAACCAAATGACTACCCATTCTTGCTTTCATCTAACTGGGGTTTTTGATGTACATGGCTAGTAAAATGCATCAGGGAAATGAACCCAGGTCTCCTGCATGTTAGACAAGTAGTCTACAACAGAACAACAGCAGTGGGTTAATAAACAGTGATTAGTATACTGCATATTATAAATTCTGAATTACTACTACTATCAGCTGTCTGACAATCTGAACATTTCTATATACTTTTATCAATATCAAATTCTAACCAGAATCCCATCCTTAGCAAGTGCTGCAGTCACATAAATCAGTTGGGCTTGCTACCCCTAGTCTAAGTAAAATTATTGGTCAGTGGGTGCATCTACACAAGACACTAACCGTACTAGCTTAATAATACTGCACAGTAGCGTGTCGCAGCACAAATAGTGCTAATATGTTACTGCACAGTATTATTAGGCTACTGTGCAGTCATGTCACTAAAAAGGTGTTCACCGGTGCTGCTGTGCAGTGACTCCAGTTACTGCACATTTATTTAGTACTTGATTATACAAGTACTAAATTAAATGCTCTGTAACCACTCTACATTAATGAACCTGTAGATGCGCCCACTGGCCACATCTACACAAAACACTACTATGCAGTAGTAATGAGCTACTGTACAGTCAGCATCACCAAAAAGCCATCTGGGGATGCTGCTGCTCAGTAACACTGGTTACTGTGCAGTCATTTAGTACTTGTGTATGCAAATGCTAAATGACTGTACAGTAACAACTGAATAGTCAACATCTCATGTAGACACGGTCACTGAGTCCCTAAACATATTCTAGTCAGGGGTTCAGAACTAAGTTTTATCTGCAGACAAACTTTTCTCTCTTCCAATTTTACATTCTAGTATTAAATAATTTTATATAAATACAGTCAGCATATTTATTGGGGCAAGAAGGAACTCATTTATGAATACTTTGGAGGGGGAGGAGTAAAAGGAAGCTGCCTCTGAAGTTGACTGTGCTCTAGAAGACCTAGGCAGAGAGCTGAGTGGCTCCAATACTAGCTGTCATTACTAGCAAATGAAGCAATGTCTTTAGTACAAATAAAGCTAAAGGCCTCCTTTCCAGTACCTACTATGAGAGTTCTGGATGATACATAGCGTTAAGGATTTATCTGTTCATTGATTTCCACTACACAGCCTGATACAGTACTGCTCTAAAGAAGCAATTGCTGTTTGCCAACAAGACACTAAAATCAATAAAGAAAGCCACCTCAATATAGCTTTTCCCCTCACATCCTTAACTAACCTATGCAAGGTTAGGATCATAGGAAAGAAGGGCTGGAAGGAACCTCCTGAGGGCAGGTAGTCCAACCCCCTAGCTGAGGGCAGGATCATCCCTGATGAAACCATCCCAGCCAAGTGTCTGTCTAACCTGCTTTTGAAAATGTCCAGGGATGGAGATTCTACAGCCTATGTAGCCTGTTCCAGTGCTTGATTATCCTCATAATCAGAAAGTTCTTTCTAATCCCCAGCCTAAATTTCCTTTGCTGCACATTGAAGCCATTGCTCCTAGTCCTGTCCCCTACACCCACAGAGAAAAATCTATATCTATCCTCTTTATAATTGCCCTTTAGGTATTTGAAGACTGTTATCAAATTCCTCCCTCAGGCTTCTCTTCTCCAGATTAAATAACCCTAATTCTCTCAGCCTTTTCTTACAAATCATGCTTCCTGGGCCTCTAATATTTTTTGTTGCTCTTTAACATAACCACATGAGCACACTGCCAAATAGAGTAGAAGAATCACTTTCCTTGATTTGGAAGAGACATTCCCATTAAAAATAAAAGCACACTTTTGGCCCATATTCAGCTTATGGTGCACTGTAGCCCCCAGATCCTTCTCTGCAGTGCAGCAGCCTAGTTAGTCATTCCCTAGTCTGTATTTGTGCATATAATTATTCTGTCCCATATGCAGGAGTTAGCACTTGTCCCTGTTGAATTGCATTTGATTAATCTCAGACTATTACTTCAGGCTATCTAGGTCATTCTGGATTCTAGCTCTAACTTCCAGAGTGTTTGCAACTCTACCCAACTTGGTGTCATCTGCAAATGCAAATTTGCAAATGAGTATGAAAATTCTTATTAATTAAATAAGCTATTTGTTACTAAAAAGCAAAACGAATTGCTTGCATATTTCTGACGTGAGGATTTTTAGATTGTTATAGTGAATTTCAATTCATAATCTGGAAAACAAAAAAGGGAACCACTACTTTCTCTAAGGTTCCCTGTAATAATCTCGTATATAAACATAAGCCTAGATGTTAGGCATCAATCCGAAATTTTAAAGAATATTTGAACCCCTGATACAAAAGAAAACCACCTCATTTGGAAAATCCTAAACCTACATATAATTCTCTGCTACAATCTTTCATACAGTCTTTGCAGTCAAAAATGTCTCCTTTTCATTATTTGAAGTATAAGGAAGAGTATAACCTGGGTCTTTACAGTACAGATGACTTACAAAGATTAACCCAAAATCAACAGGGATTGTCAAGTTGTGTTTGTGCCCAAAATCATGTTGGATAGTGTAGAAAAGCTTCAAATAGTATGGTAAGGATCCCCAATGGGAGATGTGTTTCAGTCTCACACCACCACCACCAGAGATGGGTCTTACTCTGGCCTACAAAGAGTCCTGTGGTCTGGATCTGGCTTGGGGGGCCAGGTAAGTTTCTTACCCCAGGCTAATGATAAGAACAGAGGATCAGTATCAGAAAATCTGGATTTTACTAGAAAAATGACTAGTAATTCTGAATGCCTCTGATATTGATTGCCCAACTTGATTTGCTCCATTTTCAGAGTTCCTGAGGACTAACAATTTCTATTGATGTCAGTTGGAATAGATGATGTTCAGCCAAGTATCTAAGTAGTTCCATCCCAGACAGTCACATTTAATGAACACTTGGAAGTTTGGAACTTAAAGTTGCAAAGTGCTTAGGGAAGCTTGGGTAAAAGGTAGGGTTGCCAACCCTCTCGGATTGGCTGGGAGTCTACCGGAATTAGTATCCATGTCCTGGTGACTTTGAAAGCAGTCTGGGAGACTGATATTATGAATCAGTTAAATAGTACAAATGATGACTAGAGGTGCACAGATACATCAGTCCCATTTCGGAATGGCTCTGATATAAGGAAAATTGACAGTATTGGCAGTTGGATTTTTTTGGTTGATGTGGCCGATTAATGTCATTGATAAATGCCCAGTGCACGCGCACAGCTGAAGGGCAGCTTGACAGTATGGAGAACAGCTGGGTCTGGCTGATAAGTCTGTTTTGAGGGAAGGGGCATGGAAGGTGGGGCAGATCAAGGCCCCAGCAGTGAAGAAGGGAGTGGGACTGGGGCTGGTGTAGGGGCAGGTGCTGCACAGCTGGGGCAGGACGCAGGACAGAGCTCCGAGTGGCTTGTTTGGGGAGCACAAAGGGAGGGTGGCTCCCACCAGTGCATGCATCCTGGGAAGGCATAGGGGATGTGTGCCCCTGTATCTGCACATAGGGTGAAAGTGGGCTGCCACTGCAGGTTGGGGCTGGGGATGGTGCCAGGCTCATCCCAGTGGGGAGGTTGGGTTGGGTTGGGCTGCACTGCAGGTGGTGGCAGCACTGGGATGGCTACAGTGAATTTGGGGGGCACTGCAGCCCCCCGCCGTGACCTCTCTCCCAGCACTGCTGCCACCGGCCCTGAGTGCAGCCTGGCCCAGCTCCTCCTCCCCCC
>NW_017728886.1:43550549-43552723 GCF_001723895.1 Crocodylus porosus
CTAGTATCCCATTTAAATATTCTTTGCAGTAAATTTAAGTCAGTTAGTGCCTGCCTTATCCTTAGTAGACATTGATACTGCTCTTCTTTTATAACAACATTTTGTACATCTGTCAGAAAGGTCCCCCCTCAAAACCATCTCTCTTCTAGTAAAGTCAAACACAGTTCTGATATGTTTTTCTTGTTCCTGTCCTTTAGACGCTCCATTTTTTCTATACCTTTCTTAAAAAACAGTGCTTACAACTGAACATAAGACTCTTGCTGAGGCCTCACCAGGAACAAGTATAGAAGAATACCTCCCAGGTCTTGTGTATGACACTGTAGTTAATGACTAGCCAAGGAAGAGAAAAGCAGAATACAAACTCTGAAGAATGGAGTCCCCCCCCAAAAATTAGTGCTAGCACCAATACTGCTCAATGTATATACCCCATACTTCTTGCATACAACATCTAAGTGATGTACCTGACAATGTTGCCATAGTACCCCAAGGAATGAAAATGAAAGAACTGGAAAAGATACTCTGTACTGACATGGACCTTATCACTGACTATCCCACCATCTCCACAAGTGGTGCATAAAGTTAAGCATCAATAAACCAGTATCATCACTCTTTCACCTGGACAATTGTTGAGCCAAGAACATGATGAATGTCAGAGTAGGCAACCACATCCTTCCCCATGAGCATAGCCCAACCTGCCGAGGAGTCACATTAGACCATTCCCTCACCTATAAAAATCACATTCAGGAGGTCAGCAGTAAAGTCTCTGCACAGGTAGATGCCTTGAGATGTTTAGCCAGCACAACATGGGGTGCCAACTTCAAAGTACCCAGAACCACTGCACTTGCAATGGTGTATGCCCCAACACAATATTATGGTCCTGTAGAGTCCAGAAGTTGTCACACTGCACTGTACTTAGTAGTGTACTAGGACTTATAACAGGCTGCACAATTTACACACACACAGATGTACTCCCTGTATTCTTGGACTTTAGACCAAATGATATAAGACAGACCCTAATATCATTACTGGCAATATAAGCAAGAGATGATGAAAATCACCTGCTCCATCAACTATTAACTGAAGACTCAAATAGATGGTAGCTTAAGAGGCTTAAAAGTTGTAAACCACATATACATGAAGCCCACAAGCTCCTGGAAGAGATTGGGGATGCCAAACCAAACCTATGGGCAGCAATGGAGTAGGCCAACCACTGGGAAAGGTCAGATCTATTCCTACAGCATTTTATACCAACATCAAATGAGTCCTTCATTGGGCAAGACTGTGATGGAGAAGCGTAGGTCAAGCTGAACAGATTTCAATCTGGAAGTGGATGCTTCAAAACAGCATGAACATCTTGGACAGCCTATTGTGTGAATGTGGCATCCAACAAACAGCACAGTACTTAATTGAAAGCTGTAATCTTTACAAATGCCCAGATGGGGCAGATGAAATTCGCACATTGAGGAGTAATACCAGACATTGGCTCCTACATTTTCATAGATTTCATAGACATTTGGGCTAGAAGAGACCCCGGAGGATCATCAAATCCAGCCCCCTGCCCTATGGGCAGGAAGTCACCAGGGATCATAGGACCCCAGCAAGATAAGCATCCAAATCTGTCTTGAAGGCGTTCAAAGTGGGTGCTTGAACTACCTCTGGTGGCAGTCTATTTCAAACCTCGGGGGCTTGGACAGTAAAGAAGTTCTTCCTTATGTCCAGCCTGAAATGGTTGTGGTTGGAGTTTGTGACCATTCAATCTTGTCATTCCTTGGAGCACTCTGGTGAACAGACATTCCCCCAGATCCTGATGACCCCTGATAAACTTATGGGTGGCCACCAGATCACCCCTGAGCCTGTGCTTTTCCAGGCTGAAGAGTCCCATAACTCTCAGCCTCTCATTATAAGGTCTGTTTTCCTGACCTCTGATTATGCGCGTGGCTCTCTTCTGGACTCTCTCAAGCTTCTCCACATCCTTTTTGCATTGTGGAGCCCAAAACTGGACACAGTACTCCAGCTGCAGCCTCACCAAGGCTGAGTACAACTGGAGAATGACCTCCCGGGATTTGCTTGAGAAGCATTATGGATGCAAGCCAGCGTTTTGCTTGCTTTACTAGCCACAGCATCACACTGAAGGCTCATGTTCATCTTGTGGTCAATCATGACCCCCAAATCCC
>NW_017728886.1:43553183-43587694 GCF_001723895.1 Crocodylus porosus
CCCAACAAACCCATGCTGGGTATCCTTCAGAATATTGCCGTCAGCTAGTCTGCTAAGGATGGCCTCTTTGATAATCTTTTCCAAGACCTTCCCCAGGATAGAGGTCAGGCTGATGGGCCTGTAGTTTGCCGGATCTACTTTCCTCCCTTTCTTGAAGATTGGCACAACATTGGCCTTCTTTCAATCTTTGGGCACTTCACCAGAGCACCAGGAGGTCTCAAAGATCCATGCCAGGGGATGAGCTATGATGCTTGCCAGCTCCTTGAGTACCCTTGCATGTAAACCATCAGGGCCAGCTGACTTGAAGGTATCCAGCCTCTCATGGTGTTCCTTCATGAGGTCAGCTTCAATGGAAGGTAAGGAATCTCCCTCACCTGGGCCTCCCTGACCCACAGTGGGCAGGAGCATCCCATGGGACTGATGAAAAACTGGCACAAAGTACCCATTTAGCAAGTTTGCTTTTTCATGGCCATTGGTTGTCAGTTGTCCCATCAGGTTTAGCAGGGGTCCAATGTTTCCCTTGCTTTTCCTCCAGCTCCCCACATATCTAAAAAAGGACTTTTTATTATCCTTGATATTTGTAGCTAGCTGGAGTTCCATCGCAGCCTTGGCTTTCCTGGTTTGCTCTCTGCAGGTCCGGACCAGAGCAGAGTATTCCTCCTTGGTGGCAGTTCCAATCCTCCATCTTTTTTAGGTCTTCCAGTTAAGACACAGGAGTTCCGCCAGTTCCCTGGAGAGCCAAGGGGGCCGCTGTGCCCTTTTGCCGCCTTTCCTCCAAGACGGGATGGACTTTGCTTGCACATCTAGGATTGCTTCCTTGAGGAGCAACCACTCGTCCTGAACTCCCCATCCCCTTTGTGTTTTAGCCCTTTAGGGCCTCACTGACAAGCCTCCTTAGCTTGTCAAAGTCAGCTTTCCTGAAGTCAAGGACTTCTGTATTACTGACTGACTTGCCAGCTTTACAGAAGATGGTGATCAGCTCATGGTCATTGTCCCCCAGCTTCCCTTCGATCGTTAGGTTGCTGATTTGGAAGTTGGTATCTGACCCCAGATGAAAGAGAGAGAGACTGGGGTGGGGTTTGCAGCATCATGGTGTTGACTTACTTAATTTTATGCTATCATGTAGTAGACTTAGATTTTAGTGCTATTGTATATTTAGTACTCCCCAAGTTTCTATCTGTGGCTCTGATGTCCACCAAAGTGCATGCAACTCCTCCCAGTTTGGTATTATCCACAAATTATATTTACGAGTGGTGACATGTAGGGGTTCACGGGGGTGCACATGCACTGCCTGAGAGTGCTGGTGCCCCCCTGTCAGGCTGTGCTCCCTGTTTAGGCAATGAGCAGGGGGGGCAGGCAGGAGTGCTAGTGCCTCCCCTGCGAGCGCCAGCCAGGGAGCAGGGCCATCAGCAAAAGCAGCTGTGCCACTTCTGGAAGTGGCCACGGGACATCCAGAAGCAGTGCAGCCACATTTTGGTGAGTGAGATTGGCTGCAAGGAGGACCACCTGCTCAGCGGGATCAGCAGCCGGGGACCACTGTCCCCCCAGTCGCTGACTCAAGATCCATGATATCCACTGCACTTTCCATTGTGCAAGTCATTAACGAAAAAACTGGAGAGACCTGCAACCTTTTAGAACTTCTTAGATAATAATTAAAGGCCCCAAATTACGAACTTTTAACAATTCATATCTATTTAATGTCTCCTTTTTATTCTGAGTGGTACATAGTTGTAGAACATTTCATTAGCTGAGGTACAAAGAGAGAGGTTATTCATGGTATTTCACCTAGCTTCTGTCTATAGGTGGTATGATTTGGATCTTTGTGACACGTCACAAAGTGAAACAAAAAGTTTTCTCTTGGCAGAATTCCTACCCAAGATTCCTTTTATCTTATCTGCACAGTCTGTCCAACTCCCTGGATCTATCTTGCCACAATCTGCATGTGTTTTCCAGATGAAAATCTAGCTACACAGCTATGAGAACCAGTTCATTTTTTAAACTTAAAAAAAAACCCCTGCCACATACAGTGTTTTGGCAAAGAAGAGGGAAATTTCTTCCCCACTCGGCTTTTTAAGAAAGCTAGACATTTGTTGCTCATTAAAGCTGCTCCTCCCATTGCCACTTTGGAGACTGTTGCTCATGCTCTTGTTATTTTTTTTCTTGCTGCGAAATGCAGAGTTTTCCTTCAGCTTCAGAACAGCTGCACTCATTAAAAAAGCATCTTCTACCCAAACCACTGAACTGAGGAAGTATCCTTTTTCTCTACTTGTATGTTATTTCCCTGTGAATGTTAGAGACAATGCTAATACCCCTCATACAAATAGGTTTGCATTTGTTAAAGATGAGACACTTTGACTCAGTATAAATGCTGATTTAAAAGAAGACAGCTTTTTGCAACTTCAGCGTAATAAAATCAGTACCTATGAGGAGTGCTAAAATTGCCTTGTCCAGTGTGAAAAATAATGAAATAAACCTTTTCTGAGCTCCAAATCAAACAACAAGAAGAAGAAATGCGTTTGGAAAGAATGTTGGCAAACCGTGTGCCTATGTGGTGAAGATGCAAATGGTTTAGCAGAGTGGAAGAAAGCCTGCAGATTGAAGAGACGTGCTCTCCCCTCCCCCCTTTCTTCCAGTCTTCATAACTCCCTTCCAGGGATTTGAGAGCTGCAAGATGACGTGGAACATGGGTCATAAAACCCCGTTAAGATAAGGGTGTTCCTCTGCCTGGACTTACTTATAGGAGGTCTAGGCACTTAAAATTAAAAGTCTCTGAGACTGAGTCAGCCTGCCTTGTGGATTTCAGTGCTGTGCCTTTGAAAAGGATTGAAAAGATTATATGGAAGGAGGTGAAAGTTTTTTCCTCACAATAACTTACAGACACACTTGCAAATATTGGTTTCCTGATCTTGCAGTCCTTCCTCAAGCAGTAGCAGTAATTTATTTTACATATGAGGGTCACAATACAATAAATGACACAATTTAAATTCTGTAAATCAACAGTTCTAAGGATCCATACAACAGACCATGCTATTATCAAATGCTTTCTAAAAGACTCTTTCTGATATATGGCCTGTCACTCTTCACATTGCTTTTAATTTGGAACTGCTGAACCCCTTGATGACACGTTCAGTGCAGAGGACCTACAGTTTGCATACTGTATAACTGGGAAGCAGTTCAGTAAATCGCCACGTCTGTAAGGAGCCAGCGCACAAAAGGAGGCGGAGGTAATACAAGTACCTTCTATTTGACAAACTAAAAAGAAATAACGAGGGCTTGGAGTTCTTAGTGCCACATCAGCAGGACTGGAATCCTTGTGGCGCAGGGTTCTTAAAACAATGCAGAATGCAACATATACACAGCAAAGATGAGTCATAGTATAAAGCTGTTTGCAAAATCCCATGTGCTGTGGCTGGTCTGTCTACCTCCTACCTAAAATTTGTATGTAAAATTACAAACTTCAAACCTGGAAGCCTAAACAAGGCTCCCTAAATCCATAATTGCCAATCCCTCATTACCTTATTATGCAAGCACTTCCCAGTTGTTAATGTATTTAATGTGTTTAAAACAGTACTTCTCTGAGTTAGACATAGAGCAAGGATGTCAAGTTCACCCAGTCCCACAGGGCTGGATGTGAGGCATGGGGCTGGCCAGATTATGTCCACAGACTGGCCCTACTTGTCAGATCCAGCCTGCAGTGAAGACACTTTATGCAGTGTGTGCACTGACTCCAATCCAACTCGTGCCAAACCTGGCCTGGCATGTGGCTCGTGAAGCCAGTCTGGAGCATACTATACATGAAGCTTGCAGGGCTAGTCTGGGCCATGCAGTGGATCTAGCATGCAGAGCTGGTCTATGGGCCTGATCCAGACTGGCCCCAGATCATGCATGAATAGTTGATCTGGCACAGGTGCCCCAGGCAGTGCACACCCAACTGGCCCTGCACCATGTGCAGTCTGCACTGTATGGGCTCCATGCACCACATGCAGTGCGCAGGAGAGGAGCCAGCATGTGGTGTATGATTAGGAAGCACCGTGGGCCAGATGATATGGCTCCATGGGCAGGATGATATGGCTCTGTGGTCCATATCTTTGACACCCTGGCATAGAGGTGCAGAGAGTCATAGAGAGACTGTGGCCAATTAACCTAACACAGAGTGTCTGTGGCAAAACAAAGAGTTTAACTCAGGTCTTTCATTCCTCAGGTAAACCCTAATCCTGAACTATCCTGCCTTTTTATTTAGGAATATAAATGAAACCATTTTCATGATCAAGCATTTGGGTGAGCTGGGTCAAAACTAATGTCAACAGAAGTGGTAGATACTCAAACTACTTTAAAATGAGAGCACTTATTCAGGTGCTGTTACAACTTTGGTAGCCCCATATACAATCTTTGACCATAGTATCATAGAATCACAGAAAGTTAGGGTTGGAAGGGACCACAGGAGGTCACATCTAGTCCAACCCCCTGCTCAAAGCAGAACTATCCCCAACTATATCATCCCAGCCAAGGATGGAGATTCCACAACCTCTCTGGGTAACCTGTTCCAGTGCTTTGCTACCCTCCTCGCGAAAAAGTTCTTCCTTAATATCTAACTTAAACTTCCCTTGCTGTAACTTGAAAAACGCAAAAACTGTGCTAATGCACTAATGCACAATAAAATTAAGCTACTCTGCATTAAGTGTCAGTAAAAAAGTGTTAACTTTTGCTACTGCACATTAGGGCAGCTTAATGCACAATTTGGTTAATACCTCACATTAGAGGTACTAAATTTAATGGTCAGTGGCAAAAGCGCATTAATGAATGCATAGACACATCCACTGAGAACCAGGAAGGAATTTTTCCTCTCATAGGCTGTGCCCAGACACGCGTGGATGTTTGGTTCCCCGGGAACAACTAGCAGTGGCGCACCTTCTGCCACCACTAGTTGTCGTGGGGAACACCTGTGCCATGCACACTCTGATGCACAGAAAGTTACCCCAGGTGGGGTAGAGGAGGCTGGGGGCCTTGTGGGGATACAGCAGCAGTGATCCTGCTATGCAGAGCCTGGCCAGCAGTGGAGTGTGGCTCCAGCCAGCCAGGCTCTGGCTTTGGGCAATGCACACTGCTGCCACCTGCTCTACTACTTCTATTTCCCTTGGGTTTTTTTGACCTGTGGATATCTGGGGGTAAAAAAAAACTCTCTGCATTGCTTCGTTGCAGTGCAGAGAACAACTAAATGTGCAGTATGTGGCACTGCAGACGTGTCTGCACAACCACATACCACATGGCTGCACTAGTCTGAATGTGGCCATAAATGCTACTGACTTCTGCAGAGAGAGGGGCGGGATTTTCTTTTTTCTGAAACACTGGGACGTTGACCACAGCTAAAGCTAGCAGATTTTAGCTGGGGTTCACTGATGCTTTTGCCAACATTTAGAAAACCCTGTAGTTCCAGACTACAAGGTCTTGCCCTTCTACTTGGAGCCAAACTGGTCACCTAATTTGGGTATGGGAAATAATTTTTCCCCTAGGTCTGGTTAGCAAGGACTGTGTAGGTTTTTGCCTTCTTCTATGCCATGGACATGGTCCATTTCCTAGGATCTTCTGAACACATATTGACCAACTTCTTCTCTGTTGCAGTGGCAGGGCATTGGCAGTGCCCTAGTCTACTCTTGTTTTACCCATGGCATGTTACCCAATGGTGGTGTTTTGTGGTATTGTACTTGTTGTGTGTGAAGGTTTAAAGTGGCTATTTTTGAGATTCCTTGGTAAATGATTGTGAAATAAAGCAGGGGACTGGACTCAAAAGCTCAAGATCCCCCTTCCAGTCACATACATAGATACATGCAAGAACAAGAATCTATGTGTGTTCTTACATATATCTATCAGGCTCCAGTCTGAGAAAGAATGTCTTGCTGATAACCTGACCTGGTCATCTTGCCTTAATTATTCTACTGTATATTTATAATATAATAACTATGAAGCTGCTTCAGAAAGCAATGGCAATTTCAAAATAAAACCATGTTGTGTGCAGTGATCATTTAGTGGATCACATCACTTTTCTACATAGCCATAGCAATGGGTGTGTTCAACAGTGTCACCATTGGTGTTCCCCACTCGTGTTCCCCACTGCTGTGTAGTTTCCCGTTCATTCACAAAAAATGGTTTTATTCTGAAATTGCCATTACTTTCTGAAACACCCCTGTAGATGTTATATGAACAAAATATATGATTGTTAGGTAATAATGATCAGGCATTCACTTTTCCTCCTTCATTTTTGCTGCTTTGGATAAGGATACATTATCTACAAATCAAACTCTTCTCTACTGACTTACTCATATGGAGTACAAAATAATGAGAGACAGATTGGTTAGTTAGGATAAGTTTTCCCCAAAAGAGGGAATAGTTTTCACAGTATTGGTCACACTATTGGGTTAATACAAAGGTATTTTACAGTCACTTTTTGTCCCCCAGAAAATAGCAGCTTAAAGCCCTTTGTGGCAGAGCACCTTTGGGAGTGCTTGCCACTTGAAGGCTCTCACAGGCTCTGAGGGGAGCCTGCTTTGGAGGAGCAGCAGGGGAAACACTCCTTCCCCCCCCCCCTTTTTAAGGGGAAAGGTATGTGGCAGGGCATTGTTGGTGCCTGCCACTTTAAGAGCGAAGCCAAGCAGCCAGCAGGTGATTGATTGCGACGGTCACTTTAGATCTCTGGCCGTCCATGTAAACAGGGTAGTTCGCAGCTGACAGACAAGGCAGTCACATCACCTGGCTTCAGGGCTCCATGCAACATCCTGGAGGTAAAGGCAGGAGCTGTAGGGGATGGCTAGGAGGCTCTGGGGGTGGTGTGGAGCTCGTGTGGAGCCCCAGTGAGGGGGTGGCCTCATGGGAGGGGAGTAGGCCAAGGTATGTCTTTGGACGCCTGAGGCTGTAGCTTGGGCCAGAGGCTGAGTAAGGGGGGCTCAGTCTGAGACATAGGGGTGAGTTCTGACCCCGGTAAGCCCTCCACCACTGGGAGGCCAAGTGTGGGTCAAAAAGAAGAACTATAGTAGAGCACAATGACCTGCTGCTCCAGGTGGGGAGTGAAAGTTCCCATGAGACCCTGGAACACCAGTTGTGGTGTGAGTTAAGAATGCCCCAGTGAGGGGTGGCCCCAGAAAGGGGGCAGAGATGAGGAGGCCCAATGGGAGGAGAAGAACCAGAGGGCTGGGAGCCCAGTATGTCTGAGTGTACAGAGTTGCCCTGGGAAGGGGCCAGGGCAAACTTAGACCCAGTTGGGTAATTGGCTGGCCACTATCCCAGTGAGGGTCGTGGGAGAGGCCCAAAAGACGGTACGTCTGCCACCCAAGGTATGAGCTAGCTAATGCCTATGGCCTAAGGGGCCTGCTCCAAGAGGGAGCAAGGTAGCATAAGTTGTTGACGCATGAAAGAGACCCTATGAGAGAGGGTGGAGTGTGAGAGGCCCTGGTTAGAGAAGGGCGGTATGAATATGTATATGTATGAGGCCTGACAATGAGGACTAAGCTTGGCCCAGCTGTAGGCTGGGAGCACTGTGTCATCTGGATGCCATTTGCGAGGCTTGGGCTGTGGTGTTAGGGGAGGAACGGAGCCACAGATAGTGCCCCCTGGCATCAGGACAAGAATGGGCCCTTAATTAATATTGTAATTAATTAACAAGTAGGTAAACCAGCATTGTGGCTAGTCAAGGAGACCCATTTTGCCACACCCTTGGTCAAAAATTTAAAATAATTTCCACGATTATGCATAAATTAGAAAATGGTACATGGCTTTCTACAGACATATTACTGTGCATGCAGTTGCACACATAAAATTATGCTTTAAAAAAGTAGTTTTTATTTTACTGTTGAAAGGAGTTTAACATAGTGTGATGGCATAGCACATGGTAGCTCTCCTGCTATATTGCAGTAATAGCCCTCGTGTTTTTGGAAAGGAATTGTAGGGCATAGATGCCAAGCTAGAGGAAATATATTTTTCCTTGCAACAACATCTGCTTCTTTCAGGAACTCCACAGGTGGTTGTGTCAGTGGTTTTTTGGACTCTTATGTGGTTAGAGTTCTGTGTGGATAGCTTTAAAAGTCAATCCTGTAAACGACTTATTTATTCAGCCTGATGTTATTTACTTTGGACTTACTGATACTGTGAGATCTGTCTACCTTCATGTACTTAAGGACTGTGAAACCTCTCCTGAAATGTGTACTTAAAACTTTCAACAGGTCAAAGAAAAAAAAGTTCATTGCTTTTTTCCCTTTAATTATATATATTTTTAACCTCATGAGCGCCAATTTCTGATTAATCTGCCTAAACAGACATTGAAGTTAAATAAAACTATTAAGGTTGCAAAGTCAAACGGTCAAAAATTGAGATCCCAGAATTAAGTTTGCTTTCATATGGCCTTTCATAAGGTTGCCTTCTGGTTGCCTTCATAAGTGTTCAAAACTAATTATAAATTATGAAAAACATGTGTTATTCACTTTTTTCTCTTGCCTATATTAGCACATACTTACACGTAGCTCTGAACAAAAGGATTGCGTCAGACTGGCCACATTTTTTTGCATCACACCAAAACACTTCTTCGTTGACCAAAAAAGATCACCGCTGATTTTTTTTTATTGTGCAGTACATAACAGCCCATTGTTATCCACGTAAGACTTCAGACCTTCTAATTTTCTTTATTTTGCACTTGAAATTACCTAACCCTTACTTTTCTTTGCCTGCTTCTTGCCTGCTAGGTAAGGAAAATAATGGCATTGAACAATTACACTGACAAAGAGTCTGTCTACACATTCATTAATGTGCCTTAGAAACTGCACATTTAGTTTAGTACTTGCTTAATTAGGTACTGTGCATTTAGTTAGTACCTTGAGTTACTGCTCTGTAGCACCAGTGCAAGTTTATTTGGTAATGTTTACTGCATATTAGCCTAATATCATTGTGCAGTAGGCTTTTAGCACAGTTTTTGCCGTGACATGCTACTGTGAAATGTTATTAGGCTAATGCACAGTAAGCATCTCATGTAGACATGCCCAAAGGGAATAGTCCAGATCCTACCCCATCGGTATATTTGTTTTATAAAGGTACAGTCACCAGCAGCACAAAAGCCATATCTATAGCATAAGGCAGCACTGTCCAGATATACTAGGCACGTTAGTGCAGCATTGTGTGCTAGCTAATGAGCAATCTAATACAGCTATCTTGCTTCCAGTTCCATAAGAGCTAGCAAAGGGTATTGCTGAACTGTACTGTTTTGTTCCATGCAGATAGGCATGAGGATAGGGACCAAAATTACACATAAATTGGTATAAATTATTGGAAACCAGTTCAAATCTGTAACACGACAGAAGTTCTGTGCACATAAACCACTTTCAAAATAGCTGACAACTGGTTAAAGATAAACCTGGATGGATGCAGTATCAGACTTAACTAACATAAGTTAAAGCAGTTTATTGAACTTCTGTCCCAGATCCCTTCCAAACTCAAGCTAACTCACAGTCCCCCAGCATCCCAGGATGCTTTGCACCTCCCCTAAAACCCCTCCCCACACAGGGGTCCAAGCTGTCTGCTCCAGCCACATGGAAGGTGTGCTTTAGTGCCCCTCAGCTTCTGGCCTGGGCCATTGCAGGCATGTGGCTACATTTCTGGAATTTAACACAAATGTCTGTTCACTTGCTTATTGGTTCAATCTACACAGCTTAGACTAACCTGCAAAGACTGAATCGATTCAACCTCAGGCTTTTTGACTGTCTATATTTACCCTAAATAGCCACCAATCCACTTCATTACTAAGTGATTTCACTGGTGTCAGAGAAACTTGGGAAGCACAAGTGATGTATCAAGCTGTACAACATGCTTTGCTGGCATCCATGGACGGTGTTAATTTGCAGTTCAGTCATTTATTAAAAAATTAAGGCAGTCAGAGTGACACTGATTGCTTCTAGCCCTGGGCTGCTTTTTCAGGTTTGCTGTGTTGCAATCACATTTTCCTGTTTGCAAAAACTAATAAACTCAGTCCCCTTGATGCTGTGTGAAAAAGTTCTCACAAACAAGATGGAAAACTTAACCCCTGACCCACTGTACTTATTTGGAGCCTTATTGCGAGATGGAGGTCTGACTGATGGGGCAGGGAAGATCCCAAAATGCTATATGGAAATGAAGACCCTAATTAAACAGGAAGACCCCCTGTGGCCTAGCAGAGTTTATTGCAAAATTAGGGTCTGAGAGAAGGAGGATATTTTTCCTAGTTTCTTTCAGTTCACAATCATGGTATAAATTTGTAAGAGATTAGAACTTGCATTGTTACTTTCCATGATCATAACCAGGTACTTCCGGAGATTTTGATATGAAATAAACTCTCAAATTCTCATGTGGTCAAATTTATGTTTAACCAATCTTGCTATTCACCGCATACCTGGGATTTATTTTATAAAAAGTACTATTATACACAGACTGCTCATGGGCTGAGCAGCCTACATTGAATCAAATAGACATATAAATAATTGAACATTTGTTAACGGAGGTTTGTTTAACAGGTTTTTGCTGATCTCACATGCATTGAAGAACATGACCTACAACATGTTATACAGCTTAAAAATGCAGCAGTGTGTTTGTGATGGCCCTTAGGCCTTATGGGGATGCATTCCACAGTCTTGTACTGGACCTCAAGAATATTGTCTTGTATACCCATGAGCTTACCTTTTATAGTAGATATTACTGACAGTGGTCTTCATCATAGTTTACTGTGGCATTGTAGGTAATTTGGTTGCAGGCCATTGAGTATTTTAAATATAAGTGTAACACCCCCACATATACTGGGTTGTTCATTGTGTTTTTGTGCGTGTCTGTGTTTTAATATGGGCAAGATGGCGCCTGTTTTTCTGGTCACGTGGTCAGCACATGGCAAGCTGGGGCCTGTATCTGGAGAAAATATGTAAAACCCTCTGGCTTCGTTGGCCAAAGGAAGCAGAGGATGCTTCAGGCAGATTGGTTGGGACAAAAACTGAAATGTGGCCCTCCCGGATTGGACAAGGTTTGGGTGATGTCACACCAGGTATATAAAAACCACTCACTAAAGTTCGCTCTCTTTTTCTCCTGGGGCTGCTGAGAGCAGCACAGAGCTACACTGGGAGCCAAAAAACCTACTCCCCGTGGTGGAGGGTCTCCTCCTCTCTTCACTGAGAGGGCAGCAAATGCTCTTTGAAGGGAGAACCTCAGATACAGGGAGAGAAAGTCTGAATAGGAGTTTGAGAGTCCTAGTTCCTCCCTATTTCTCCTTTTTTTCCAAAGTGGGTTAATGCCATGGGAGTATTAATCCCTCAAGCTAACTTCCCAGGAATGTGTCCAGGCAATTACTGGCTACAGGGGGCTGCCCCCTCTGATCTGTAATTGTATCGTCTCAGCATGGAGTATAGCTGAGACTGGGTGTACAGGCCACACCCATAGGCCTGGGCCTTTTTTTTTCTGCTGTTTCTACAGCTATGGTGTTACAGCCTAGCTGCATGGCTGAACCCCAGCTATACAGGGTCTTCATAAAGTCCTTGTGCACTTTTAAACTTTAATAACATAGATTGTGCACAAGGACTTTATGAAGACCCTGTATGTTCAGGCCTCAGTGTAGTATAGGCCTGACTGGCTTTTGGTGCCCAGTTCAGGCCCCTTTCTCCTCACAGGGAAAAGACAGGAAGTGGGTAGGGGTGTGGGGAGTATCTGAGAACCAGGGATTGGGCAAAGGAGCCTTAGACTCTTGGAGGAGACTAGTTCCAGGATGACAAAAATTTTGAGGAGACAAAGAATGGGGAGATATCTGTGAATGGCAAGGCAAAGAGGTACAGACAAAGACACCGGGCAGGGAAGTAAACTGGGACTGGGAGCCAGAAGAGGTGGGGAACATAAGTGTATGATCAGGTACTATTTTTTTTCCAAAGGGCTTCTTGTTTGGTGCACTGGGTGGCCCTCCTCTAGAAATGAATCAGAGTTGTGTCTTGAAGAGATGACTTGTTGCAGAAGTTGAAAGGAATTTCATGGATGACGCAGGGAGCTGCATAAAGTAAAAGGATGGTCTGGTGGCTGTGCAGATGGATATGTCCTGGAAAACTCAATTCCATCTCTGCCTCACCATTATGTTCCTAAGTGTTGCTGAGCAAGATTTTTAAACCAAACTTCTCACAGTTCACCAGTAATTGTATATTGCTTGTTTTCTGGGTACCTGACTTAAGACTAATGATCACTCACAGCTGCAACTGAGATCAATGGGAGCTGTGTTTTGAACATGTCTATACCACAAACCTTCTGTGCCAGGCAATGATATTCTTGTACATGCCCACAGAGGAGCCCATGAAGAAATTAATAATCTTTTTTTTTTGAGTTATATCCACACTGCAGCCGCCACTGCAGTACACAGATGCCAGTGCTCGTTTCAAAATAGCTAGGTTGTAGCAGACTTCCTGATGCAACATGGAGGTCAGTGGAGGCTAATTTACCCTATAATTAATAAACATAGGGTACATCTACATATCGTGCTGTGGCGCATGATACATCACTGTATGGCACATGATGGTGATGTAGTGATCTAGCTATATCACCATAGCGGCACACTCCTTGGGTATAGTGCCACCACTACAGCAACATAGTAAAGAAGTCTAACCATGCGTCACGCACACTGCACAGTACCACCCATACTGTGCCATGCTTTAGTACTTCCAAAAGGAAGTACTAAAGCACAGTGCCATAGCAAGGTCACCATACAGCAACATGTAAACATGCCCATAAAAGCATAAATTTAAAAAAATAAGATTTTCATGCCCATGTTCCTATTATGCACTAGACAGTTATCTGTAAAAAGTTCTTACTGGCTCAATGACAAGATAAAAAGTGTATGTCTTCAAGACAGAGTCTCCAGTTCTGCAGTAAACATGTATTAACAAGCTAGAATTGGTCTCTGTCTGTACATCTGCCTTTCTGAACTGTGTCTGTATTTCCCCAGGCTATCTTACATTACTTCTAGATGCAACACGTTTCCTTGCAGGCAATCAAAAATGTGAGGGAGGGAAACAAATGTTAATTTTGTAGCTTTAGCAACCTACGGAACAAAATTAACCATTTAGAGATTTCCAATTATTTTGCAGCTTATTCATATAAAACACAGCTGTAGTATTACAAATACCATAGAAATATGGAAAGTAACTTGGCATCTATCCTAAATATCCAATATAAAAGGGAGGTTTGTGGTGGAGGTAAAGAGGGGAAATTGCAAGACTAGCCTACCCACTGGCAGCACAATGTCCAGATCTGAATTTGGATAAGTAGTGGTGTTAATAAGTTTCTGTATTTCACAGTAGAGCCCAAAGTCAGGATTAGGTCAACTGTTAGGCTGTCTGCAAACAGGGAGATAGATATGGGCTATCTCTACACAGTACACTCATTGCACCTGGCAGCAGTGTCCTCAAGCAGACCATACTGCTTCAGGGGCTATAGGCTGGTAAGCCCTGCTTGGCCAGAGTAATGCCATGAGGGTGCCAGCGCACAAGGCTAGGTTGATCAAGTATTGGGTTGCTGGGCAAGGTTGGTGTTTTGCAACATTGGATCACTGGGAAGGATTAGCATTTTGCAGGTGCCAACTGGACACAAAGTTAGGTTAACCTAATATGGAATGATGTATGTGACTAACAACATATAGCTGGAACTAGAAAAAAAAAAATTGTACAGCCACAAAGGATCAGATCATTCAAGACTGCTGAGCAACTTTAACCATCTTGAATTCCCGAGGAAATGACAACACGTAGCCAGCTGACCTGACTTCTCTAGACTCCAGAACTACGTGAGCATTATAATTATTGTTAATTATAATGTTATTGTATAAATAAGTTAGTGCTTAAGCATATTCCAGTAAAGTTTTCAATGTATAACTGAAAGAGTCTCACTGATCATTGATCTCACATTCCATCTCCATTAGAATTTAAAGTAACAGGACTGCCTCATACACAGGAAGCAGGAAAGCGATACTACTGTCTAGAATACGGGCAGCTGCTGCCTCTACTAACATCACCTGTCAATTCCTTTCCTTCTGTTAGGCTTATAATGTATGCTTTTCCAGACAGACACTCTTTTTGTTCTATGTTTGTGAAGCACAGTGGGATCCTGGTCCAAGATTAGAGTTTCTATGTTACATGGTAAAATTGCCATATTACTCAAATACAAGTCAGTTTTTTTCCCCCAGTAAGCCCGGGGAGGAAAGCCCCTTGTCTTATAATCACATACAAGAAAACTACATTAAATACATTGTCTATCGTTAAACTGCTGCTAAAAGCAGCAAATGCTTAATAATGGAAAACTCTGAAGTTGATTATATGCAGCCAGCATTGAATATGACTATAAAACACATGGCCCAGATTGGGCAAACATACTAATAGGAACCTACCTTTTTGCAGAAACATATATATGTCCATGTTCATTACCTTTAGCCATCACAATCATGCAAGGGACTGCCTCTGCATCTCATTTGAGTCCCCACCCTGCCTTTCAGCTCCCCCTCCTGATTCCCCAGCCAGTCCTTTTACTTGTCACAATAATCATCATCATTGTAGTGGTCATCACTGCCATCCTTGTTGCCATGATTATTACTGTCACCATTGTCCCCATTGTCATCACCATCATCATCACTTTCACCAGCTGTCCCACCTCTGAACAGTCTATGCCAGGGGTCAGCAACCCCTGGTACGTGTGCTGAGCATGGCACGCAAGGCTATTTTGCTCAGCACACCACCGCGAGCCCGGGCTCTAAGCAGCTACTGCCAGCCACAGAGCCCAGGCTGCTCCCAGCAGGCAGGTGGGAGCCTGCAAGCCCTAATGCAAGGAGACTGGGCTCCATGGGCTGGCTGTACCTGGGAGGCTGCAAACAACTGCTCCGGGCTCCAGCATGTTGGCACTCTAGCACCTTCCAAGGTAGACATTGTGGTTTTTTCAGCACTCCAGCCAAAAAATGTTGCCTACCCTTGGTCTATGCCATTCTTTTCTTTTGCATATGATCTCTGCCATCTCTTCCCTAATGTGGATTCTGTGAATGACCTCCTCTGAGTGGAGTAAGACTAGTACAGTGTACAGAAGCACTAGTGGCAACACTGCTTTCATGAGTGCTATGTGCCCTGCCACTGACAGGCAGTGCATGTGCTAGAGTCCCAGCGTCTGTTTGACTTGGGCCTCAGTCTTGTCCCATGCTTTCTCTATGGTCAGCTCTGGCTCAAACTCTACCGTGAGGATTTTTACCCCTTTGCAAGGGATGGAGACCCTCAGGGTCGACAGGTCCTGAAGACCTCCCAGTACCAGGCAGGTGCTTTTGCTCACTTTGAGTTTGGCCCCTGCCACTACCCTGTATACCTGTTTGCATTATAACACTCTTTCAATCAACCTCTTGCCCCTGAATAGGACACTGAGGTTGTCCATGTAGGCCAGGACCCCCTTTCTTCCTGCTTGCTTCCAGAGATTGACACTCTGCTGATCCCAGGATCCCGCCTGAGCTTCTGGGCTAGCAGTTCCATCATGCAGATGAAAAAGATCAAGGAGAGTAGGCAGCCCTACCAGATATCTGACTCCACTGCAGTTGGGCCAGTCAGGAACCCATTTCCCAGCACCTCCCTGCTTACATTTGGATACAGCATTTTTATCCAGGAAGATCTTCTTCCTAGCTGTTCCTTGTACCAGACCCAAAATCTGGGTTTTCACCTCCCACATTTCCTCCTTACATTCCAACCCCAACTCTGAAGTGGATTAAATGCAGCCAGCACTGAACAGGACTATAAAGCACATGGCCCATATTGAGAAAATATACTAATGGGAGGTTAGTACAGATAGGTGGTGGGAGGCTGAGGCTAACAGAACTTAGCCCCCCCTCAAAGTGGGCCAGTGGTAGCAGTGGGCAGGGCCACAGGGCAGCCTAGGCATGGGCTCCAGGCGGCTGCAGCGGCAGGGGAGGAGTGCGCACAGACAGCTACGCAGCCTTCACCAGGGTGCATGCAACAGCAGGAGCTCCCCCATGCCCCTAGACAAGCCACTCGGGCTCCAAGTGTCCCACAGTCCACCCTGGTGCTGCAGCCCCATTCATCCCAGCCCCTGCCCCTGCATCTGCCTTTGCCCCACTCCCTCCCTCACTGTAAGGGCCTTGTTTTGCCCCCCCATTCCCCATGACAGACCTACCTGCTGCGGTGTGCATGCATGCACAAGCACGCACGTGCTCCACCCCCCACAAATAATATTTTGTCCCTCCACCTGTGTTAGTACAGTCCATCTGAATAAGACAAATGCTAGTGTTTATTGCACATGGTCCCCCCCAGCACCAACTCTTTTTCAAGTCATGGTGAAACCAAATACGCTGAATACATTTCAACTTCCTCTTCAGTCCCACAGTTGTGCTGTGCCTTTCTTTATCATTTCCAATAATTTCCATTTCTCTACTAGCCTTAAATGTCTTGCAAACATCACCAAATGGGGCCCACACAGTTCACCGAGAATCCCCGTTACCCCATCTCTCTGCTTGGATACTGAGGATATCTGGAGTACACACACCTACTGAGCAGTGCTGAGCTGTAGGGTCACCATGGCTTGAACTTTGTTGACTGTCCTGGGGCCCAGCCCAATGAATTATGTGGTAAATCATGCACCTTTTGGCTTTGCACTAATATTGCGCGTAGTTTCTATTATGTATAAGTAGGTACATAAGTGTTGCTTAAAGGTGTGTTTATGTAGTACCTATGATAAAAAATACAGCTGTTTCCAAAAAAGGAAAAATGCATTAATTCTAGATTAATTAAATGATTACAGGCAGAGTCAAAAGATCAGTGCTGTGCTGTCTACAACACACTGTAGAATATGGAGTATCGTGAACAATTGGCAATGGTTTTTATTTGTACTGAAGTAGACTCTTTCCTCTAATGATTACTTCTTGTAATAGTGTCTATAGTCATATAGTCAAGTAGGATCAAGTCATCTTGTGATAGGAATTTTTAAATGTGCAGTTTTATATCAGCATAGTTCAGCTGACTTGACATTGATGTGGATGGGAGGAGATTTGTGTCTATACCTTCGTTTTCTTCTCTTACATAATGTTTGTGATTGACACAAGTTGCTCACAAAATAGTACCAATTTTAGATATAACCAGATTCTCAGCAGCGTGAACATTCAATATATATCAGTAGGGAGTCGCTAAATCAGTTCCTTGTGGAAAAAATAGTGAAGATGTTATAAAATGCACTGATAATCCAGTATCATGGTCTAGAGGCTGTGCTTAACCTGTTTTGGTACCTGGAGAGAGAAGTGCAAGCAGCTGTTCTTGCCTCACTACTGTGAGAAGCCTTGTACTCAGCTCCAAACCAGCCCCTATAGTTATACCAGCCTTTCCAAGAGGGCCAGAGAAAGAACAGAGCCACTAGCCCCACCCACACTAGGTGATGAATATGCTGTGTCCTTTTGAAAAGTAGAGCAGCAGGTCTCCACAATGCTGCCAAAAGTTCCTTCTGTGGTGGAATAGTTCCAGGCTTCTCCCTTAAAGCCACTGCTCCATTATAATGACATGGTTTTTAAAGAGATCATTCTATTGGAATGAACTTTTAAAACTCTGGCCCTGAATCTGTAATATCCCACCATCCCACACCAGCCCCAAAAACTCAGCAAGTTCCATAAAGTTCCTTCCCATACAACTCTTGTAGGTTGCAAGCTGCTTGCAAGGAAAAGAGGAGGCACATTCCAAAAAAAAGGACTGGAACCTAGTGTAAAAGTTTCCAGTGTTTCAAATATTCTTCTTTAAAGAAAACTTTCCTTCAAAAATATGCAGCTCAGAGCTGCCTGGAGGACTTCCTAACTTGCATGCTTGCCATTTTAATTTAAATATGGATGCTTGCCAAGGAAACAGCTGTGTTACGTCCCCTTACAAGCAAAGACCTACAGAAAAATCTTAACAGATTCATATAGCAGCACTGAGCCAAAGCTCAAGCCCCTTACTTTGCATTTATTCAGTTTTCATTCAGGCCAGGCTCTCATCATCTTTGCCTGAGTAAAATCCGGGGATTTGGCCCATGTGTGTAAAAAAATCTGCTCCCGTCATTATGGGTTGGATCTGGCCACCCCTAAATCCAGATGGAAGACCTCCACATATGCCCTCTGCAGAAACCAGGCAGCCACCCCTTCTTTGTGCACCTCTAAGCAGGAAGAGGACTGTACGACTAGACCGTAAGTCGGGGGTAGCCTCGCTCTAGGTGAAGCACAGCCTCCTCCTTTGTCGAGTGGCAGAATGGTCATGTTTGTCTTGGAACATTGTGCCCGCCTAAGGCTTTATGCTGAATCAAGCACATCTACCTGTCTGCAGTTGGGTTCTTCCAGAAGTCGTTGCTAAGCAGTGTGCCTTCTCCTTGCCTCCTCTTATGGGCTTTCAATAACACCATCACTAAGTATCCCAGGCATTCCCAACCAGAACATTTGTCTCAATGTTGCCTGTCCTAAAGCAGGGGTGATCAACCTGCAACACACATGCCATAAGCAGCACAGGCAGCTTCTGTGTGAGGCACATGGCAGATTGGGGAGGGCACAGTGATGGATAGGGCAGGGAGCAGAAAGCAAAGCTGTAGATCAGGTAGGAAGCGCAGGAAGCAAAAAGCAGACTAACAGATTGGGAGAGGAAGGAGATCAGAGTAGCACTCAGGGAAGGTGTGGAGCTAATCTAAGGCAGACCTCCCCAAAAAAGTTGGGGCCCATTGAACAGTAATGCAGCAAATAAACAGCCAAGATAACCCAGGTGCTAAAGCAATACAGCCACTTCAGCACAGGTCTCCACAGTCTGCAGTGTAGATTGAAACTCAATGTTTTTCCTCTGCTGATAAAAAGCAGAAACTTGGGCTTTTTACCTAAGGTGCAGAAAGTAGTGGCTGAGGGAAAGACTTTCAAAAGGAGAGACTGAAGCAGACCTTTCAGCTACAAGGGGAAAAGTAGACTAAGTCTGACTGCAGTGTGGTCATTCTTTCCGTCCTGCTCTGTTTATAACCTAAAACATTTCTCTCAGCCTTCTGCTGGCACTTATTTCTAGGTTAATGAGAAAGGCCTTGTACAAATTCCAACTTTACCATGTGACCAGTACTTATATGGGCAAGAAATGGAGGGGAGGGGGTTCCCATGTTGATATTTACATTTCTCAGCCAGAGACTGTACACAGCCATTAATTCATGGAGTGAGGCTGTATGTCATTAGGAGCCAGGCACACCGTGGTATATCAAGATTTTTTTTTTTATGAACAGAGTTCCTTAGAGATGCAGATATTCCCTTAGAAATCCCCTGTCTTTTTAACTGCAAAGTGTGGTTCTACATGAAGTGGTTCAGGCTTCATTTGTAGCTAGTTTCTTAACTGATATAGGTAAACATAGGGGACTTCACTGGGTCTTTGCTGGTTTATACCATTGGAGGGGCTGGCACTTCAGTACTAATGCTGGTGATTTACAGCTTTCTAGACGCACTTTCTCTTGTCATCATGCACAGCGCTATCCTATAACTGCGGACCGGCAATGAAAATGAACACATCCAGTTTCTGTTTGCTCTGATTTATTTTTAATGTCAGGTTCAGGACAGGCTTAAAAGCAGCAGGGATTTTTTTTGAAGAAAATTCATTAGTAATCATGTGGCCTACTGCAAAAGCAGGTTCCACTAAAATCATAAAAAAATATTCTTTGCATTTCTGTAATTTTCCTTTTATTCACCTGCTCAATATACTTTAGCAGTTATTAGGACGATAATTAAACTTAAAACACTGCTCTGCAGTATTTAGATACCTAGAGCTCTGAAACCCCACAAAAAGCCATAGAAACCTGTACTGATGGTCATTCTGATATTTCTAGGGTAAAAGGAAAACAGGACTATCACAATCCCACAAAATCATTTTTTCATTATTATTTATTTTGTAGGTCACTTTATTTACACTTTCAGGAATGTGATATTATAGGAATATCATATCTAAGTGGTAACATTGTCTGACATCATCATTATCTCTGTAACTACTGGATCTTCCTATTAGTAGGGTTCATTAGGTCTATCTCTGTTACGCAATGTCATGCTTGCTATGAAGAGCTCTCTTTGCAGTGCAGCCTGTTTAAACTACTGGTTCTGACTGACCCCAGAGATGATAGTTTTGTATGGTCCGAAGGACAGAAATAGCCCAGCTTTCCCATAGCACATTACCTGCATCCCATCACAATCTTCAGGTTACTTCCTAGATAGCTTTTTTAGCAGAAAATAGTTTACTTTTCAGTCATTATTTAGGGGTAAGGACTTCTTTTTGATGTAAAACCAATCTCGGGGGTTCCAACCATTCTGTAGCCTTCAGCCCCATGAAATGAACCAGAACTGGCCCTTGGTTGCATTTAGGTCCCATTTTGAGTTAAGATTAAATGGAGTTTAAGAGGTATTTGGATTCTGTACTGATATTCTGCACAAGGCTGATTATCACATTAAAAGAACAATGGAGAACTCCACAACAAGAAGGCCAAAGTGCCATGCTTAGACAATATGATCTCCAGGAGAATTGTTTCGCAATGAGTAATGAATAGGTTAATAGAAGTCTCTTGAACTTTGGCGTTTAAGTAAGAGGTAAAAAGGAGATGTGAGCACTTATCAGGGTGGATAATGGCATTTTTGGACTTGGAAAGCTAGGATCTACACCTAAATATGTCTGAGGCTACCTAAATATGTCACTTGTACCAAAAAGAACCTCCAAGTTCCTCCAGGCACTTTTCTTCTTATCCCCATAACATGGAGGAGGCTGGAAAGATAGGCTCAGGCAGTTGCATTTGTTAAGACAGGTTTAAAAGAAATGCACAAGGGATCTGATATTTTATTCACATACAGAGTTAGCTTCCAAACAGGCCATAGTCAACATAAGAAGTAGCAGAGAGAAAACGCAAATGATTTGCTTTCATTTGTAAACTTTAGCAGAAGTGAGTATTGTGTTAATTCTGTAAAGAATGAAATCCCATACAGAGATGCCTGCTACATCGTCTTGGAGTAAGTATCCTGTTTTTCTGCTCAAGCAATGCAACCCCAGCAGTCTATTTCTTCCTATTTTTTTCTTTGCTCTCAAGACAGAATTCCCTGGGTAGGAGGTTGGAAAAGAAAATATGGTCTCTTGCTACAAACTGTTAACGGACTCTTGCTTTGCTTTGCTCACTTTAAGTATTTTGCTTAGATTGGCCTGTTACTCTGTTTTTTCTGGAAAGCTCTCTCCCTTTTTTTTTTTTGGTCTGCATTCCAAAACCACAGTTTGCTGAAAATGGATTCCTGCTCCAGGGTGTTGCTGCTTTAAGGAGTCCTAGCTTTATACATTTATTTAATCATATATGTGGACTTTATATTTTAATAATTGTATTAGTATGAATTTAGGATAGCTGTACCATTTTGTTTCTATTGCTTTAGGAGCACACTATGGAAGTATTGGCTAGTTACAAAGGAGGAGCCAGCTGGCGTCTTTAATGGAAATGATTACAGCAGAAACATTTGCAATCACTTAAGAGTGGGCTCCCATAATGCTTAGCAGAGAAGGCTGAAAACAATTCAAAGTAAATGTACTGAAATCTAAACAGGGAAGTTGAAAATGAAAGACAATTTGTGACAAGCAGAAGAGAAGACTTTCTCACCATTCTGGGGCTTCTAGCTGCAAGGTCTTTGATATTTCATATATCCTAGTGTGCCTTTCTGGAAAATAAATATGTATGAAGCATATATATATATATATATATAAAATATTTTCCCCCAGCTCAACTACAGTCATTGACATCTGTTTCTGCTTTATGTTATACCTCACTTTGGCATGTGTTCAAAAGCACCAATTCTCTGCAATGCAATGAAAGTTTAAAAATGAGTGTGGGTCAGAGACACTGTTGTCAATTGGTTGCCTCCATTGCAGGCAACAAAACTAAGTCTGTTTACTCCATCTGAGGATGTGGTCCTGTACTTAAACAATTATGTCTTTTTAGATTTATTCTTCTATTTACTCCCTATCTGTCTGCCACACCTTCCAGTACAGCAAAAGCAGAGTTTGTTACAGCTCTGGCTTTAGCTTAACTGTAGCTTACAGCTAAAGTTTATAGCTATAGCTTATAGCTATAGCTTTAGTCTTGCTACAGTTGCAATATTTTGCTGGGAATAATAGGTTTTAAGATTGTTCTTGATAAAATGTGGGTTCCTAGCCAGTCAAAAGGTTTCTTTTAGTTATTTTTACAGTGAGTCTTTTTAAAAAATAAATATTCTGTTTACAGATAATATGGTATATGCAAGAGAGCATTTCCCGTCTCCCTTTGGGGCGGGGGAATTCATGCTAAAATAAGTTGAACACAAGGCTTGGGAGATGACTTATTGTGCAAGGAACACTTTCCCACCTCTTAAATAGTCTTACAGGGTACAGCATGAGTAAATTAATTTGGGGAAAATCTTGGCTTATGGCTGAAGGGTTCATGCAATGAAATTGATGTCTGTTCCAACCCACTCCTTGGGTATCAGGGGCATGTCCTTTGTGTTACTTCCCACATTGCTCCATGGATGTATCCTCGTCATTGAACTAGAGTCATCTTCTCCTCTGCTCACTGTCTCACTGACCCTATGAGAACTTTCAGTATCACCCCACCTGAGTTCTTTTCTGCATTACTGTCACATTTATGAAAACGAAGTGGTGCTGCTGAGAAAAAAAAAAGTTAGAAATCTCCCTCCCAACATCATATTGAAGATTTTATTTCAGATGTAAACTGAATCATATTGTGCAGGTATTGCCCAAATGACCCATTGTTTCCTGGATCCAGTCTTCAGCGTAACAGCTGTTTCTAACAGATGGTGTAAGATTTCTCCTGTAGCAGTATAGTGAATTCTAGGAGACTGCATATGGATTAATCTTTTTGATAGGATGTGCTTGAAGAAAATCCTAGTTACTGATGTTCATACTGGTGCATCTTGGGAAACTGGAGGAATAAGAGTGTCTTTACTGAAGAAAGAAGGAACACTGCCAGAGTAGGTCCTGCAGAGCAAACCTGGGAATATCCAGTCTTGGGAAGAATGTGCTTAGACTGAGACAAATCTGTACATCTGTCTTGCATATCTGTATCTAGATGCAGACCTCATTACTATGGTAACTGAGCACCTCAACATCTTTAAACCTTAAGACTTCACTGTGAGGGAAGAAAGTGCTGTTTTTCCATTTTAACAGACAGTGAATTCAGGCAGGGGAAGATGAAGTGATTAGCCCAAGGACAGTCAGTATTGAAGCCCTGAATGGACTCTGAATATCACAAGTTCCAAATTAGTTCCCTACCTATTGGACAATCCATCCTCTTTCCATAGTTATTATTTCAAATAAGAAGAAATTCTAAATCCAAAAAGGGAGGATAGTTTGGGGAAAAATATATACTGTGACCATTTTCTATTAAGAACACATATATAATAAACAATATACAGGTGAAGAATTTCTTCTTATGTTCAAAAACTTACAGTGTTCTTTTTTAATCCTCTGAAAAAGGCAGGAAATCAGCCCTAACTAGTAGATTTTCATGTCAGAATTCATACGCATGCCAAATAGCCTAAGGCAGGGGTTCTCAAACTGTGGGTCGCGACCCCCAAGGGTCACAAGCAGCTTAAAAGGGGGTTGCAAACTTCTATTCCCTCCCCAACTTGCAGACACTCCATCTCCTTCCCTCCCCCAGTGGTGACACACGTGTTCTTGGATTCGCCCACATTGGAAGTATCTCTTTTGTTTTATAATATTGGCATGTGTGGATTAGTGAAGCTCAATATTTATCTGTCAACAATTCAGTTGACTGTGTGCAATTGAGTGCAGGTTTTCCCTTTGCAACATCCTATTTGTGTGAATCAGGGTTTTCAGCAATTGCCACTATAAAGAGCAAATACCGATCAAAAATAAATGTGGAGCATGAAATGAGACTGGCAGTCTCAAAAATAAAGCCCAGGTTTGAAAAACTAAGCAGTACCAAGCAAGCTCATCCTTCTAATTGAAAACTATTGACAGTTTTAAATTTGACTGTTTTTTTCAGTGAAACAGTTTTGAATTTGATAAACTTTATAAAGTGTTTTTTGACAAATATACTTCATTTAATATACACAGGTAAATATGTTTTATTTATCTTCTACCTAATCCTAATGAAATCAGTAGCTTGGAGGGTCATGTAAATTTATATATTATTCTACCGAGTCGCGGTATCACAAAGTTTGAGAACCCCTGGCCTAAAGAATTCAGTGAAGAACTGATAAGTCATTAGATTGAAGAGCAACAAAGATGTATGGAACTTTATTTCATCTGCTTAGTATAAGGACTTTCTGACACTATTTCCCAGAATACCTACTTATATATATGTTCTCTTATTGATAATATTTAGACTATGTGATTGGAATATAAGCAAGGACTTTGGGGGAGGGTATATATACTATGGAAGAGATAAAGATTGGTTATGTTTCACACTTGTGATATAAGTATGGTTCATCTCATATGCACCTAGTTATTTTACTAACCTATAAGCAATATCATGATGAATTAGTGGATTACTAGGCTGCTGCAAGGAAGATCAGCATCAGACCCCTAAACTTTAAGAGCCAAATTATAAAAGGAATTTGTAGGTATCACTGGAATATGGATTAATACAGCCAATGATTAATGTGATTTGCAGCATATGCAAATCACACAGAGGCCCTGCTAATAGCATGAACTGAAGTAGGCCCCAGTGAATGTGACACTAGTCATTCAATATATGGCTTGCACAGAAGAGCTGGAAAAGTAGTTTGTTAGTTTTAGAGGTGTCTCTGAGGCCAACAGATAAAGAATGAATTGGTAAGATCAGTATAGAACACCAACATGAAGATCAGAGTGACCTGGTGAACAGGTGTCACTATCTGGTAGGAAAGGTATGATAATTGGTGAGATTATGTCACCTAAAGATGTTTTAGCGATTGGTGAGAACTAGGATCTATATGCTATAAACATGAATCTGTTTTGATCTCTTTATCAAAAGTGGCCTGGGAACCCTTAATCATTTGTACTGGGCTTTGGGGCTATGTTCACGCTTGTACATGCTTGCAGATGACCTGGAGTGAGTTGTCACTCATGTTAATGTCTAAGCTTGGTTGTAGACAATACACCTTTTTGTCACTGTGGCGGGGACACCACCAAGGACCAAAACTTACCTCTCAGTTGAGAGCGGAGAGGGACACGGAGACCACAGGACTCCACCAAGGATCAAGGCTGTGGCAGGAGAGAGGCCACTGCCAGAAGGCATGCTGTGCTGATGATGGAAGGAGGAGAACAACAGTGGCCATGGTGCTCTGTGGGAGAGCCAGCACATTTGACCACACTGGAATGGACATACATTATCTCTGCGTGCCGATGCCAGTTTTCCAGCTGGCCCTTGGAGAGGGGAAAAAAAAGCCCTACCAGCCAACATTGGGGAGGACCAGAAGTGAGTCCTCTGGAGGGTCTGGAGCACCTGAGAACAAATGATTGCCCCAGCAGGGGTGAGTGGTGGCACCAAGAGGAGGGATGCCCAGCTAAAGCTGGCTTGAAGGAGCCAGGATCCTTACCTTTCATGAGACTGTGGATCCCAGATATACCCGGTGTAGACTGGGACAGCAGTGAGTCTGTAAGGAGAGAAAGAAGAAACGAGTCTGAAGCTGTAAGCAGCCATTAGGAAAAGGGAGAGCATCTGGAAGTAAGGCATCCCAGGGCGAACAGTAGAGCAAACCAGGCTGACACAAGGCCTGAATGAGGATGGTATACCATCTGAACCAGGACATGGACCTCAATATTTTTGTAGAAATTTTCTCTTATTGACACTTGAAGAAATATGTATATAGACATTTAGACATTAAAGTATTAATTGTGCCAATTAACATGTTATTGGTAAACCAAAATCAACACGTTGGTTAAAACCAAAGATCTTCTTTTAGATTAAGTTAATAACTTACAGGCCTTACCAAGCCGTAAAATTTTACATTTGGAATTGTGCTTAAAAAATAGAGAGAGAGTTGCTGTGAGGAAAATTCTAATATTATGAAAGCCTTAGTCTGTCTGTCCGTCTGTCCATAAAACTTTATTCATACTCTGATTGGCTGTCTTGGCACAGCTTTACACAGACAAGAGACAGATGGCGGAGCGTTGCCATGACAGTGGGGACTGAGTTTGGAGGCAGAGGGGGATGGCAGGGATCAGAGCACCACCATAACGGAGGGGATGGAGTGGGCGGGGCGTGAGACCAGTAGTGCTGGTCTCACCACCCCCCGGGTCTGCTTCTTGGATCCAGAGGCCAGTGGCCCCCACCCACCCAAAAACAGCCAGCAAGGAGGGGAGACAGCAGGGAACAGGGTAGGGAGGGGAGCAGGAAGGGTAGGAGGTGTTATCGTTGTCTGTGCCCTGCCATAGTCACAACTGCTGCCATGACCATGGTTGCCAGCCCTGGCCCTGGCCCTGGCCCCAGCCACAACCTGAAATGGAGGGGGGAGGTAGGGAATGGCCTGGGCCCAAAGCAGCAGGGGAGACAAGAGTTGCCCCAGCCCCAAGGGGAGAGGGGAAAAGCCCAGACCCTGGCCCAAAGTGGCAGGGGGAGGTGGGGAGCGGCCCCAGCCTTGTCCCAAAGCGGTTGGGGAGAGATGTGGAGCAGCCCTGGCTCTGCACCAAAGCAGGGAGATGGGCCGGACATAGGCCTCTGTCCCCGCCTGCCCCTCTCCTCCCCTCTGCACCCCATCATTCTTGATGGGTAATTTGCCAGTTTTTAAAAATATGTATGAAATGTGACTGTTTGACGGGAAGTTTGATCTTACTGTTTGGCTAAGTAGAAGACACACAATAGTCATTGCACTTTTAAAATCACTTATAAGTTAACTTATAAGCATCCATTTCTGTGAGGAAAATGGGTGGGACTGAATGTTAAAATAGCTATTCCAGGAAATACCATATTTATTCAAATCAAAGATGAGGGTTGTTTCCCACTTAAATGGGGAAGGGGGAAGGCGCTTATCTTAGACTCAAGTAAAAGGTTGCAGGCGGAGCAGGCAGTTGCTGCAGCTCTGACTCTGGACCTGACCCTGGGTAGGAGTCAGAACTGGAGCTGCTGCCTGTCCCATCCCCCCGCTGCTTCTGTCCCCTGCAGCCTCTGCCTCCCTCCTTTGCCTGCTCCCCTCAACCCCCTTATCCTCTGCTGCTCACCTTCCAGCTCTGGCCCTGCTACAACCTAGAGCATGGAGCACATGGTTGCACTGGTCCCATCCCAGCCATGCAGCATCAGCAGTGGTGGCAGCAGCTCCAACCCCAGCTCTCCCTGCCACCCCACTACCTGTTCTCCTACTGCCAACCACCCTGCTACTGCTTTCCCTGCTGTAGCACTGGGAGGGATATATTTAAGATGACCCTCTAATAATTAGATTCTAGGCATGATACATTTTTAATTTTCCATTTATAGAATCTAGTTATCGGTGGGTTGTCTTAAATTCAGAGTCATCTTAGATTTGAGTAAATGCAGTACATTTCTTTCTCTCTTATAAAAGAAAACTCTTCAGAGTATAGAATTAAGACTATCATACAGATTTTATCATTGCTGTATGATAAAACAGCTCCTATTTGTACTGTGATGGATTAAACACCAGATATTTGAAATTATTATATTAATTTTTTTCAAATTCCCTAAAGAAAACCATTGTACGTTTCTTGTGCTAATATTTCTGGTGTCTATATTTTGTCTAATATACCCCCAAAAGAAATGTGGCCCTATCAGTGGACATGAAATTTTAAATAACCAGAAACTGCTGCAGACACTGGTCATGTGTCATCACCTTCCTTGGCTTATACATCCGCTGAAAGGAGGTTTGGGACCCCTTTATCACACTTGTTTAAAACAGTAATGTTACTCTCCTACCAAAGTGATTGTGTGATCAGTAGACAGCCTGAGACCTGGAACCGCACTACTGCTGTTAGAGGATATGTCTTGGGCACAGTCTCTCCCAGAATTCCTAGACCTGTTTTCTGCACAGGCCATGCGCACTAAGCTTTCTTTTTAAGTGGATGCAGGGCTTGTCTACACATTCATTAGTATGCCATAATAGGCACATTAAGTTTAGTACCTGTAATGATAGGTACTGTCTTAATGTGCTTTACTCAGCACTACTACGCATTAGTGCAGATGAACACTTTTTAGTGACATTGATGCACATTAGACTAAATGTACTGCACATTAGTGCATTAGCACAGGCTTTCCCTACTGCACTAATGCACAGTAGATTTAGTCTAATGCACTTGAAACATCTCATGTAAATGTGCTCACAGAATTCGCCCTCAACTGCAATGGCTTCATTCTGCTTTTATGGAGAACAGAGACAATAGACACAACTTGTTCACTGGATCCAGCATGGTCATCATCCTTGGGTGCTGCATGTCCCAATTACCCTTTCTCCTTTACCCATTCAAAGTGTGCTACTGATTGATCCATACTACCACTTTTGGCAGAAAAATCTCTTGAAGTGAGTAAAGTTAGAGGGTAGAATTCTAAGCAGCCTCATTCTGGTTTTGTTTTGGCTTCATTCTGTCTCTCTCCAGTGAAATGACCTTGTGAAGTGTTGGTGGAAGTGAAATAGAGTCATTTGCAGCACCTCATAGGATCAGACTGCAGTGACATTGTACGTTGCTGGATAGAATATTAAATGCAGAATCTACTATGTTAAAGCATCATTAACCCCTGCAGAATAAATAACCAAATTTGGAAATGCCAGTCCTGCTTTGGGGGTTGACCACTAGCAGATGTGCCCAAAAAGTAATAGTTTTGTTGTCTCACACTCAAGTTTCACAAGTTTTCTCCTGCTGAGAAATCCTCTGTATATCCTCTGTATATCTCCTGCTGAGAAAATTCTATCCACACATTAGAGATTTATCTCTGAAGAAGTAGGTAATGTCTTGCTTCAGTTAACCTGCTAACATTCAGTTTGCTTGGTTGGGTTTGTGTAGATATTGCAAATATTCCATATTCAGTTCTTGTGGGAGAATGCTTTCCCTCCCCCAGCCCCCACCCAATCTTTTTAATTTTCAGACCTCACAAACATGAATGGCAAATTTTGAAAGCTAAACTGTCCATGGAGTTTAGGAGGAAAGATGTAATGATAAAAGAATCCTGCTGCAACAATAGCAGCAGTGCCACATAGCTGACTGACTGGGACTAAGCCAGACCATAGCGCTTCCGACCTCACTTTAAGACGTGGCTCAGCAGTAAATTCTCCAACCCAGAGCATATGCTCATGGATGAAGGAATTTCAAGGATACCTTGCCATGCTCTTCTAGATCTGGCATATTTGCTTTTGAGTGCATTTCCTTTCCTATATTTCTCCTCCTCCTGTATGCTCCCAAATCTACTTTTTAGTATCTCTTGTCAAAAGCAGACTGTGACCATGCTGATAAAAGACTCTTAAAACAGTCATGCCTTTTTAAATTAAAAAAAAAAAATCTTTCATGAGGTACGTGATGTCTAAAAAGGTATTTTTTTAACAAGCACACTGCCAGGATTATTAATTAGAAATAAAAGGATTGTTGTGTGTTGTTCAGCATGTCCAATGGCCAATGCTGTTCAACTTTACTTTCATTTAATAGCTTTCTGGCAAGAGGTCTGATAATGTAACTAAGGGGAAAAGGGTGACCTGGGCACCAACTTCAGGGCGGGCACAAAAATAACAGCTGCTGCCACCACTATCCCAGCCACTGCCACTGTTGCTGCCATCCAGGCTGCCCAGTTGTGCCTCTGGCAGTGTCAGTAACTTTAAACTGAAGTTCATGTACTAACAACCGAGCAATGAAGAATAAGAAACCAAATCAGCATTTGACATAAAGTACAGAAGAGAGGCTGGCAGAGGGTTCTTCTCCCACAGATTCTCAAGCATAGTTTCCATCAGTGGAACTAACATGCAGAAGCATTTTATACAGCTGATCTGTACAAATTTTATGTAGCTAATCTTACAAAAACCTGATCCAGCCATGTCAAATGCTGAAGTAAAAGGAATTTGCCCTCAGGAAATTTAGGCAAACCTTATACTTTACTGTTCAAATACACACACACACATAGACACACACACAATTTACATATTTAATCAATTTCACAACAGTGATTTAGAGTAATGAGGGATGATGTGTATATTTTTAAAGTAAGGGGGTTTTTGTACTTGTTTTGTTTTGCTTTGCTTTTTAAGCCAACTTCCAATTTGTTGATAACCTAAGGCTTAAGTATTTAAGGGGTATGTTTTTTGTGACACAAGAAGAGGTTCAGTGGTGAAAGGATAAAGTTGCTGAAGCACAGTATAGCCTGAAAAAGACCCCTCCCCAAGCCTCTAGAAGTAAAAATAATCTGAACAAGTGCATCCTCTAGTCAGATTGACTGGCTGTTTGGCAACACTATTGCATATACAAAATCTCTTGTTTACTCATCAGTCTTACAATATTTGAAAACTTTCTCAAAGTGCTAGCTCCCAGAGTTAAGCAATTACATACAAATCTCATCTTTCATTAAAAGAAAGGCTAGGCCTAACAGTTGCAGGAAAACATTGAGAATGTAACTAAAGCAATACTTCAATAATCAGAGGATAAGTAAAAGGAAATTCTTTGTTTTTTTACGTATATTTCATGATATTTTAAGCAAATCTACTGATTTGGAGGGTCCAGACTCACAATTCCTGAATGCTTAGGAGTTGCCAATACTGGAAGTGTAAGCCACACCCCCCATCACATCATCCGACCCTGTAGGACAGCCCAGACAGAATCTGGTAATAAGGAAGGCTGTGCGGTATTTTGGCACATTTTAAAGGAGCAAGAATTGAAGCAGAGAACTTCAGCACTCTCCCATGCCACCTTTCTTTCTGTGGATCTCCTGGCATATCTTTGTGCCTCCATGGCACCGTGTGTTTGGCTTTCCATGAGGAGCTTTCACTTAGAAAGAAAGAAATAATATCATCCAAGACATACAATGCATACAATCATACAATGTAATTACTGTGAATAAATTACCACTAACTCTAAAGTGGGAACTTTGTTAGATATCCTTCTTTAAATAAAAGAGTACTGCTGAATGCCCCTGCCAGACTGAGCCTAGGGTTTCAACATACCCTTCCCAACTGCCATTCATATCTTGCAATGCTATATATATATAGTTCTTTAATGGGTCTGGTTAAAAAAACCTGTGACTCATGTGGATTTAGCTGTAAGCTAAATGGTTATTATACTGACCAAAGGGTGTGTTCTGGACTTTCAATGCTTGGGTCCATTTTTATATGCAGCAGGGCTTGGCGTCCTTGAAATGCTGCACTGCACTAATTAGAAGGGGAAAAGGAAAATAGAAACTTAATATCCAAAGCAGGTCTCACAAAGCAGCTAAGCAGCAACTGCATAGCTTCTACTCCTTGGGCATGTTCTGGGGTTAATCCTCCTCCTTTTCTCCTGAAGCCTGACATTAAAGAAATAACTCATTTAAATTGTTTTGTAGTTCACCAACTGCTCTCTCTAATGCTTTGCTCTAACCATAAGGTATCTTTTTCCTACTGTTCTTCTTTCCCTTTTTGTACTTCAGACCAAGTAGCATCATCAAATGGAATCCTTTTTCTTAAGTACTGAAATTAGGATGAGAGTTGTACACAATTTTTGTCTGTGAGGTGGGGGAGGGGAGAATGGCTGTGGCTATGAAAAGCATTTGGAGTTTTGAGGAGATACTGTACTTTCCGGACAGCTGCAATGCATCAAGGCAGACCACGCAATGCTTTGTAGCTGCTCCCTTGAGCTCACTGGAAACAAAAGCCAGACAGGACTGCTTTGATTTTTTTAGTGGCGGAGGAGAGCAGGATGGGAAAATGATATTTTTGCTAAGACACCCCTATATATAACTAATTTTAAAATATTTAATAACATATAAAAATGAAGGGCAGAGATGTAATGCAGTCAGGGCACTATACTGTTAATTAAAAAGATTGCCTGAAATGTAGATAATTTTGGTCAGATTCTCCTCTTACACATGTATATACATGTTGGTATATCTTTAGAATAATTTCTCTGAAGTTATGTTGCTCTAGATTTATATTAGTGAAATTTAAAGCAGCTTTCCCCCCTTATAAAACAAATGCCATTGCTTTGAGCTTCTCTGGACCGGGTGTATTTTTTTCCCCTTATTTTTAGTAGAAATGAAGCTCTCATTACTGAAGAAGTACATTGCATGTCCACATCAATCCAGAAGTTAAAAGGTAATGATAGGGTTAAGGAAAGAGAGCTCCTCCCTGGGACATGAAGAAGTTAAGTTGAAATCCTGTCTAACTCCCTGCCCCCATCCTAGAGACTGCATTTAATTTAAATAAACTATTTGGACTGGAAACCATTCCAGAGGTCTATTTTGACTCATGATGTTCTTTCTGCTTTCAAATCTTTAAAGCACAAATCAAGCTTTATAAAAAAATGATAGTCTCTCTTATCGCCTAAAAATATATATGCAAGGAAATTCTTAGATTTTTAAATGTACTGAGCTTGATCCACCAACTCTTGACTTCAGTAGTATTTCTGTTGTAGACAAGGATTTTTTTCCCCTAAGTTATGCCATCATAGCTTCTTGGAGTGTTTACTTGCACAAGGTGACATTGATGTGTTTCAGGCAAAACTCCCATGCTCTGGGTAAATCCTAACTTCACTGAAGTCAAGGGCAAAACTCCCAGTAGATGCTACCTGAGCCAGAATCCTTATTCCTTTTTTTTTTTTTTTTTACTAATGTTGCAACAGGGCCAACTAAATTGAGCCATGCCATCGGAACTGGTTAATTGATCTTTCCATTAACATACTAAAAATGAACTTTATAATATAGAGTGATACCTCAATAAGGCCCCAATCCCATTAAGACTGTTTTATGCATGTGACCGATCTCACTGAAGTCAGATTTACATCCTCCCCTGGATATACATACAGATATACAGAAATACAATACACCTGTCCAGTTATGGAATTTCATATGAAATCACAGTGAGACATTTATTCATGACTCCAGCTGGTAAATGTTATGCCTAGACACATGAAAACTTGTAGACCTTTGTCTCGTCTATTTAACGAGCCTACTACAACAATTCTTCATAATAATATTTTAATTTCACTAATCTTCGTATAGAGCATTTGGTCCAGAAGCATTTTAGAAATAATAATACCTGTCTAATACATATTTCACATTGTATACAACATATCTCATCCACAGTGGACATGCAGTCATCTTGGAGAGGAAAGAAAGTTGCTGTGAACTGTTAACAACAGGTTTTAGGAAAGGAATAAAGACAATGATGTACAGGCAAAACCAGATCAATCCAGTGAGCACTCAGAAGTTCTAACACAGTGGTTCCCAATTTTTTTCCCAGTTTAAAGAATCATATGACCACAGGCGAGTGGTAGGGAAGGCACAGGGGGTGCAGTTTTTTGCTGCATGGGCCGGAAGCATGTTGGGGAGGGCACTAAACCATGGCACAAAAGTGTAGGAGTGGCTATGGGGCTTTTGGCCCGCCCACAATTTGTGCCCCCCCCCCTCTCCCCCAAACCTCAGGAGTCAATAGTCAACCCTGCATGTGACCCTGCTTCTGATCACAACCTCTCTGGGGGAACTGAGGGCACTGACAGAAGTGACATTTATCATGGTATCAGCCCCTTGAAAGCACTCTACAGCTGTGCCCTGACAGAAAGACACTGTGGCACAGTGCTTTAAAAATGCCCAGTTGTGCAACAAATTAGTCCTCATGTAATAAGGGGTCAGATGAAGTTACTCCAAAGCAGAGCGCCTTCATTAACTTCTGTCTGTCACTATGCATAATCAGGGTTGGACTGATGTACCCAGCCCTGTCCCTGGTGCTTTTTGTGGGATAGGAGCAGGTAGAAGGGAGAGGAGGGAGCTCTGAGCTGGGGCTTGCCCAGCCTGAGCTGGAGCGGGGGCAGGTGGACTGGAGCCAGTCCACCTGCCAACCCAACCTTCTGCACAGCATAAGCAAAGCCCGGAGCTCCCTCCCCTCCCTTCTCCCCACTCCTCCTACAGACAGCACAAGAGCTGGCGTGGGGGAGGACTATAGGGGAGAGGCTACAGATAGGCAACCCCCCTGGAACGCACTCCTTCCCCTGCCCCCCACCTCACTCAACAGCAAACATCAGTTGAGTCTAGGGTGGGAGGCGTCACTGTAACTCAAGGCACTTTCTGTGAAGCACTTTGAGTTACAGCAGGGAGCTGCACATCTTTCAGCATCTGGAATATCTGTGAGGCATGCAACTCTCCTCATAAATATGACCCCCTACTTTGGGAATTGGTGCTCAAATATTTTGTGTAACTCTAAATTATTGATCTTTTAGAATCAAAGGATGAGGAAGTAGAAGGACTGTGGGTTAGGCTACATGGGGGGCAAGGAGAAAAGGATTTGGTGGTAGGGGTCTGCTACAGACCCCCACATCAAGGGGAAGAAATAGATTTGGGGCTCCTGAGGC
>NW_017728886.1:43587705-43605052 GCF_001723895.1 Crocodylus porosus
CTCTTTCCTGCTTATGCAGGGGGTCGGACTCGATGATCTATTGAGGTCCCTTCCGACCCTAGCATCTATGAATCTATGAATAAAAGTGTTTCATCAAAAGCAACTAGAAGTTTCAAACCTTATTTCAATGTTTCTTCCCCTTCACAGTGCCAGGTCCCCTATTCTGCCTCTGCAGCACCCCTGGGACTTCTCTTTATTCACCCTTTCTTCATTCCTTCCTGCTGCTTCTCAGCACAATTGGCCTGTAAGCACAGCTGCAGCTGATAAATCTTAGCTGGACAGACAGGCACTTCTCCTTCTGTTCATCTGACTCCCCATTCAGTTGCTGCTCTCCTCCTTACTTAACTTTCTGGATGTCCCTTCAAAACATCATTGCCAAAACCGCTATACTTCCAGCACAGGGAACCTGGAGTGTCATAGACTACCATTCTGTGTAGTCTAAGTATGAAGCCTACTAATACCAAGGCTGGAATTTGAGAAGAACCCCTGGATTCCAAGCTAAGATTAGAAAATGTGTGGAGATATTTAACCTTCACAGATCATGATTAACCAAATTCCCAAGTTCATGTCTCATCTGAAATATGGCAGTTCAAGTAGCGCAGCGTCCTTTAGACATTACAGTCCAAAGACAGGCATATATCTGCTTAGAATTCTGTTATGAAGGAACAATCCAGATGTTGCCACTCACCTCCTCCACCTTTATACTGCTCCCAGGCCCACCTCTTATCCCAGGTATTTTGGCTTGCTGTGGCCACTTCATATCACTAGTAGTGCAAAGGGGCTTAGCTAGCCAGCTAAGGATTCTCACACTACACTAAGCCAGCATCATCCATTCTTAAGCTACCTTATCTTATAGAAGGGGTGTCAAAAATATGGTCCATGAGACATAAATGGTCTGTGGAGCCTTTCCATGGGTCCCCTGATGGCCTGGGAATTTGGAGACAGAACAAGTACGAAGCAGGACCTGCCATAGAATTCAGGGCTTGGCTTTGAGTCTCCACTGGGGACAGCCTTCAGTGGCAGGGGGAGATAAATGTCTGTGCCAACAGAGAACTACTTGCCCTTCTGTTGCTTATCCCCGCTATTACCTGACCTGCCACTACTGGGTCCAGATCTGTCCTGCAAGGAGGTATGCAGTCTGGATCCAGCCTGAGGGGGCAGAATGATTTTGACACCACTGCTTTACAGCCAACTGATTTACATTCCCATGATCTCCAACTAGCACATCTGTCCATTGGTATGCTGGAAACCTATTGATGTCAAACTGACCCCATGAACAGAGATCTCCAAATGGCTTTTAAACAGTCAACCACCTCCCTCCCACCATATGCACAGTAACCTAGCAGATATATGATCAAATCAGGCCTACATTTGCCCAAAGAAGTTGTTAGTAAGTGCTATTATATACCTTGTGGGAGAAATTATAGTCAAATATTTATCTTGTGCAGCAAAGATTATTAGACTTAAAGAGAACCTATACACATGCCGGAGGTCTGCTCCAACTTGTGCTAATTAGCATGCGTTGGAGCAGACTTGATTAATGGAGTCTGCTGGAGCTGGAGTGTATTAATTAATGCACTCCAGCTTCCTCTGCATCATGTCTATTCAGTGTCCCTGTGCTTCAAAATGGCAGCAGGGGTGCTTGAACTAAAGCTCATTGAACAAGCTTTAGTTCAAGCGCCCCTGCCACCAATTTTGATGCACAGGATACTGAATACACATGATGCTGCGGGCACTTTAATTAAAGCAGCTCTCAGAGTTGCTCTAATTAAAGTGCCCCTCTGCCCCGCTTTTCACCCCAGAGCAGGTGTACAGATGCCCAGAAGCTAAAAATGAGCCAGACTCATCCCTGCACTAGCACAGGACTTAGTGCAAAGACAGGAAGAAGGCAGCTTGCTTTCCTGTAGTTAAGGGCTATAGAAGCCCCAAGTGACCTGAATTACATGCCTGCTTTAAGGGCCCCCTTGGTCATGAAGCTGCTCCTGGCATTCTTCTGTTCTAGTCTATATAGGTTCTCATACTGTATTCTTCATAACAGTATCTGACTGAGCAACTTCCACTAATGTATTAAGAAAAAATAGTATGCTTTTATGTATATGGTGTGCATTCTCTCATCCTATCTCCAGGATATAGGTTTGAGCAGTGGAGTATTGATTTGGTTCTGTTTATGCTGGAGAAGAGGTCAAAGAAATGTACATTGCACTTAGAGCAGATGGTACTGAAGTTAGTCATGGTCCTAACGTTTTAGGGGAGTAAATTCCATGGTCTCAGAGCAGACTATAAAAGAATTGTCTCCAACTCCCCCTTGTTATAAAGGATGTCATTTTGCTAGAGGGGTACGTTTTTCAATCAGAGACTTCATCCAAGAGTTTTAGACAATCTTTTAGATATGCTGGGCTCCAGTTATACAAGACCTTGAGTTTGATTTGATGTGCTTTGAAGAGGTACTGTAGAAAACAGAGGACAGGTCTGAATGCTCAGGACAGCCTGTGTTTCTGAATACATGCTGCCCCATTCTTTGTCAAGTGACCATCTTTAGCACTAAATGTATGTCAGATTAGAATCATAGAAAGTTAGGGTTGGAAGGGACCTCAGGAGATCATCTAGTCCAACCCCCTGCTCAAAGCAGAACCATCACCAACTAGATCATCCCAGCCAGCGCTTTGTTGAACCAGGTCTTAAAAGCCTCCAAGGATGGAGATTCCACAACTTCTCTCGTTAATCTTTTCCAGTGCTTTTCTACCCTCCTTTCGAAAAAGTTTTTCCAAATATCTAACCTAACCTTCCCTTGCTCTAACCTGAGGTCGTTGCTCCTTGTTCTGTCATCTGCCATCACTGAGAACAGTCTAGCTCCATCCTCTTTCAAACCACACTTCAGGTAGTTGAAGGTTGCTATTAAATCCTCCCTCAGTCTTCTCTTCTCCAAACTAAATACACCCAGTACCCTCAGGCTCTCCTCATAAATCATGTTCCCCAACCCTTGAACCATTTTCATTCCCCTCCCCTGGGGTCTCCCCAGTTTGTCCACCTCCTCTTTGTAGCAGAGGGTCCAAAACTAGACACAGTACTCCAGATGTCACCTCCCAAGTGCTGAATAAAGGGGAATAATCACTTCCTTCCATCTGCTGACAACACTGCTACTAATGCAGCGGAGTGTGCAGTCTGTCCTATCTTCCAGGTCACTGATGAAGATACTGAACAAAACCATTCCCAGGACTGATCCCTGCAGCACTCCTCTTGATACCAGCTGCCAGCTAGACATCGAGCCATTGTAGGCAAGCATAGTCCCCTCTAAGCATAACAATCCTGCCAGTTTTCTATCCACCTTACAATTTATTCATTCAACCCGTAATTCCTTAGCTTGCTTGTGATAATGTGGTGGGAGACTATATCAAAGCTTTGCTAAAATCAAGGTATATCATGTCCACTGCTCTTCCCACATCCACAGAGCCAGTTGTGTCATCATAGAAGGTGATCAGCTTGGTCAGGCATAACCTGCGCTTGATAAATCCACTCCTCCTCCAAGTGCTTAGAAAAGAATTACTTGAGGATCTGCTCCATGATTTTTCCAGGGACTGAAGTGAGGCTGACTGGTCTGTAGTTCCCTGGATCCTCCTTCTTCCCTTTCTTAAACATGGGCACTATATTTGCCCTTTTCCAATCATCCAAGACCTCTCCTGACCACCATGAGTTTTCAAAGATGATAGCCAGTGGCTCCGCAATCACATTGGCCAACTCCCTCAGCACCATTGGCTGCATCCCATCCGGCCCAAAGGACTTGTATACATCCAGATTTTCTAAATAATCCCTAACCTTTTCTTATACCACTGTTGGCTGCTCACCTCCTCTCCAAACTGTGCTGCCCAGTAGTCTCAAAGCTGACCTTGCCTGTGAAGACCGAGGTGGAAGAGGCATTGAGCACTTCAGCCTTTTCCACATCATCTGGCACAAAGTTTCCTCCCCCATTTAGTCAAGGACACACACTTTCCATGATCTTCCTCTTGTTGGTGACATTGCTATAGCCCAGCTGAGAAGTGACAAAAGAATGAATAACTGAGGCTGTCAGAACAGGATGGAGTCTTCTAGCCAACCAGATGGCAGAAGACATTGCTTGCAGATGTTGTTATGTGAAAAATTATGTTATGTAGCAAGGAATCAAAAAGTGCTCTTCAACCATGGACTGAACTGATCAGTGTAGATGGGTACCTTCAACTAACAGCACTCTTCAGAAGGTTTTCCTCTCACCGCAAGGATTTCCTTTGTCTTGTATGGGTTCATTTTCAGCCTGCTGTTCTATAGCCTTAAAGCGATCTTATTCAAGCGTCGGTCTATCCTGGTGAGAGGCTTTGAAGTGCCCAGTACATCTTTAGGCTTTACCTTGTAGAATTGTAAAGGGTAGATTCCAGGACAAATAGTCTGAGGAATTCATATGCAGTGATTGAAACACTGGATATAATGACTTATTAACTTCCTAAGTGATATTTAAGGTGAAGTTAGAGTCAAATCTACTAGTAAAGATTTTGATTCTCCTAAGAAGTCAACCATAGGTTCTGCTTGTGCCAAAGCACTGACATTTGGCTACCAGTAAAAGTAAGACAGATGTATAATTCTTAATACTGAACTTCACATCTTTGTAAAGATGCTGTGCCAGCACAAATTCAGTCATTTTGCCTATAGCAAGCAGATTGAAAAACTAAGACATGGAGAGGTTAAGCAATTGGCTGAAGGCTGGACCATTGGCTTGAAGCAGGGTTAAATCTCAGAAGCTCTGCAGTTGGCAGCTGATCATAGACACCATTGACTGGGGAATGGTGGTTTGAGTATTTTACTTGAAAATAACCCCCTTTACTCAAGAAAATTAAAAAATGACAGAAATGAGCTGTACAAAGAATACTGGCAGATCTTCTTAGTGTGTTTAGGATAACTCCATCCTGCATGTGCTCACACTGGCTATTTTTAAGTTACCTGGTTGATTTACTTGATGATATTACCAGCCTAATAATTACACATCAGTGACTGTAGCCTACTACTAATTCAAAACACATTTGAGAAAATTCCATGCATCAGATTGAAAGGCATATGAGAGACCCATACCTGCCTAGCTGTTGGGGCACAGGCTGCTCAATAAAGTTTTGCACTGTCTCCTGCCCCTCTGCATGCTTTGGGAGTGGAACCGGGGGGCCAGAGGAGTGCAGCCAGGCTGGGCAGGGGACCAGGACAGGGTGTGGCAGGGCCTCCCTCTAGTGCTGTGCTTATCACGTGGGTGGGCTGGCATGCCCAGTGGCTCCAGCTGGTCCCAGTTGGCAGCCATGCCATGCAGCTCCAAGCAGACTCATCGGGCAACAGCGAGGAGCTGACACTGCTGGTGGCTGGTGTGACATGGCCGGCTGCACCTCATGGCTGGGGCTGAAGCTGCGGAGCTGTTGGGCCCAGGCTCCCTGAGGTACTTATGGAGGCTGGGGGCAGGGAGCTCAGCAGGATGGGCTGCTGGGCCAAGGGGCCCTTCCACAGCAACACATCACAACAGGTGCCAGAACAGAGTCAGGGTTTGGGCAGACTGTCCATGCTGCTGTACACAGCACAGCTGTGGCCTGTGTCCTGGGGTGCCAGGATGGCATCCAGTTGCTGCATAAAGGGCATGGACTTGTGGGAAGTCCCTGACCGATGATAGTAGTTGGTGATGGTGACCCACTGTGCCTACAAAGCCTTGACTTTTATGTGGCGCTGCCATGCCAACTGGTCAGGCCTGTGGTCCTGTATCCAGTATGACAGCCCCTCATAGACATGGTTGTTGGAGAGCCCACCCTGCACAAACTGCCACTGCACCTCCACCTTGCCCCAAGCCACAAGGTCACCAGTCTCCTCCTGTGACCAGCCAGAGCCCTGGGTCTTGCTGTATGGTGTTGTTGGTGATGATGCCACTGGAGCTCCTGTACTGGCTCTCAAGGCCACCACATGGCTGTCCCTGTGCTGCTAGGCCTGGGCAGCTCCCTGCAGTACCTACCACAGGGGTACAGCACAGGACTAGGAGCCACACAATGAGGCAATTCCATGCAGCACCTGCAGGGTCTAGCAGGATGCTGGGGGTTGGCTGCAGGCAGCTGGCACTGCTCTCAGTGGCCAGGAGCTGGCTGTAACTGGGCCCGAGTGCTGGCAGGCCTGGCAGGAGCCTGCAGCAGCCCACAGGGCTGGATGGCATGGGCCTGTCAGCTACACGGCACTGTGGTGCCAGGCAGCAGCACTGGAGCACAGGCAGGCTGGAATAGGTGACCCGTGGCCTATGCAGGGGCAGCACAGGTCAAGAGTCCCCCCAGGCTCCCTGCTGTTGTGCCTGCAGACTTTTAAAGGGCTTTTAAAGAGTCTGGGGCAGGAGAGGCTCCCAGCCCCAGGGCCCTGGGACAGAGGTCAGATTGGCACCCTTGTGGCAGGGTAACCAGGAGCAAATGTTCTCCTGGTTGGTGTCTACACATGCATTACTGCACTGTAAGTACTCATGAGTAAATTTGCTACTTGCATTTGCTGGTAGCTGATTTACTCATGAGTAGTGAAGTTGACTTCATGGTAAGCATGTGCACATGTAGACACACATGCTTACTGTACAACAAACTATGCTACTATGCAGTACAGTGTTTCATGTAGATGCACCAAATGAAATTCAGTGGCTTCACTGCAATTGATCTCTATGGTGTAAATTTGATTGTGGTGAAGAACTGGATGGTTTAGGCCAACTGAAGTATTTTATGCCAAGTGTTGTCATCACTTTGTCCCCAGTTGTAAGAGTTCTGCCTGGTGGCACTGGCACCCCTGCAAAATTGATCTGAGGATCTAGGCTCAGGGCAGGGGGTGGGACATTGAGAGTGTGTAGAGCACACCTTCCTTTATAGTACAAAGCTCAAGCTGCATAGAGGTACGAAGACTTTTCCAAGTGGCTGTTAAGTGTAGTGTAGCTTCATTAGTCTATGACCCCGAGTTCCAAGAGAAAAGTATGCTGTTTCGCCTTAAAAAGTAGATGTCATCTTTATTGCCATTGGACAGACTAGGGAAACAAACAAGGTTCTTCTTCCACCTTTAGGGATCTCTCCAGTAGCTGGCCTACACCAAACTTTGAGCCTTAAGGGATAATAAAGGGCTCATAATCCATAGTGGGTCCTCTATGAGATCATCTGTTTGTACCTCAAACATTTTAAAATATCTTTTCAACTTTGGAAGCAGGAATGTTTGTGGCTGGCCTGATCTTTTTCCTCCTCCTGAATTTCGGAAGACATTTCATCTTTCTTGCAGTCAGGATTTTTTTTTTCAAAAATATTAATCAAACATTCTGATCTGAGGAAACACAATCAAGGAACAATATCAAGCTGTTTTTAACTTAATTCTTTGCACATACTCTCCCCATATGTTCACAGGACTTCTAATTCAGAAGGTCTTTCTTCTTAGCAAATTAATACTAAGTGGCATGTCTACACATAATGTTTACTGCGGAGTTGCTTAATTAGCTCCACAGTAAACATCTTGGCATCTACATGTGCAGCCGTATTAGGCCATAGGAAACTAATAAACTCTGCAGCAGGATAGTACTTGCAAATAACCTGCTGTAGAGTTTTAATGTGCAGTAACGCATGTGTAGACAGTGACCCAGCTGGCTAAGGCTCAGGGATGTTTCAGTTAGGGAGCTGTCTGCTGGCTAGCCCCTCACTGAGCACCCTTGTGTCCCAGCCAGCCCCTCCTCAGCATATGGAGCTGGGTCAGAGCACCCCTGGGCTGGCAGGCTGAACGCCCAGATCCCAGCCTGCCAGGACTACTCCAACTCAACTCAACATGCTGTAGTTCCAGGCGCACATATAAACACAGTGCCCAGGAGCAATACTCCAGTGCCCAGGAGCAATAAACTCTGAACTGTGCCAGAGTTTATTGCTGTGAAGTAACTGCATGTGTAGACACACCCAGTTAGTACCTGTGTTGAACTGACAAGCTATGTTTCTCTTCCATGTAGAAGCCTGAAAACAGAGGAAATGTTCACATGCAGACCCCTGTCATTTCTTCACTCCATTAGCCGTGGTTGGATGACTAATTCAACCTCGTGGAGGAAAAAGAATGCAATAGATCTTTTCCAGCCTTAATTTCTACAGCTGTACCAAGGAATTTAGATGTGGAGCAGTGCTGCTCTGTGTTTTAGTTGCAACTCTGAATAGGGGAAATTTCTGCAGTCTGGTCATACATTTCTCACTGCCTTCCCTCTACCCCAGGGCATGGAAAGTGTGCAACAGAACATTCAGGCCAAATATTTTAACTACTATGCCTTTCAGGAAGTTTTATAAACAACTGAAGCAACATATTTTATAGAAGACAACCTGTGCTGACCACCCTACTCTTAAATTCTCAATATGAGCAGAAGGAAGAATTATGTGTTTCTAATTCTCAATAATCTATCTACTTAGAAAATGATTATATCATCCCTTGTGTGCTAATTAGTCACCTATCTATGAATGTGTATGCTCCCTCCAAAGTACATAATATATTTCTTACCATAAAGAAGGAAGTTTGATGTTTTAGACATCTGAAAATATCAAGCAAATACCCATCTTCCAATATAAACTACTATATATCATTCATGCCATAAAGATGAAAATTAGCTTCTTTTTTTTTCATTTCCTACACAGTTCAGCTGATCATGTACATATTCCTTCAACAAGGGATGAGAGGATGAAACTTTATACCATTTATTAGATGACTCACCAGCCCAACCTCAAAACTGAATCAGAAGAACCTCTCTGTGAGCAAATTAATCCCTTATTACCATCCAGTATCTAGGTTAAAATGTGTCCTGTCAATAATCTTTTTGTGAAAAACCAACTAGTAATGTAAGAGTGGGTGAATCAGCAGAGGAGCTACTTTTTCACCTCTGTTTTAGTCATTATGTGTGTTTATACATGTGTTTCAAGAGGCTGGGGGGGAAGGGAGGTCACTTTAATTAGAGTGGCTCTGAGAGTGGCGGGAGTCTACTAAAGATCTCCTATCCAGGATCAAGAGCTTGACCATGAGTTTGCCATGGAATTGGGTGAAGCTGCACACCTCTGGTGCATGGTTGTTATGGGAGACTTGAACTACCCAGACATCTCATGGGAAGAGCGCTCAGCCAAATCTAAATGGTCGCAAAGCTTTGTCTTGTGCATGGATGAGTTCTATCTGACTCAAGAAGTATACGGGCTGATGAGAGGTAAAGTACTGCTCGACCTAGTACTGGCAATGGGGGATGACCTAATCAGTGATGTTAAAGATCAAAGGGAAGCTGGGTGACAGTGACCATGAGCTGATCACCTTCACCATCCGCCATAAAGCTAGCAAGTCAGTCAGCAATACAGAAGTCCTCGACTTCAGGAAAGCTGACTTTGACAAGCTCAGGAGGCTTGTCAGTGAGCCCCTAAGGGACCATGACCCAAAGGGGAGGGGAATTCAGGATGAGTGGTTGCTCCTCAAGGGAGTGATCCTGGATGCACAAGCAAAGTCTATCCAATCTTGGAGGAAAGGCAGCAAAAGGGCACAGCAGCCCCCTTGGCTCTGCAGGGAACTAGCAGACCTCCTGCATCTAAAAAGAAAGACCTACAAAGGATGGAGGACTGTATCCACCTCCAAGGAGGAATATTCTGCACTGGTCCAGACCTGCAGGGAGCAAACCAGGAAAGCCAAGGCTGCGACTGGCTACAACTAGCTGAACTCCAACTAGCTACAAGTATCAAGGACAATAAATAGTCCTTTTTTAGATAAGTGGGGGGCTGGAGAAAAAGCAAGGACAATATTGGATCCCTGCTAAACCAGATGGGACAACTGACAACTGACGCCCATGAAAAAGCCAACTTGCTCAATGGGTACTTTGTGTCGATTTTTCAACAGTCCCAAGGGACGCTTCCGCCCATTATGGGACAGGAAGGCCCAGGTGAGGGAGGTTCTATACCCTCCATCAATGCTGACCTTGTGAAGGAACATCTTGAGAGGCTGGACACCTTCAAGTCAGCCGGCCCTGGCAGTTTACACCCCAGGGTACTCAAGGAGCTGGCGAGAGTCATAACTCAGCCCCTGGCACGGATATTTAAAAACTCCTGGTGCTCCGGTGAAGTGCCCAATGATTGGTGTCACACTCCGGCTGGGCTCTGCTAGCTTTGCCCAGCAACAGGTGCCGCCAAGCACTCTCCTCACCATCTGGGAAAGCCCTGCATGGCCCCTGGCCATGTGCTGGAAAACCCCGTCTGCATGGCCCCTGGCCATGTGCTGGGGAAACCCCGTCCCCTGTGAAAAACCCTGCAAACATTTTAGACCAATGGGGGAGCTTGAAATTGGGCTTGTCATCTGGCCTATAAAGACTGGGGTGGAGCTTCCACCCAGCGCTGGCACCAGAGAGATACCGCATGGAGGCCAGAGCATCCATCACTCTTGGTCAGCTAGCAGGAGCAGAAGCTGGAGCTTCCACCGCTAAGTGGGTAGGCCTGGCCAGCTTCCCACGGCTTCTTCTGTCTCTGAAAATTGTTTTTTTTGCCGATCGGGAAGTCCAGCAGTTTATTGTTTTCGCCCTCACCCAACCCGAGAGCCGTCAGTTTACCTTGCATCCGTTCCACCAGAAGAGGATGGATGTACGATTATCGATTATCCCCCACCCCAACATAGATCCAGCATTTTAATTATCCCCCACCCGAATATAGATCCAGCATTTTGCTGTTTTCTTCCTATCGTCTCTGATCTGAACTGGGACTGAATCTGCCTGTGCAGCCACATTCACACCGGTGGTGCACAAGTGAGAGACATTGTTTGTCATTGTTTGGGACTGAACTAAGTGTAACTGCCTGCGCAGCCACATCTACATCAGTGGTGCATAAGTAAGAAACCAAAAAAAGCTTCCTTGCAACCATTACAAGTCTACCTCTCCCACTCGCTAACTTAACACCAGGGGATAGAACCCACCGAGGCAACAGCTGCAACCTGGCTCACACCCTGTACAATTGGAAGAAGGCCAATGTGGTGCCCACCTTCAAGAAAGGGAGGAAAGTGGAACTGGCAAACTAGAGGCCCATCAGCCTGACCTCTGTCCTGGGGAATGTCTTAGAAAAGATTATCAAAGAGGCCTTTCTTAACAGACTGGCCATTGGCAACATGCTGAGGTATAGCCAGCACGAGTTTTTTGCGGGTAGATCTTGCTTGACCAATCTTATTTCCTTTTACGACCAGGTGACCAGGGGAAGAGATTAATGTCATATATCTTGACTTTAAAAAAGCCTTTGATCTGGTGTCCCATGATCGCCTCTTAGCAAAACTGGCTAACTGTGGCCTTGGCTTCACCACGATCTGCTGGCTGGGGAATTGGTTCCATGGTCAGACCCAGAGGGTGGTAATTGTTGGGAGGGTGATCCAGGCTGACCTTGACAGGCTCAGGAAATGGGCGGACAAGAACCTCATGGTGTTTAACACTGAAAATGCAAGGTTCTCCACCTTGGGAAGAAAAACCTGCAGCATCCTTATAGGCTTGGCAGTGCTACACTGACTGCAACTATGGACGAAAGGGACTTGGGAGTCATGACTGACAACGAGATGAACATGAGCCATCAATGTGATGCTGGAGCTAGTAAAGCAAGCAAAACATCCATAGATGCTTCTCAAGCAAATCCCAGGACATCATTCTCCTGTTGTACTCAGCCTTGGTGAGGTCGCAGCTGGCGTACTGAGTCCAGTTTTGGGCTCCACAATTCAAAAAGGATGTGGAGAAACTTGAGAGAGTCCAGAGGAGAGCCATGCGCCTGATCAGGTCAGGAAAACAGACCTTATAATGAGAGGCTGAGAGCTATGGGGCTCTTCAGCCTGGAAAAACGCAGGCTCAGGGGTGATCTGGTGGCCACCTATAAGTTTATAAGGGGTGCTCACCAGGATCTGGGGGAACATCTGGTCACCAGAGCGCCCCAAAGAATGACGAGGTTGAATGGTCACAAATTCCTCCGTGACCGTTTCAGGCTGGACATGAGAAAGAACTTCTTTACTGTCTGAGCTCCCAAGGTCTGGAATAGACTGCCGCCGGAGGTTGTTCAAGCACCTACTTTGAACGCCTTCAAGAGAAAGTTGGATGTTTATCTTGCTGGGATCCTTTGACCCCAGCTGACTTCCCGCTCCTGGGGCAGGGGGCTGGACTCGATGATCTTCCGAGGTCCCTTCCAGCCGTAATGTCTATGAAATCTTTGAAATGCTCACTGTACATTTCTTTAAAAAGAGTATACCAACTGTGCTGCATGTATGCTGCATATTCTAAAAGAGACCACTGCTGCTAGCCCATCAGATTGTTCAGTTAGGAGCTGATCCACTTTTCCCTAGAGACAATAAGAATTGTCCCATTAATTTCAAAGGGAACCAACTTCATTGCTATCATTTTACTCTGAGGGTGCTACATATATCCTGGCAAAATTCAGTATGCAAATCTAATCTCAATACTTGGAGTTGCATAAACATAAAAAGACATCTTTCTTTTCATCTCAAACTCATTTTACTGCACACAAAACAGACTGCATGCTGGTGTGCTTCAAGTATATCTAGGATTCTTTCTTGCAATAAGGGTAGCAGTCTGGCTTTTGCTTCCAACAACTTGAAAGGAGCTGAGAAATATGAGGGCCTGGAAACGTAGCCAATAAAAGTTCAGCTGGGCCAACACAGTCTAAAAATCATCTGGAATGTGACAACATCAACTGTTTTGCAGTGTAAGTTATGGATTTGGAAGCAGCTGTGGAAAATGTAATTTACTCAAAGCAAACTGAAGAGTAAACTGCCTTGCAAGCTAAGACATGCATGCCCTGCTTGGTTCACCTTTCTCTTCACTGCAACTCAGACTCTTCTGATATTCTGAGCATCATGTGTTTGCATATTGTAAATGGAGTTCACAAAGCTTGTGTATCAAATATGGCCTGAGTTACTAAAATTTATAGAAACATTAACCCCATCTTTTAAGCTTGCCTAATCTGAGTATACCAATTGGTCTTGCCCATTCACAAAAGCATATTCTTGCACAAGTCCCTGATGCTGCGCAGATACAAGTTTTACTAGTGTAAGTGTGCAAAACTGTGGCCACTATTCTGTTACAACTTTCAAAAAAGCAAAGAAAAATGTGACTGTCTCTCATTCTCTATTGAGTGCAAAATTAATAGCTTTAAACCATAATATGAAAAAACCCTTAAATTCTAAGATTAATTTTATAAACTAATGTTTAAATACAAAATTAAAAAAAAATGAATATGCTGGCTGCAAATGAAACTTGACCCCCTCCTTTGACTCTTTCCATGAAAATGGAGTGTAGCCAAATGTAGTAGGCCTTCCTCTCTTGACAGCTGCTATATAGTTTAAGAGGTAGTTAGTAATATTTTAAGTTGCACATCATCATAATAAATACAAACAGGAGTTCACCTCTTGTTGGCTGCATCACTCAAAGTCCTAATTTCCCATTAACTTCAGGGAGGAAAGAACAGAAACAGCTACAGTCTCGTTTCTGAAGGATGAGCTTTTTATGGGTAGGACCTCCTTTTTGGAACAAGCAGAGTGATAGAAGTTGTAAAGACTAGATCCCTGAAGGTTACTGCAATGTGGTTGTTTTTATGATGCAAGTATTAGCTGATTAATACAGTTTCGACCCAAACCACCAACCTTTATTATTGTGAACGTAGGTTGCAGAATCAGGGCTCTGAACTAGGTCTAGGTCAATACTTCACCAAAGTTAACTGTGCTTTTGGTGGTGACTAAGGAAAGCAAAATAAACAAATGATTTCTACAAGTATTCCCAGAGCTGGCATATTACAACACCTAATATGTCACCTCCCCTATAGGCCTAGATCCCAGTGCAGCCTTGTTCTAGTTTTGATACCGCAACACAAAGGAGACTTAAAATTGTCCTAAACATGAAGCACAGAATCAGTGTGGCCAGCAGATTTGTCTAAGCAGTTTTGCCTAAGCCCCTGGAAAACCACCCCAAGCCAAAACAATTTAAACTAGCCTCATTTTTGATATGTCAGACCTCACATCTAGAAACAGAAGTATGACAGAAACTTGGCTTTGATGCCCTGGCCCTACCCTATTGCTTCAAGCACTTCCTGTGCTGCATACTAGTCCAGCTGAATGACAGCACTGACTTGAAAAATTGAAATTAAAAAGTGGGGAAAAGGTGATTGATCTTTCTCAAATTATTATAGTTCTCAGCTTGCACCACCTGTGGGAGTTCAGCTTATAGCTGAGAGTTACATCTTAGGGAGTGCCAGGTGACACCTGGGCCTTCTCAGCACATCTCTTTACTTTGCATTTTACTTTTTCTCAAAAAACTATTATGCACTCTTTTTAGCTTTTATGCCTGGCACACTAGGACATAATGCCAAAGCAGCGTAGGCCTAAATAAATATAGACAGATATAGATATATAGATTGATATAGATACATATTTCAAAATCTAATTTGAGTAGAAATATTATCACAGAATTTTCTGGTATTTCAGAATTCCTCCAAAATTTTGGAAGCAAATACTGAATAGTATTATGATTGTATATGGGAAGTCAAATGTAAAACAGATCATCATGCACTTTGAAGATAGGCACAATTAAAGCTAACTTCACTTTTATATTTTTACCTCAAAGTTCAGATGTTTATAATTCACTAGGAAGGGAAAAATGCTTCTTGAGCTGAAACCTTCTGTTCTTAACCTCTGTTCATCATAGGTAATTTTTTCTGAGAAATTCAGTTATATTTAAGTGAGGCAACTGAAGGAAAAAAATGTGCTTTTCTGTCTGAAATACATTCTTACACTTCGTTTGCATCATAACAAGGTAATGTTGTTCTTAGAGAGACTGCAGCCTACAAGTGGCTTGGTGGAGCTGGCAACAGGAATGCTTCCTCCATGGGTTCCACACAGGGACAATATGTGTGCCTTGCTCAAGGTCACACAGGGCATCTTCTGTCCAGGCAAGCAACCTTACTGTGCCAAACTTCCTCCCCCAGGAATAAACAGAGTGCCGTTACTCTTTTGTATATTTGAATGGAGTTCACTAGGTATCTGGTAGATTTATTATACCTCTGCCACCCAAAAAAAATACCAGGCCAGATTCTGAGATTCTGATACTCTTTCCTTGCACTTTTGTCTATCAATAACTGCACTGGGCTGGTCATTCCAGTGTTAAACTGGCATAACTCCTTTGACATCAGTGGAGTTACATCAGTATAAAATTAGCAAAAGGGAAGTCAAGTCCATTGGATGTTCATGAAGTATTTTGTTCAGGTTTCTTAGCAGTCAGACCACTAAGAGAGTGCACACATATGTGTGCATACACACACACACACAATTAATAAATCTTTGTCTATGTTATTTACAGTGCACAAAGCTCCTGCTAAATCTTTTTTAGAACAAAGAACTGAATCAAGAACCAAAATCAGTTTAAGCTCACTTAATAACCGTCTGCAGGAAGCAAAAGCTTCTCAGAAACAAGATCTCTGAATATGGACAAAGGGCTGAATACTGCTCCCACTGAAGTGAATGGTGATTTTCCCAATGACTTCACTGGAAGTAGGTTCAGAAAGTTGTTTTTGTTCTGTTCTCCCCACATTAGTAATTGCTCCCTGTTCCGACAGTTCTTTTCTTAGTTTTTAAACTAAAAAGCCAAACTATACACTTCAGTGAGTTGGAAGGCAGACAAGGTGGCACCTTAGAGACTATACGGTTCAGAGAGGCAACAGCCTGAGATCAGATGCTATGAACGAACTTGCAGATAGCAGAGATACTTGATATAAATAAATAAAATAATTTATATACAAAGGATATATAGGGAAAGAGGGAGGAAAGGAAGAGGCACTGCTTAAAGGTAAAGGTCAGTTGAAGAGACCAAAAGGAATAAGTGGGCTGGATGAGTGGTGTGGGACAGGTCCACAGACTGGCCCCAAGTGCCAGACCCAGTTTGTGTCCTTGAGTGGCTGGAGTCTTGTTCCGGCCACTGTAGAGCTGTGCTGCATATAGCGGCTACTCTGGGACCGTGCTGTACATGACAGCCACTCTGCTGCTTCTGGATGTGGGCTGGAGTGGGCATCATGTACAGTGTGGTCCCAGAGCCCTAAAGCAGCTGTTGCATGCAACGTAGCCCTGGAGCAGCAGCATGGCACACGGCCATTCTGAGGCTGTGCTGCACATGGCAGCTGCTCCATCACTCTAGGCTGCAAGCGGGAGCAGGTGCTGTGTGCAACACACAGAGCCATCCCGTGTGGCCCACAGGCTGTGTCCTTGTCACCCCTGTTGTAATCCATGTTGTTTGGTCCAGTGATGATGTGATCTGTGTCGATAAGGGACACAGTTGCCACCTGACTCTGGAGCTGGTGGCTTCATGAGAATAGGACTTATAAAGTCTGTTGCTGGAGATATGTTGTTTGAGGTTGGGAGAATGATTTACACAGTACAGGCTTGCCCCCCATGGCTCCCTGGAGATAGTTATCATTGTTCAAGAAGGGTTGGAAGTCATTAACAATGTGTACAAGGTGCTCATGCCGGGGGCTGTAGGTGGCTACAAGAGAATTCTTTGATCAGTGTAATGAAAAACTTTATTTGCTACCATGTGCTTAAGCAGAAAGTAATGTTGTTGGCCTGAGATTTATATCAGTGGGTGGAAACAGACATCATCTTTTGCTGTCTTTGTGCTTCCATAAACATTTTAATGGCAGCACAAAGGCTAAGCTGACAAAAGTCCATGCCCCCTTTATCGTGCCATAAAAGCCCAAAGTTTGTGACCATGAGAAAGCTGGTATGTATCAATTTTTGCTGCTGTTTAATGGTGGGTGATTGTTTATTTTATAGCATGAGAGCACCAGCAGGCTGGAGCTACCTGCCTCTCTAAACACCTCTGGGGGCTTGAGGAACCCAATCCTGTGCACCCAGGAATTCCTGTGCAGGATTGGGCTCCTCAAGGCCTGGGAGTGCCTACTCAGGGTGCATCTTAGTAAGCAGAGGAACTGTGACTTTCCTGCTTACCCAGACATGCACCAGAGATCCCCAGGCTACATCTCTGTAAGTAGGGAAAGCTGGTCAGGTGCTCCCAGAGCTTGAGGGGCCCAATCCTGTGCAGTAATTCCTAGTGTGCACAGGACGCAGCCTCTCAAGGCCCAGAAGAACACATCACCTGTTGTCCTGTAGTGTTGATGGGCAAACCAATAGGCAACATACATTTCAGTCAATGAAGTGGATTAGCTGTGTTGGGACAGATCCCAACACAGCTGATCCAGCTGGATTGGTGACATCTATTTCTATGTTATAGCAACATCCTAATGCAAAAGCACAAAGCTGGTCAATTCAAGCCTTCTCCAAAAAA
>NW_017728886.1:43605063-43613548 GCF_001723895.1 Crocodylus porosus
GACTTGCTCGATGCAGGGTTGCCACAAACCTTCAATTTGTAAAAAACGCAATATCTGCGAAGCACAATAAAGCAAAGCGCAATAAAACGAGGTATGCCTGTATTCTGTAGAAGTTTTCTGAGTCATGTTAAGCTTTGTATCTAAGTATGAATACTTTAATGAAGCAAAGTGTTCTTGGTGTTCAGAAGCACGCTGTGTACTGTCACTCTCTGCAGACCCTGACCCTGAACAGTATGCAGAATGTTGTGATCATATGTTCTGCACAAAGCTGCAGATTCTGTCCAACATCTGTACAGCCTTATAGTTTCCCACTCTTGAAAAGCAGTTGCCCAGTTCCACAGCTTCCGAGGAAGGACATGAATTTTTCTGTCTCCTGCTACTAGATCTACATAGTCAAACCCTGTAAGGAGTCCTACGATCTCTGGAGAAACTCCCTGAGCACACAAGCTCCCTCACAGTTGTAGGATCAGGACCTATATACATAAGAAGCCAGCAGCTTCACAAAACCCACTCTGATGCTCTGAAATTCATCCATTCCATGCTCTGTGACTCATAGGTAGAAAATTTAGTTAGAAAAAAACACTGTGGTCTATACTCAAAAGGGGAAATTTGTGAGCAGTATCCATGTGGCACATTTGCTTAAGTGTGCTTCTGCCCTGAATCTTACCTTACTATATCCCTCTGTCTCAGGTAAAATTTGCTCAGTTCACAAGTAAAAAGGGTTTTTTTTCCAAAGCATCAGCTCTGTAAATTCTGTCTAGGCTCAGACAATCAAACTAACTTTCTTTATCCCATGTATCACCCACTAGTAATAAAGGTTCTACCAACACAGTGTTGTCCTTGATTATACCTCTGCAACCAGTTGTCATCACTCAGGTGTGCCTGTCAAGTCCATTAGCTTCCAGTTGGGTTGTTGAACTGCAATTTTCAGCGAATTTTGATTTAGAATTGTTATTGACAATTATGATACCGAGAAGGCGGGAAATGAACTTGTCCTGCAGATCTCAGAATGAGCCTACAAAGCTATCAGGGGAAAGCTTTATTTAGAAAATGGTCAAGCTCAATGCTGACATCAGTAAAAGAGAAAAAAACATAGAACCCACTGATTTCATTTGAGGGACTGGTTTTCATCATGGAACAGGACTGTACACTGATCAGTGCAAAAACGATACAACCTTCTCTCTATGCTGTCTTTTCGTAAGTAAATGTAAGCTAAGAACAGCAGTGAGGCCCCATTTCATCATCCTTGCGTCACATCTACATACCTGTAATAGGTCTGGTGTCAAAAGACAACTCTCACTTTGGAAGGCTTGAGTTGCCCTACAATGTATGGTATCTGTGAGCTAGAGCCTAAGAGAGCTGCATTTTTTTTAAAAAACAAACTAAACAAAATATTGCACTTTGGGAAGAGATTTAGCAGCAGTGAAGTACATCATCCTGATGAAAGGGCACGCTCATCAGGATTGCTTGCAAAATGTAGGATTCTATCTTGTTTTCTTCACAAAAAGACTTACATAAAGCTACAGTAGAAAAAGGATAAAGTATTAGAAATACCTATTGCTAACCTAAGTAATATAAAGGATCAAATTCATCTGTGTGATAACCGTTGGCCTCATATTACCCTGAATATCCTGCCATTGTATGTTGTTTTTATTGCAATTTATTCAGATTCATAATTTGTTTAAAATACCTTCTCAGTTTTTAAATCCTCTTTTCTTTTACCTTTGATCATTTTTAACATAAAATTTGTCATTTTAGTAAACACAATCGACCCACAGAAATGATGAGATAATAAAAGTAGACAGAAAAGTAACTCAAATTCTAAGAAATAGATACATAAGTATGATTTTCAAAAGAATTGTACATTGACCTGATTTATGCTACCTCAAAGTCACTGGGCTTCAGTTTCTTAAATCAGCAATCAGACCAACCTTGAAAACTTTCTAAAATCTCCTGTAACAAATGGACTAAATGTGAAGTACAAAAGACTCAAAAATATATTTTACATTTTGCTTTTAGGAAAGTAAATTTTTAAAATGTCCTTATAAAAATGTAAGCAGCTAAATGTGTCCTTTATTTAAGTTCTACAAATGCCAGAATTGAAGGACTGAATGAAGAGAGAGACAGGGCTGATGGCAATCCTAAAAACAGAGTGTTCAAGGATTGATCAGTTTAGCTAAGAAATGTTGAAATGGTTTGGATAAAATAAAAGCCTACCTAAACTTTCAGTTCAAACTCGGACTGAACCTGGAGTTCTACTGACATTCCAGAAAATGTTTTAGACCTTCTACAATATGGAACATTTAAGGGATCACAGGAAAGACTATATACACCAAGTAACAGCTACAACCATGCAGGAGCCTGAATGTTGTGCTAGAACTTCTGTCCCATTTGACTAGATTGACCATAAATCTCATTTGTAGTGGTGCAGCTCTGAAATGTTTTTGCAAACTAAGATCTTGTCCTGTCTTTGGTGTAATCATGGCATGTCCTCCACTAGTCTTGCCCACTTGTCCATAAAAGAGCACTCCTTCCTGGGTTTTCTGGCTGCAGCTCCTGCCCCTTAATTCACTGCTTATACATTGTTCTGACCAGAAGCGGCAATGGGTAGGTGCTCCTGTAAAGAACAAAAAAACAGGCCCTATTTTTAATTATAATTTATTTTTACAATCCAACAGCCCATGGTATTATAGGAACAAGAGCCTTAGGATGACAGCTGTAGCAGCTCTGTTCTTTTAAAGGACCTGTTGGATATGTTGCCCAAAGTGGTTGAGAGGAACTTCTACAGATTTTTTTTCCAAAACTATTTGGGAGAAGACAGATCTGAAAGGAACTCTATATTAAAAACATTTATTGAAGTAATGTAAAAACCCATTGCATCTCATCCAGAATGAAAATGCAAATGGTAAATAGCAGTCAAATTAGGGAGCCCCGGCTCAAAATCTTTAAAATTCTTCACAGATTAAATTCAATGAAATTGGGTCAAATGGTAAGAAATGCAAAATATCAAAAAATGAGACCAAGCAAAAGAAGTAGGAATACCTGTTTTCTTAGACAGTGTTACCATACAGTTCTTCATATTGCATCTTGATGTGGTTGGTTTTGGAGGTGCCCATATACAATGTGTTAATTCAGAAAGGAATAAAACATGTTATAATTAGACATTTCCAATCCCACTGAAACATGGTACAATGTAAACATTAATCCAATGATACCAGCTAAATTCTGGGGAGAGTCAAACTTTAAAATTAGCAACCTAAATAATTCACTGCATGGTAGGAAACAACTGCCAATTACTGGTAAATAACTAATTAGTCATTTCTAAAGGTAAAATTGATGCTTTTTTCTAAGTTATTAAAACAATACATTTATTTGTATAAAATCCTCTTTGCAAATCTGCACAATCATTTCTAGTAGCAACAAAGAGCACATAACTGACTACAAAGAGAATCATCTGTGTGTCATCAAGTGAGCAACTTCCCTAGGATTTTGCTCCTTTATAGTTAGGTAGTGTTTGTCATGCACATTTGCAGTCTAGCACAACCAGGAGTGCAGGTAAAGTCATGTTGTGTACTGTACATGTCAAAGGTAATGATAATGAATCAGTTTTCTGGTTCTGAGCAAATTTAGATGAATTTAACTTACTAAGAAACTAAGTTCCTGCAAGGTCAAGTGAAATTTTCAAAGCATAAAGTACCTTTTAAAAAGTAATTTACACATTTGAGGCTCAACATTAAATTCCTAAGTCATCCTGACAATTTTAAAAATTTTACACAAAGTAAAATCTTGCATTTTGTACCTGTTGTATTTACTCCACAATTAATAAGTTATCTTCTCACTTCATCCTGAAACTAGTAAAGGGAGATGCCCTCCTCTTCATAACAGGATCATAGGAAAGTAGGGCTGAAAGGGACCTCATGAGCTCATATAATCCATGCCTCTGCTCAAGACAGGAGCATCCCTGACTAAACCATTCCAGCCTGTTCCTTAAATAGCCTGATACTTAATCACCGCCATAGTAAGAAAGTTCTTTGCAGTCTCCAACCTAAACTTCCTCCGCTGTAGATTGAAGCCATTGCTCTTACTCTTGTCTTTTCAGGGACAAAGAAAACTGTCACCATTCTCTTTGTAATCACCCATCAGGTATTTGAAGACTGTTATCAAATGCACCTTCCATTTTCTCTTCTCCAAACTAAATAACCCTAGTTCTTTGAGCCTTTCCTCATAAGCCATGCTTTTGAAAATATCTTTGCTTTTGCAAAGCTGGAGGACTGGAAGAATGGTGGAAATTAAATAACAAGGTAAATTACAGAGCATTATGTAGGAAACCTGAAATACAGCTCTTTTATAGGAGATGCAAGTAAAGAGCTCATAATCATGTAATAGGTTAAATTCATCTTTGGATAACTCTACTAACATTACACCAGTGATACATTTGACCAAGTTTTCCTCTTGAGAAATATGCAGTATTCATAAAGAATACAACTATGTCCCTGCGCATATACCATGAGAAAGAAGGGTGCCATGTCTTCCTCCATTTTTTATGCCCCATATAAGATATAGGGATGATTACAACCTCTCCCTAGTCTCCCAGAATAGGTAAAGAAGAATAAGAACAAAGAAACACTATGGCCTTCTGGAACACCAACTCACCATGACTTTCTACCTATTTTCCCCAACCCACAATAAGTGGCATGGATGATATCCTTTCTGATACCCTGATATTAAATCCATTACTGATTAATGAAGCTGCTAACTGCCAGCCATCCCAGTCAGCTCAATAAACAGACTAACAGCCATGTTTTGTACTGAGTACTCCATCTGGAATGAATACTAAGGCTGACCTGCCCTCCTCCAAAAAGTTTTGGCTCAAACACCTCAACCTACACATCCTCAAATAGCTCAACCTATGCAGGAGACCTAAGGCCCTCCCACTTTAGTGAGGTGACCTAGGTTCTAATAAAGTTGGGTACTAATAGCTGCCTCTATGGGCAGAGGGTAGTGGTAATTTAAAAGAAGTAGATTCTTTCCACCGGGTATATTAATCACTCCTTATTTTGTAGTCATGAATTACTTGCCATCCTGGGTTAAACTATAGACTGGATGACTATTTTAAATTGCAATAAAAATTCAATAATAGTCCCAGAATTGGCTTACGATTTTTGGCCCATATGAATTTGTTCCAAAGAATTCTGTATCTCCAACCATTTACAGAGGACTTCAATAGATATTTTACATAAATGTATAAGAAACAAACCTTTTGACTTCCTCTGGAAGCCCATCACTTTCCAAGCTGTCTTTGGTACCAAACTTGTCAGGAGATATATTTTATTATAACTTGGCAAATTATGCCAAGAGCATTGCTGGCTACAGCATGTTTAGATAAGATAATTTCTTGGAATTATCATATTAAAATGATCATTATTACTTCCCTATTTCCCTGTCCTCTGAATGAAGGACAGCTAATCAAAACAGTTCCTCCCTCACTTCTCCATCTCCCTTTCCTGTCTAGTTAAGACTGGAGCACTGCTGAAACACTTTTACCTGGCCCCCTGGGAGTTCTCACTGTGCTTACTACACAGCTCTTTTGTGGAGACAGAGTCTTGGCTATGTCCATGACTACCCCAGATCTATTAGCAGGGAGATAAAAAGCTCGTCACTAGAATGAGGGCTGGCAAATGTTGAATATTTGTGGAGAGAAGTGACTCCTCTCTCCATTAAGAAGACGTCTGTGCAAATTAGCCAATAATTTAGGCAGTAAGAATGGAGTGATGTTTGTTTAATTTTATTGTGGAAAGTAGAAGTGCAGATTCTGCTGTTCTTTTGTCACAAGATGCTAGCAGATGCTGTACCCTTTTGCACCCTATCCTGCAAGGAACTCTATGTAGCCAGGCCCCCCACCAGTGTGGGACCTCATTAATGAATCAGGGACACCCTGTCTTGAATATGCTCACTTAACTCAATATGCCCATTGTTTCTTGTCCTCCCCTGGAGTATCAAACCCAGATGCTCTATCACAGGCCCTCAGAGAGGAACCACTTTGGCTATGGCTCCCACACAGCAGCCTCTGGCCTATCACTGTAGCAAGTTGTTTTATTCACATATGGCTCCTTCTCTCCAAACTTTTCCTTCACAAACCCTCTCTGCCCTCCTCTCTGGGGTTGTTAAACTCCCAGTGAGTCACTTCCCTCAGCAGTTTCCCCGTAGTTGCAATTATTCAACAGGGCTAGCTGCCCCCTCTTACCCTTTTACAGGGACAGACCTGTCTTGGCGTCCAGACAGCCTCTTCCCAGCAACAAGCTACATATCTCCTATTCTCAGTAAAGCACCAGGCCGTGCAATGGACCCAAATACAAGCTGTGCCTTTTCATCAATATAGACCATGTCATCACGAGACCAAATAACATGGATTACATCATCCAAGGTTCATTCACCTGTACTTCTACCAATGTCATATACACTATCTCCTGCTTACAGTGTCCCTCTGCTGTATACATTGGAGAGAGGGGGCAATCCCCGCATGTAAAAATGAATGAGCACCAATCCAACAACAATTCCAGAAAAACACATGAGCTGGTGGCAAAACACTTTCATCTCCTTGGGCACTCTATTGCTGACTTCAGGGTAGCCGTTCTTAGGAAACAAGACTTTAAAACTAACCTGAAATGGCAAAACAAGAAATCATCCACCAACTGCATTATGTTATGTATGGTCTAGGCAGGGACTACAGATTCTTATCCCATTAACCTGGATTAGTTTTTGTGACCCGTTTGTCCCTGTGGGTTTATCATTCATTTTTGCCTTTCCCAGCAGTGCCCCCTCATTCCCCATCTCCCCTCCCTCCTTCCCTTCCCTGTCTTTTGCATCCAGGATAGATAGACCCCTCGGGTATTTTTACATATGTAAGTGCCAAAGCACCAGACACTTTGAAAAGGCCTGGCACTGTGACACTGTCAGTTGTATAAACAGCAAAATGTTCTGAGAAAATGGTGGTGGTGCACTTTTGAACTAAAACACATCAGAGGTACTGTAGTTCAAAAGCACACCGCTGCCATTTTCTGCGTGCTGTGCATTTTGCAGCTTATACAACTGCATGCAGCACAGCACAGTTCACCTCACCTCTCATGCGGAGCAGATCGATTAATTGAGTCTGCTCCGAAGCAGCGGATCTCTGGTGTATCACGGGACAAAAAAGTACATGTATAAATGATCTTAGAGGCTAACTAAAATCAGAGACATATAGCGCAAGCTTTTGAGCTCACTTTGTCAGATGCTATTTGATACCTTGCTCTTTGCATGTCCTTTCACAGCATCTGATGAAGTGAGAAAGCTTCTGCATCTCTGATTTAGTCTCTAAAGTGCATCTCTGCCCTACCGTCTGCAGGACTTCAGACTAATACAGCTAACTACCTCTCTTAACTAGATAGGCCACTTACATACGAAGTAACTCAGATGGATTGGAATATTACTTTATCTGAAAAGATGCCAACCACCACTTTGGTATACAGTAATTTACATTCCCACTGAAGCAATTTAAGGGCTTTTTTTAACGGAGAAAAGGTCTACTAGGTCATAGAGTCAGATGATAAATTTCAGTGGAACAACTCTGTAAGTAAAGTGCTATTCCTTTTGAGTGCTAGGCCCTCAAATATTAATCCTTGGATCTCAGTGGAGTAGATTTGATACAGTTAAAGAAAAATGCTTCCTCTTATGTCCCCCTTCAAACAGTTTTCAACTTTTCTGAAGCCAGCAAAGCAACTTTGGATTTACCTCAATATCAGCAGGAATAAAAGTTAGAAGCTTGTAAATATAAAATAACTGAATGAGATACACATTGGAGATACGCATTATAAATCTTGGAACGGGCTACCTAGAGAAGCTGTGGACTCTCCATCCCTGAAAACTGTCAAGAGCGGGTTGGACAGACACTTAGCTGAGATGGTTTAGTCAAAGACGATGCTGTCTAAGCAGGGGAAGGGACTAAATGAGCTCACGAGGTCCCACCCAGCCCTTCCTTCCTGCATCTTGGTTGTGTTTCAGCCCCTACCAGAACTCATGAGCTACCTAAGATACTTGTTCTAGGCAGGCTGGAGGGATCGGGGGTCTTCCTGTTGGTGTCACATTGAGTTCCTCAGGCTGGTGCCAGGTGCTGGGATGTGCTTGGTTAAATGGGCTCCTGACTTAGCCAGGCTACGTGTAATGAGAGGTGTCTGGGCAGAGCCCTTTTCCTGGTGTGCAGCTCATCCTCAGCCCACCTCTCACAGGCACTGCCCGCGGAGGGGCGAGGAGCGGCAGTGCCGCGTGTTGCCGAGCCGCCCTGGCCGGCTGGAGGTGACATGAGAGGGTCGCTCCTGTCTGCCGCTGTCGGCTCCAGCCCCAAGCTCGGGGCAGGGCGGCCGGCTCCGTCCCAAGCGAGATACCCTCGCCGGGGGCCCGCGCAGCTCCCTGCCTCGGGGTGGGGGCGGGGGCCGGGCCCAGCGCGCGC
>NW_017728886.1:43613648-43701627 GCF_001723895.1 Crocodylus porosus
GGCGCCCGGGAGCCCTGCCCCGAAGCAGGGGAGGGGTGGGGGGGCTCGGGCCCGCGGCAACTTCGCCTTGGCGCTCGCGGGCCACCACGTCAGCGCCCCCGCGCGGGGCGGGGAGCGGGATTCACCTCGGGTGACCAGGGCGCCGTCGGGGCTGCCCTTGGCGGAGCGACCCCCCTCCCAGCGGGGCTGTGCCTGGGCGGCAGGGGCGGGCAGGCGAGGGGCACCGCGGTGCCCGCGCGGGGCCGGGCTGGCAGGACCTGGACAGCTCCTGGCTTTGAAGGCGCGGGCTGCGCGCGGCTCCTGCCCTGCCAGGCTGCTGCCCGCGGGCCCCGGGACGGGGGGGGGGCGGGGGGAGACGCGGCAGCGAGTCACATTTTCCTTTTTAAAGCCCCGAAGTGTCCACGTCCGCAGCGCATGGAACCAATTTAACACCCGCCCGCTCCCTCCCCCCTTAGTGCGGCGGCGGCTGCGGCCAAAGCTGCCGGGGCAGCTCGGAGATAAGGCGCACGTGACCGGCCGGGCCGCGCACCCATTGGCCGCGGGGCGGCCCCGGCACCCCCCTGCCGTATAAATAGGGCTGGTCGGGGCGTCATTCTGTTAGCGTCCCGGCAGCAGGTTTGGCTCAGATCGGAGTTATCCGCCACCACTGTATGTTTATGCCTGCGTCCCATAGGTAATATCTCAGCACTGACCGGGGGCTCTGCAACACAAGGAGTCTGCATGTCTAGCGACTAGACATGCTCAGCTTTGTGGATACACGGATTTTGTTGCTGCTCGCAGTAACTTCGTACCTAGCAACATGTCAACGTAAGTGCTCTCAGCTTCTTTGCGGGGGGATCTTCAGAGCCGGTGTCCGGGGCGCTCACGCACGTCTGGACCCCGGAGGCATCTGATGCAGTTGCCACGGAGGCAGGTCCCCAGCGCCCCCCCACTCCCAAAAGACCATTTTTCCTGGGATGGCAGGAAGCCAGGGAGACCCCCCCCCCCCCCCCCCCAAACCCCACACACACTCCGACAGCCTCCCACACTTTCACAAATCTCCCCACCCCACACACACACACTTCAAAAATCTGCCCGAAGGAGAAGGGAAGGTAGGGAAGGGTCTGCTGCAGGAGGTGTTACAGAGCAAGATTGTCCTGGAGCTACCAGCATTGGCCTTTTTTTACTTTTTGCAGAACTTAAGGCAGACTTTGTGTTGGGGGTGGGGGAGAAGCAACAGCTCACCCACTCCTTGGGATTTTAGGGCATTGTACATCTTTGTCCAGGCAGCTGTGGGCAGCAGGTGCCCTCTAGAGGGAGGTGAGGCATAGTGCAGGGGACCAGCTGCTGCAACAAGGAGTCAGGGTGGATCCGCTGTGGAGAGATGGCTGTGTCTGGCTCCACATGCAGATGCCCAAATGTTAAAGGCTGTGGTGAGCTGGGGCAGCTGAGGAGTTGGACTTTCACATTTTGAAGAAGGAAAAATACTCATGGGAGCAAATCAACCTCATCCTGAGTAGGAGGTGAACTGTCCCTGCTGGCCTTGCCTCAGGGAAATGCTGTGCTCTCCCCTGGCACCCTCACCCAGTTGGAGGATAGTGCTCGCTCCCTATATTCAAACCAGACAGGAGTGGTGCTACCAAATGTGTCTCTTAGTTGGAATAAGAACTTTCCAGTGTCCCCTTGCTCTATGCTGGGCTTCGAAATTCTATTGTGTATTGTCACGGTTCTTCCTTTTGGCAACTTTCTTTAAAATGGGTTTTGTCGACCCATGCCCAGTGGTTTAGAGACCGCCCGGTGATTCAGACCTTTGGTATCCAAGGCCATGTGTAGGTTAAATGAGGGTCTTGTGTGAAGAACACTTTAAAGTGGGTTAAATGCTTCTGGCCCAGGATCTAATTGGCTAAATACGTCTCTGCCAGGGTATTCCTGCTAATAGTGCAGGCATGTGGTACATGGACTCTTCATCACAATAGCCCAAAAGCCAATGCCAGCAATTAATCCTAAAATATTCAATATATTACATGTAAGCAAACTCTTGCTGCTACAGATGATACTTTTGGATAGTAACATCTAGATGGGGCTTTTAGATTGTGATATCTTCTATGAGGGAAGGTTGCTCTGTTTAAAAGTGTTAAGTTGTTTTTTTTTTTGCTGTGGTGGCTAATGTCAAGTTATTAATTGGACACATGGATGGAAAAGACTAAAGATGTAAGAAGTTATCCTTGTGGAATCTTCAACACTACACTAACTCCTGTCATACTACACACTGGTGATGGATTTGACCCTTGCTACTCCTGGACTGAGGCTGGCCTCAGCATTTTCCTCCCTCTGGTGGCACTAAGAAGTAGTAACACATTTTCAAATCTGGATAGAACCTTTGAAAAACTGAAGGAGAGTTGCGTGGAAATCCAGTTACCAGTTAGTCCTAAATTTCCAGCATACTACACTTTTTTCTGAAAGAATAGCAGAGACTTTAGTGTCATTAAATCATCCTAAGAGCTAAAATTTTACAGTAAGCTAACTTAAATAACCAGTGGTCTTAGAGTATACCCTAACTATTTTACAGCATTTGTTTTACTTCTCAATATTCATCTTGGATCAATCTTTCTGTTACAATGCCAATGGCTGGTATAATCTAATTGATGATAATGCATTGCCAAACTTAAATTTTACTAGAAGCAAATTGGATTTAAAAATCAGTTTTTATTGTGGCTAAAGTGTAGTATAAAATATATTTTAACATGCTCAATTTTGACCCCAACTACATTATTTTTCCCAAAGTTGCAGTTTAAAAAACTGAGATTGAAGTGAGAAAAATTAGTTTATGCATGTTCATTTGTTTGGCTTTGAAATAATAAAATCTATAAGAACTGTTTGAACAAATTATTTTGTCACCCCAAATTATATAACTATACAAAATTAAATTATTTATCATTTTAGTAACTGATGATTTCAGAATTCTCTTTGAAATTTTCTGTTAAATGTAGCTGTAGCCATTATGTTTAGAATTGGATCAGAACTGCTGAAGTGTTCAAGTAGCCCCACCCTTCCCCTCCTCCCCACTTCATACTAATGAGCCTGGGGCCATTCAGAAAAGAATTAAGTTATTCCTTTACATTGGTGTGTTTAAGTCCATCAGTGTTGCTTGATTTATCCCTGTATCCTCCTCCTCAAACACAGGCATATACTCGTTCTCACATAGAACCCAGTCGTTGCTTCCTTGGGAGATCTGCCTAAGAAAGGGCCGATGGATAACATTACTACACTATAAAATATAGCATTTGTTTAACTATCAAATCTGTTTCTCTACATAAAATAACAATGATTATGATTATAAGCCTACATTTTAATAATGTTAATTAAATGTTATTTTTACAAGCACTGAAATGTAATCTCTTTAAAGTTATTGTAACCTAAAATTAACTTTCTTTTTTTTCTTTTCTTTTTTTTCCAGAAGCAAATAAGGTCAGTATCATTATTTTTCATTCACTACACAATATTCAACTTAATGAACAGACCATGTTGCTTTTTTCTGTAAGAACTGGCATTTACTAACCTTAATTCTAAGTTGTTCATGGAAAAGCTAGTGATCATTAAGACCTGAAGGGGCTCTCTAGGAATGTACCCACCCCAAATTCGCAAATGGGCTGGCCTTTTTTAAGAGACTGCCTTCATAGGTGAATATATAATGAGGCAATAACATAGCAGTTTGGGATGGAGAGAATATACTTTAAAGCCAAAGTACCACTCTAGACTTCATTGCATCAGAAGGATTATGGATGAATCCAAGTGTGACATTCATTTACACCTTTTTTGGTATGTTGTAGTAAATATAAACTGGTTAGCTTTCTACAGAAATACTTAGCAGATATCTATATGTATTAATAATCTATCATAATAACACTGTATAGACTAATCCTCCTACTTTCCTTAGTAACTTTATAATTATACTCAGTATTTAATACTATGTATGTTATACAATACTCTATCTTTTTCACTGAAAAATAAGATGAAGCTCTGTGTGTATACATTATATTTAATATGGTAGTGCTTAGGATGCAATCTTACTAACTTCAGTTTTGGTTTTAACTTTCTATTCATTCCTTTTTAGGCAAGTGCAGGACGGAAGGTAAGCATATTTCAATTATTCAGTTTAAAAAATTTGGTGATGTTAAATTCTGTGAGGCAAATTAATATTCTGTTGGATATAGATCCAAAAGGAAGTTGCTGGAACTTCATGTTTTATTGTTTTTTTTGCTTTGGTTTTTTTTTTTTTTTGGTGTTAACCAGGTTAGCATCACCAGACAGCTTCTTAAAAAAGAAAAAACAGCTGGTGGGCCATGGATTTACACTGCTGTACTTGGGGATAAAAGAGGACAAGAAGCCAGTTATATTAATGAAAATATCTTGATAACACCCAAGTAATCAATGATGCATAGAAGTTGCATAGTGGTACTAACCTGGATCTGTGGTGATAGGGAGAATATTTACTGCTTTTATAAATAATGTGTGTTTAGTGATTTAGTTATTTAGCCGAGAGTCAAACAAGTCAGTTTCTGTTTTCACAACTATTCTCTGATAATTCATCTTCCGTATTAGTTACAGTCTGTTGTTCTGCCTCTGTTACAGGAAAAATCAGTTACATCTATGAAAATCACTATAAATGCATGTTCTGTAAATTAATATTCTATGGTTACATGTTTCTCTGTATTTTGTTGGCAGGCTATACCACAACTTACATTAAGGTGTTTTTTGTTCCTTGCAGGGCCCAAGAGGAGACAAAGGGCCACAGGGAGAAAGGGTGAGGAACCATGTCTTGGTATTCATGTCTTTGTCCATCCAACAACTGTTCTGCTATAACAGGAGACAGCTAACCTGATATAACCATTAATATGCAATTAAGTTGTCATCTAGTGTACACAATTCTGTAAAAGCTAAAGCTACCTGTAGGCCAAATTTTGTTGTCAGTGACATGTCTACAGCCTTCTAATGGCCACTGTGATTGCAGAATGAACTCAGTTTGGCCTCGTAGCTCAGAAATTTAAAGAATAATTTTCAGCTGTATACCATGGAGATAGAAAAACTGATACTCAAAGCTCATTCACAGTTAACTTGATCTGAAGTTCAGAGCAGACTAAACAAAGCTGGCCATGATAAGTGTTCACTGACTGTATGTCAAATAGAGAGGCTTAGAAAATTATTAGCGGTTAGATATCTGCTCATTTTACTGGCCAATGAGCAGAATGTCATTTTCATAGACTTTGTTATATTGCTGTAAATTAGGATAATAGACTATCTAATACATATAAATAAATATACATATAATACCTGGTATTATTTCTACCTAAATCCATTTAAGAATGGGTTTTCCTTTTGGTAACAATCTGTATTTTGAGACCTGTACAAATAACAGGCCCGATCTTGCTCCATCTGAAGTCAGTAAGAAATTTATAATTGATTGAATCTGGAATGTGGTTGTACCCAAAATATAGATCAGGTGAATTGCTGTCTCATACATGTGAGCAGAACTTAATTCTTTCTACTCAGTGATGTTGAATGAGTACAAGACAGATGGACAGATTTGGCCCAGATTAGTTCCAAGCAAGCAAAAAAGCATGTAGAGTAACAGAACAAAGAACTGTTTTTCTCATGTTATTTCATTTGTGAATATATAGTTACTTTGCAGGTATATTGTATTAGCTATATTTGCTTTGATAAAGCTTTGCAAACATATACCTGCAAAATGGTCCTGCCATGAATTTGATCTCCACTTAGCATCTTGGATTGCAGGGGAAATTTTGGATTCTCACTTGCTTGTACATAGTAGGGTTTCATGCCTCTTTATATTGCACCTGCAAAAGGCTTACTTTTCAGTAGGCAGAATCCACCTTCTGTGAACACACAGATGTCTGAATCAAAATCTGCCTCTTACCGAGTAAATGTAAGCGTGTGTACAAACTGTAGGTCCAAAATTTGAACAGGTGGAGATTTGAAATATCCAGTTTAGGGTTCACATTTGATGAACCCAGCATAGCCTGTGTAAATTCCATGGGCTAAAGCACAATAAAGGTATTATTACAATAAAACGAGTTGATGGTTGTGACTGGCAGCTTTCAGAACTTAGCAGTTTGTTAAAGTAGTATATGTGGCAACATTGCAGGAAATGCTGTAGATTCTCACATATTAATAATTTTAACAGTTTATAGATATTTCTTTGCTACTTTTAATGTTCATTTCATATTTATCTTTTTAGGGTCTTCCAGGTCCACCAGGCAGAGATGGTGAAGATGGTCTACCAGGGCCTCCAGGGCCCCCTGGTCCTCCAGGTCTTGGCGGAGTAAGACATCCAGACTTTTTATTACTGTAGCTGATCATATGTGCACTGGGGCATTGAGTGAATGCCATTATTTTTCTCTCAGAAGCTAAAATCACTGCACTTTTTGCAATCGGGGAAGCTATTCCTTTGACTTTGGATCCTTTGGTTCTATTTGATTGAACTCTTCAGGGAATATATTTCATGTGGATAAATTGGGAGCCACATTGAAATTAGTAGGGCGGTCAGCACATCTATGAAGAGAGAATTAACCCTTTCACTCCCTCCAGTTTGTGCATTTTATTATTTAGGAATTAACGAAATGAAGCCCTATTGATTGAACAGATGGGCAAACAAGGCAGTACTGTACAGTTGGCTTCAAACAAGAGGAAGTTACTACTTTACCTATTTGCAAAAAATTTTGTAGCTTTTAAGCTAACTGGTTATCACCTTACCTCAGATTTTTTTCATTTCTATCAATAGTCCTGTCCTGGAGTGCAAATGACTGGCCTCTCCTATAGGATTTTTGCTGAAACAATGTGCATTTCCCGTGTTCTCAGAAGGACACCATTTGTTTGCTTTAACTCTGAGGGCCCTACATTACCCTGCACAAGAGGCATAAAGTCATTTGGATAATGTCTTACTAGCTGGTGCACTTTTTCTCTTCAGGAGAAGCAGTGATGCTGTTTATAGCAAACATAAAACTGAAATAAAAGTTAAAGCAAAATAAAAGAAAGTAGAGCAAGTCCAAGCAAAACAAGATTTTTAATTTACTCTTACAGAGCACTTTCTTTTCCTTCATCAGTAATTAAATAATTTCATGTAAAAATAATAATAAAAAAACTGCAGAGCCTGTACTGATGAAAGCTCAAAGTCCAATGCAGTCCTCATGAGAAGATGAACACCTCTGCAGCTTTTAAAAAGGCCTCAAAGACCCACCTCCTCATCAGTCTTGTAAGAGGTGGAGCTTAAACACCATTTAATTGATATAGCGGTTAGTGTATGTAATCTCTGAGATTGGGAATTGTCCAAAATGGTTTAGATGATTTAAAAATATTTGCTCCTTTTAAATGGGCCAAAATTGTATATTCTCAGTGTTCAATTTGCATTACTGCAGTCTTTCACAGCTACTATTAATAAATGTTTGAGAGTAATACATGAAAAAAATCATTATATAAGTAAAATTGATACTTTTTGAAAGTGAACAAACAAAAATAGGTTTGGTAAATATTGTCATTGAAAACAACTAAGTCATTTCAAGTCAATTAAAATAACGTATAACCCAGGAAGCATAGCATATCAGATCTCCTGATACTTAAATCTGTTATTAATAAAACTCTTATGTGTTGAACCTTTTTCTCCCATACAGAACTTTGCTGCTCAGTATGACGGAGCTAAAGCAGGTGACTATGGCCAAGGACCAATGGTAGGCAACTTTTTGGGTTTTTTTCCCTCATTTGACAGCTTGTATAGATGTGAATACTAGAGTTTTTATTTAAATCCCTTTTCCATCTCTTAGCTTAGCAGTGGCAGAGACTGTGTGTGTGTGTGTGTGTGTGATGTGGCATATTTGAAGTGAACAGGCAGCACAATGGCAGATGGGACAGGGGACAGAAGGCAAAGCATCAGATCAGGCAGGGAGCAGAAAGTTGAGCAGCGGATGAGTCTAGTCCTGCACCCTCCCGGAGTGCCATCCTTATTTGTGGGATGCCTACCAAAAAGGGTTGGCCCCCATTCCTAGCTGATCACAACTGGAAGCATACTTTCAAACTGATTGAGTGACCATGCCATAGTCTGCATCATAATACAAACTTGTCTCTATAATGTAGAGCAGTATTAAATATTTGTACTAATCTTAAGGCCCTATCCTCAGCTAGTGTATAGCAATATATATTTCCCTCAGACTGTAGCTCAAGCTGGGGAATCTTACCTTTAATTTATCAGCAAAGTTCATGGTTTAATCTTGGATAAAATGTTAGTTTGATTTGATATCACTTTCCCCATAATGAGACAGAAGACAATTGCATTTTGGGAATGAAGGAAGCTGACTATAAAAATAATCACAGTCATGCAGATAGAAAGAGAACTCATCTCAGCACCATTGATATGATGAACTTGTAGGAACAATTTCTCTCCCCCAGAGTGTATAACTCATTTGGCGTAGAAAAGTTTTAATGGTGTCAAATGGAAGGACACAGTGTGCTCTCTTAATCTAGTGTCAGTGTTTTCACACCTAAAAGTAGGTAGAAAAAATAGATATGCACAACTTCCCTTGCAGCCATTTTAAGAGAAAGTAAAATATAAATTGAACTTGATTCAAAATAAGGGAAGGCCAGCCTACTGCCTACTGGATAGTCTGCAGAATGGGCATTTAAGGAGTCTTTTACCTCTCCATATAGATTTGTAATTGCATTTACATTACAGCACATCTGTGCTACATGTACATGAGGATGGCAGAATTTAGCTTGTAATCTGTTTTCAGTTATTTCTGGGTAATCTCACTGATGGAAATGAAGGTTGAATTTTGTACTATGTCTCCAGGAGCAAATATCACATAGTGTCAGTGATGTTGCTGTACCTAATCTTAATCAGTGGGTTAAATTCTGCTTGACTTCACAACTGTTCAGCGAACAGCAAAGTTACTAGTGGATCCAGGGGTGTGATTCTGAGTAAAATTTGTACCCAGCTGGTCACGCTGATCAATATTAGGGTTTACTGCCTGTTGTAATTTCTGAAAATAGCTTCGCTTTGAAGCTTTAATAAAAATATATTGACAAATATACCTGCCAGTAATATTGGCTACTCCATTTTCTCCATAATCTACCTGTGTTGCTACTGTCACATTTCTCAAGTGAACATAAACTCCTTCAATAGGTCATAATATATAGTTTTACTTTGGCAATGTATAAAGAAACAAAGACAAGATTATCATTGGACTTTTCAGCAATAGCTCTACAGTGGGAGGAAAGCATTTTTATCTGAGCATCAAGATTCCATGCATTTACCCCTGACAGGAAGTAGGATTTGATTCAAAAGTGTCATTTAACAATTTTTTCATAAAGCGTGAGCAAATTTGTTTTCACCTGACACCAGCACCAGTAGATTCTACATGCAGCAAGGCAATTACCTCTTGTTTCTTCATACTTTTCACTTGTGATAGTTCCATATAAAACTTCAGCCCAATCTTAAAAGCAGTCATTATTCAAATATTTCATTACCTTCAATGGGAATTTTGAATGTAGAATAAATAATTGGGCAGAATGAAGTTATATATGCTCAGAGGTATCTAAATTGTGCCCCTGTTCAACAAACATATGGTCCCTAATACACCAATAACATACATAACCTATTGCATGACTACAATGGAGTACCCTTGAACAAGTCAAGGTTTGTAAGTAGAGCGGATAAATGATGATCTGGAAATGATGATCACTATTATGATAGATATGGCATGAATACCTTCTTTTAACTTCAGTAAGAATAATGCAACCATGAGTAAGAAAAATGGATTCAATTACCATATTCCAAAGTATATGTACTGTTATAGAATATCATACATTTTTTATCTAGCAAATTCTGGTTGGAAGGGGTATTTATTACTTGCTTCCAAATGCTACACAAAAAAAATGGAAAAAGCCAATTGTAAAGCTTAACAAGGACCTACTTTGACCTGAGTACTTAATTCTGAGGTTTTTTGTGAGAAGTGGTATATAGACCTTCTGAAGAGCAGGGGGTTTATCCAGTATTAATATATACGATGAATGTACTGCCACCCACTAACTGTAGGCTCCAGAGGGCAGTGAACACAGGCAACATGTTGCCTAAAAGACCCCCTTTAATGTTGTTCATGGCCACAGGAAATTTTAAAAAGTTAACCAAGATTGACAGGAAGTAAAAAAATAAGATATTGCCCATGGCATCTTTCATGCATAATATTTTGCCCATGGGCCAATGAAGGTTGAGGACCATTTCTGTAAGGAAACTTCTTCTAGCCAATAGGCATCTATTTTTTCCACTTTTTCATTTAATTATTCACACTTTAAGATAATGTAATATTCCCCACATAATCTAATAAGTTATTACATCAGCTTTCATTTTGTTCTCAAAACTACAAATATTCTGAAACATATTTTTAGAAGACTGTAATCCATTAATATTTAATTGTTTCAGATAAATTGCAAAATACTCTATCTAAAATGCGATTTTTTGCAAGATATACATTTAGAATAAGGTGGAATACAGGGAGATTGTTTATTTGTTTTTATAGCATTTAATGCAGTTATGCATTAGTCTCTTAACAATCCTGTTGAAGAATGGTAGTCATCTATGGGCATTTTAGGGCATAATTTGGTTTCCTAATGTTAGTTTAGCAGAGTTAAGTTTTTAATACTTAACAGAGTCCTTTGTAAAGTGGAAAACACCATAATTGGAATACAAGATGCACATTTGAAAAAGCATTCCATTCACAGTATGTATACAATGGTTTTTCTAAATGATATACAAGCAGGGGGGTTTCAATTCGTGCTGATACTAATATTTTTAATGGTTATCTGTATTTTTTTTTTTTTTCTCTTGGTGCCTGCCATTAGGCAATTCTTATTTTCAACATCCTTTCCACTACTTTGAAAAGTTGCTGGCCAACCTGACAGGGAAGTTTCATTCTAGTCTTAATAATGGCTCGTTTGTGGGCACATGCACAGTCCTGGCATTATCCTTTCATTCTGCCTGTCTCCATAAGAAAAGAGCAGGCAGATAGAAAGGAGGAATGAACCAGTGTTCAGAAACAACTGTATCATATGTTCATTTGCAAACCAAAAAAAGTCTAATGGTTGGTTTGTCAGCCACAGCAGTGTTTCTTTATTGACTTCACTATATCATATGTACATTATGGTTTATGATGGTTTGATGGCAGATGAAACAGAATTGGGACAGCTCTGCTTTTGATGGGCTGTGTGCTTTCAGCAAGATCATTTAATTTTGTATCTTTCAGGATAGCTATTGGACAGTGACAACAGGAATGCCTGCCTACTTCTCAGGAATTTTATAGGACTTCATGATTTTGACTTTGTGCTAAATGCAAGTTACTTTATGATGAAGAGGTATTATTATTATGCTAACAGATTTTTTTGTGCAATTTTTTTTTTAGGGTTTAATGGGACCCAGAGGCCCACCTGGAACAAGTGGACCTCCTGTAAGCATATTTACATTACCCATTGGTTGGGCAAGGGGGTGTGTATATATATATAATGTGAATATCTGTTTTTGTTTTTTGTTTTTTTTCTATAAGAGGACACTAAGAGAGCTTTCTTTCTAGGGTCCTCCTGGCTTCCAAGGACCTCATGGTGAGCCTGGTGAACCTGGTCAAACAGTAAGTAGACTTTTTTCCAAATGAAGTCAGTGAACATGAGTTCTAATCTTTTTTTATTTATCTGCATGTCCGTGTGAATTTGAACCTGCCGTTTCCGCTGAGTCCTGATGCAGACAGAGAAGAGAGATTCATGCTGCTCAAGTCCATAAACCACAAAGCCAATTGGCTTTCACAAAACTTCAGAAGGAAGGACTCGGATTAAATTCAATGCATCCCTAATTCATATGTAATACCAAAACAGCTGAGGAATCTTCATTCAATTTTCCATTTCAGATAAACCTACTTTTTTTAATAGGGTGCCCAAGGTCCCCGTGGTCCACCTGGTCCTCCTGGAAAGGCTGGTGAAGATGTAAGTAACTCTTGCATATCATTTTTTCTCTATTGTATTCAGGAGATACATGACTGAATCTATCAAATTTAACTAGTAATTTTATAAAACCTACACATTTTCTGGTGACGCTTATTCTGAAGTCTAAATACACACTTAAAAAAGGAAAAAATATTGTTAAACATTGTTGTGATAGTTTTTTAAATCTCTCCAAACATACATTTTAGCTTCCAAAACACAGATTGTAGATTATACAGACTAATAACACCCTGGCTCATTGAAGAGGTGTTCCATATTTGTTCATTTTCTTTCACTTTTTAGGGCCATCCTGGAAAATCTGGACGATCTGGTGAGAGGGGTGTCTCTGGTCCTCAGGTGAGTGCTTGTCTGCCCCATAACAAACAAACATATAATTGCCTGAGTCAGTGAAACCTAGAGTTTTGTATTAGAAAAGTTGTGTGGTTCTTCTGGCCTGTAATGCTGGTGTAACTCCTACTGATGTTTGTTGGGAGCCATACAAGAAAAGCAGGCAGACTCCTTACCATGCAAGACCAGAATGTCTTCTGTCCTGATTGTAGTTATGATACATATTCAGTACATTGCACATATGAACTTATAGCCTGGGTTTGCTTGCTGTTTATTAATTTGGATCAAGGCTCATGCAATGAGGGATAGGAATAGAATGCCCAGAATTTTATGGATCAGAACTCCAACTTGATTTGTTTGCTTAGAAGATCTAGGGAACTTTAGTCAGACTTTATAGTTTTTCTTTTTATCTGTCAGGTCTAATATTAGAGACAATCTTTCATGCTCACTGTCTTTTCTTTTTCTTTTAAAAGGGTGCTCGTGGTTTCCCTGGAACTCCTGGACTGCCTGGCTTTAAGGGAATTAGAGTGAGTGTTTTTTCCCTAACTGGTTGACAATGAAAACATTTCAAGATAATCAAGTCCCGTTACAGTCTTTTGCAAATGAATTTATACAAGAGACATTGTAGAGACATGGACAAGAAGTTCATAAAGCCTTGAACTTGCCTCTGTAACAGGATGGAGAAAAAAATCATGAATATCACTGGGCAAAAGTTTTTTGCACAGGTTTTTCAATTAAGGATTGGTGGTTTGTTGATATGTATAAAGACTTGTGAGAAGCTAACAATTGTTGTATTTTTTTCCTACCAATAAAGGGACACAATGGTCTGGATGGTCAGAAAGGACAAGCTGGTACTCCAGGCATTAAGGTAAAAACTAAATCAGAATATTCATATTTCAAATGTAAGAGGTATTCACATTCCTAGCAAAGTACACTAGGATTCATCTCCCACATAATCATTTTAAACATTGCTTAGGGTGGAAGAACTCAAACATCAGCTAATCCAAGTAAGATGAACTCTTACTAATTTAAGATAAAAGCATATATGCGTGGCTTTATATTTTGATCCCTTACTCATGTGAATAATTCTAATGAGTAAGAGCTATAGGATTTGGCCCCCAGTGATTACCTTCCAGCAATTTTGCAGTAATTTTATATCTTCTGATTCTCCTGCCATGCATTTTCTATTGAATGTTTGACTTCTAAACTCATTAGTGACAATTTCTGCTGAAAAGTTTTGCTGTGTTATATTGTAGTATGATACCTGTTAGGATCTTAGATGGACAGAAACACTATTCTAATTTAGACTTACTTCATCTTTCTGCACTTCGTTTACCACCTATAAGTTTTATCAGGGGTGACCACCAGTATCTGGGGGAACGTTTGTTCACCAGAGCACCCCAAGGAATGACGAGGTCGAACGGTCATAAACTACTACAAGACTGTTTCAGGCTGGACATAAGGAAGAATGTCTTTACTGTCCGAGCCCCCAAGGTCTGGAACAGCCTGCCGTCGGAGATGGCTCAAGCACCTACATTGAACACCTTCAAGAGCAAATTGGATGCTTATCTTGCTGGGATCCTATGACCCCAGCTGACTTCCTGCCCTTTGGGTGTGTGGCTGGACTTGATGATCTTCCGAGGTCCCTTCCAGCTCTAATGTCTATGGAATCTATAACTTCATCATTTAGCAACAGATTTAAGGATCACCCATCCAAAACTGAATTTAGACATGGTACAGGAAGGTAGTATGCTGCTAGAAGCTCATGCTAGAAGTTAGGCTTTGACAGTTGTGAACAGTGGCACAGAAATTTCACATCAACTTCTTTTCATCACTACTTTCTTTAGGTGTAATAATGCATGTGCAGTACTGTTGATCATAGTTTAGAGTTCTCATATTTATATGTAACATGGTATTTGATGACTAAATGTGGTATTTGTCTCAAATGACAAATATGAAGCTATCACATTCTGTTCAATCTTTTGGTGAGTGAGAAAACAAGTACTCGCCATATGTCATGAACTTTATGGATATGGGGAAACAAACAAGTTAACACAAGGTTAAGTTAGCATGTAAATTTGAAGTGTTTGCTACTCCATAGCAGTTGCCCATGTGCATGTCCCTACCTGCAATAAATGCAATATAGCTTGTACCTCAACACAAGTGGGTTAAGCTGCCTCAAATGTATTGGCAGACAAGAGCTTGCACATGGATAGTTGCTGTGGAATGGCTAATAATGCTGTAAGTACATACCCTAGCTTACCTTGCAGTAGTAGCTTGTCCCTTTGCCCATACCATAATGTGACTAGAAGGTCTAAACATAGAAAGCCAAGATGCTATAATGGTATAACTACAAGGGTAGCAAGAGTAAATCTGGCCTTCTCTGCGCTGTGTAGAATCCAAGGGAGAATTGACACATTCACAGGGTTAATTGATATGAATCACACATGCAATTTAAAATAGGAAGAGATTTACAGGTCTTACTGATGGAGTTTTAGCTATGTTTTACAGTATAACATAACTAAAATTATATGTGTCTTATTATCATAAAGTAAATATCAGACAGTATTACTGCATACAAATATATTTTACAGTTTCAACTACCAAAATTTTTGTTCGCACTTCAACAATTTTTACACCATACTGTAGCTTCAGCATCTTTCCAAAGAAAAATATACAGGACTTCTATCAGTGTTATAGTTTAAGTATAGGCTAGATGGGCCAATGAGCATGGCAATATCTGGAGGTCTAAAGAATGAAAAGGCTCCCCTCCCTATCTGTGATTTAGATACCAGAGATGAAGTCTTACTTCTGGTCCCTAGATGGAGTGGGCTGAGGTTACATTTGTAACTTGTGCTAAGGAACAGGAAAGGGTAATTCTGCTAATGTTGTTGTCCAAGGAAAAAACTCTTATAAACAATTGATCAGATCAGCAGGCTTATATTTAGTGGATGTATCTTCATATTCTCCAGCTAGATATGAAATAAGGACTTCCTTGAACTCCTACTCCTTTTGAAGACAATGGCATGATTCCCACTGAGATCATTAAAAGCAGAATACAATTAATAATCTCTACAGGGATATTATACAGTTAACTCCACAGAAATTTTAACATTAACAGTTACTTATAGGAATATGATACAGTCTGTAAGAAACATATGTTAATCTAAGTTTAACAATGGACAATTCTCTATTTTTTTTCATAGGGTGAATCTGGTGCCCCTGGTGAAAATGGTACCCCAGGACAATCTGTAAGTATTACCACTGCTTATGATTGAGGAAAATTTACTAAATCTGTCATACTTTTCAGTTAATTTTCAATTAATGTTTGCAATTTACCACCACCAGTTAGTTATTCTAATTTAATTAGGTTAGGGTTTAATAGAACTGGCAACATTTTGTTTAAAATTGGAAGCTATGATTATATTTAGCATTATTCAGAGGACTAGAGAAGAAGACTTAGTAAAAGAAATATAAGAGTTATGTCTTGCTTAATATGTATGTACGAATTAACTAAGCAACTCAGTGCATTCTTCTAGGGTGCTCGTGGCCTGCCTGGTGAAAGAGGAAGAATTGGTGCACCTGGCCCAGCTGTAAGTGACTTAATATTTGTATATTTCTTCTCATGACACACACAATTACATTCAGTTTGTGTAATCCTCAGAAGCTAATTCTCATGTTTTCTTCCCCCAGGGTGCCCGTGGAAGCGATGGTAGTGGTGGTCCCACTGGTCCTGCTGTAAGTTTCACTGTTGTCCTTCAACAAATGAGGTCTTGTAGCCATTTCCCAGCCTATACAAAATTGCTCATTCCCCAGGGAGATGATTTGAGTGGCCTTTTTAAGTTCTTCCTTTGTGTTTGCCTGTTAAGCAACAAGGGATAAGTAGAATATAAGCATAATGCATTTGCTATGATTCTCAGAGTTTACATTAAACTTTAGTGGACCATCCCCGACACATCAAAGGAACTGACTGTACCATTTACACTGGGTGTTCCTGGGACAAAAGTCAGTGGCTTGACTCCAGATTTATACTAATCAAATCGACAGCAATTCTTGTTCTAAAATTAAGCCTAGATTAACATTTCCAGGAACTTTTAATGTTCACACTTTGTGTAAATGCTGCTGACAATTGCAGTGAAAGATCCTGTATGATGTGAAGATATTATGGGGACTCCAACATTGAGTTGTGACCATCTAAGGACCAGTCCTTTTGCATTCACTACTAGTAATTGCGCTGAAATCTATGGAATCGGAATAAACATTACATGTGAGAGGTGTAACAATCAATTTAAACAGACATTTCAGTATCTCAGATTTCAATAAAATGACTTGTAGATGTGTAAATATCTAAAAGCCAGTTTGAAGTGACCAGCCATTGGATATAGTGCCTATATTTGAACAATCAGTATCAGTATTTGAAAGATCAGCCTGTAAAATCAGAATGATCAAAAAAAAAAAAGGCCAAAAAATGAAACTAACGTTGCAAACAACTTAAAGCCTATTCAAAACTCCCTTTTTATAAGGGGGGGAAAAAAAGACTTTCCCTTTTCTCTGCCCTTGACTCTTCTACAGATCTCCCACTTATTTCATGGAAAGTCCTGTGTCTCTCCAATGCAAAACGATGCATTTTCAAATGCACCCCTCTACCACCACAAGCATTACACAAGCAAATTTCCCTTTCTGCTTTGAAAGCTTCAGGATCCATGCTGGAACAGGATTTGTTTAGATTGGTTCTTTTCAAAATTGTGAAAATTTCAGCAGTAAATGCTTTGGCTTTAACTGAGTAGACAATAGTTTTTAATTTATGAATTTTATATTAGTTCTACAATTTGGTGTATTGACAGGTGTACAGAGCTGGGCTTCTTATTTCAAACAGAATGGATCATACAGCTGGGATTTGATTTTACTCTCCAGAGCAAAACCACAAGGTTTCCCTTCATGTGCAATTTTTCACACTCAGCCAGATTCCAATGGGTTAATTGTTATGTAAATCTTATTGGCTATTGCAAAGTGAATTTGGATTACAACTGTTCTGAGGTCCAAATTGAGTCCCTTTTGTGCTGAATTATTAACTTTTCTATGCCAGATTTTAACTTACAGATGATTGGGGCCTGATCTTGCAAATCACAAAACACTTCTCAGGATACTTTAAACAAAAAGCCATGGTTGTGTTTCCCATGGTGTGCTATCTCTGTCCACTTAAAACATTAAGAGAGCCAAGCTGAGAGAATCTTGGCAAATAACTTTTTTCATGTATAACTAATATGGAATTTATCATGTAATATTATACATAAATTAATGTGTAATACTATATGATAAAATTCATATAAACCAGTATTTAAAAGATACTGTAAAAGAGAGAACCTGTAAGATCACAATGATCAAAAAACCCCACACACACGATAGATGCAGACATTATGGTCATTATCTGTGGCTTTAAATATAGTAATGCAGGATTGCAATGATTCTTTCAAATGAAAAATAATTTACAGCAGACCAAATTATCTTCTCTTACACAGGCATACATATCCCAGAGGGCCCCTTTCACTTCATTTGGATCAATGGAGGCAGCATTGCTTGCCCTGACATAATTGATAGACACTGACCCAACAGTCATAGAATAAACAGTTTGGCAGTACTAACATCTGCAAGTCATAGAGCTAAGTCTATAAACACAGTTTAAATTGGTGTATATTCCAGAATTCTTGTCCCAAAAGAAGGACAAGCATAAAGTTCCCAAACAGAATCCAGATACAGCAAGGCAAGTGGAATAGCATCTTTGGTGAAGAAATGCCATTTTTGCCCTTTTTAAAAACTGATCAATTTTAGTTAAAAATGGGTGTGGGGGGGATGATTTTCTTAATACCATAATGAGTTTCTATATCTAGTGTAAAAAAACAAAAACAAAAAATTGACAGCCCTTGGAACTGAACTTGACTAAGCAGAAATTCAAACAAGTAAATCGGTAAAGTATCCCAATCCATAATGAAAAGTGCTGGGGAGTAATAATACAGCCTCAGCAGTGCTCGTTGCAGGGAAGTGGAGATGTACTCTCTTTCACTCACAGAGCCTTATTTCCTTTTCTGGGGCAATCAAAATAGCAACTTTAGAATTACTTCATATCTTAAAATTGGATCCTACCCTCAGCTGCCTTGTGGCCTGACCCAGTACCTATTGAAGTCAGTGGAACACTGTCGTTAAATTCAATGGAAGTTGCATCCAACACTGATTTACAAGAATCTCCTGTTCCCCCATGCAATACACAAGGTTACTGTGACGAGCCCACATGCCTCTGCAGTGACATGCACACCATTTTCCCAATGGGGAATGGCCACCTGAGTTGCTAAGAATAGTATGCTGCCCTTTGTTCATTGTGATAGTTTGCACTAAGAGATACTTTCTGTACTTAGTTGCTCAGATGTTTGAGTGTAGGGTATTTGTTCATTCACAAATGTTTGTTCATTCATGAACAACATGTTCATCCATGTTGTCTGTAGTTGTTCGTTCATGAATTTTTAGCCTTCATGCTAACATGATTGAGTATCAACCCTGCTCCTAATTGCTTTTAGGAAACTAGACTTGTCACTTCCCAGTGTTGGAAGATATATTGACAGTCTGACGTGATTCACATTTTTCAAATAAATCTTTGTTTTCCATACATTCATTATGGCAACTGACATGTCTGTATTTTCAATGGTCTTTCTAAATGGTTTCATTCATTTTATAGGGCCCTATCGGTGCTGCTGGTCCTCCAGGTTTCCCAGGTGCTCCTGGTGCCAAGGTATGAATATCTTCTCCTTTTACACATTAGGGAGAGGCAAAATGTTGTAGCTAATGCCCATAGGCAGCAAAGTGTAGTTTGGCATCTGAACTGGGATGCTTTTAAACCAAAGATTGTGATGGATCAAAATGAGGAAAAGCCCTTGGAGTCTTCTGGAAACAATAGTAATGGTACTTTATCATGGAGACTTTACCATGATGGGGGTTTTTTATTTTCCTAAGTATTTGCAGGAGGGGGGTGTAGCCCTGTTCCATATAGTGCTCAAAATGGCTGTATTTGCGTGTATACAAATCAAATGACCAGATGTCAAAAACTCTGTGAGATGTCATGCAGTAGAGAATTGGGTCACTTGCATTCTGAGTTCTGAACATTATTATGGAGAGCTGACATATAATATTTTAAAATAAGTGAAATTTCACTTTTGATTCTTAAATAATTTGCTGAAAACTAAAGGTTAAATCCACTTTATATACATTAGATCTTGTTGGTTTTGTTCAGCTGAAACTCCTATAATATTGAATGGGAGTTTTGATAGTGAAAGAACAGCAGAATTTAGGCCAGTGTGTTAAAATACACTGTATTTGAGAGTTGTATGTATGCACAACGTCCCTAGAGCCCAGGGACTTCATTGGTTTGACACAGAGTAGAGCAGATGTTTGTGCTGCCTTCATCCTAATAATATGTGTTTTTTTCCATGAAGACTGCATGTCTCAGAAGAATTTACATTTAGATCAAAATGAAGTATGGGTAGCTGGTACCGTCAGTCTTCACAGACTGCAGCTGCCTTAGAACATCTGCAGGCCATACTCTAGTCAGCCCTGGTAGAAGGTAATAGCTATAGAAACAAACACTTTTTTTCAAGAAGAAACTTTACCTAGAGCATATCCACTGACCATAGAGGGTTTGTTCATATAAAGTACACGATGATGATGTACTTGGGTTCTGAATTTTATAGGGACTGTCTCAACTAAAATACACCCCACTTCTGATGTAGCACTAGAAAGCGTGATCCCATAAATAGTTACATTCTATACAATGCATTACCTCCTGACCTGTAGCTACTTAAAAGTTCACATGCAAAACATTAAATGTATTAATCAATATTCGAAGTAACTTTTAGACTGAGTGACCACTGTCCCAAATCATGGGTAATTTACACCAGTGCAAACTGAGTGTAAAATACTGATGTTTGGAATGAGTGTACCTGTTTGCAGTGGTTTAAGTGACTGTCACAAAAGCTAGGACAATGGTGAATGAGACCTTTTGCCATTTGAGAGAGGCAGCATAGTCCAGTGGATAGGATGTGAGGCTGTGAATCAGGGCAAAACTGTTTTGTACTTGAACTTGATTCTGCAACAGATTTGCTGAATGGTCTTGGGTAAATCCATGGCCTGACTTTTAGAGTTGCTGAGCAGTCTTCTGTGGGAGCTATGCAGGCCTGTATAGCTCAGTGCCTCTGAAATATGATAAAAAAGCTCTCCTAGCCTCCTTTTTTTTTTTTTTTTTACCTCTAAAGCAGGGTTAACAAACACTCAAGTGTAGTATTAATCTTGAACTGTAGCTGTATGAATGATGTGTGCTGAAATGGTGTGCTGTGGTATTTTTTGACATTGTACTTGCTGATGAAAAGCTTGATATCATTTTTCTCAAATTAGGGTGAAATTGGAGCTGCTGGTAATGTAGGCCCTTCTGGCCCTGCTGGTCCACGAGGAGAGGCTGGACTTCCTGGTTCTTCTGGCCCCGCTGGCCCTCCTGTAAGTTAATTCCAATCTTGGCTATCAGTAGATGTGAATTTTGTGGGCTCACAGGTAAGAAGAAGGTTATATTAACCAACACCTTTATTTTTCTCATTAGGGAAACCCTGGTGCTAATGGTCTTGCCGGTGCTAAAGGTGCAACTGTAAGTATATCTACATTCTGGGTTATTTCAAAATGAAAGTTTTAACTAATGCAACACAGAGCAAGATTATGATGCAATTTCTTTTTTTTTTTTCCCACTAAATAGGGTCTTCCTGGCGTTGCTGGTGCTCCTGGCTTGCCTGGTCCACGTGGTATTCCTGGACCTCCTGGCCCTGCCGGAGCTGCTGGCACCAGAGGTCTTGTTGTAAGTAGTATCTCATTTTGACAATGGCCCAACTGCCCATACTTGTCAAACCTGCTGGACAGATTTCTGTTTTGAAGAACAAACATTAAGTTTGTTTTTGTTTGGTTTTTTTAATCGCCATTTCTTGCTGCACAAACGCAACAGAGCACTCCTACATATTACTAACTCATGGCCTATCACAGCTGAAGAATCTTCACTTTATGCATTCTCTAAGTGGGAGGCATGTAAAGCTTAGCAGTCCTTGCACACTAGCTCTGTTCAAACATGTATTGGCTAGCCAGATGCAGCAACAGTTTGGTATAAGGCCCGTAGAGCAGGCCCTTAGACTGCTTAGATCAATATCATTCTTAATGATCTTTAGTGTAATGTTCCATGTTTGATATATTCCCTTTAAATGTCCCTTGATAGTTGCATAATTTTTTTTTCAAGAAAAAATGAACACGGAAAAGTTCTTAGGTAATGCTTATTCTTGTGATTTTTTTTTTGTTATATTTGACTGTAGGGTGAACCAGGCCCTGCTGGTGCCAAGGGAGAAAGTGGTAACAAGGGTGAACCCGTAAGTACATTAAACAATTTCAGTGAATCAAGTCTGAGGTGGACTTTTGCTTAAGTTACTGACCTGTTTCTTTGATCACATTAAACAGGGTGCTGCTGGTCCACCAGGTCCTGCTGGTCCAAGTGGTGAAGAAGGCAAGAAAGGTACTACTGGTGAACCTGGCTCTTCTGGCCCCCCTGGTCCAGCTGGTCTAAGAGTAAGTTCTCTTTGCACATTCCAGAAACACATGCAAAAAACGGGGAATAAATCTAGTTACACAGATGCAAACAAACATAGATAATAAAGGGTCCTAGCTGTACTGTTTCAGCTAACCGGAGCCCAGATAGTGTTCTAAACCTGGTAAATTACTACAGTATCCAGTTGTCTGCCATTTTTATTTTATTTATATATATAAAATGGGGAAAAATAATCAAGATTTGGAATTGGGAATACCCTTAAGTTTTTACCTGAGTAACTTGAACATATTTGTGTTAACACTTCATATACAACCTAGCAATTGTAAAATCCATTACGATTCTATCAGAAGTTCAGGGCAAAGGGAATTAAGTGTTTAACTAATACAGGTGCACAAGGAGAATAACAAAACAGATTATAACTCACAGTAGCTGTCCTCAGGGCTTGATGGTTTGATATCTAGTGAAGTGTGTGTATATATACATACGTTAATGTTTACTAATGCTTCATATCATTCCTAAAACATTTATATGGGCTACTTTATAGTAGTGTTTGTTAAATACTTATTTATTGGGTTTTTGGGATTGGTTTTTCTTTATTTGTTTGGGGTTTTTTGAAAACACCATGGTCATTTTTATCCCTTATTGATGTAGATAAATTGTGTTAACCAACTCCTTTGGTTAATGACTTTCCACAAAAGCAAGGGATTGGGCTTGATGCCCAAAGAGGCCTCTTCCAGTCTTACTTTCTATTAAATTTAGAAATGTAAAGGTCTCGGTCCTATCCTAGTAATGAGGACCTCTTACAAGATACTACTAGACCTTCCCTTGGGAGTGAATGAGCTCAGCACTGGATTAACTTAACTCCAAAGGATGAAAAATATAACCAAACTTCCACTTGCGTTTCAAGTAAAGATTAGGGATCAGATCTACACACAGTGGCTGTGATCTGGTCTGTGAGATCAATTTCTTGCGCTTGTACCAACTCTCTTAAGTCTCTTTAGGGCTTTATATAGGTGCCAAGGCCGTGTCTGTATGATTCTAGGTCAGTCTGGATCCAGAGTGTGCTCAGATCTCTGGCTCTGGTTCAACCTGATACAGAGCCTAAGGGAAGGGAAAAAACAAAACAAAAAGAGGTTTGGATATCTGCTGGATCCAGGTTTAACCAGAACTGCAGGTGCTCAGACTTCGCTCCATCTCAACTACCAACAGTTCTGCTTTGAATTCTGAGCTTCAGCAAACCCTGCCTTAGCAGTTGGCTTAATCTCTTTTCCATTCCTGGTCTGTTTTGTAGGGCGTTCCTGGATCTCGTGGTCTCCCTGGAGCTGACGGCAGAGCTGGTGTTATGGTGAGTCATGGATTGGGGTTTGGGTTTCTTTTGAGGCTTTTTCTTTTTTGTTTTATACAAGAAGTGTTATTCAGTCTCTTTTTAACTGTCCTGTATGATAGTTCTGGCTATTGTTTCTCAGCTTCTACTTTTTTTGCATGTTGGTAGGGACCTGCTGGCAGCCGTGGTGCTACTGGTCCTGCTGGTGCTAAAGGTCCTACTGGTGATAATGGTCGCCCTGGTGAGCCTGGCCTCATGGGTCCAAGAGTAAGTTTAAGCTCTCTAGCTTTCCTAGTTTGCAATGGAAATCACTTAACTTTTGGGGGATAAAATAATTTGGGAATTTGAAGGGTTTTTAATCTATTAGCAGAGGCCTTTCCATCCAACTGTCATTAGACAGAGCTCTTTGTACCTTTTCATCCTTACCCATATTCTGATTCATTTCATCAACTAAACAATTAAACCACATCAGAACACTTTAACAGAATTACACTGTTTGCACTGTGGCATTACCTACAGGCTCTGATTGTAGGTCAGGGCCTACAATTGTTTCATCCAGGGTACAAATTAATGAGAGATGGTTCCACTGATTCTTATGTACAGAATGAGGTAGCCAAGTTCATAGTTGAAATTTGAGTCTGCTGCAGAACTCCATAAACAACCTCGGTCCACATTGTTGTTCAAGCTAATTTGAAAAAAAAACATAAATTCTATCATCAGACTCATGTGAATCATCTGCTCAGCTAGAGTAGTCTTGCTTACATTTGTCAGTGGCAAAACAGTCTGTACCTGGCCTCTTGGCCTTAAGTTTATCATTCCTAATCCACTTATAGAATGGGTATTAATCAGTTTCCTAATTACAGTATGGACCATTAAGCATGAAGCCTGCACATTTTATATGGATACCTTTACATTAAACTTGTGTGTTTTGTAGGACTGGGCATAAATGAATGTAGTCAGGTGAAACATGTATAAACTATATGGTTGAATTATTCCTTGAGTGTATTGCTGAATTATGCTCTAATGTATTTTTGGTTTAAACTTAGCAGGAAGTAAAGCTTATTTACTGCACATTAGAGAGTGGGGGGGAGAGGGCACGTACACACATACACAATCATATATATTGTCATTTTAAATTTTGATCTGAAAAAAAATATTAAGATAAAAAATCCTGTTTTTAGGGTCTCCCCGGTCAACCTGGAAGCTCAGGCCCTGCTGGCAAGGAAGGTCCCGTTGTAAGTATTCTGTTCTTTCATTATAGTTTTTTTAATATTTATAAAACATAGGTTTGAGTTGCTTTTTAAGAAGCTGTAATCCTACTGCTCAGCTTTAACACAGCTGTGCTTAAAGTCAGTAAAACTGTATATTTTATTTTGCCAAAGGTCTGAACCAAAGGCTATGGAGGTCAGTGGGAATCTTTCCATTCATTTCAGTGGGCTTTGTGTAATAGTTAACGTCCTGAAAATCAAGTTAGTTTTGTGGAAAAAAGAAAAAAGTGGAGAAATGTATATATGTACATGCACACACGTTTTTATATGATCTTCAAATTTTAATGAATTGATGTAGTTTGTTCTTAAGATCAAACAACAAACACTGAAAATGGGTGTTCAAAAGTTTGCTTTATTTCTTTAGGGTTTCCCTGGTGCAGATGGTAGAGTTGGCCCAATTGGTCCAGCTGGTGCAAGAGGTGAGCCTGGCAACATTGGATTCCCTGGACCCAAAGGCCCCACTGTAAGTACAAGAGACCAAAATCTTATGTTCCTGTAAAATTATTTCTTAGCTGAGAGTTATTTCCATGACCAATTAGTTACTGTCGTCTGCCTGAACGCTGTATGTATTTGTTGAAAAATACTTTCAAGACCATATATTTTTCTTTGTTTCTCCAATAACCCAAAATAGAAACTATTTTTAAAATTTAATAAGGTAAATTTTTCAGACCATTCACAAGTTAAATGCATGTTGCAACCTTGTTAGTGATGCTGCATATGGTCAATGGCTCTGCAACTTTTGGTCTCATATCTGAGATCTAGCAGTAGAGAAAGTATGAAGTGAGGCACTTCAAAGGTTTTTCAGAATGTGCCTGAATATGCAGACCATGATCCAGAGTCTGAAGTCCGAGAGACTTCCATTGACTTCAGTCAACTTAGAATCAGTTCAGCTGATACAACTGCTAATTTTTTGTGGTGCCTATCTGATGCTACTGTATGCAGCACTACAGGGCAGGTCAAAACTTTGGTTATGGGGGAAAAAAATTTTGTATGGCACTTTCTCTAACATCTTTAATTAGCTGAGTGGCACTTTCTGATGACTAGAAAACGATGAATGCAATAATAGTTTGTGGCATAGATCATGTTGATCTTTGGTGATTTTAACTAGAGCGAATATATTAGCGTGTTTAATGTTTTGTTTTTTCTGTTCACTCTTAGGGTGACCCTGGCAAACCTGGTGACAGAGGCCATGCTGGTCTTGCTGGTGCTCGGGTATGTGTGTATACTTTATCTAGAAAACCATAGCAGGGAGAGCAAGAATAGAGCTAATTAACCTCCCCTCCCCCCCCCCCAAAAAATGCAAATGGATGCAAACTGCCTAGGCTAAAGAGCCTCATTAACTGTACCATTTGTGGGTTAAAAAAAGTGGTTGTGGCCCTATGTGGTTGAATAGAAAAAAGGGGCTGTAAAACAGAACAATATTAAACCTTTCATTGATTAAATGAGTAATCAAGTCTTTCTCTTCTTGTGTGTGTATGTAGGGTGCGCCTGGTCCTGAGGGCAACAATGGGGCTCAAGGTCCTCCTGGTGTTGCTGTAAGTAACAGCTTCAAAATAAACTAAAAATGTTCTGCAACTAGGTTTCATTTTTAAGCTGTAGCAAGATTTCAGACCTTTCCTCATTTTTCCAGTTTGTAGTTAAGCACCTTTTTATTTCATCTAGGGCAACCCTGGTGCAAAAGGTGAACAAGGTCCAGCTGGTCCTCCTGGTTTCCAAGTAAGTCACTTCACTAACTATGATGCATGTAGCATCTTTTGCTATTCCTTATGGCAAATGCCTCCATTAAGATTGAACTCTACCTTGCATTGTAAACCCACTTTCCACTATTTGTAACTTTCTTAGTAACATCTGGCTAAAATCTCACATACTTAGACTTTTCCATCTTTACTGCACCAAAGAACTTGATTCAGAGGTAGTTGTATAGACATTTTAGGCCCAATTTAGGCACAAAAATGCTCTCTCTCAACCTTCTAGTCCTGTTGAAGTTAGTGGGATCACAATGGTTCTCATGCCTTTTTACCATAACAGCAAATGTATCTTATTGAACTAATACTATAAATTAAGCCTCCTATGACTGCTGTAATATACAGTGTTTCATGAAGCAATGTGTTCAGTGTCTCAGAAAATGAGAAAATGTTCATATCTGTGTTTCTTTCCATTTTAGGGTCTCCCAGGCCCCTCAGGTCCAGCTGGTGAAGCTGGCAAACCAGGTGAAAGGGTGAGTGATATAAGGAAGACCTTACCTACTCTTTTGATTTAAGTCAGAAGTGTTCTAATGAAACTCATACATATGGTAGGCAAGATTTTGTTAGGCCCCATTACCAAGATGAGATGCATTTCATACCATATTCAGTATTTATAGCTATTAAGATAACCTTTTTAATTAAAGATGGCAACAGATCAATAAGTTATCCTAGCATTTGAGATTTCTTATTTCAGAATTCTCGTGTGGAATTAAACAAAGCCAAACCATAACCTGACTTGTTAGGCCTTAACCGGAATAAATAACATACCCTAGAAATGGATTGGACTAATGCATGGAAATTATTTGACTGAAAACTCCAGCTCCGGAACTTCAGTATCTTATTTGCCCTACTTTTATCCATATCCCAGTATATATTCATTTATCCCAGTATACTTTAGTTGAAATCAATGGGATTACATAGGCCTACAATTAGTGTAATTTAGTAATGTGTGAGGCCTCCAGATTCTGCATAAGTAGCTACTTGGTGACTCCTGATATTCATATCACACTCCCAGGGGGTAATGAAATCAAATCTTGCTCTCATTGAAGTTAATGCTTTAAAACCCTTTGGATTTGACAGGAGCAGGTTCAAACATTGTAACCCACTGGCTGAATCACAAGCTCCTTGCTCATTTTATATTTTATTCTTGCTCAGAGTAAAATGAAAATGGCTGCTATCTCATGTCTGTACCATGGTGCACAGCCTGGCTGCATGACTGAGGAGAAAAGAGGCTTTGTACCTTTTCATCCTTACCCATCTGCATGAATAGGTTTTAATGTGAAGTATTTTTCATAGGTTTACTGCATTTAAAAAGCATTTCTAACTAATATTGAAAACATTGAAGGACAGTAAATGAGACAAGCATTCTTTAGAAATAAGCCTAATCAATCTTTCTACTCTGATTTAGGGTATGGCTGGTGAATTTGGTGCCCCTGGCCCTGCGGGTTCAAGAGTAAGTTAACTTCTTGAAAAATTAATATCAATTACGTGTCTCAGTAATGTTTTTTTATTTGTGTGTGAAAAGACTTGATAAATTCAATACAAGCAATTCCTCTCAGCTTTTGACTTTAACGTATAGTAGGTTATATGTAAAGGTAACCACTCTTACCACATTAGTACTAATACACCCAAGGCTTTTCTCCATCATTTCCAATTGATGAGCTCCCAGCTTACAGCATGACTATGCACTTCGTACTCTTGAATTCCATCCCACTTGTATCATGACTCTCAGCAAGGTCATCCAATTCTTTTTGCATGATAAACCAATCCCTTTTTTCCAACTTTGCATAATCAACACATTTAATCAGCACATTCCTACCTCTTGTGGCAGTCGCTAATAAATACTAAGATTGGTCTCAAAACAGATTCTCAAGAAATTCCACTATAGTCTCCCCACTACATTGATCACAGTTCATTGTTAGTCAGTTCCTCACTTTACAATCCTTGTGGTAATCCCAACTTTCTCTAGCTGAACTAAATCATTTCTCATGGTAAATCATCACATGCTTTACTTCAGTCCAAATAGTCCACAGTTCTTCTTCCTAGAAAATCAAGTGTATTAAACAACAAAGTGCTGCAGTCTGACTTTTTTTTTTTTTTTTTTTTAGCAGTTGCAGTCACTGTTTGCTTCCTCTTCTCAAACTATATCCCTTCAGAATCTTCTGTCTCTCAGCCCTCTCCCCTGCAGCTTTTTAAACTCCCATTGGAGTGCTCCATTATTAGAAGGCCTGCAGCAGAATGATTTTGATAGGGCTGGCTGCCCTGTGTTAAGGGACAAACCACTATGTTATACTTCACATACTCATACTATTGAAGTCAGACTTGCAGGACTATAGTTACCTCAATCCCTGTTTTTAAATATGCAAACTACATTTGCTGTTGTCTAAGTATACAGTGCTACCACAAAAATACTTGCCTCAGTTACTATGGCTCTAGTTCTGCAAAGGGTTCCATTGGGTTGAAGCTGCCATTTGAATCCAAATCAAGTTCTGCAACTGCCATGGAAGACTGATTGACAGTGATGCATAGAGGTCCTGTAGGTAACAGAAAATGCATACCACTGCCCAAAAGCAGACTTTCTTGCTTGGCATGTACTTTGTTTGATATGCCAGTGTCTTTCTCTTGATAAGCCATTGGCATTTTAGATTGATAGATTTATAGAAAAAAAATGTGGTCTCTGAGTTATAAGTGAGAGTTCAAGCAAAAACTCATATCCTGTCTCTTGCAGGGTGAACGTGGTCCTCCAGGCGAAAGTGGTGCTGTTGGTCCTGTAGGTTCCATTGGAAGCCGTGGTCCATCTGGTCCACCAGGCACTGATGGCAACAAGGTAAGCCTTTTGCTACTGCCCTGTCTATTAATCTTAAGAAAGAGGGTTGGAATTACTCCTTTACTGAGTACATATAACTACTCCTGACACTAATAACAATATTCTTTTCATACCCTTCAAGACATCCTTAGCTGACTTTCAAATCCAAAGCTCCAATGAGAACTTGGTTAAACTAATGTACCATGCATACAAAAGCTTTTCACAACAGAGGATCAGTATGGAATTCCAGCTGTGAATCTGATAAAATGTCAGATAGTGATTATGAGTCTCATTTTGAACTGGTTTTATACTGTACATGAGTCTTTAGGACAAATATTCATTAGCACAGACCATTCATGGTCATAGAGAGAAAATTTGAAAAGCCGGTGAAGTATAGCTTGGGCTCCAGAACATATTCTGTCAAGGCCTAAACTTATGTAGGGTCAAGGGAAATAGTTCTGATTTTTGCCACCGTCTCATAGAAAATGATGAGTATCTTGTACTTGTGTAGTGCCTTGAGAAAATAAGATTATTTTCATTTTTACATGACCAGTTTGAAGACAGACCTATGGACCTAAAGCTAAATTTAGCCCTGCAGTAGTAGATGAATTAATAAAGGACTTCTACAATTTAGGGGGACCATTTTGAAGGCAAAATGATAGTGCTTGTAAAACAAGAAGATCATCAAGGTGGTACTAAGAGAATGATTTGCCCCATAGCTGTGTTCCTTCCTTACATGTTACCTTATTGTTGCTAGGGTGAGCCTGGTAATGTTGGTAATGCTGGTACTGCAGGCCCCTCTGGTGCTAGTGGAGCCCCAGGAGAGAGAGGTATTGCTGGAATTCCAGGACCCAAGGGTGAAAAGGTAAGTGACTTATTTCACTACAACCGAAAACATGCATGTGTGGGTTAGGGGATGGGTTTCTTCCAGTTTTTTTAATCTCGGGGGCTCAGAAGTGATTTGCTAACCTTTGCCAAAGCTGGTAAGTTTTGTAAAATTGCATTTCACAGAGACCCATCACAGGCATGTTAAAAAAAAAAAATGGAGACTTCATTTAGTAAAGGCATGCAGAGCACCCTCTACTCTCCCCTGGATTCAGCGGGGATAATGGTTACTCAGAATCTTGCAGGCTTGATCAAGCATGACTTTTTATGTTTTCAAAGAGATACTAAAAATTGTCTTCAGTGAGTACAGTAATTAAGACAGAAATGGATCCCTGCAGTGTAGTGAATTGCTGCCTTTTAGGACTGTACTGTAGTTGCAGTTCTATTAATACCTATAGAATGTAACTAGCAAATGAACACTGACAAATTATAGTATACTACTTCCAGCATAGCATAATGCTTCGTGTAATTGAGTTGTTCACAAATTCAGTCTTAATATGAATTGGGGGGGGAAATCAGGATTTGGAATTAAGAATGCCTTTTGGTTTACCTAAGTAACTTAAACACATTTGTCTTAACACTGTATATGAAAACTAACAATTGTAAAAATTCATTATGATTCCATCAGAAGCTCAGAGCAAAGGGACTTAGTGTTTGACTAATTGAGGTATACAAGAGGAATGACAAAACAGGTCAGCTCACAGTAGCTGTCCTCAGCGTGTGATGGTTTGAAACCTAGTGAAATGCAAATCTTAGCACTGCCCCTGCAATTGGAAAAATTAAGGTATACTGATAGATACTTTGGTACATATCCATTATTTTCAAATTCCTTCAGTTTGCATTCTCTTTTCCCTTTTACCCTCTGAGTCCTAACTTGAGGTTGTCCATATTTCTTCCTGTTTTGGATAAAGGACTCAAAAGGCATGCATGCATTCATTAATTTTTAAAGATGCAATCTTAAAAGAATGAGGAGTAGGATTTCTTCAAACACTTAGATGGGATAGTGTGTAGTTGTCATATGGATGAATGCAAAGCAAAAGCACGTATGTAAAAGAATACTAGTATAGTGTATATAGTAGTATAGAATAGTATTATTGCTTGAGATGACAGTGATAGCGAATGGCTCATTCCTGTGACGACATGTATGTATGTAACCATGAATACAACAATACTCAAAGTCTACTTTATGCCCAAGTATACTATAATCAGTGAAGCTACTGTTAAACTCTCCCTGAAGGCAGTCAGAGTTGTGGCTGAATGTTAAGAGGAGCATGTATCCCAAAATTTCTGGCAGCACTTGGGTTACACATGAGAGTTGTACAAAAATTAAGGATGGCTTTGTATTATTTTTACATGATTGTGCATTTTTGGTGTCACTTTGGTTTTCAGTCATGGCATTTAATAATGAGAACACTTTTTTTCTGGTTTTCAGGGTGCTACAGGTCTGAGAGGGGATACTGGTGCAACAGGAAGAGATGGTGCTCGTGTAAGTATAGCAAGCTTGGGACCCTTCAGAAATGCTTCTCCTGAAGGAGATCAAATACACTGTAAAGGTAAAGATGTATTGGAAAGATAACATAGTTATTCAGCAGCAAAGAACAGTCTAGACTTGCATCTCAATTTAAAAAAAACAAACAAATGTTGAAATCCATCTAAAACAATACCCTTTCCTTTCCAGTAGGTTCTCTCTGGCATTAAAATGAAAGGCAGGAGCCCTCAAGATGAGCTGTGCATTTAATTAAATTGGAGGGCTGCATGCTCTGTTACTTGAGCTCCTATGCATTGTTTGTCACTTGAGCTTTGTAGCCTGAGTTCATTTCTCACACCTGAGGCTCCTTGCTTTCATTCTTCCCCCAGCACAAGCTCCTTATGTGCCACCCTCTGAGCCCTCTGTCTTGGGGCTTTCTCCAACTAACCACCCAACCCATCCCAGCCAAGTCTGCTAAAGAAGGCTGTCATTTTCACAATTTCAGTTATTGACTGTCCATCCCTAGACTTTACTCTTTTAGGAAAATAGTAATTAAACTTCTTCTCCAAAGAGCTGAATCCTTCATATCCATCCCCAACATTGTCAGGTCACACAGTTAGTTAACTCTAGAAGGAAGGACAGGAAGAAGGTGCTGCAGAGCGAATGGTCAATTCTTGCTTATGTGCTTAAATGTACATAACTAAGAATCGCATCATTTTTTTCACCTTTTTCTTATAGGGTGCTCCTGGTGCTATTGGAGCCCCTGGCCCTGCTGGTGGAGCTGGTGAGCGGGTAAGTCTCTTAAATGCAATTTGCTTTCTCTCTAGTCTTTAACTTTTTTGCATGAATGCAAGCACCACAGTGAATACTACTTTGACTACTTCAACTTCAAAAACATCTATTCTAGCAGAAGTTATGAGTAATGGCTTCCTAAATATTTTGTACTAGAATATTAGAGGCTGCAGAGTCTCACTGGCAAATGAAAGATTCCTATAGGACCCTTCTGCCCTTTGATCTGGCAAAACGAGAGGGTCCTGAGGGGCTACTAGGGAAAGAGATCATATGTACATTGGGTCTTGCCTGTAGGCAAATCCTGATAGAACAGTAACGTTCAGGAACAGGAGAGACAGGCAGATGTGATGCAGGAACATGCACTAGCTCATCTGTTTTAAAATACCTATGCATTAAATTCTTAATTACCATTGTAGGAGCTACTCCCATTTTGACTACTTTGTGCTACTAAACTGATAGTTTCTTTTGGTTTCTGGGTATTTCTAATGAGGAGTATTAATCATAATGATCTCCTCTCACCATGAGGCATAGTGTAAAGACATGCACACACATAGATTAGCATCACAAGGCAGCCATTTTACTGAATGTATATCCTAGTCTTGCTTACATACAGTATGACTGTCTATGTGTATCATAATAAAAATGGCCTTTGTTGTATTTTAGGGTGAAGGTGGTCCTGCTGGTCCTGCTGGCCCTTCTGGTGCCCGTGGTATTCCTGTAAGTAGTAACTTTATCGTGTGCTTCTAGGTGTGAAGTTGGTATGTTCAGGCAACACTTGCTGTCACATTCTGTCAGGTTTTGTCATTAGATTTTCTTTGTCTCTTCCCTAGGGTGAACGTGGTGAGCCTGGTCCTGCTGGCCCTACTGGATTTGCTGGACCTGCCGTATGTACTGACTGCATGTTTCACTTCCCAAAGCTCTTTGTTTTCTTTTGAAATAAGTTTTAAACATATTTTCCCCTCTCTGTTTTTCCTTTTCCAACAACAGGGTGCAGCTGGCCAACCTGGTGCTAAAGGTGAGCGAGGTCCAAAAGGACCCAAGGGTGAAAGTGGTCCACAAGGTTCTGTTGGTCCAGTTGGTGCTTCTGGACCATCAGTAAGTAAATGGTGTCTATTAAAATCCATTGATCCTTAATTTTGCTATGCCAGTAGTACAACTGACACCCAGACCCTCAACTTTTAAAAGTATTTACAGGGTGTCTTTTTTTTTTTTTTTTTTTCTTGCCAGCATTCAGTTTTCAAGACAAAGTTTTAGGCTGAGAGGGAGGTGACACTCTTGGTTTCCACACATTCATGCAAGCTTTGATGTGGGAGCAACTCCTGCATTTAAACAGACATGAATTCCCTTTGCCACAATGACAATGATCTCAGCTCAAAACACTGACACAGAGTTCAATACAAAACTGAGAAGTTCTGAGAACATTGATATAGCCACAATCAATTTTGTCTTATGGTTGCAAACAACATTAGCTGTTCTAAAGAGTAAATGCTGGCATTTTATTTTACCATAAAGTTGTGGCAAAGTAAGTAAAATCTACTTTTTCCCACTTACAGAAATGCACCCATTCAGGGCCCTAGATGGAAATATACAAATTAATATTTAAAAAGTATATAAAACAATTTTGGTATCCAATACTGAATTCCTCCTATTACAAAAACTGGAGATCCCCATAGACCCCTCTCTCCTGCTCCACTTACCCCTTCAAAGACAGCTGAAGAAGAGAGGTCTTACAATATTCCCTGTAGGTCACCAAATTCAAGTTCTGCTGGACCAAGTAAAGACATGTCTCTGAAGTTCCAGACATGAGAACAACCTTAAGTCAGTCTGTCAGTGGGAAATGTTCTTTAGTGGCCTTTCAGAACCCAGTGCCCATATGTGGGTGCTCATGTATGTATGTGTGCAGGCATGTGCACACACATGCTTCTGCACACATACTTTGCACCAAGACCTTCAGATCCAGATGACAAAATCTAACATATGCATGCAGTCTAGCAGGTTGAGTTGACATTGACAGTTAGGCCCCAGCTTTCTTAACCATCACCATTCTAAAACTGCAACGGGATGTCATCACAGGATAGCTTTGGGCTGTATCCCTCCCTATATACTTCCAATAAGAGCGGTATCATGTCCTAGTACTCCTCAAATGTGTATAATATTGTTGCAATGTCTATATGACACATACATAGGAGGTTTCTTCATACTTCCTACTAATCCTTTAATGTTTAGTTTATACTTTGGATCCTGAGTTTGCTGATGTGCATGTAATATTCAGAAGACCTTCTGAACTGAGAAATCCTTTCCATCAAATCCTGAAGCCCCAATGCAATTTTTACCCGGTCATTCCTATGCAAACTGGCATGAGAATTTACCAGAGAAAGGTTTGACCATAATAGAAGGCGCACTCACTCACTCGCTCTCTCGCTCTTTCTCTGTCTCGTCTCACAGGGCTTGAGGTCCTATAACTGCCGGTATTGGGCTATGTAATCTAATATTGGGGACCTGCTCCTACTCCCATTAAAATTTAATAATGAAATTCATACTACCTTTAATAAGGAGCAGGATCGAGCCCTTTTTCTACGTCTGGAACTTTGGGGGTTTTGCTTGGTTCATCTTTCTTCTCTTTTGCCTTTCTCCACTCATAGGGTCCTGTTGGTGCCGCTGGTCCTGCTGGTCCTCGTGGTGATGGTGGTCCTCCTGTAAGTCATCAAGATTCTTATAGTATAATGACCTATTGTCTTTTGAATTGGTGGGGGGTTTTTTGGAGGCTTCATCTTCCATGTGATTTCTGTTTTTAGGGTGTCACTGGTTTCCCTGGAGCTGCTGGCAGAACTGGTCCTCCTGGCCCCTCTGTAAGTACTTAATATAAATACTCACTCAGACACCAAGCTACATGGGCTACACTGCTTCATGGACAGACCTGGATCTCAGTTAAATGGACTTAAATCCGTAACTTCACCGGAGTTTCTCCAGATTTTCTCCCGCACACTGAGATCAGAAACAGATCCTTAATTACTTGGGGCCAGATTTTTAAAGGTATTTAGGTGTCTAAATATGCAGATAGTACCTAGTGTAAATTCCAAAAAACTCCCTCATTGGTGTTAGGCATGCTAGTGTTTGTGGAAAATCACAGTAGGCACCTAGCTGCATACTTAACTGTCTAAGTATCTTAAATAATTTAGACCTTTTGTGCCTGATTATGCTCCCTTTATTCACACTGGGTACATCTACCAGACATTTTCCACGCAGTAGACCAATTAGCTGCGCAGTAAACGTCTCAACATCTACATATGTATCCCTGTTAGGCTGGACTAAACTAATTTATTCTGCAGCAGGATAGTAGTTGCATTTAGTACTTGCTGCAAACTAAATTATTTTACTAGGGTACAAGAAAATACATGTACTATCCTGCTGCAGAATAAACGCTGTAGCTCACGCATGTAGACACAGATGTATAATCTCTCTTTAGCATCTGTGATTTAATGCTATAATGTTTTTGTTTATATTTGATATTTATATTTAACCCTAGGGTATCACTGGTCCCCCTGGTCCCTCTGGTCCAGCTGGCAAAGATGGTGTTAGAGGCCCACGTGGTGATACTGGTCCAGTTGGCCGCACTGGAGAACAAGGCATTGTTGGCCCACCTGGCTTCAGTGGTGAGAAAGGTCCATCTGGAGAGTCTGGTGCTGCTGTAAGTTAATCCTATCGCTTTTTTTGTTTTAATACTACTGTACAAAGTTACAAGTTATAGTGCAGCATACTTAGGAGGCAGTTTTCCTTTAGTCTCAAAGATAAAATAAAATAGTTTTTTTTTAGTCCCCACCATAAAAATACGTCTGTAAGTCTTATTGAAAGCAACAAGACTTAAGCATGTTCTTCACTTTAAACTGTTCCTTAAGTGTCTTGTGGAAAAGCAAAACATGCTGGCAGCATGGGTCAGAATATGCCACCTCTGCTTCTGTTGAGCAGCACCTTACTCTGCAAGCAGCTCTACCTATGCTACAAGCAATGGTGGCAGAAGCTACTCCTTTGAGATTAAGCTACCATACTACTCTGAGTTTCTGATTCACTTTAATTTTACACTCGTGTTGCATGGAAAAGATAGCTGTTTCTAGCTAGTTAGAGACCAAACTTGCTCAGCCCTTCATAGTTTAGGAAATATCTTCAAACTTTCTCCAAGGTAAGAGGATCTAATTTTATAAGGAAACTTATCTGTTCAATGTACTGAAAAAATCTGCTCTTCATGTACATCCCACTGTGTTGACAAAGGAAAAGCATTTGAAAAGCTAGTAAGGAAGCGAGGAAAATGTTGAATATTCATTGGAATATGTTTTTGGAAATATTGGAAAATATTTTTTAGGAGAAAAAGCTTAACCAAGTCTACCTGATGGGGACTTTAGTTTCAAAGATTATTGCAACTTCTCTTGTATGGAAACTGAAGCTGGTAAGGCTGGGGCAGATCCTCAAAAAAAAAAAACAAAAAAAACACTTTTGCTGTTATAGGATACATTTTTAAAGTTTCTGTCATTTCAGTATTCTTTTTCTTTCTTCCTTATTTCCCTAGGGTCCCCCTGGTTCCCCAGGTCCTCAGGGTATTCTTGGTGCTCCTGGTGTCCTTGGTCTGCCCGGCTCTCGGGGAGAACGTGGTCTTCCAGGCATCTCTGGAGCAACAGTAAGTATGATGGGGTTGTTGTCTCTTCAACAAACAAGTTTAGAGACAAAGTTGATGTTTCCTTTTAGATTACAGGAAATCTAGTCCATGTAGGGTCAGATTCAGTGCTCTTCTACTTTGTTGTAAATTTGAAAGAAATTACATTTGCATTTCTATTACTTGAAGATGTTAAACCAGCATGAACGAGCTCAAAATCTGTCTCATTTGATTCATGTAAAAAGAGACCTGATCTCTGAGGTCCAGGATTTAAATATTCAAATAGTAGAACCTCACAAATTCTGACTAATGTTTAATTTGCACATCCTTTATCATACTTTATATCCCATCAGCCCCATCTTATATTTTGACATGCCCTTTCCTTGTTTTTTTTCACTTTGCATTTAAAAAGCAAATTTATAACAGATTTTCCAGTCATTAGTATGAATTTACAAGGTTCTCTTCCTCTTTGTGCAATTGATTTCATTTGGCTTAACTAATGATTTCAAACTTTCTTAGATTGACACATGATTGATTTTTATCTCTTCATTAAGAGAGCATGCACCAATTTTTTTCAAATGGCAGACATCTAGGATATCATGGACCTTACATAAACATTAAACTGCAAATTCACATCGTGCAAGATGCACATCAAATTACCAAAACTGCATAAACAAGGAAGGTATTAAGTATGCCTGTTGGACCTCTGAATAGTCCTCTTCAACTGCAAGGACCTCATTTGTGTTTGCAAGTGAGCACACCACTTGAGCATGTGTTTCAAACATAGAAACTGTGAATGTGTGCCCCAGTATTAAAATTTGCACCAAAATTTGTTTTTAACTTGTAGGGACAGATAAAGCACAAAACAAAGTAAAGAAGACTGTCATTTTATAGTTAAACTTGTTTGTCTTTATTGCTTTTAATTCCAAAATTTGTTGAGTAGATATGTATTTCTGCCAATGATCTTTGTCCAGAAGAACTTATCTAAAAAAAATGTTACTTTGTCAATGATACAGCTTGTGAAACACCAATATGAAGTATTGTTATTCCTATTTCAGGGTGAACCAGGTCCTCTTGGTATTGCCGGTCCTTCTGGTGCACGTGGTCCTCCTGGCCCCGTGGGTTCTGCTGGTCTGAATGGTGCCCCTGGTGAAGCTGGCCGTGATGTAAGCTAAGTTTTGTTTGGTGTGTTTTTACATTTTTTGGTTCTGGCCAACAGAAAGACACGTGGACATTGCTTTCAGAATTTTCTTTGGCAAATTTACAATCCTACATTATCTTAGGGTCTGGTTAAAACAGGTTCCTTGGGATTTAGACCCCCCACAAGGTCCAAAATGGATGAACTGTGGGAGAGGGCCAGATTTTTCTCATCTCTTACACTGCAGATTCTTCTAGGTTACAGTCTCTTATTTTTACCCATCACAGCACAGCCCCACTTATGAGTGCTCTGGGAGCTGCCAATATAAGTAAAATTAGAAATTCAGGAATGAAGGAACATAAGGGCCAATTAGAGAAACTGGGACGAATAATATGTCCTTGAGCCGGAAGGAGGAATCTACCAGGGATGTTGCTTGTTACCATAAAGATTCTCAACTGATGGTGCTGCACTTGTAGCTCTAGTTGTGAAATGTAAATTACTGTAACATTTACTGGGAAATGCAACATGCAGAAGAGTGTTTTTCAGCTTTTTAATTTAAGGCCATTCTTAAGAATTCTTTAGAACGTAAACTGTTAATGACTGGACTTAACAAAGGGAGCTAACTACACAACTTTTCTCCAAGTACAGCACTGGTAGCCAAGAGTCTATACATGTAAGGCTCTCCAATATCTGAAAAGATGCATACAAGCTAAAAACACCAAGGAGCTGAAGCATTTTAAGCTATCCTTCTATACAGTTAGTGATACTAGGCCATGTTGTCCATGAGAAGGGAAACATCTCTTGAGCAGCTGCTCCTTGTCCTTGGAGAAGAAGGCAAAGTTCACACCTAGATCATTAGAAGCGGGGGACCTCTTGAGTAGCCGTGCTGTGAAGAGGATATCTTAGACATGCATCTAGCTGCCATAGTCTAACAACAAGTGTAACAAAAATTTGCCAAAAACACATTTATTTCACCCCTGACGGATATAACTGTAGAATCACCTCCTTAGCTGGTACTCATTGGAGAAGATAATTGATAAGTGGAAACACTGCTTAAATTCAAAGGTTCACAGTTACCCTGTGTGTTCACAGAACATTTTACCTAATTGCAGGATTTTCCTTTAAACAAAATAACCCATGCAGCATAGATTTCTTTCCCACTCCCCCCTCCCCCAACCCCAAGAAGTCTCCTTAGTTTAGCCTCCAGGGAACAGGGAGACAGTTGAAGGGAGTCAAATGTTCACAAAGGAAGACATTTTAAGCTTTTAAACACCAGTTGACACTTGAAAGTCACTGCCATTTTTGGAACTTTTATATATAAGCATTGCACTGTTTTGTTTTTTGTGGGTTTTTTTTTCACTAGCATTTTTTTTCAACTAAGCAGTAGTTGCATTTTACCCAGGTACTCCTAGTAAGAGAACAGCAGTATTGCATCGATGTAAAATTAATTTTAAAAGATGGCAACAATAAACTAATTTCTTCTACTTTAATCTGGGCCCTGCATCTAGAATATATGAATCTCATCCCATTTCTTACGGAATATTAATAGATTTAGGGCATGTGAGAATGCAACTGGTACATAACTTGTATGTATGTTTGATCCAGATAGTAGCAAAACTGACCATATATAGTAAATGTTTTCGCTCGATCTGAGCCTTCAAGAGGCCGAGAAGCGATTAATCTGTTCACTGAGTTGGATTTATTTTCAAGAGTCATTCTGTGCTTGTGCCTCTTAATGCCCAATAAATCTTATTCACAAGGAGCTGCAATTTGACACACAGCTCTGGATAATATTAGGGGTTTCTGATGTCTAACTGCTGTTTTAACAGGGCAATCCTGGCCATGATGGTGCTCCAGGCCGTGATGGTGCTCCTGGTTTCAAGGTAATACCTGCTCTCCACTGTCCTGCTTAGAGCAAAAATCTGTAAATCTTCATAAGAAATTAATACTGATACATCATCTCTTGCCTGTCATGTTTTTTCATCTTTAGGGTGAGCGTGGTGCTCCTGGGAACAATGGACCTGCTGGTGCTGTTGGTGCTCCTGGCGCCCATGGTCAAGTTGGTCCTGTTGGAAAGCCTGGAAATCGTGGTGATCCTGTGAGTTTTTTGTTTTGGTTTTTTTTGTTTTGTTTTGTTTTAAGACCTTAATTTCTCACGTAACTTAAAACAAGTGCTATTCAATAAAGCCTGGAAAAAACCTATTGCTTCCAGATTGTAGGTATTGGACTTTTTTTTATTGGTATAATGCATAATAGCTCACATGTATTTTATGTTTTTATTTCAGGGTCCCGTTGGTCCTTCTGGTCCTGCTGGTGCTTTTGGTGCAAGGGGTCTTGCTGTACGTATGATTTCTTAAGTACCCTGAAGAAGTAGAAATAAAAAGAAAAGACACAGACTTTATTACGAAGGGCCCAGCCCTCTGCCCAAGACAAGACATGGAGGGTAGTATTATAGATCTTAATGTTTCTGTATGTAGGAGTTTTCGGATCAAGATCTGAATTCTCCTTCCATGAAACTGATTTTTTTTCCATTTAAACTCTCCCATGATTCAGTTCCATTTTAAACAAGCCCTATGTGCATCTATCAAGAAGAGATGAATGCATACTGAGTAGACTCTCTGAGCTTAAATTTCAGTTTAACAAGTAATGTCACAAAGTTTCAGAGCATTCTGTTTTATTTTCCTCTCTTTACATGTGTGTTTCTTCTGTAGGGCCCACAAGGTGCACGTGGTGAGAAGGGAGAAACAGGTGATAAGGGACACAGAGGTATGCCTGGCTTTAAGGGACACAATGGACTGCAGGGTCTGCCTGGTCTTGCTGTAAGTAAATGTTTCAAATTTGTTTTAATTGTGAACAAAAAAGGGAATAAATAAAATCACCATGGGTGAAAATGAATATGTACAGCTCAGCTGGCAGTACTAACTCCACCTTGCATGTTCCCAAGTCTGCATGATCCTCTTAGTCTAGATGCTTTAGCTTTTGTTGCACTTGACATGTCAAACAGATGTTAGATTTTTAAATGGCCTCTAAAATTTATTTCTACAAATTTTGTATACAATGAAGCATGACTGTGTAGGTACACAAGTATTTGCAGATGTGTATCAGCTAGATATGTAACTAATGTATTTGCTCATGCAGATGTCATTCTGTTTGTTCAAAACATACAGACATGTTAAGAAAATTGCTCTGTGCATGTCTTCCCACTTGATCAGATGCTGTGAAGTTGGGCTCAGAAAAGCATATGAATGTCTGACTTAGTCTGTAAGATGCATCTCTGACCTGCCTTCTGCCTCACTTCAGACTACCATGGCTAACTACCTCTCTTGGATAATTTGGCCAATAATTTTTCCCATTTCTCTTACGAGGTTTGCAACACTTTATCATGGACAAGTACAGGTCTTTCTGTAGATTTTTTTTTTTCTCTTTAAAACATGGCACTTCCTTTAGGAAATGCTAACCTTTAATTAAACCCTGCAGAGTATGAAGAGGACAAAGATTTTTGTCTTTTGATTACATCTGACTTATGCCCTGTTGCTTGCCCTTCTTTCTTGAAAGCAGTTGATTCTAATTCATTAATGACACGACACGGGGGTGGGGGTGGGGTACATCTACATGAAAGACTTACTGCAGAGCTGACTAATTAGTTCCACAGTAAATGTCTCAGTGGCTGCATCTACATGAGATGCTGAGTGCACAGTCGTTACTGTATAAACAAGTACTAAATGACTGTGCAGTAACCCGAGTTACTGCACAGTATCGCCAATGAAAGTCTATTTCATGACACTACTGAACAGTAGCCTAATATTATTGCACAGTAGCATTGTCACTGTTGTTGGCCTGTGACACTACTGTGCAGTAGTTGTGGGCTACTGCTCAGTCGGCATCTTGTGTAGACGTGGCCACTGTCTAAATATGGGCCCCTATTAGGACGCAGGAAACTAATAAATTCTGCAGCTGGGTAGTACTTGTAAATACAAGTACTACCCAGCTACAGAGTTTTCAGGCACAGTAGCACACATGTACACTCTGATTATAGCTGACTGAGGCACAAGGGTGCTTCAGGGTAGGGACTGCCCCCAGCTAGCTCCACACTGCAGCACCCTTGTGCCCCAGCCAGCCCCTCTGCAGCACACTGACCCTGGTTGCAGCAGCCCTGGGCTGGCAAGCTGAACCACCATGTAAACAGTGCACCTGGGAGATTCCTGGCAGCAATAAACTCCAGAGCAATAAGCTCCGGAGTTTATGGCTGTGTATTAACCTGGGACACATCTATATGTCATTAACACAGAATAGCCATGCTGAGGGTGCCAGGCTAGAAGCTTTGCTAACTACAAATCTTTACTTGAATGATTCATACGGTTGTCACCAGTTTTTTGTTTTTGCTTTCTATTATTGCATGATTTTTCTGTTTCCAACAGGGCCAACATGGAGATCAAGGTCCTCCAGGTTCTACTGGCCCTGCTGGCCCAAGGGTACGTGACTTTTAATGAATCCTCTGTGATCATTCAGAAAATGGAAAGGTCCACTAATGTTTCCTTCTACTTGTAATTTTTTAAGTATATTCCTATTTCTTGTTGGGCAGTTTCATTAAGTGGTGATTGTTCTTGTTTAGGGTCCTTCCGGTCCTTCTGGTCCTGCTGGCAAAGATGGTCGCAATGGACTCCCTGGCCCTATTGGACCTGCTGGTGTGCGTGGTTCTCAGGGTAGCCAAGGTCCTGCGGTAGGTGTAACTTTTTTCACTAAAACAAACCAAAGCTACAAGCAGTGACCTTAGGCACTCCATGCTTTGGGTTTGGTTTGAAGTTTACTTTCTTTTAAAAAGAAGCAATAGAAGATTCCCACGTTTTTAATGTTTTTATATTCTATTTTTTTTCCACTAAAACATTAATCTTTGTTACCATCTGGCATTACAGGTAATTACTTAAGAAGCAATACTGTCTCATATGGGCATGTAGAAAATAGGGTTTAGAACAAGGTGTAAGGAGAGCTGGGTCCTAAATTTACTTTTGTCTGTAACATACTTTGTGCTCTTGGGCAAGTATTTTAACTGTTTCACATTTCAGTTTCCCCTGCTGCAAAATATGGCTCATTAGGGGTTTTTTTTCTTCAGTTGCAAAGCTCTGTTGATGTAAGATAACAACAGAAGTAGCAGTAGTAGTAGTAGTGTTTCATAATCTGGTCATATAGCATAGCATCTGCTCCTGGTGGCGTTGCTTACATTTCTGATGCACTATTCAAACATTTAAATGTTCATGTAAATGAAACATGGATCTGAAATGAGGCTCATGTAGCTGTGTATTTAAATTGTTTTTAAGTAAGAATACCTGACTTGGGCCTAATTGCAGAATCCTTACTGCTTGTGGTCAGCAAATATTGTATTTACTTGAATATGAGATGACCTTAACTGTATAATCCAATTCTACATAGAAATTCATTATCATTTTCCAGGAATAAAATCTAATTATTGGAGGTTTGCCTTGTATTTGCCCCCTTCCCACAGCTACAGCAGGAAAAATTTAGATCTGAGGGGTAGGGGTCAGGTGACCTACTTGCCTTCTGCCTCCCCAACTTTTTCCCCCTATAGCCTCTTTCCCCCCCTCCCCCCACCCCTTACTGTCAGACCCTGAACACACAAGTGAGGGGCAAATATAAAAATACTGACTTTGAAATAAGCATGCCTGTAGTAATATGCATATAGGCAAATTACTATGGGTATCCATATACTTAGTTTATCCAGAACTGATTTTTACCTTTTTTTTGAAACTTCTGTAAGTTTTTAAGATGGGTATGCCATGAACACACTTGTAAGCAACACTTTTGTATCTACTTTTTTTTTTTAGTTCTGAATTTCAAAGCAAATGAGGTTGAGCTCAATCATTCAAGTCTATGTGGCTCTACCACTGGGCAAGTCTTCTCCCTCCCAGACCCATCAGTCTGAGACTTCAGATACTCCCCAAATTGTGCAGGCCACAAGCCCAAAGGTGTTGGTGTTCAGATGCCCCCTAGTCATGCTTGCTCCTAGCCAGCTATGTATGATGATAGTTCAGAGACAAAAGGCTCATGATTTACCATATAATTCATTGAGCTGGGCCCCAAGAGTCGACAGCATTCAAACCATAGTAACCCCACAGCTCAGCACTGCTCAGTATATGTGTGTACTCCAGATGGTGCACACCCCTACCAAAGGATCTGTGTCCTAAATACCCCCCATCCCACACACGCACACTCATGACTGGAACCAGGTGCTCTTGCTTAGAGTCCTGGGATCCTCCAAAAATGTATGTCAATGAGATACAGGGCTGCCTGGCTGGGCTCTACCTCATGAAGGATGGGGCCACACACCATATGTGACAGGCTGAGAGACCAGGGAACAGAGGGATTCTGGGTGAACTGTTTGGGGCCCTGTTCGGTGATGTTTGCTAGGCATTTAAGGCTGATGAAGACACAGGAATCATTGGAAATAAGAAAAGGAGGGGGGAAAAAAAAAAGGCACAGCAAAGCTGTGGGAGTGAAGAGGAAGTCAAAATGTATTCAGTGTAGTGGCTCATCATGACTTTAAAAAGAGACAACACTGAAGGGGACTTAATGCAATGGGCACTACCATATTTCTTATGCAGATAAATTACACTAACCTATCCTTGTGGTAGATTCCCCTTGGTATATTTGCCCCATATGGGCCATGTGTCTTACAGTTATGCTCAGTGTTGGCTACATTTGATCAGCTTCGTAGTCTGTTTCCATTACTGACCACATGATGCTTTTAGCAGCAATTTAACAATAGGCAAAGTATGTAATGAGGTTTCCTTTTATACAAATATAAGAAGAGGAGCTTTTCCCCCCCATGCTGATTGGTGAGGGAGGGGAAACCTTGTGTTTTTTTTGTGTTGTGTGGTTTTTTGTGTTTGGTTTTTTTTAGTCAAGTTAAATATGGTACTTACATAAAACAGATAGTGGCCCTAAACATTGCATCTTCTACAGTTCTCTACACAGTAGTTGCTATCACAGAACAGCCGCATACTGGCTACTTCAGACTGGAGCTAAGAATATTGTGAATTCAGTAGGGCTACTCATATGAGTAAGTAATGAGGCAGAATGCATATAGTGCCCAAAATGTCTACAGTTAATAATGGGACGCGCTTTGCCTTCTGACTTTGAACATCTTTAGGGTCCACCTGGCCCACCTGGTCTCCCTGGTCCCCCTGGTGCAAATGGTGGTGGATACGAAGTTGGCTATGATCTTGAATACTACCGGGCCGATCAGCCTGTTCTCAGACCCAAGGACTATGAAGTTGATGCCACTCTGAAAACATTGAACAACCAAATTGAGACCCTCCTGACCCCAGAAGGCTCCAGAAAGAACCCAGCTCGCACCTGCCGTGACCTGAGACTCAGCCACCCAGAATGGACCAGTGGTAAGTTAATATTTATTTCTTTAGGCGTTATTTGGTAGCAGCTGTACTGTCTGTTGAGGGTGAAACTTACAACCGTGCCAGGGGCCACATAAGGCACATGTACCACTCAAGTCTAGTGGATTATAGAACTCCTTGCACATTAATTTACCTTTTAATGCTCTGAAGTGGCAGTAGATATTAAACTCTTCAGTGATGCAATACTGACTGTCTTTTTAATGACAGTATTTAGACAAAAAGATCTTGAAGAACTTATCTATCTATTCACACTGTGGCCGTGTCTACATGTCGCCATGCTTCAGTACTTCCTTTTGGTTCAATGGGTCCTTAGTACTTCCAAAAGGAACTACTAAAGCATGGCGCAATACAAGTGGTTATTGCGCTGCGCGCATGGTGCGTGGGTAAATTTTTGCTGTTACATTGCTATAGCTGTGCACTGTATCTGGGGAGTGTGCCATTATGGTGACATAGCTGGCGATCATGTGTAGCTGATGATCACACAGTAGTGTACCATGCAGTGCCATAGCACATTATGTTGCCATAGGGCAATGTGTAGATGTGTCCTGTCTGGTGCAGTCTCCACATTGTTACCCAAATTTATCCAATGATTACGTGACTAATGGGTAACAGTTATTTCTTCTGAAGGTTAATCTGTAAGTACTGATTTTTCTCATGTTGTCTAGTTGCCAGTTGAATACTGTAATCATTATACTAGCTGAATGAAAGTGTAAGACTCAAAGAATTGTTTTGTTGACCATTTTTCTTTCAATTAAAGGTTTCTACTGGATTGATCCCAACCAGGGCTGTACTATGGATGCCATTAGAGTGTATTGTGACTTCTCCACTGGCGAGACTTGCATACATGCTAATCCAGAAAACATCCCTGCCAAGAACTGGTATGTCAGCAAGAACTCCAAGGAAAAGAAGCACATGTGGTTTGGTGAAATTATCAATGGTGGTACCCAGGTGAGTGTTTTGAACAGTGAAAACTGAAGTGAATTTCTTTCCTGTTTGTGCTGTGAAGAGTGTACAATATTCCTGCCACAGTACCATGACAATTCTGTATTTTGTACAATCAATCTCATTGATTGTAGTTTAACTCCCATTTATTGGAGTTCTTTTCTACTATTTGTAGTTTGAATATAACGATGAAGGAGTGACTTCCAAGGACATGGCTACCCAACTTGCCTTCATGCGTCTGCTGGCCAACCATGCCTCCCAGAACATCACCTACCACTGCAAGAACAGTATTGCATACATGGATGAAGAAACTGGCAACCTTAAGAAGTCTGTAATACTGCAGGGATCCAATGATGTTGAACTACGAGCTGAAGGCAACAGCAGATTCACTTTCAGTGTTCTGAAAGATGGCTGCTCTGTAAGTAATACTGAAAGCGTGGATTCCTTGTTTGCTTTAATGGCACCATTGCATGTTTAATATAGAATGAAATTATCAATCTCCTCCTCCTTGGAATGCTGGTCACTTTAAATTTCATATATTAAAGATAAATAACTTGGTGTCAAATCCCCAGCCCTCTTCATGGGTTCACAAGGGCTGAAACAGAAATACCACTCTTCCACTGTACAAAGGAACCAAAAGTTTGAAAATATTCTTAGTATCACAGACCCAATCTCCATGTAGCTGTCTAAGCAATAGCATAGATAAAAATCAGGTGCAGGCTGAAGGAGTATCAACAGTCCATTTTCATCAGTCAGGTCCACCAGACTTGACTCTGACATTTGTTGTTCCTTCATACCCTGTCTAACCACATCCAAACAGCTTCATACTAGCTGTTTCAGGTGGGACACAGAGATCCTGGTCTTCAGCTTCCCTCACTTGTGACCAGTTACTTTGGTAGTGTCCTCTGTTTGAGGCTTTGATACCCATGACATATATTTAAGGTAGAACATTGATTCTGCTGCTTTTACTCACTTTTGGGTTCCTTGGAGAGAGAAAGTATGTGCATGGGGGGGAGAGGGGATATAAAAGGTGTGTGTGTGTGTGTGTGTGTGTGAATTTTATGTACTTTTTGCCTTTCATGTATACGAACAGTCTGAGTAATTGGATTGGGCATCTGTATTTGAATAGCAAACAGTAGCAGCAGAATGACATGCATAACATTTCAGAAATAAACAGATCAAATCTAGAATAATCAGTGGGAGTATAAGCAGCATTTTAACTAGTTTAACTCTTACATCTTATCTTACAGAGAAAGAACAACGCATGGGGCAAAACAGTCATTGAATATAGAACAAATAAACCATCTCGCTTGCCCATCCTTGACATTGCACCTTTGGACATTGGTGGCGCTGATCAAGAATTCGGTTTGGACATTGGCCCAGTCTGTTTCAAATGAACGAACTAAAACTAACTTAAAATCCCCCAAAAATATTCTCTCTTTGCCATTTCTTTTTTTTTTTTTTGTACTGAAAGCTGACTCCTTCCATTTCTTCTGTTCATCTACTTGCTTAAACTCTGGGCGAAAGAGAAGAAGGATTGATTGGAGCATTGTGCAATGCAATTTAATACAGCCCCAAAAGGACTCGGAAACCTTTCAAGATTTTAACACCTTGTTGTGGAAAATGTCAGCCTTTGTAAGAAAAAAAAAACCAAAATAAAAAATCATGAAAGTTTGCACCACTTGTGGCCTTTGAATATCTTCCACAGAGGAAGTTTAAAACCACAACTTCCAAAGGTTTAAACTACCTCATACACTAGGCAAAGTGTGATCCACATCCTTAGGTACTTCTACATATGACCTGCGGTGCTTTCAGTTCCATTCCTGCAGAGGTGCTAAATTCAGTATTACAGAGTATCTTTCCAATACTTGAACTTTGATGGTGCTAGCAGCATTTGAAATACCACTTTTCTGTATTAAGTTGTATTGTTTCTCTGAAATCTGTCTCAACTTACTGTCCCATCTCACCCCTGAGATTAAGCACGTGGATCATTTCCCCCCCATCTTTGTCCTCCTCCTTCAAAATCAGGTGTTGGTGCTCTTAAATCTCATCATCTTCATCCTCTACAATGGGTAAAAAGGAAGCATCGTTTCTCAAAAAAAAAAAAATTGTACCTATTTTGTATATGTGAGATGTTTAAATAAATTGTGAAAAATTGAAATAAAGCATGTCCAGTGTTCCAAAAGAAACCATTGAATGAGTAAAGTTCCTTGCTTAAGTGCATCAATAGATTTCTTTTTGCACCGAATATATATTAACTACCTGGCTTATGAAATCTAAAAGATAGAAAGCTATAGCAGTACTGTTAAATGCGTCTGGCTACATCTAAGTGTGTATCTTGTCTTCCTGAATTTCCTGTTTACTAAATACATGAAATTATTCCCGAACATGATCAATGGTGCAGGAATATAATAGTATCATGTAGGTTGTATCAACTAACGATTCCCTCTTTCTACAAACTATAAATATGATATAATCCAGAATATCTTTACTAGTACTTAAATTTTAATTAGGAAAACAAGGATAGGAATTTCAGCAGCAGAACCATAAATAGATGCAGGAAAAAAGCAGATCCTTTACTTCACCTTCCATAATGTGAATTTGCATGATCCACCATCCCTAATAACATTCTCACCAAATAATGTAATTCATTTACCTTAACTTTTCATATACACATGCACAAGTACTGTATTTATTTGTACACCACATGTACATTTTTCCCCCAAAGTCATCCCCTCAAAATTGGGGTGCATCTTTTAAGTAGGGAAGCTGGTTTTCTCCCTGGAATAGAAGCACCCTGATTTGATTCCTGCTGTACTGAGCAGGAGCAATGGCATCTCTATTCAGGTAACTAAGGGAGTCAGCTGTTTGATTTAATAGCTTGTTCTTCACTCCACAGGAATTAACAAGCATCTCTCCTTTTATAATGGTCTTAAAGTTCCACCAATCAAACTAACCTTTCTAGGGGCAATTTTGCTGTCTGCTAGCTGCTCCTGATCACTTCTCTCTGCTTTAGCTCACAAAACCAGTCTTCAGGGTGTTCTCTCCGTTTCAGCTTTTGAGTAAGTAAAAAAGGGAAGTAAAAGAGATGAAGATTAGCCTCTGCCCTGCTCTATGCAGCTGTAGCTGCAAAAATCTTATTTTTTTTCCCTTCATTCTGCCTTCCTATAAACAAGGTGCATGTCTTATTTTTCAGGTGTGTGATATGCAAGATAATGTTGTGTTGTTTTCTTTTCTTCCTAGCAATTAGTCTACCAGTGAGGAAGTTGCCCATATTTTTTTTCCTTTGAGCTGACCTCTCAGCTGACCTTTTTCCTTTGCTATATCTTTCTGTTGTTCTTTTGGTCATCTCAGCTTTTTATTGCAATGGGACATTTGTTTAGAGTATATAAAGACCCTGGAAAAATATCTTATTAATAAGGTTGACTACCCCCCCCTCTCTCTTCCAATATCTGCTTTGTAAAATCCAATGACAATTTAGCATTATTGCTACCTCCTGGTTTATGAATGTAGGTAATGTTGATTGGTTTCCTTCTTGTGGAAATGAGATGATTTAGGACCAAATTCTGCCTGATTTAGGATGCTTCTACTCAGTTTTACTGCAGAGTTATCTAACTAAGTCTGCAGTAAATGTCTCGGCATCACATGCAACCCTGTTAGACCACCAAAAACAAACTCTGCAGCAGATTAGTACTTATAAATACAAGTACTTATGTACTTACAAATTAGTGCTTATAAATACAACATTACTAGCATTAATAGTTATAAATACAAGTACTAACCTGCTGTGGCGTTTCTTTGTAAGCTGCAACACATGTATAGACACTGACCCGGCTGGGTGGGGAACAAAGGTGCTTCAGTTAGCCCCTCCACAGCATGCTGAACTAGGTCGGAGCAGCCCTGGGCTGGCAGGCTGACTCCTGGGGGTCCCCCACCAGCCAGGTCTGCTCTGACCTGGCTCGATGTTCTGTGGTCCCAGATGCACCTGGAAGTAATAAACTCCAATGTGATCTGTGCCTGATTTTTATTGCTTCGCATTGCTATGCCCTTGTAGATGCACCCATCATGTACAGCACTGATTCTCAACTAGGGTGCTGCAGTCTAATTAAGGGTGCCTTAAATCTAAAAAGGCTGAGAACCACTAGTGTACAAGGTAGAAAGAGAGATCACAGGGATCCTCATCACAATTCCCAAAGGCAACAGAGAGGATTCATTGCTAGTATTTAAAGAACATCATGGCTCCAAAGGGGCATCACTTTCAAAAGGGTGCTGAATCTGCTATTGGTAAGGAATATGTCTTTTTTGAATATATATGCACAAGTCAAAGAAACCTTTCAAATAAGCAGTTTGCGCAGGAATTGGAGAATGAAGAGGATACTTTGTTAGGTAATAACAGTATCTTCATATAAAAGATGCAGAAAAAGCCATAGCCCTATCACCAAGATGTTTGCTATCCAGGTCAATAATGCGAAAATGTAGAGGAAAACCAGAAAAAAGTTTTATTTTTGAGGTCTTTATTATTTTGATACCAGGCGGTGAGAGCATTTTCTTGAACTAGCTGAAGTGGTTATACTTGTGCCTATAGTAGAATTTCTGAACGTATAGGATTAAAAACGGAAGATGCCAAATGGGGAGTTATGAAGATATCCCTGAGAGATGGCCAAAGAAATGGTGAGACAGGCTTTGTTAAAAGATATCCCTGAAGCTTGCAGAAACCTTTACTTTCTATGTCTAAGCATAATCCCAGGGGGAAGAGTGTTCTCTGAATCGGTGTTTCTTACCTTGTGGGTCATGATGCAAAAGTGGGTCACAAGAATATATGAAAGGGTTGCAAACCAACTTTAAAAAATGGATCAACAAACTAAAAATGGATTATCCTTGAAAGGAGAAAAATGTGGGAAATGGTGGGCTTCCCCTTGCATGGTGGCAGAGTTTCAGCCTGCAAGGAGCTGCTTGGTTGCGGGAGGAGGGCAAGCAGGCAGGGGGCATGAACAGCAGCTCCCACAGGTCCCTGCAAGTAAGTCTACAGGATGAGGAGGAGAGGAGGGCATAGGTGATGTGTCAGGGGGCACAGGTGACACTACCTGCCACCTCATCTCTCCAAGGTGAAGTTCTGGCTTGAGGGGAGGAGCAGCCAGGCCATAGTGGCCTGGCCTGATGCCCAAGCAGCTGGCACTGGAGAAAGTGAAGGCAACACGGCTCCCTCTCTCGTTGCTCCTTGTGCTGCTGGTGGCACGGCTGGCAGCAGCAGCAATGAATCTAGCCACCTGGCTCTGCTCTCCTGCACCAAGTCCCAGCCGCTGGGTTGCAAAGGCGGCTCCTGTTTGTGCTGGGCCAGGCAGGCTGCAGCCCTGCTATGCCCACTGTGGGTGTACAAAACTGGAGGGGCAGTGCCCTCCCATGCCCCACACTGGGGGGGCTGGGGTCAGGGGACAGTGGGTTGGGAGTAAGGGGCACCGGCAGGGCTGGGCAGGCTGTCAGTTGGGAGTGAGAGGCACCAGCAGGACCAGGGGCCTGTTTTCTACTTAAACTATTCACTGGGTAAGTACTGGCCATCAATGTTTACCAATGGGTCCTGGTACAAGAAAGGTTGAGAACCACTGCTCTGAACACCATGCAGTCCAGAAACAGATCTCAGTCTAGAGCATGAGGCAGACCAACACCCTTCCTGGACAAACAGAATCTCATCTCATTCTTGCATTTCAAGAGCTGGTTGAGAGGGAGCATCCAGTTTTCGAAACTGAAGGTTACTTTTTGGGCACCCTATGCAACGGTTTGTTTTCAGGGCTCCTAATCTTTACTAGATAACTATAAAACACACCCAGAATGTGATGGGGGTCCTCAACCAGCCCAGGGTCACCTGGAATTGCAGTTTCCATTCCTCTATAAAAGTGACCACCTATGGAATGCTTGGGGAAATGGTTACTTGGGTGTTATGATCTCAGTGAACTGATTATAGGCACACTGCCAACCTCATTACAACCAATTTTGAAAAATTAATGGAAAGCAGTTTCAGGTACTTCATCTGCCCCATGCAGTCTGTGTGTGTGTGTGAAAAATATGGATATGTTTCAGGTACTTCATCTGCCCCATGCAGTCTGTATATCTATGTGTGTGTGTTGTTTTGTTTTATTTTAATTTTGCAATTGTGCTTCTTTCTTTCAACATGCATTTTTCCCTTCCTGAAGTTTTAAGTTCTTCCAAGCCCAGCTGCATGAAGTAGAAGCCAATTGGTTTCTGTATAGGCTGGATTGAAAGGTGATCAAGGGAATAAAATAATTTTTATATGACCCAGTACCCCTAGGATCATGTAAACTTCTTAGCATAGTAGCAGACTTTAGAAAGTCTGCAGGGGCTACTGCTAACTGGCTCCTTTCTCTTCTCTCCTGTTTTACAGAGGTGAGCAAAGCTAGCTAATAGGTGGGCTTAAATGTTATGTATTTAGGGCTGTGAATTTCAAAGGATCCTATATAACTCCCAAACACCTTGGTGTTCTTCCATAAATATTTGCATAGACATAGGGTTAAGAACGTTTGCATAGAACGTTCTTAATGGCTGCTGAAGGGCTGAGGAAGGGACAAGTTTCCCACACGCACCGTGTCAGCTTGACGCTGCTGACGCGGTGCATGTGGGAAGAGGAGTAGCCATGAGTCTCTTGGGACAGGATGAGCCCAGCTGAAGTAGCAGGGGCTCAGCTGCACTTTCCCCCGATGAGGAAAAATACTGGAGCAAGCAAAATAAAGTTAGGTCATAATAAGGAGCATAAGTAAAGACAGCAGAAGAAAGCACGTTTAGTCTAGCAAGACTCCAAGGTGAATTTTTGTCAGACTGCCAAGAGTGTATTAAGCGGGAGGCTGATCTGTGTCTTTTTCTCACAGGTATATAATAGAGCCTGTGCCTTGCTGCTGTTGAGAACTAGCTGCCTTTGCTGCTTCTCCCATGGCCATGACAAATAAAGTGCTTCTGCCATGTCATGATTTCCACATCACCCCTACCTGCGCTGGTCAGTCCCGAGCAGCACATGGCTCCGTTGCCACTTATGCTGGCTGGTGCCAACGCAGGCGGGTCTGTCCCATCTGAAGCAGCACACGGCTGAAGCTGAATTCCCACATGTTGCTGCTGATGAGAGGAGCCCGGCCAGGAAAAGTGGTGTTGGAGCCATGTGCCGCTCAGGACTGACCAGTGCTTCTCCTGTGGAAGGACCCGCTTCCATCCATCACTGCTTCATCTCGCCCCACCGGGGCCTGCGGGCAGTGCCAGTCCTGGTCCCAGCTCCTGTGGTCGCAGAGCTCCGTGTCGGTGCCTGGTGCCAGCCAGGCTGGTCCTCGTGGGCTTGGCCGGGTGTCGGCAGGGGGTGGCTCTGGCCCAGCACTTTTCTGTGGACGAGCCATGCACAGTGCCGAGTGCAGAGCTTCTCTGAGGTGAGCGCCTGTGGGTCACACGCAGGCTCTCCCATCCCCCCCTGCTCCACCAGCCCGGCTACGCTGGACCCTACTCAGCTCCCAAGCACAGAAAAGTGAGCTAAGCACCGCTTCTCCAGGGGAAGGACCCGTCTGTACTTGTCCCCACTTCCACCTGCCGCTGATCTGGCTCACTCCGCTGGGCCCCGTTACCAGTGCCAGTCCCATCTCTCTCGGTCACGGAGCTCCGTGTTGATGCTCGGTGCAGGCTGGGCTGGTCCTGGTGGGCGCGGCCGGCATGTTGCCTGGGGTGAGGCTCCGGCCCAGGACTTTTCTTTATAGCCTTAAAAACCCCTTGTCAGTTGGCTTGCTAAAAAACATATGCATTACCTTTTTATAAATGCCATTTCGCTGCATGACAAGGTGTGGTTAACCTTACTGACCACATCCTCACATTGGCAGCACATGTTCATTTGAGAATCAATAATGACTCCAAGATCCCTTCATGCTTTCAAGAAAGGAGTTCCCCAGCCTGTAGGTATGCTGCTGGTTCTTCCTGCCGAAGTGCAGCACCCTGCACTTGTCAGTATTGAATCCCATCCTATTCTCATACGCCCACCCCTGTAACCTGTCCAGGTCCAGCTGTATTCTGTCCCTCCCTTCTAGCGTGCCCACCTCGCCCCAAATCTAGGTATCATCAGCAAATCTGAACAGGGTGCTTTTCACCCCCTCGTCCAAATCGCTGATAAAGAAATTGAATAGTGTGGGCCTGAGGACCAAGCCCTGGGGGACTCCACTGCCCACCTCCCTCCAGGTCGAGTGGATGCTATAGAGGAAGAGTTTTGAACTGGTTAGACCCATTTCATTGTCACTTCCTGCAACTTCATTGGTGTCAAAGGTCACGTGATATCACTTCCTGATGTGATACCATTTCCTGTGAGGTCTTTGAATATGGCTTGCCAGCCCACTGGATGATAAAAAGTTCGTGCTCCGGCCCCACATTCAAAAAGGTTGGACACCCCTGTGCTAGCCCAGTTCCCTAGCATATCCTTTGAAAAGCTTTGCATTCCTTGCTGATAGGGACTGTTACAAAAGTGTCATATCAAGTTGGTAGGAAATTCTATTTCATGATATGGTGATGTAAAAAAAGCATTAGGAAAATCTTGGGAACTTTAACTCCCTTAGATTTTGAACTCCTTGCTACAGCCAGGTATGTGGACTAGGACTATACTAGGGGAGAGGGTCTGGACAGAGCTAAAGCAGAAACCTGGGATATGGGAGGGATGAAGTTGCCATGAGAATGAGGCATAGTGGTAGGCTGTAGTGGGTAGCTGCACAAAGGCTGCATTGTGGAGGTGTCATGACTATGTGTAGGCTGCAAAGAGTTAGAGTAGATGGAATTCAGAGCCGTGGCTAGGCTAGGGAAGGTCTGGTACCATGGGGCTGGCAAGAGACATTTAAGGACCACTGGAGGGAAGCTAAGCTGCATTCAAGAATAGCTTGAATGAAGGAGGACAATAATACAGTCCAAGATTAGGAAAGCACTGCTTAGTCAAACAAAGTGAGGCTCTGGAGCCACCAAAAAGTAGAGAACGAGACATAGAAGGGTTATATCTTCTTTTCCACAGTGCTCCATGAGAAAAAGCTGAAGAGAGGAGATGCATTTTGCAAAACATCCATATGTTCTGCAAAGGCTTATGTAAACCAGTACTTTTATATAGGCCAGGGTGACCGCAAACCCTCCCACTACCCTGCCAAAAGAAAGACAAACTGAAAGGCTATTTCATCTCATGCTGCAGCAAGCCCAAATATTCCCTTGAGAAAAGAAATGTGGAAAGAAGGTTCTTCTGATCTAAACAGTTCCAAAAACACTCAGAGCTGGAAAGAAACTTAAACTTTACAGACAAATTTACTTCTTTAACCATGTCTAGTTTCCTCTTCCTCCTAGTCTTCTTCCTTTTTCTTCTTATCTCGATGCTCCCTCTACTGGTTGGATGCTAGAACACATCAAACTGTCACTTAATCAGCCTGGGATGCTCTCCAGTAGTAAATACAATACAATAAATTAAATAAAAGGCCTGCTGATAAAACCTTTTGGCACTACCATCTCATCTGCATATCCTACATACAGTTACTGAAGAAACAAACATGGGGGATGGTTTTTGTCCCCAAAACTATTTAAACTCCCTCTCTGTTGTTCGGACTGTCTCAATTTCTTGTCCCTAGGGCCCTTATGATACCTTTAGTTTGTCAATTGTGGCAGAGAACATACTTGGTTTGGAGGTGTTACATGTACATGATTCTAGCTGCTTGCTTAAAATTGTGCCCTATGGGTAAGGATGCAGTCTCAGCACAGACTGAGTTTCTCTCTGACTCCTGAGGATAAAATAAACCTCAGTTTAAAAAATAGTAGTTTCTTGGGAAGGATGAATTCTCAACTCTCTCCTCCTTCCTCCACATCTCCAGCCAACTGATGACAGAACTGAGAGACCTGATGAACCTGAAAGAGCATAATGCCAATGCTGGAATTTGAGAGGTACCAGTATGTTGAGGCTGTAAAATGTAATTACATTGCAGCTCAGTCCAAGCAGGGTTCAAGCTATGGTTGGCCAGTGAGGGGATTTTTCAGCAAAGCTGCTTATTTAATACTCAAATTTCCTGAGTTTTCAAGGGGAAATGCAATAGTCTCAGATAGCAGATTAGTGTTTAACTGACATTTTCAGAAGAGCTGTTGAACCATATGTGCTCAGCCAAATTGCTACTGACCTAAAGAGGTGGAAAGGGGAGAAATGGAATGGGGAAGCTGGCTCTGCATAACATCTGGGGTTCATTCACTTGCAACTCCACCGATGTCATATACTTCATTGCCTGCTTACACTGTCCCTTTGCTGTCTACATTGGACACACTGAGCAATCTGTGTGTGACATAATGAACAAACACTGCTCTGATGTGAGCTGCAGAGAGAGACACAATCCTGTGGCAAAACACATTAACTTCTTTGGACAATCCATCACCGTCCGAAGGATGAGTGGTCTCAGACAGCAAACTTTTAAAAAACAATTTCATCCGGAAATTGCAAAACAAGAAATCATCCACAGACTGGATTGTATTTGGTATGATTTAAACAGGGACTATGGATTTTTTTCCCATAACCTAGATTAGGTATCCCATTATCTGCTTTTGTGACACTTTTGTTCCTATATGTTTACAGGTTGTTTGCTTGTTTCTTCCAGCACTGGCCCCTTTCCCTTCCCTCTTTCCTTCTTCTCTTATACCAGGGGTGGGCAATTATTTTGGGCGGAGGGCCGCTTACTGAGTTTTGGCAAGCCATCAGGAGCCACATGACAGGCAGTCAGGGACAGATAAATATTAATGTACTAAATCTTTTATGAGGCCTGCAAGCTGGATAGAATGGCCTGGTGGGCTGCATCCGACCTGCGGTCCACATTTTGCCCACCCCGTCTAATACTCTTTCTGTATGTCTTTTCATAATATCTGATAAAGTGATCTTCAGCACATGAAAGCTTGTGATATACACACACATACTTTGGTTAATCTATAAAGTGAACATCTACCCTGCCTTCTGTTTACATGCTTGGAACAAGGTCTGCAGAAACCAGACCAGATAGTCTTTTAGCCTCAGATAAGCTGCATTGTTGTGTGATAAAGTATATATATCTCAAGCAAGAGCAGGCAGGGAAGGGGTTAACCCCCTTCAGTGATAGCCAGGTGGTATCTACCCAGCTGGAGAAAGTGTTTTCATTTAAGCCCAGTAAGAAAGGAATTGAAGCAAGAGGCGCTGCTAAGGGGTTGGTTTTCTCTCTTTCCTGCCATTTTCCAGACTGACCTAGCAATAGAATTGGATGGCTTCGTGATTCCCTCCCAGCCAAATGTATTAAGTTCCTGTGAGGGTCACTCCTGAGGGGGTGTACTTCTCAATATCGTCATGACTCAGAAGGTACAATTTTGTTGCACAAATGACCTAACAGTGGGCTGGCTTAATTTGGGATAATACAACACAGGTGAAGTGCCCCACTGTAAAGCCCTATTCAGGCCAAACCCATGGAATGGTGTCCATAATGGTGATGTACTGATCAATGTGCTGGGACTGATTTCTTGTGGGATGTCCTACGGTTTTTACCAGTGTATTACAGAAAGCTGTTTCTCTCTCATTCATAGCACAGAGTGCTTATCTGTGGCAGCAGCATGAGGACCATGCTCTACATAAATAACTTCTAAGTGGGTTACTCATTATTAATACAGACAGTTCTGGAGGAAAAAGCAAACAGTACGTGACACCAATAACATGCTTGCCAAGGAATTTAGTCTGCAAAACAATGAATAGTGGGTGCCAGGAAGGGGACAGATCACTCTAGAGAATCCTGGGTGTGGGTGTACTGAATAGGGGACAAATCCCTTTAGAGATATGTGGTTCACTGCTCTCCCTATATAGCACCCACTTCTGCCACTGTTGAGAGAAAGATGCTGGGCTAGATGGACCATTGGTCTGACCCAGTATAGCATTTCCTTTGTTCTTATGTAAACCAGAAAGTGATTCATAATACACCTGCCTAGTGAGGCTAGGAGGAACTTCATGCTAGGGCCTGCTCAGGGACTATAAGGAAGCTTGGAAACCTGCCTTAAGTAGTCCACAGGAGAGGATGTTGCCAGTTTGCAGAAATTCTCACCTGGGATTTGGCTTTTATTTTGATTTACCTGGGGTTAAAGAGAGCCTACCTGCGTCTTCCATAGGATCCCAAGTGGGAACCAAACTGAAAAAAAACTTTAGTCATTTTTTTTTTCATAAATAAGACAAGACAAGGGGGCTCTGTGGTGAGAAGTTGTGTCTATGATTCTGTGTTCTACCTTTTTTCTTTCATAGTATGTTTTTCCCGTTTCTGCTACAACCTCATACTATTACAGCTATGGATATGAACCTCACCTTCTACAAAGGACAATTTAGCAGAAGCTCCACAATGAACCATGTGTAGTACTTTGTAGTACTGTGTAGTACTTTGCATCTCATGCATTTCTCTTTCCCAAGGGGAATAATGATATGACTTTGTAAATCAGGATCAACTAGTTGATGACTTTGCAGTGCAGAATCAGTTCTTTTAGAGTTGAGAAGTTGGATTTTCACTGTGTACCCTTCTGATGCATTTATAGACAGCAGCCCTGCTAGCCACTTTCATTGGACAGAGGAGTCCTAAGTCCTCTCTTGTAAGGTAAGCTATGCAGTCCCCTGATGATCTTAAGGTGACATCCTCTGTACTCTGTCCACTTTTAAGTCATCTTTCTCAAACATGGATATTCAAAAATCTAGATAAATCCCTATATCTGTTGAAAATACCTCATTTGACACATTATGAGCCTACATATGCCTCTTTCATGTCTATGGCACATCGATGGCTCACAGCCACAACTACAATGAAATAAGACCAAGATTTCCCCCACCCTAAGGACTTAAGACATATTGAGCAAAAGACTCCAGGTGAAAAGGAATGATCGGAACATTTTTGATAAAGCTCTAAACTGTTGCTGACTGAGTTTTTCTTTAGAAAGTTTTGTGACAGAGTTTTGTGACCTCTTGCGTTCACCTTGGAGATCCAAAAGTGCAGGTTCTGATTCACTTGATTCAATTGATTGTCATATTCACAGTTATAGCTGCTAAATGGATCTCTCCAATCTGAGCTGCTTGTCAACAAAACTACCCCAAATACCAAGTCTACAATAGATCGCCAGATCCACTCTGAAAGGAAAGAGTGGCCTACCCAGCTTGCAGCCTCTCCAATCTGCCTCCAAAATAAAAAAGCATTGTGGTGGCAAAATGCAGATTCACCAGAGATAAAGCTAAGCATTTAATTTGCTTCCAATTCTCAGCGTTTGTAAACCCCACAACAAGAGGCAATATCACCTGGTTTGGATAAGTCCCTTCCATATCAGGTGCTTACTGATGTGCATTTCTTAGCTTGTTGTTCAGCATGCTATAGGTAGTTATATGCTTAGCTAATATACAGGCTCTTAACATTAAAGAGCCTTGTTACATAAGTAGTCAGTAGACATGGCAATCAGTATTCTGAAGCAGAGAACAATGCAATTATCTTCTTTGTATTCCAACTAGAATGATGGGAACCAGTAGTTTTTATTTTATTTTTATTTTTATTAGACACAGAGTTCTAGATTTGAACCAACTCCCATGCATCTAAAGCCACCACCTTCTCATTCTGATGAATCACGCAGATCTCATTTGCTGTGAAAAAACATATATTCTGCCCTGACTTGCTCTTGAATTTCTGAATATTTCCATGTCTCTGGCTAGGCTTTTTTTGTGACAACAGCTCAGTTAAAAATTGACACTTAAAAAAATTCTCCTCTCCACCAGGGGGTGGCAGCATTAGCATTGCTTCTTGATACCCACATGTAACTGGGAACAATTTAACTGGATATTTGCTCTGCAAGCAGTTCAGATACTAGGTATGTTTTATGGCTCTTCAATACTTTCAATAAGTCCTCCTGATAACCTTTTTGTAGCTTTTATAAATCCTTCTATAGAGTCTAATAATCCCTGATGTAAGATTCCACAGGCAGGCTAACTAAAACCTAGCATTTCATTACTAATTTTGGTGGATCAAAGACTTGCCCTGACCCTCCAGGTTGCACAAAGGGGCTCAAAGCCAGCTGAAATGGCTGTTTTTCTTGGAAGAACCCCGAACTGGCAAAGAGCTCATTATGAACCCCATCCCAGTCTGTTAGAGTATGTAATAAGTAAATAATAACTAATAATAGATAAGTAACAATACGCATTGATATAGCAAACCTACGCTTACATAACCATCACTCATCACCGAGGTCATCTATGGATCACAGATCTGTGCAGGCCTCCAGACTGGTAGACCTCTACATTTTTCTCCCATTTTCCATCCCTCCACAAAATTCCTGAGCTAAATACAGCTCATTTTAGATGTGAAGGTGCAATCTGAAAGGGTTTTGGTCACTTCTACAGAACCCAGTAACTTTCATGGTATTCATCTTTACAGCATTTTTCTCTAAGGCAACCAATGAAAATTTGGAGTCATGCAATAGATTGGGGTGGGCAAAATGTGGGCCGGATGCGGCCCGATAGGCTGTCCTATCCAGCCTGCAGGGCCCCTACAAAAATTAGAAAATTAATATTTATCTGACCCTGGGTGCCTGTCATGTGGCTCTTGATGGCTTGCCAAAACTCAGTAAGTGGGCCTCTGCCCAAAATAACTGCCCGCCAATAGATGCATCTAGTTCGCTAGCCTACATCTGAATGATCCCTAAACAGTGAAAGAATGTGAGAGCAACAGGTCAAATAGCAGCAGAGTTGAACTGGTTTTATCTTAACATAAATGGGCTGTCTCACATGGCTTTGGAGAACTTATACCACATATGATATCTGCTATATTTGTGAAATTGTTACTCGTTTACAGACTTCCTGAAGCTCACAATCCCTGTCCATTCTGGAGCCAATATTACTAACTCCTGTAACTTTTTCATTGCAAGTCTCATGATATCTGGTGTTAATAGATCTTGCAGTCAGAAAAGTCTGTAGTAACCTAGCTTTCATTTGTAGAACAAATATTTAAACATCAAATGAAAATGTGAGCCCTTGAGGCTCAAAAACAAGAGGACAACTGAAAGCCACCCAGCTCCCCCCATTCTTTATTTTAAAATATCATGATTTTAAAGCCAGTATCATGTGTGGGACCCACATCCCTTTTTTTTTTTTTTTTATTTCATGTGGCTGGGAATATTAATTTAGCAGAGTGTCTATCCACCAAAATTTTAATACCACTATAGACCTAACAATTGCACATCAAAGGAGGAGAGCTATTTACATTCCCCAAAATGGACTTTCAAATGCAGCTCAATATGCCCTTAACAAATTGGTGCATGCTCAATAGCTGCTCAGCTACCCATTAATCCAGCAGTGACAGATCTTTGCTAAGCCTGAGATGCCTAAAAGATGTATCTTTGCTTTTGGAAAAAAATAATCAACCTTGCAAGATAATACCTCCATCAGCACTCATAGCATTCTAGTGAAGTACATATTGGCATGGCAACAGATCATTGTGAACCCTAATTAATGACGTGTGAATATACTGCCAACATTAAATGATTACTATAAGAGGTCTAACTTCAAATAATTGATGCCAGGGAAACTTCTTTTCTTTTTCTTATCTTTTATCCAATGATGTTGAAGCAGAATAATGTTTTAATGAGCCTGTTATTATCAGGGTCACAATACAAGAATCTCTTTAAAAACAAGGAAAATGGGTTAATAGTTTCAACTACCCTCCTAGAGAACAAGGCTTCCATTAGGTCAGGGCAGGCAACCTCTGACACATGTGCCAGTGTGTGGCACACAAAGGCATTTTGCTTGGCATGTTCCCCTAAGGCTGGATGGTGGGGGAGCTGTGAGGGGCCCAGCCCCAACCCTTCCCTGCTGCCTGCCTCAAGGCACGTGTGCACCTGCTACAAGCTGGGCCAGGGCTCTTCAGACTCCCATGCAGATGCTTGCAACTTCCCCATCACTTGCTGCAAGCAGCCTGAGCTCCATGGTGGGCAGCAGGGCCTGCCTAGAGCCTGGGCTGGCTGTGGCAGGTAGGGTGACCGTCATAGAGGACAGTCCGGTTGGCCTCTCTCCTCTATTGATACGAAACTGGACGCCTTTATGTCCTCTATTTTTCTCTTCAAGAAAAATAGAAACAGTAGTAGAAAACTGGAATGTCCTCTATGATGGCCACCCTAATGACAGGCAGTTGGGAGGCTGCAAGCAGCTGTACTGTGGTCTGTGGCACTCCGATCAGCTCATTGCTGGCAGTGGGAGCATGTATATCTTGGTGTGGACATTAGGGAAGGGGCTAGGGCTGCACTGCCACAACAAGGATTGGGCATCTCATAACTCCCCCTCACAGTCCACTCCAAGGCACCAACATCTTACAAGTTGAGGTTGAGGGTGTTTTGGCACACTACACAAAAATGTTGCTGACCCCTGCGCTCAGTGATCTGTTCCATATATCCAGCAGCTCAAACAGATATAGCTGATGCATGTTAAAAACAAGGAAAATGGTTTCCCGCCCCCTGTCTCCCAGCTCCCCCCGGCCAATCTCACTGACCAGGAAGCGGCTGCAGCACTCCCAGATGTGGCCGTGACACTTTATCTGGCGCTCCCGTTCCCTGGCTGGCACTCTCAGGGGGTCACTGGTGCTCCTGCCTGCCTTCCCTGCCCATCGCCCAAGCAGGGAGTGCAGCCTGTCAGTGGGTGCACCAGCACTCTCTGGGGGTACCCTGTGCACCCCCTATGCATCACCACTGCTCCAGCCCACTGCTCAAAGGAGGATTATCTCTGACTAAACCATCACACTTGAGCCTAATCACTACTTTTTTTGAGCTAAATGATAGTAGAGTTTTTTACTTCTGTTTTACCTTTGGAAAGCATGAATACCACACAACCCTAGTTCACCACCAAGTAAAATAGGAACAGTCTGGAAAGCTAAGTGCCAAAAAACACAGTTACATAGCTACATATGTGCCACTTAGATGCATAAAATGTAAATTAGATCTATTCCATACTAGGCACATCTACACAAGATGCCAGGACTAGGGACAGAAGTTACACATAAACTGGTTTAAGTGATCAGAAACTGGTTTAAACCTGCAACAGAACAGAAGCTCAGTGCACATAAACCAATTTCAAAATGGCTGAAACTGGTTTAAGATAAACCTGATTGAATGTAGTAGCAGACTTAACTGATTTGGGTCAAACTGGTTTATGCAACTTCTGTCCCAGGCCCCTTCCTAGTTGATGTTAAATCACAGTCCCCCAGCATCCCAGCATGCTTTCCAGCCCTGTGTTTTGCTGTGCTGTCTGCTCCAGAGAAAAAGGCTGACCCCGCCCCTCTGCACAGTAACTACAGTACATTAATGTACATGTAGATGTGCCCACTGCACACAAGAATAATTTCAGCCATCACTGCAGTACAGCCATCTCTGGATTAAATGTAGCAGCTGTTCAGCAGCGCACAGCAACTCTGCATAGGTTAGAATAGGAAATAAATGGAAGAAAGATGAGCTAGAAAGTTAAAGGGGTCACTCTAACAGCTTGATTCTGCATCACTGGCATCAATAACTATCTTCCTACTGAACGCAGAACCAATTCCCCATAAGAGAGAACTATATCTAACCTGTGCATTCTCTCCCAAACCCATATAAAGAAGTTCTGGGAAGCTACCATGTGCTAAAGTTTCAGAGTTAGATCAGATTTAGCTCAAGCTCCTTGGGTATACTCTGCAGATAGCTAATTTTTGTAAGCTTGATCCTTTCTATTTCTGACTTAGCTTTGTTTTTCCTTGCTAAAAAATGCATCCTAAGACCAAGCATATAAACATCAACAACTTGGAAAAATCCGCAATAATGAGGCCTGTACTTTACAGATAAGTGTGCCTTTGTGTTGATGTCCCCATAAATCCAATTATAGTTATTTCAGTTTTAAATAAACTATATTATACTTTTTGTTTTTTCATTCTAGGGTTTGTCTACCTCTGCCTTGTCATTTTGATCTTTACAGTTGAAAGTTCAGCAGGTTCTTCTGATGTCAGTTTTACAAGAGTAGTTTCAATAGCCTGAAATATTGTCTTGACAGTCCACAGTAGTTGAAGAGAAAAGAGAAAAGTTTGTTGAAAGAATCCTGCATACAAGCTGCAATATGAAACCCAGCCCAGTTTGTGGTATTTCCCCAAGAGCCCGTTTCACTGAAGTGTTGCCAGTAGACCAATTCAAAATGCTTCCTTTTTAGACAAATTACTCTTAAAACATTATATTTATCAAAAATGATGGAGAGATCGAATTATATTTAAAAATGTGTTGCTTCATCTTGTCAGGTATCCAGGTTGTAGTTGTATTGGTGTAGAGGCAAAAGGAAGCAGAACTCATGGTCCAGGTGATGTCTCTTATGAGGCCAACTAGATGTTTACAAAAAAAATATTTATTTGCAAGCTTTTGGGCAAAAGCACCCTTGTGGTAAAATACCCACACTTTCAACTCTTCTATGAAATATGAACTTCCATTTCTACCTAGGTTTACTTTTATAATCTTTTCTCGTATGCCTGAATAAGGGTGCTTGTGCCCGAAAACTTGTAAATAAATATTTTTATTTTATTTATTTGCAAAAATCTAGGCGGTCTAATGAAAGATATCACCACTACCATGAGATCTGATTCCTTTTGCTTCATCTCAGCCTTCAATCCTAGCTGAAAATTTTCTTAGCACTTATTTACAGGAGATGTAGCAACTTGTACATCATTAACACGCATGATGTCCTGTTAATTCTACTAGTCGTATGTAATTTCTGATGCTGGTAGTTTGTTTACAAAGCAAAAAGCTCCAGAGGGAGAAAAAAGGGCTGACAACACAGGAAAAAAATGGAGAAGTTGAGACTGAAATTTCCAGAATATTCCCTATCTTTCTGTGGAATGCAACCATAGCTGAGATCAACAAAGCCAGTGAATCCAGTGTTTGGGAGCAAGACAGTTTCCATTAAAGTCTTGCAGCTCTACAACAAATTGTTTGTGTGGTCTGACAATCTGAATTTGTTGATCTTCAGACTATATGTTGATGTATGTTGCATACTCAGGGTCCTCTGAGGTTACAGGTAGAATAAGTGTGGGTGCAGTGAGTTGAAGGAAAGGAGAGTTCATGTGTTATATCCTGAAGGCTGAAAGTGAGTCAGTTGGACAGTTCCGGTGTGTCTTGGGGTTTTGTTGTTGTTGTTTTGGTGGGTTTTGTTTGTTTTGGTGTTTTTGAAGAAGCAACTTAGTGATCTCTGGTACGTTTTTTCAAAAACTGAAAATAAACTGGATAAAAACAGAACATACTAACAAAGCTCTTAAGAAATTGGTGCAAGGGCTTTTAAAATACAAAGTTCCCTTTAAAAACCACCAAGGACTAGTTATTAATGCACCGATTCAGCTTATATGCTAAGTTGAGTGGGTGGGAAAGAATTTCAAAGAAGCATTTCATGAATCTGGGATTGTGTACAACTGAAACGTACCATTCGTTTGTCATTCTGACTGTCTTGCACCCTGATTCTTACCCTGAAGATACAAAGGGGAGAGTTATTTCTAAATTGCACTTCCTGTGCCTGTATTACAAAAATATTTCAACCTTCAGGCACTATAGTTATTATACAGTTTGTCTAAAACTTTAATGGCAGTAACCACTACGCTTCCTGTTTGTCAGACAAAATATGCTGGGGGTTTCCAGACTGACTTCCTGTTGTCTGTTTATTCTGTGCTTGAAGAATGGGATCTAGGCTGAAGAATGAGATACAGGGGCTTTATTTCCTACAACACATTGTCATGGTCAATTCATATTTCAATTTTTAGGCCAAGACTGGACAAAAAAAGAGAGTTATTGCTCTTTTAAACAGGTTGTACTTTGTGTATGTCATATAGTGTGTGCTGGGTTATAATGCAAGGACTTTATGTTTCGAAAACTAAACTTTCTCTAGAACTATTTGCAGAGATGCTGCAAGTGCAGCTAGATTTTATAACATGAATATACAGAGATTGACTTCCTAGAGATACTTCTTTCGGTAACCTCTGCTCTCTTCTCTAAGTTTCATACAAATGGCTATAACTTGACCTGAATCTAGAGGCCAAAGACTGACATTAATCTGCCGCCACTCCTGCAATTTTGAACCTACAGTCCATCATCATGCCATACTCAATTAAGATGGTTTAAGTAGGACATTCAACAAGGATACTTTCTTACATAAGTGCATGCTGTGGATGAGTTGCATAGGTCCCAGATTTAGGGTTTTTACATGACAGTTCATACTTTGAAATGATCCAGTATGGTATAGAAAACAAGTGTACAGTGTAATATATTGGTATTCTTTACTTAAAGCAATCCGGTCATATTTTGCTGCAGATCAGATTTGTCAAAGGGGAACTGCTAGATGTTTGTAGCTCTCTGTATTTTAAAAAGGAATTTGGTGATCATATGGAAGCTTGGACACTGCCTGCACATGAAACAGAAACATTCTAATTAGACACAGAACAGATACAGCTTGGGCAGCAGCTGTTCAGACTTCCATATACTGCTGTGTTAACGCTTCATGTTGTGCCTTTAAAGAAAAAGAACAGAGTCTGGAAGGAGGCCACAGAAAATGCAGGATAAGGAAAGGGAGAGAAGCAAGTGTCATGGGAGTTGTATTGCTTGGAAAAATACATTTAAATCTGACCAAACACCAGTAAAGTGCCACAATGACTGTCGTATTCTCTATGCCAGTGTTCCGGTGAGAAGAGAAAAAAATACAGGAATAGCCTGCATTCAGCCATACAAAATCTGAGCACTTTCTGTCCATTATGGGATGAATACAGGCACCAGTACACATATGTGTAAAAATATTATCAGCTGAGCAAAAGAAAATGAAAATATGCTCAATCAGAAATGTGACAAGAAACTGAGTCTAATGTCTGAGCTGAGTCTAATGTTACAGTGGTTATGACTAATGTGGTTACCTCAAAGTGCTAAAACAAAATTCAGCCTGGTGCAAATGATTGGAACTCCCCTTGCATTAGTGTCAGAACAGAATTTGGTCTACATCAGTGGCTGAACAACAGCAGAACATCCCTCTAACTCAGTGATTTTTCAACCAGGGTGCTTCAGTTCCCTGAAGTACCTTAACATCTTTTCAAAGGTGCCATGGGGTGCTACATAATATTAATTTTGTTAGGTGCGCAAACACTATTCACAGGATAAGCCCAGACTTTTCAAATGGGAAACCCAACTCTGGACCTTGAGTTATCTGTAACAAAAGAATTACTCTGTTATTTTTCTGTAGACAAAAACAATGAGAGAAAACTAAGCCCTATTCTTTTCCAAAGGGTGCTTTGAATGTAATGAGGGGTGCCTGAAGCCTGAGGAGGTTGTGAACTGCTGTTCTAAGCCTTATGAATGTAGCAATCTTGGGCAGGACGGAAGTATAAAAGTTGTGATAACTTACCTATCTTGGGGGACTTCTAAGATCTTTTCTATTTAGTAGTGCCAGTTTCAGTGACTAGTGTAAGACTGTGTTTCAAAGATTGAGAAAACGTTGTGTTCCTTACACTTTTTCTTTACTAATCTAATCAAGCATTTGCAGTAAATGGTGACTGCATGCATAAGAGCGCATGGAAGCTTGAACACATGGGAAAAGTGATGCTTATATGAAGCTGATGAAAAATATGAAAAATTAGAGCAACTAAAATGTTTGACACCATCTTCTGGCACGTATACAAAGGGTTATTGAATCAAGAGGGACATTGTCATAAATGTTAAGCTCTTGAAGAACACGATACAGAAATGACGTTATATTCAAGTGATGTAGATGAAAATACATGTCAAGTGGAATAAGCTGATAATACTGCAGATATGGAAATGGTTGCAATGGATAGGGGAAGTTCTATGATATAATGAATTAAATATATTATGTAATTTTGAAAGAGGTGTACAGAAATTTCTTGCTAAAATATAGTTAGCTCAATGCTGTTAAAATGATGAACTAAAGTGGCTTACAAATCCAATGGAGATTTTATATTTTTCCTCTAGCTTTGCCTTGCTGCCTATAATACTGTTGAGTTAAATATACTGTTGCAGAGTTCTTATACAAAAAACAGAAAACTGCTAAAGGTGAAAAGCCATGTGCAAATCATGGAAAGTTAGGGTTAGAACGGACCTCAGATGGTCATCTAGTCCACCCCCCTGCTCAAAACAGGACCATCCCCAACTGGATCATTCCAGCCAAAGCTTTTGAAAACCTCCAACTGGCTGGACTCTGCAGAGAAGTACCTGGGGTTACAGTGAATAAGATGAATATGCGCCAGCTGTGTGTCCTTGTTGCCAAGAAAGCTAATGGCATACTGGGCTGCATTGGTAGGTGTGTGGCCAGTAAGTCTGAGGAAGTGATTCTGTCCCTTTATTCAGCACTGGTGAGACCACATCCGGAGTACTGTGTTCAGTTTTGCCCCCTCCTCCCTCCCACTCCCCACTACATAAAGGACATATACAACTTGATGAGAGTCCAGTGGAGGGCAACAAAAATGGTGAGTGGGCTGGGGCATGACTTATGAGGAAAGACTGAGAGAACTGGGCTTATTTAGTCTAGAGAAGAGGGGTTGTGTGTGTGTTTTCTCAGATCAGCTGTATAGTTGGGAGAGATGTTGGATACATTTTTAAGCACAATGCGTCTGGCCTGAAAGCTTGCAAAGAACTTTTTTCCAACTACTCAGTTGCTCTAATAAAAGACATCACATCTACTCAAAGAACCTTGCCTGCCTGTGGCCTTCAGGACAATGTTCACATGGGACTAACTTGTTTAGAACTACTGAACAAGTGAGCTAGCTCCATTGTCCAACTAGGATATGTTGGAACAGATTGGACCAGATCCTCAGATAAAGTAAAACATCGTTGAAGTTCATAGACCATATGCCACCATGCAAAGGATTGCAGTAAGAATATATTACTGGGTAGATGGAAAAAAGTTTTGCAGTTTACTTCTAAAATAAGTAAGTTCTTGAGTGGAATGGATTGTAAGAGTTTTGGGTCTAAAGATTCTAGGTAAGCATAGAACCATATGCATGTAATTGTGTTGCTACTACATTGAGTGGGCCTTAAAAAACAAGGTTGCATATGTAGACATGACAAACTGATTTCTCTGAACTGCTCTGGAAGGAGAAGCAACAAAAATGACTTTTACAATTCTGCCATTATCTAAGGTGATCTGGGAAGGGACCAGTCTATTCTTTGCTGTAAGGGCATAAGGAATACTTTTATACTAGTGCTTTGGACCTCAAAACACAACAGAGCCACAGATCACTGGCATTTCGGGCTGTTATGATCTTTTGCTTCCTCCTTTGGGTAGCTCTCTGTGCTGACATAGGAGTCACTATGGTGCGCGTCTGTACCACTTGATGCTCCAAGGAGATTTCCAGGGACAATATCTGCCACACCAGACTTGATCATCTAACCCTAAATATTCCATAGGAATCCCAAAGTAGGGGTTTGCTGAACATCATTTGTCTAAATGAATTATCTCCATCCTCATCTGCTCATGTACAGTTGCATCCCAGTTCTCCATATGGATAATGCTTTCAGCCCAGACCTGGCTGCAATTTGATTCAATGCATTGTATAGGTATATGAATTCACAGTGCACAATGCAGGTCTGGTTAAAAATGAAGGGAATAAACAACTGGGATTTTTTCTCCCTGATTTTCTTTTTTTCAGTTAAATAGTGGTTTTCTTTTTCTTTTAGCCTCTTTTTTCCCTCTAAGGGAAACTCTAAGGGAAATGGAAGGAAGAAAAAGCAAAATATGAATTATTAGTACTTGTTAAAATTCAGATGCTGTTAGTGTATCCTTTATGCTAAAGTTAAAAGAGAAGTCAACAGAGATGTAGTTTTTGAGAGAAGATAAAATACTGCAGAAAATAAAGTTTCACAGGGTGTTTGGGGTTTTACAGTAATGTGTTTTAATCATTGTTGTCCATTCCTGACTTCTGTCTAATGAAGTGTTTCATCTTTTCTCTAGAGTTAGGAAGTTTTTCTTTCTCACTTTTTGAAGTCATGGTTGGTGATTTGATGAAATCTGTTTCTAAAACTTTTTGGGGATAGGCAATATTTCTTCATTTTTCCTACATTGGTTTTACATGCGGTCTTCTGTTAAAGCTTCTGCAACTGGTTTATATTCATGTTGGATACACACTGATTTTAATCTGTGAGTCTGAATATTCAACAGAGGGATCTGCAGCTGCCCAGTTCATATCTGTTTTGTGTGAGGTTTTTTGTTTTTGTTTTTTAACATTTCCTCCGACCGTCTTAAGCGATGGGAGAAGTCAATAATAGCCGAAGTGATCTCCTCTTAAGACAGCTGCTGCCACTGCTGCTCACGGCAATACCTCCGCTTAGTGGGAAGGGGGATGGTTATCATCACGGTGGATCTCCTGGCTCATGAGCGCTTCTCCCATCTCATCCTACCCGGGGACGAATCTCAGGATCTATCCCCGAGACGCTGTCATGGGATTTACCGACGAGCAGGACGGGATGGGAGAAGCTATCACGAGAAGACACCTTATGGCAGCTTCCCCGGGTCCTGCTCGGGGATAGACAGATCTCGTCCCACCCCGGCGGTCCCGAAACAGATCCAGCCGCCGCTGCTCTCGCCAGGCACCTCCTGCGGCCGCTTCCCGCGACCTGAGCGCGGCTCCGACGCTGCCCCGAGGCGGGGCGGCCCCTCCCTCGGGCCCCAGCGCCGGGCGGGGCGGGGCCGTGGCGGCTCCTCCCAGTCGGGGACCGTGACGGCCGCGGCGGAGCAGGCTTCGCTCCCCCTCGCCGCCGCCGGGGACCCCGCGCCCGCTCTCGCAGCCCGTTGTCATGGAGGAGCCAAGATGGCGGCGCTGGCCTACTCCCTGGGCAAGCGGGAGATCAACCACTACTTCAGCGTGAGGAGCGCCAAGGCGCTGGCGCTAGGCGCCGTCCTGCTGCTCGCCGCCTGCCACGCGGCCTCGCGCCGCTACGGAGGTGAGCCCGGCCCGGCCCCGAGCCAGGGGGGAGGCGCCGCTTAAGTCAGGCAGCGGGGGCGGGTGTCCCGCTGGCACGCGGCTGGCCTGGCCCCAGGGGGCGCCGCCGGCTTCCCGGCACGGCCTGTGCCCCGCCAGGGCCGAGCGAGCCGGCGGACGGGCAGGGGAGCCGCCTGCTTCATCAGGGGCTGGGCCCGGGGCCAGGCGGCCGCGAAGGGCATCGGACCCGCCCGCTCGCCGAGCTGCGGTGGCTGCAGCGAGGGGCCGGGGACGGCCCCAGCGCTTCCCACCTGTGCTGCGCGGTCGCCGAGCCCCGATGGCGGATGAGACGTCCCTCCGGGGTGTCTGCTCTAGCCCCTGTGGGGGCAGGGGTCCTGCCCAGCGCGGATCTGGCCTCCTCTTGAAAAGTCTAAGTGAAGACGGTTCTGCAGCTTCTCTGGGCAGTTTATTCCCCTTAGCGCTTTAGCAGTAAGGACAGTGTTTGCTGGTATCTAATCAAAGCCTGCTTTGCTGCAGCCTGGAGTTGTTGCTTTGCCTCCTACTCTCTGCGGCAAGGCGGGAACAGTCCTCCCGTTTTCAAGAAGACTTGCAGGTGTTTGGAGGCTGCTGCCATGTCCCCCCCCTTAGCCGCCTCTGCTCCAAGCGAAGCATTCCTAATTCTCTCCCCCTTTATTTGCATGGGTTGCTTTCCAGCCCTTTTATCACTGTTATTGCCTGCTGGACCCTTCCCATTTCACATCATTTCAGAACTGCACATAATCCCCTAGGTCAGCAGCTCTCAGCCTTTTTTGTACCAGGACCCATTTCTAACATCTGTGGCCAGTCCAGACCCAGCGCCCCTCCCTCCTGACCCACCACTCCCAGCCCCCCAGTGTGTGCGGGGGGGAGGGGCGCAAGCAGCCCCTTGTGGGCTGGAACTCTGCCAGCCAGTTTCCCACATTTTTCTCCTTTAAAGGAGAATCCATGTTTTAAGTTTGTTGACCCGTTTTTAAAGTTTGTTCGTGACCTTTTCGTATATTCTTGCGACCCACTTTTGGGTCATGACCCCGTGGGTTGAGAAATACTGCTCTAGATGAGGCCTAACCAGCACTGAGTTGTTACAGTATTGCTTCTCCTGCCTCTAATATCAGATAAGTTGTGGGGTATTGTTGGGGGGGTTTTTTGCAACTGCCACATTGCTTACTCTCTTGAGGCTGACCCACTGACACCTTTACATCTTTCCTAGCAATGCTACTACCCACCAGTTATCCTTCACTGTATATTGGTTCTTCTTCCCTAGTTGTATCATGTGTCTTGTGTTGTCCGTAGCCAATTTATTTGTATTGTCTCTAGATTCCAATCTGTCAAGACCATTTTGGATTCTACTTCTGTCCTCCAAAAGTATTTGCGATCCTTCCCAGTTTTGTCATCTGAAAATTTAATGAGAGAGCTCTTTATTCCATCGTCCAAATAATGATCATGTTAAATGGCATTGGGCCCAGGACACCCCTGTGAAAACCTGCTCAAAACCTCTTGCAATTGTGACACTGACCCTTTGCTTGCAGTTAATGAGCCAGAAGTGTTATCTAGCCCATGTTTTTCAAATTTGCTTATGAAAATATCATGTGTGACTTTATCAGAAGCCCTGCTCCAGTCTAGGTGCGCTATGTCTACTTCATTCTCTTCCTTCTCCACCCAGCTAGCTACTTTGTTAAAGAAAGGGATCAAATTGGTTTGTCATTATTTGTTCTTAACCGATCCATAGTAACTAACCTTTCCTCCTCCAGGTGGTTACAAGCTGCTTTATTTATAATTTGCTCCAGTAGCCTCCTGGGTATTATATAGTTAGCCTGACAATTCCTTGCATCCTCCCCTTTGCCTGTTATAAACATGGCAGTATTTTGGCCCTTTTCTAGTTGTCTGAAACCTTGCGTATTTCCCACAACTCTGTAAATATTATTGCAAGGGGTTCCAAGACGCATTCTACTAGTTTCTTGAGTACCCTGTGATGTAGTTCATCAGGCCCTGCTAACTTAAATTCATTCAAGCTAATCAAAAGTTCTCTGACACTCATTTAGATGTCATCATGATTCTCAGCCTTCCCCGTTCTTTGTCTATAACAGGGGTTCCCAAGCTGTGGTATCGGTACACAAGAAATCTGTTGTGGGGGAGGGGTACTTTGTAGAAACTGGCAGATCTTAATTTTCATTACAATAATAATTGTCATTTAAGGCGTTAAAATATGATAATTATATAAAATTTAAAAAATATGTGCTGGTAGATGTACAATGGCAGTTGGTAAATCTGGAAGGGGGTATGTAGTAAGAACCTCTGTTCTACGTAATTTTTTGCTAGTGTACGTGTGAAGATCAAGGCAAAGTAACAGTTAAGCAGCTTTGCCTTCTTTTTATCTTCTGTTAATAACTCACTCTGGTTCTCTAGCAGCAGATCCACAACTTCCTTTTCTGACTAGCATATAATAGGACCCCTTCTTGTTGCCCTTAATATCTTTAGCCAGAAGCAACTCATTTTTTACCGTCACTTCCCTAATTTTGTCCCTTTAAATACTTGCTGTTTCTTGGTATGCTTCCTTTGCTATTTGTGCTTTCTTCCATTGCCTGTAGGTTTTCCTTTTGATTTTTTTGTGTCATCCAAGAAGTTCCTTGTTCAGCTGCATTGGCCTCTGGCCATTCTTGTGTTTCTACTGTGCTAGTCTAGTTTCTTACTGAGGTTCAAATACTATGTGCTTCAGAAGTTGTCTGCTTTCCTGGACACTTTTATCCTTCAGTCTGTCTACCCACAGGACCTTGCCTACTATTTCCTTGAGCTGGTTGAAATCTTCCCTTTGGAAACCTAGTATCTTAGTTCTGCTAACCGTATGCTTTCCCACTCAAAATCATGAATTTTGTTGTATGATCACTTCCTTTCAAGTTTTCCTTCACCTTCAGATTCTCAACAAGTTCTTCCATATTGGGCAAAACAAGATCCAAGATACATGATCCCATAGCCATACATTCAGCTTTGTGGAACAAAGCTGAACTCTGGGGTTTCTAACATGCAGACATTTTACATTATTATTAACTTTTAAATTTGAAAAAAAAATCGCATTAGGAACTGACTCCTTTTTTTCTTCATTTGTAAACAATTCAGATGAGACTTCTTCATCTCCTTATTTAAAAGAATTCTCTTCTGGGATTCCACTTAAGTTTTAGTCCTATTACACTTTTGCCACCATGTGGGCCTTGATTTACTCTAAGATAAAGGTGCTCTCTAGCCTTCCCAAATGAGGCTTTAGGTAGGGAGGCTTCAGGTAGACATTCCTTTCTTGGAGCAGATGAAGAAAACCTTGCCCTGCTTATGCCTGCAATATTGCTCTAAATAATGAAAGGTTGTAATACATTTATTAAAAGGCACGTTAAAAGGAAAAGACTGGGGAACTAAAAGGAGTAAAAAATCCTTTTGGAGCTCAGAGGTGAAAGAAATTATCCTAAGTGCATAATGTATGTGTATATATGCATAATAGGTCATTTGCTAGAAAGGTGTTGGTGATGGGTTTTGTTAAAAAGCAATCAAAACTAGAAAAGTACAGACAGATTTCCTGGCAGGTAAGTTGATAAGAACCAGTAGTCAGTCCAACAATCTGTTGTAATTAGAACCTGCATAACTTCATTCACACTAGGAATTATACCTGTATAAATGTTGTGGTATCGATCATATTTGGGACTGAAGCAGTTATACCGCTTTAAAAATCTTGTTTGCTGTCTGCTTTTGTTTTATGCAAATAATTTATTCAAACTCAAAATGCTTGTCCTCTTCAATAAAGGCAGATAGAAGAAAATATATATGGTGAGGAATAGATTTATTTATTTATTTTTAGTAGAAGACCTAAGGGCTAAGAGAGTATAGAAGTTGACCTGCCCTTACATCTGGGGAAGTAGTCAGTCAATGTTGAGGTTCATTGAAAGGTCAACACAGGAAAACTTTCACTGCTAGCTGTTCATTGGGTAGTTAGAAAGTTTTTGTTCCTTTGCTGTGAATCAAGCTTATTCTGTAAATAGGAATGAACATTTTCAGAAGAAATACTCCCAGCTTTATCTGCGAAGCTGTGCTGGGTAGCGTTTTGGGTAAACTACAAGGTTTGTCCATAATACGAGCCATTGAGTCCCTGTCTTCAGCAGGAAAGAATTGTATCTTGTTTATACCATGGCTTCCACAATTTTTATTACCAGTGAAAGTATTTTTAATAAGTGTACCACATATCCACTCTTTTTATACCAGAAAGATATTTTCTGTTTGAGAAATGTTCAGGAATTTAGTATTGGCATGGAGGCCAACATGGAACGGCATACAAATCACAATCTGTTTCATTGTAAAAACTCAGAATAATCATATGGGTAAGGTTAAGTTGTTTGTAGCATCACAGCTTCAGTTAACACTTGTTGTTTCATTTGGTCATGCCCTTTAAGGAACTTATAACTTTGTAGAGAGGTAAATATTTTGGTTAGATTCTATTTTCTGTTGAATTATAGTAAACTTGTGCTCATTACCTCTTGGAAAAAAAAATGAGGGATTTTCATAAAAATAATATGAAATTATGAAATTGAGGCTAAAATGGGAGGAGTGATGTTAAAATGCAAGTAGTCCATTCAGCTTACTGTTTTTTCATTAGCCTGTGTCAATTTGATTGTGTGTGTAACTGCAGGACTGTGGCCTATGATAGCCTAAACTGATACACACTCAGTATGAAGACTTGGTATGGAAACTGTCTCATAGACAGCATTCAGTTGACTATTTACAAAATACTTTTAATTTAATAGCAATGCATTTTTTGTCTTTGGGTTTAAGTTTCAAAGGCATAATTCTAAAATACTAGTGAAAATTATTTTTGCCTTTTTACTGAAGACCCATTGAATTTTCTATGCAGACTGAACAACTTAAAGCTATTTTGCATTTGACAAAAAGTATGGAATTAAAGCAAATGCAAGGTAAGTGCTTTTTTAGATAATTGGTTATAAAACATGTTTTTTTAACTAAAGAAGTTTTACAATAAAAAGATATATGGAATTAGAAGGAATAAAGAAAAAAATGAAAAACCACAATATAATTCAAAGAATGAGAAAACGTTCCATGCAATAGTATGCATGCATGCAAAACTTTATGACTATCACACTCTTTTTGGTATTTCGGCCAAATCCTTAGGGAAGCAAATGATGACATGTTCCTCTATTTTGGCTACAGATTGGCACTCATTTTTTTCTGTGACTTTGTAAAAGGAACACTTTTCATTAATGATTAAAAATAGGATCTAATGTTTCAAAGAGAGGGTTGCTTCCTAGTTTCTTTGTTTCCTTAGTCAAGTGATTCCTTTCTTTTCTGTTGTCCATGACCCTACAGGAGACAATATTTTTAGTAGCTTGCTGCGTCTCACTCTCTCATTTAATTTTCTCCTATTTTCTTCTGCTGTGCTCTTTCCTTTTTAAATCTAGTCTTACCCTTTCCTCCATCACTCTTTTCTCCTTTGTCACACTCCTTTTTCTTTTTCCTTCAAGTTCTCCATCTTGTACAAAAAGAAGCTCTTATGGCATGCTAACAGAAGTTCTTATGTCTACTTCTAGAAGATAGGCATCAGATGTTGATAACACCTCTAATGATCCCTGAGAACACCTTGCTTTGCTGACCTCAGGCATTAAAAGATTCGGCACCAGGAGTTGGAAAAGGTGTAATTGTTTGGCCTGATATTTCTATATGTACAAAAGTTTTGATCCTCTTCCCCCATGTGATATTGAAAGTGAGTATTCAGGTTAAAGAATTCTATGTTAAGGAATAATGTACACTGTCTATAATCAAGATGGCATCAGAGGAGGCCCAGACCGAGGTACTGACGGTCAGGATACAAGGGGACTGGGGGGAAAAGGGACTTGTTAGTGGAGGTCTACTATAGACCACTCCACCAGGAGGATGAGCTATACCTGGAATTCTCCAGACAGCTCTCAGAGGCCATACAGTCGAGAGATATGGTTGTTATGGGTGTCCTAAATTACCCTGACATCTTCTGGGAGGAGCAGTCAGCCAAATCTAACTGCTCACATGGCTTCTTAACCTGCATACAGGACCTCCACCTGTTGTAGGAGGTATATGATTCTGTTAAGGGAAACACCTTGCTGGACTTGGTTTTAGCTATAGGGGATGACCTGGTGGGGAATCTGCAGGTACAAGATAACCTAGGCGATAGTGACCGTTGATTGATTGAATTCACTATCCAGCAAAGGGTAGATAAACTAACCAACAGAGCTGAAGTGCTAAACTTCAGAAAGGCTACCTTCAGTGTGCTCAGGAGATTAGTTATTGTGGCATTAAAGCTCAAGAGCACTGGGGAAACGGGTTCAGGAAGGGTGGTCATTCATCAAGGCAACGATCCTATGGGTGCAGAAGGAGACAACCCCATTGCTTATAAAAGGGGGCAAAGGGGCCAAGAAACACTCCTGGTTGAACAGGGCAGTCCAGGAAAGCCTAAGGGCCAAGAAAGTGGTATACAGGCTGGGGAAACAAGGTAGCTACCAAGGAGGAGTATACCTCTCTGGCTCACACTTGCAGGGAATCAGTTAGGAAGGCCTTCAGCTATATAGGGAGCAAAAGGAAGGCACAGGGTAGCATAGGACCCCTACAGGACAAATTAGGGCAATTGTGGGGGGACAAAGTCGAGCTCTTCAGTGAGTTCTTTGCATCTGTATTCCTAGACACAGACCAAGACAAATCTCCATAGACAGACATAGGAGGGACCCCAACAGCCCACCAACTGTTAGTGCAGACTTAACGAAGGGGCACTTGGAGGGGCTGGATGTGTTCAGATCAGTGGGTCCGGATGAACTTCATCCAAGGATGCTGAAGGAATTGGCCAGTGTCATAGCAGAGCTGCTGGCACAGCTGTTCAAGCACTCATGGTACTCCAGTCCAGTCCCAGAGGATTGGAAAAGGGCCAGTGTGGTCCCTATTTTCAAGAAGGGGAGGAAGGAGGAACCGGGAAACTCTAGGCCAATTTGTCTTGCCTCTATCCTTGGAAAAACCTCTGGGGAAAAAAATCATTAAGGATCACATTTGTGGGAGCCCAGCAAGGGAAATAATGCTGAAAGGAAATCAGCATGGATTCATTGTACTCGGCCTTGGTGAGGCCACAGCTGGAGTACTGTGTCCAGTTTTGGGCTCCACAATTCAAAAATGATGTGGAGAAGCTTGGGAGAGTCCAGAGAAGAGCCACGTCATGATCACAGGTCAGGAAAACAGACCTTACAACAACAGGCTGGGATCCATGGGGCCTGGAACAGCGCAGGCTCAGGGGCGACCTGATGGCCACCTATAAGTTTATCGGGGTGACCACCAGTATCTGGGGGAACGTTTATTCACCAGAGTGTCCCAAGGCATGACGAGGTCAAACGGTTATAAACTACTGCAAGACCATTTCAGGCTGGACATGAGGAAGAATTTCTTTACTGTCTGAGCCCCCAAGGTCTGGAACAGCCTACCATCGGAGGTGGTTCAAGCACTTACATTGAACACCTTCAAGAGTAAATTGGATGCTTATCTTGCTGGGATCCTATGACCCCAGCTGACTTCCTACCCTTTGGGTGAGGGGCTGGACTCGATCTTCTGAGGTCCCTTTCAGCCCTGCAGGCAAGGCCTTATGAGGAGAGACTGAGGGACCTAGATCTCTTCAGTCTTCGCAGGAGAAGGCTGAGAGGTGATCTTGTGGCTGACTATAAATTTATCAGGGGAGGGCAGCAGGGAATAGGAGATGTTCTGTTTACTAGTGCACTCCCTGGAGTAACTAGGAACAATAGCCACAAATTGATGGAGTGCAGATTTAGGTTGGACATTAGAAAGAACTTCTTCACAGTAAGAATTGTCAGAATCTCAAATGGGCTCCCAAGGGAGGTGGTGCTCTTTCCTACCTTGGGGGTCTTCAAGAGAAGATAAGCACCTAGCTGGGGTCATCTGACCCCAGTGTTCTTTCCTGCCCAGGGCAGGGGGTTGGACTCAATGACCTATGGAGGTCCCTTCTGACCCTAACGTCTGTGAATCTATAGATTCAAAGTTCAAGCCCTTTTGGTGTTACATGGTTATCACTGTTGGGAACTGTTACAGTTGCCCATTTAGCAAATGGCAGCTCTGTTACCATTAAGGTTCAGTCACCTATGCTTAAATAATTATTTTCTTAAGTATTCTGTAATCTACCTTCTTAGTCAGATTTCTAGTTAGCTTAGGTATTGGACATATGCAGTCAGGGGAGTCTGATAGAATATCCCTCCTGGGAAACACGGGAGGATCATATAATCTTTGTTTTTGCTTTACAGAGACGTGAACTAATGTCTGAAAGTTACTTGAATATTAAGGTGATTGCTGTTTAAAATACATCATAAGAAAATAATTCTGCTTTCATTGCAGGGTTTGGATGGTGTAGCTTTTTAGACTCGTAATTTCATAGTTTGTAGGGTCAGAAGGGATCTGAGCAGATCATCGAGTCCAACCCCCTGCCATGGCAGGAAAAAGTACTGGGGTCAAATGACCCCAGCAAGGTGTTCATCTCGCCTCCTTTTAAAGACCCCCAGGGTAGGAGCTAGCACCACTTCTTTTGGAAGTTCATTCCAGATCCTAGCCACCCTGATGTCTAGTCTGAATCTACCCTCTCCAACTTGTGACCGTTGTTCCTAGTCACTCCTGGTAATGCTTGGGGGAACAGGGACTCCCCCAATGCCTCCTGGTCCCCTTTGACTAGTTTGTAACAGGCCATTAGATCCCCCTCAGCTTTCTCTTGTGGAGGCTGAATACGTTCAGGTCCCATAGCCTCTCCTCGTAGGGTCTGCCCTGCTGCCCCTGATCTGGACCCTCTCCATGTTGCCCACATCCCTCTTGAAGTGCGATGCCCAGAACTGGACACAGTACTCCAGCTGCAACCTGACCAGTGCTGCATAGAGGGGGAGTATCACCTCCTTGGATGCGCTTGAGATGCATCTATGGATGCATGACAAGGTGTGGTTGGCCTTCCTGACTGCCTCCCCACACTGCCAGCCCATGTTCATCTTGGCATCAATAATGACTCCAAGATCCTTTTCTGCCTCTGTACTGACAAGAAGGGAGTTCCCCAGCCTGTAGGTATGGTGCTGGTTCTTCCTCCTCAGGTGCAGCATCTTGCACTTGTCGGTGTTGAATCCCATCCCATTCTCATCTGCCTACTCCTGTAACCTGTTTAGGTCCGATTGTAGATCATACACTTAAATTTTTTATTCAGTACATCACTTCCTAATAATTCAATCATTTGCAAATATCTACAGGCATTATTTAGAGAAGACATTAAGTTTGAACTGTGTAACATGGGTAGAATTGAGTTTGAGTGGTGAATGGAACTGGCTGGTTTCTTTTCTTTATCAAGCTGGTAGTCTCTACCTACAAATGCTTTATGGAGTCAGTGATGCAGGTGGCTTGTTACCCCTTTTAGCTGTAGAAGAATGAAGTCAGAGCTTTAGCACCATCCAAACTCATAGGAGGTGACTTGAGTTGAATTTTTTATTGTGCATGTTCCTGGCTTGATAAAAGACTGTGTACTGAGAGAGGGTAAGACTGTTCTGCAGCAGGTGTACGTGCTCATACATGAGCAAAGAAGCCATGAATAACTGGTGAATGTTTTTTCCATATTTCTAAGGTCCCTTCCATTATATTGGCATGCATGTATGCTCGTTTTTTGAATAGCTATTCATAGAATCATAAAAAATAGGGTTGGAAGGGACCTCAAGAGGTCATCTAGTCTAACTCCCTGCTTAAAGCGGGACCATCTCCAACTACATCATCCCAGCCGAAGCTTTGTCTAGCCAGGTCTTAAGCCATGGAGCTTCTACCACCTCTCTTGGTAACCCGTTCCAGTGTTTTACCACCCTTCTAGTGGGAAAGTCCTTCCTAATATCTAACCTAAACTTCCCTTGTTGCAACTTGAAACTGTTGCTCCTTGTTCTGTCTTCTGCCACCACTGAGAATGGTCTAGCTGCTTTTAAAGCACCCAATCAGTCTTCTCTTCTCCAGATTAAATATGGCCAATTCCCTCAGCCTCTCCTCATAAGTCATGTTGCCCAGCTCCCTAATTGTTTTCATTGCCCTTCACTGTACACTCTCCAACTTGGCCACATCCTTTTTGTCATGGCAGGCCCAAAACTAAATACAGTCCTCCCAATATTGCCTCACTAGTGCTGAGCAGAGGGGAAGAATCACTTCTGTAGATCGGCTACACTTCTACCAATGCAGCCCAGTATGCCGTTACCCTTTTTCACAACAAGGGCATGCTGTTGGCTCATATTTAGTTTATTGTCCACTGTAACCCCCAGGTCCTTTTCTGCAGAGCTGCTGCCCAGCCAGTCAGCCCCCAGCCTGTACTGGTGCATGGGATTGTTTCATCTTAAGTGCAAGACTTAGCACTTGTCCTTGTTAAACCTCACGGCCACATCCAGATGAGTGTGGCCTTGTGGTATATGGCACTGCAGATGGGTCTGACCTGTCAGAGGCACCACATACTGCACATTCACGGGGTTCCCACAGTGCTGCCTTGTGTAGGGGAGCTATTTGACCCCTGCAGATCCAGGGGTAAAAAAAACTTGCAGAAAAAAAAGTAGGGTGGCATATGTGGGGACAGTGCATGCTGCCCAAAGCTGGAGCCTGGCCAGCCAGAGCCATGCTCCAGCTGCTGGCCAGGCTCTGAGCTCCAGGCGTGATGCAGCTACAGCTTTCCTGGCCCCTGGGACCCTAGGTAAGGCTGCTGGGGCCAGCAACTGTGCTATGTGTTCCCATAGATAGATATCTCCAACAATCGTAAGAGTTGTGTTCTGTGAAGCCCAAAATGTAGAAACTGAATGTTAATATCACACATTTAAAAACTACTAACAGATGATGTGGGTTTCATGTTATTTCTGCCATAAAAGAGAGACTTCCTGGAAGTTTAGAAGTTGCCTGCATAGTTTTATTTGAAAGTACTTGGGGAAAATAATATTGTTACTTTTTAATAGATTCTGAAAAGTTAATATCATTTGCTTGACTGTAAATATTTATATGTGAAATTGTTTACTTGCATTTTAGTTATGTTTCAAGTTCAAACAAATGCTCAATATAAACATATGTAGGTGTTCTGGTTACTAACAGTGTAAAAATGCCATGCAATATCATTTATGAATGTATCAGTATCAGAAAAAATATAACTGTTTAACCAGTAACAGACAATGTCTGTTTAAGCTGTTATGATGCAATGTGCTATGTCTTCGTGCTCCTATATAGACTCATAGGAAAGTAGGGCCTGGAAAGGACCTCAGGAAGTTATAAAGCAGGATCATCCCTGACTAAGCGTTTGTGTAACCTGCTGTTAAATAGTGTCTAAGGATGGAGGTGCTACAGCCTGTCTGGGTAGCTCGTTCCAGTGTTTTAGCATTTTCATGGAGAAAAAGTTCTTCCTGATATCCAAACTAAATGTTTAAACAATGCATGGTGATAGTTGTGGAATATTGGTTCAGAGGGACCTGATGGTCTTGTGGTGATTTGCATGATATATAATGTTTTTGAGGAAGCAGACGTGTTTTTCGGAGCCATGTTTGTTATAGAGTGAAGGCAGCCCTTATTTTGTAGAGCCTGTTGCTGACTGCATAGAAAGCAAAGGGAAATGCAGCAATATATGCATGAACATTATTCACCATGAGGTGCTGTAGGGTAGGAAGGATATGGCTTAAATAAATGACAGTGCTGTGCCTTGCAGTTAGAGCTGCAATAGAATACTCTGTGCCTTATTTTGTCTGTGTCCCCTGCAGACATGCTCCAAGTCTGTAAGTAAATTGGAGTTTTGCAGTGATTGTTCAGAACCTTAGGGGCGTATGGTATTCGTTGCCTGTTGCCTCATTAGGCCTTTTTCCTTCTGTACTTTGTGCATATAAGCCAGGGGTAGGCAATTATTTTGGGTGGAGGGCCGCTTACTGAGTTTTGGCAAGCCATTGAGGGCCTCATGGGTAGCCCCGCCTTTGACTGGCGTCCCACCCCCTGGTTGCCATCTTGGGACAGGATCCCGCATGCTAACCCCTGGCCTTTGCCATCAGAAGTCTCTCCCCTTACCCCCTGGAATAACTCCTTTCTGCAAGAGGTTTTGTCATCTCTGAACTAGAAAAATACCAAATTATATTCTAAAAATCAAACATGTACTACAACATTCATTAATTTCATTTCAAAAAATATTTTTGTCCTGATTTATATGTGTTTGTGTAATGTATGTAGAAGTGATAGAATAATAGCTTAAAATGAAGTCTGAGTCTTGTGAGAGGGTAGGTATAGGTATGTGGGGTGTGGGGGAGGGTATAGGAGAGATTTGTGGGGGGGGTGTAGGTGTAGGGGCTGTGAGTGTGGGGCGGATGGTGGTTGGGAAGGGTTGTGGCTTGTGTGGAGGGGGAGGGTTTGCCCATATCCAGCACCTCCCCTCCCCCACATAGAAGGCAGAGTCCCTGCAAGCCTGGGCTCTGCGCTCCTGCCATTCTTGGCCCTGGGGCACCAGTGCAGGCCCTGTGTTCCTGCTTGCTGACACTGGCCCCTGTCTACCGCTGCTGCCCTTCTTCTGTTGCTTCCCTGACCCACCGCCCTGGCACCACATCCCGGCTTCTCCTGCGGTCCCAGCACTGCAGCTGGGAACCACATGATGCTGAAGCATGGCAGGCAGGGGGAGCAGGGAAATGGCTGCAGCAGGCAGGGGGAAGGGGAATGAGCAGGTGCGCAGAGCGCAGCGACAGCCAAGTGGGTGTGTGGGGCCAGCACCAGTGGGGCCCAGAGCAGGACAGCAGGAGCGCAGGGCCCAGCCTGGCAGAGGCCCTACAGAGCCAGGTTGCACTGCTCAAGCAGGGAGAGGAGGGAGCCAGCTTGGCTCCATAGAGCCCCTGAAAGCCCAGGCCCCATGCTCCTGCCATCCCACTCTGGGCCGTGCTGATGCTGCACCAGTGTGCTGGTGCAGGCCCTGTGCTCCCGCCCAGTTGTTGCTGTACTCTGCGTACCCGTTCACTGCCCCTCCCCCCGTCCTACCTGCTACAGCCATTTCCCTGCCCACTGTACTCCGACACCACGTGATTTCCAGCTGCAGCGCTGGGACCACAGGAGCCAGCCCTGAGGACTGGGGTGATTTGCTCACGGTCCTTCCCTGCCATCCTTCCCCTCCCCCACCATCTGTATTTTGCTCTGTGCAGGGAGGCAGGAACAGCCCCAGGCCAGAAGCCCCTGCTAGGCAGAGGCTTTGGCTGGGGCTCGGGATGCGGTTGGGCCGGACTTGCTGCTGTGGCTGTTTAGTTCTGCTGCCAGCTTCCTTTGGGTCCTGCTGCCCCTGGCATAGGTGACTGCTGCCTCCTGAGTCTGGGGGGGCAACTGCAGAAGCTGTTGGCAGCAGGGACAGGGCTGGTGAGCACCCACAGAAGCTGCCAGTGGAAGGAGACAGCCCTGTCAGGGAGTGCACATTTTTTAGGGGCCCTGTGGGCCAGATAGAATGACTAAGTGGGCCAGATGTGGCCCGTGGGCTGTATTTTGCCTGCTGCTGATGTAAGTCAATCCTGTGAAATGCCCCCCAGAATTTACCTACTGCTAAGATATAAAGTTGTTATTCCAGATAAAGTGCTATGGAATACACCTCTTCATTTGCTTGGCAGAAATGCTGTTGAGTATCTCTTTTGTTGTGCTACATACTTCATAACATACTGTGAAAATCTGTAAGTCAGGTAGGGTGCAGATCAAAACTTGAGGCAGGCTAACTTGCTTAATGCCTCATTATGACTATTCAAACATTTTACGGCATATTGGCAGGTGGCAAGGTTTTGGAGTTGCAAGCTGGATCAAACAGTCTCGGGCCTCAAGCTGGTTAGTGCTTCCAATCCAGCTTGCTGCTACAGTTGGCTGGATGTGCTGCCACACAGTCTCATCATTGGGGGCAGTTAGACTTGTTTGATGCATGCTTTCAACAAACCCAGTTATTTCTTACGGTTTTTTGTTTACTATTGCCGTAGATCATGCTGCTTTTAAGGGAAGACCCAAGGCAGAGCTTCCCCAAGAAGAAGTCTTATTCATTCTCCCTCCCAAAGGACCCCTTGAAACCCCCAGTGTTGCTTCACAAGGGGCAAGCCTCCGGCTTTGAGACCCTGCCTCCTTTTTCTTTCTCTGGGTTCTTTCTTCTTTGCTTAGCTCCTAAGAAAGGGGGTGTTTTCTCTTTAAAGGGGAGGATCAGAGTGGTGCTGACATCCCAGATAGCGTAGCAGACTACTCGGCTCCAAAAAATAGGTTTTATTGTGCTGCTGCAAGTCCTTCTGTCCTTCCTTGAACTCCTGCTTTCTCTCTACTGTGCCCTTCCTGGGACTACCTGTTCATTTCCCTAGCACTCTGAGCCTCCCTCCTTCCACAGGCACAGTCAGCCCCACTCGCAATAAAACTGCAGAACTATAGTATTAACCCAGGGACTAGCACTTGCCCAAACAAATGAAGCATAAGGTTATGGGAAACTAATCGAGGAGCAGCCTCTGTGGCCTGCTGCCAGACCCAGACTACCATCTTCCTTTAGGGCAGCAGTTCCCAATCTGTGGTATGCGTACCACCAGTCGTACGCAGACAACTTGTCAGTGGTACGCGTTAACAGATTTATTATAATTATTTGACATGACAAAAATTGGTGGTACTTAAGGTTAAACTAAAAATTTTGGTGCTGGTACATAAGGTTGTATCATTTTAAACTGGTGGTGCACAATCTGTCAGAGTTTGGGAACTGCTGCTTTAGGGTGAAAAAAACCATCTAGATGTCCTGCATGGGGAAAACTACTTGCATCAAATCATGCTTGCATGGACCCCCACAAAGTGTTTCTCACAAGAACTCCAGGCCAGAATTTGGCTTACAGCTCACTTAGTCTCCTTGGTCACACTTGTGTATCTTGGCCACCACGGCCTTTCTGCACTAACCACAGTATGCTGTACTAGGAGCAACGGACTGTTGGCATATTTGGAAAATGTAAAGAGAACCAGTTAAGGATGGGTATCTCAAATGAAAAACAAGCAGATCAACCCAGGGCAATTTTGTTTAATAGGGTGGTTCTCAACTTCTTTAGATTTGAGGCTCCACTCAGAAAGTGCTAGCTCTTTGCTTTCACTCATTTTTCTGTAGTAAAAAAAAAAAAAATAGAAAAAGTCTTTTGTTTCAAAGAACTTGGAAAGATCATAGCAGGTCAGAATGGTTTTGACACCATGGATTCCCATTTGAAATCTCTGGGTTTATCTTGTGAATTACATATAAGTGTTCACACATCTAGCCATGCTAATAGTACACATCACCCTGCATTGCTCTTAAAAGGGTCTTGCAGCACCCCAGACTGCCACATCTCCCTTGTTTAGAATCACTGGTCTAATTAAAGCTGGTCAGAGTGAGGTGGTAAGCTCACAAATTTAGGGAAAGCACTTCAGACTTGACAGGGTTGCAAGAACTTTGCATCTTACTTTGTCGTCAAGTTCAGGTATTCATAGCAGTGTTAGAGTTCTTCTTTAAAATTTGGTAGCAAACTTTAGTACTGACTTTGAAAACTAAAGAAAACCCCTTTTCTGATCATTGCAAGTGCTCTAAGTAGAGTTCTCTGAAGTACTTCTGGATGTTCTGTTTCAGCCTCTGCCAGAAACAAGTGTAAATACTAGGCTAATTACTACTCTATACATATATTACAAATATTACTTTTAAAGTTCCCTTTCTCATAAACTTCAGATTTTACTTTATGTGGTTCTCTGTTCTCTTATCCTAAATTTGAAGTCCTGAATAAAGCTTCAAATCTATTCTGAAAGGATGAAATTAGCATCAAGTGCATCTGTCTCACCATGCAGGGCTTCACACATCTCTTAAAAGGAATAGGTTTTTGAACATCACTCAGTGGGTGCAAGAAGCTCTGTACTCAAGCAGCAGAACCCTGGCTTGATTGAAATGAAAGGGAGTTTTTTCCAGTAAATTCGATCAGTCTGGGATGCTACCCAGAGCGTTAGATGAGGGCTCTTGTTGCATAGTTTAAGTTCACATGTCAATACTCTGTAATTATTATTCCAGTTCTCACTTTTTTTGCCACCTATCTCTGAAATAAAAAATGTATGAATTTCTCACCCAGCTGAGGGATCTGTGCCTCCCCCGTAGCTCTTGTCAGGTCCCCTGCCCCAATCAGGGAGCCAGGGCTGGGAGCTCCCTGCTGCTGGGGCAGGGGAACATTGTCCCCACCCCAGCAGCAGGTAGCCCCCTCAGGGGTAGGAAACAATGCACCAGTCCTGGGTAGGTCTCTTGGCCCCCTGCACCCTGCCAGCCCCTGGGCTAGCACCCAGGGGGAGCTTACAGCTCCATCTGGTGGTGGCAGGGGCCTGTTGCAGGGCCCCAGGAAGCAAGAGCAGCTTGTTGCCATTAGCAGCAAATCTGCTTCCATTTCCCTACAGTGCCTGCAGGAGCATTTACTTGCAAATGTAGTGCCCATGTAGACACGCCTACTTTGTCAGATGATAACTGACAAAACATCAGATGACTGTGACAGCCTACAAAAATTCATGCCTTT
>NW_017728886.1:43701727-43726299 GCF_001723895.1 Crocodylus porosus
AAGGCAGCAATTTCTTTTCAAGAAAAGTAATACTATTACATTTCTACAAATGGCCTTTTTATATTCACATTCTAGTAATAAAAGTATAGATTTACAACAGTGTGTATTCATAATCTGGATTGTATTAAATCCTGATCTCAACAGAGACCGTTTCTTATTCAATTATGTGAAATAGCTGTTAACTCCTAGTGTCCTTTCGGATTTTAACAGCCTCGTTCATTTTAACTGATCCTGATGAACCATCTTATTACCTCATTTATCAGTATCCATTCCCCCCACATCCCTTTCTCTTTTGTATAAAATCTTTTTTGCCTGCTATTCCGTTAACAGGCTCTAACAAATAGGTTGTTGCCTGAGAGAGCTCCTTCCTCAGAAGATCATTAATGTGTTAATCTGTTAATTCCTTCACTTTATGGCAGTATATTGTAGGATAAGAGATGATACAGTGAGTTGACATCTGTCCTTGTATGCAGGAGGTCTGAGGTCCAAGTATTAATAATCTAAATTAGTGGAACTCAACCTTTTAGCTCTGTGGGCTAGATGAGTGGCATGTCTGTGGGCCAGATCAGGCCCTGTGTGGCCCATGGGCCACTGGTGCCACTTTAGTCTTAATCTTGCTGACTGGGGCTGGGGCTGTGGTGCTCCATTCCTTGGCCAGCACTTGCAGGGGGGGCACCAGCACTCCTGCCTGCCCCCCTGCCCATCACTTAAATGGTAAACATGGCTGGTTAGGGGGGTGTACTGGCGCTCTCACCACCATGCACCCCCTACACTTCATCACTGGTGAAGACCTCAGCTGGTCTTCATGTGCCGTGATTACTGTCCCATGCTGCCTCTGCCTGGTCCGGTGCACCGGCTTAGAGCCCTGTGCCTCCCTGCATGCCCTATCTAGCCACACAGACCTGTGAGGAGCCCCATAGGCTTGATGACAGCGTTGTGGGCCAGATCTAGCCTGAAGGCTGGGGTTTGAACGCACCTGATCTAGATTAGTTACAGTATTGTAACTGGTAGTGATTGGATTTTTTTCATAATTTGGATGTGGAAAAAAGAATATTTTAGGTCAGAAGTAAGGTGCAATAGATGGACATGTTATTTGGATAAGTGTATGTAGGACTTCCAATATACTTTCCTTTTGTTGATGCTACTGATTTCTCAACTTCATGCACTCTAAACCTGAATCAATTTTGTTTAATAGTAATAAAATATTGTGAGTTTTGTGATGTGAGTTTTGTAATTGGATACTAATTCTGTTGTAACATGTATAGGTGATGATACGTGTGAGTATCTTCTCTCCAGCGGGAGATTTCTTGGAGAAAAAGTATGGCAGCCCCACAGCTGTATGATGCACAAGTATAAAAATAGGTAAGGATATTGGATTACTCACTTATTTTGTTTTTATTCTACTGTCTTGAAAGGAAATGTCTTCATTAACTTGTGATTTTTTTTCAGTTCTTGCAGTCTTATTTCTCTTTGATTATATGTATTCATGTAGCTTTCTGGTTTACAAGAAAATACATCAATTAACAAAGGACAAGGAAGGAATCTTTTTTGTATTTTAGCACAGTGGATCCTGTTTGAACTTCTAAAAAAGCAAATAAAGGATTGCAGAATTTAAAAAATACTGCAAGTTTTGTTTATTATGATGACCTTCAAGATAGCTCAGTAGGCTGCATACATTTCTATACTGTTTCAAGTTACTGTCTAAAGGGAAAATACTGTAATAGCTAAACGTATAGTCTTTCTGAGCAATTTTTAAAAAAATATTTATTGAATAATTATGAGAAATAAATTATCTGTCACTTTTCTTTTGTTCATTTAATATAAACAGAAGTAGTTACCATTTTCTACTCAAGTATTCTGTTACTTAAGTCTTATACAACTCTTCTGAAACTTTCAGCTTCCAACACCATGTCATAAGAAAAATAGTTTAATCTCTTCTATAATAATTTGCATCATCAGATTGTTGGGAAGATGGATTATTATTTGATTGCTAATTCTTGTTATATTTAATACATTCAGGGGTGCATTGATGGAGAATTTTGGGGGCGATACAGATGGCAAATTTTTTTTTTAACGAGCTATATTGGCCAGTACTGATATGCAGCCAGGCAGCATGAAGAGCAACGTCTGGCTGATAAGTCTGTTGTGGGGGAAGGGAAGGGGCATGGGGGGGGGGGACAGATCAAGGCCCCTGCGATGAGGGAGGGAGTGGGGCTGGGGCAGGGGCATGCACTGTACAGTACCAGAGTGCAGAGTACCAGACGGAGCTGTGAGCAGCACTGTGGCCTTGATCTGCCTCCCCTCTCCTCACAACAGACTTACCAGCTTCTCCACTCTGCTGGGCTGTGCTTCTGGCCACCTGCATGCTGCACTGTAGCTGCATGCATGGGACATTTATCAGTGGCAGTCGGCCACATCAGCCAAAAAAAGCTAATTGTTGATACAGTTAATTTCCTTTATGTTGGTACCAATCTGATATGACATCAGTGTATCAGTGCACCTCTATTTAAAAACCAATTAATCCTTCTTTAGTATTCGCTGTAATTTTTAGAATTTCTGTACCATGCAGCTGATTTCTTTCAGAGAATTCTCTATTGCTTTCATTAATGTTATACCCTTTAAAAATTCAAAAGTTAATTTCTTAATATTACTAATGTGCATCTGTATTGCCTTTGTTTTGTTTTACAGTGAAGCAAAAAACTGTCTCATAGACAAATACATTGCATTTGTAGGAGATTCCAGAATTAGGCAATTATTTTATTCTTTTGTAAAACTCATAAATCCTCAAGTCAAGGAAGAAGGAAATAAGGTGAGTTTTTTGGGGGTTTTTTCAGATTTTTTCTTTCCCTGCTCCCCTATCCCAAGTTCTCCTCTTCACAGTTTCCCACCCCTTATTGATAGGATGAGAAGACCTGGAAATTGTACTACTTGCTACATGCTATCATAGGCTGTGGAACAGGGTGGGCCACCCAGGCCATGGCCAACCAACTTTTAGCAAGTTAATTTATATAACTCACAAATGTGCAGTTGTCATTCCGGTTAAAACTGTATAGTTTTTTGTTTTTTTTTTTAACTGCATAGGTAGCTAAATTAATCTGCTAAAAGTTGGCTAGGCCATGGTCTGGGCAGCCCACTCGGTTCTGCGGCCTGTACGTGCTATTCAGGAAGGGAAACCAAGTAGGTCAGTTTTAAGTAGGAGATCACTTTTGGAATTTAAAAGTGACCCAAGATCTACTTCCAGGGCTCCACCCAGCAGGTAAGTCTGTGGAGGGTGCAGATCAAAGCAGAGGAAGAAAAAATTATTTGGGGCGTATCCCCCCAGCAGGTAAAACCATGTCAGGAGGGGAAAGGGCCAACAGTTGTGCATTCACTTTTTAGTTTAGTGTGAAGTATAATTTGCTGAGTAGAACTAGAAGAGAGAGAACTTGACCATATAATTTGGTCAGACAACCAAATAATTAACTTCTTATGCTATTTGATGCTAAAGTAGTGCATAAGGAAGCTGAGTGGAAAGGATATTTCACTATGAGCTGCAGGTCCAGCTTGTCAATCAGGTGGTACATGCTGGGTATTTAAGTGTAGGTTGGCAGCTTATTCCACAAGCAGCACGTAATGAGTTTTCACTTGTCAAAAGTGGTGTTTGGCTGATTGAGTAATAATAGTTTTCTTAGCCTGGAAGTTGGCCAGCCAGAAGTAGGAGTGAGTTTGGCAGTTAGGAGAGAATGGCATGGAGGCAGGTATAGTTAGAAGTGTTCTGATCTTGGAGGCATTTTGCCAAGTGCTTATAAAATGAATAGCGGTTAACAGGATATCTTAAGTTTCAGGAGGGCTAAACAGGGACTTGGAATTGGGGGGGAAGTGTCTGTCTTCTGACATCAAGGATTTACAGTAATTCCCATTTTAAAACCTTTTTTTTAATTGGTAAGTTGTGTGATACTTAAAGGTGCACATCCTGCTGGAGGTGATATTTTGGAAACTTTAAGATGCCTGCTTCATAGAATACAAGAAAAATAAGTACAGTAGACTTGATGAACATGGAAGCATGAGGAGAAAAAGATTGGGGTGTGAGCTTTAACTTAATATCTATCTTTTGGGAGCAAAATTTAGGGAAATAATGGCATGAAGAGAAGAAATGTTAAACCTCTATAATCTGATAATACAAGGTTAGGGTACAGCAAGAAGCAGTTAGGGGGACACAGCAAAACTGACTTTATCTATAATTTGTTTTGCCATTATCACTATGTTGGTTAGAAATGCTGAAAATCATCTCTTTAACCAATGTGCCATGCTATGCTATGCTGGCAAAAGTCCTACTGTGGGTGCAGTTAGAAGCATGGGTTCCCAGCCTTTTTTGTCAGTAATAGGTGCTTATATTTGGGGAGTTGATATCAACAGTTGTGTTGGCATAAGCCATTCTTCTACTAGGAAGAGGTATTGCAGGCCTGGCTGTATTGGCAAATTTTCCTTTTAAAAAAAAAAAGCTTTGAATGAGAGGAATAAGCATTTCAATGTACACCTGTTTTCCTGGAAGACAATATTACTTTTTTCCCTATTTTTACAGCATGGAAACATTCCTTTTGAAGACAAATCTGCTTCAATTAAAGTGGTAAGTTTTATCTGACAAATTCCAAGCTATAAGCAGGAATGTATAATTCTCTGTTCCACATATCATTTTAGGCTTGAATTTTTTTCCCCCTCAGAGGGGACGAGCACGTACAAATCCAAAAAAAGTTAATGGGAGTTTTCAGTACCTTTTATACCTCTAATTTTTCTAAAGATCAGTTTGACAACTTTGAATTGAGGAAGGTCGTTATCAGGGTAGTTGTTTTGAACATTACCATTATGTTGGTGTGACTGGGTTCAAAAGTGGTGATGTTACTGTTTAGCCAAACGTCATATTATGCTGATCCTTTCCTGAGAAGTAATTTATACTTTTGCCGTAGGTGTGCAATATACATCTAGGGCTGGATTACTTGAGATAAAAAATGTGGTGCATACAAATCAACTTTCTCTGGAACTTGAGAAGTAATTTGTACTTGGTTTTCCATACCAGAGAAAGCCAAATGCCTCATTTAAACAAAACAAAAAACCATACATGTATAGGAGGGCCAGTGGAAGAGTTGGAGTTTTGAAACTTGAGGGTCTGAGATTTTACTTCTGTGCTTTCAAGTCAAAACCAGTCTTCCTCATATTTGACTCCATATTGCTATTGTTGTTTCCTGATTCCACATTCAGGAGGAATAATACTAGATACAAGCAGAGAAAAATTTGAAATGAAAATGTACTGAGGCTAAAATCAGCAAGTGACAAGTGGTTTGATTTTTCCTGTCTTCTGTTCACAGTATTGATCCTTCTGTTCATCAAGTCATTTCAATTAGTCCCTTGCTTTACTACAATATTTTGTATGTGGCATTTTTTAAACATGTAAACACTTGTTTCTAGGCAAGATATTTATGGAAAGTTGAGGGGCTTAGTTTCTGTCTAGTATAAAGGATTAGTTTCTGAATTAAATCCAGGTTCCACTGAAGTCAGTGACAAAACCACTATTTACTTTATTTTATTTTATTTTTTGCTGCTGGTAAGACTTCGCCTTTTTGCTTCTGCCTGGTTGAGATATCAGACTTTTCCCTGCAATTTTCTTTCATTCTAGAAAGGAAACAAAGCAGTCTTTAAAACAGTGTAATTTTCTGTATAGGATGAATTGCTTATAGTTCATCTACTTCAGTACTCTTAAGTGGTTATCTTCTTTCAGATTTACTTTTAAATGCTGTTAAATTGTTTTATAGGATTTTCTATGGTATCCAGAAGTTAATGGTTCCATGAGGCAGCGCATCAAAACTTGGACCGAGGTATATTCTAATTATCTACTTATTTGTGGGGGGGAGGGGCTCTTTTAATATGCATGCCAAGAGATTGAGGGACATGGTCTCCTTCTGTTCCAAGTACGTAAATCTTACTGCCCATAGTGGGAGTCCTGTATGTAGATAGAACTGTATTCATGTAAAAATTGAAATTCATTTGCCCAGTAAGAGCTCTGAAAAAGTATGGTACATATTGTTATAATCCCAGAACAAACTACAGCAGTTAACATAAATTTGCAAATTGGGTCTCAGATGAAAGCTAATAGAGACTGTCTTGACTTACTTGAACTCCTGAAAAATGTTAGGGATGTGGGGGTTCTTTGTCTCAGACTTACAGGTTGAACATAACTTCTTCTTTTTTTAATGCAGAAGAATAATAAGATGAGGGTTTGGCAAATCTTGGGTCTGGGAAAGAATTCTGGTGTTTTGCTGTGGAAAGAATCATATTCCTAAATAGACAGGAATTTCATATTTTACTTACCATTCAAAAAAGCAGAAATCTGTGACCACAAAGCCTCTATTTCTATAAATAAAATGTTGGAATCAAAGATTTAAGGGAATACGCTTTTAAGAGGGAAAGTATTACACTGGTGTGACAAGAACAATGATCTGAACTAAAGGCAGAAGACTATTTAGAGGTATCTGGAATGCATTAATTTGCAGTATTATAATGGATATACATGCTGCCCTATCATGTGATTCAGCATGGCAGATGTTTTGAAACCATACTGTTTAACAAACTGTCATAATTAATTACAACTTAAGCATGGTATTTCTTGATAAATAGTTTCCAGCTGCATTCTTGTCAAAGGATGCTTGCCATTATAGTATTTCTTTATCAACTTGGAAATGGTATGGACTGATCCTGATAAGGCCCATGATACTACTTTTATTGACCCCTTGTTACATTTTCAAATAAACAGCTTTGTGCTTGGTGTAATGCTTTCCCTCACTTGGAAGAAGCTCCCTGTAAACATCATTATCCTCTTTCAAAACCCTTCTTTTGTAATGATTGCAGAAAAACTTGGCAGCAAGTCTGTGGTATACCAGGATTGTTGCCTACCACCGTGATGATGATATCTGTTCCTTCAAGCTTCCTCGTTTATCTGCTTGCATCCATCTGTGGTCTCCTATGTTATATTTAAATTAGAAGCTTTTGCAGGCTATTTCGTTTTGTTCTGTTTTTATAGTACTTAGCATGATGGGATCCTGGTCTGTGACTGGGGCTCCTAAGTGGTACATTATACTCACATATTTATATGCTAGCAGTTTTTGTTTCACATAGCAGTTAATGTCTAGAAAATGCAGACAGCTTGCACTGTACAGCTGAAATAAATGTGAGTTATCAATGTACAGCATCCTAGAAGATGCTGATCATGTATCTGAAAAGAGGAAACTTGAGAGCAAATTGATATGTGATTCTGAATGTATGGTAATATGTTACTTTGCACTTGGGCAGATTCTGACATGTGATGATCTTGATGCTGTGCATATGATTCAGCTTCTTAGTGTACAGTTTAATACAGTTTATTCTTAAGTCATAGATATTAAAAAAACTTGTGCAATTAATTGAATAAGTAGTCTGATTTGTGAAGATTTTAAGAGCTCTAATCTGCTGTTTCTCTTGTGCCATAGGGTTCTGCTGCAAAACCTCATATAATTGTAGCAGGAGCAGCTACGGTAAGCTGTGCATGTAGTTAGTTTCCCAATATAAATGGATGGAAGCTGTAATAGGATAAATCTCATATGGTAGACAAGTGATGAGGAAAAAGGTGTTTCATTAGAAAAGAGCAAGTGCATATTCATTGATAATCATCATTTTCCATTGCCTTATAAGTAATTTTATATATATAAAAAGTGTGTGTGTATAATACACACACACACACACACACACACACACACACACACACACACATATATACTGTAACTTAGACTTGTGTAGTGTATGGTGATATTTTCTTACTGGTCAGTTGTTAAATGTGTTGTTTTATCTGTGCCTTGAGCCAATATAGCACTGAACCTATGAGAAAATAGCTTGGGTACTTTATTCAGTAAAAACTCAATAATTTAATGAATAATTTGACCAAATGAGATTATAAATATATATTTTGGCTTCAATGAATATTCATTACCAAAATATTTACCTTGATGGTATCATCTGAAATTTTTTTAACTTTGTAATTCACACTTACATATTTAAACCACATATGGGCTGTTGACCTAGGTTAGTAGAGTTCACCCTTTTAGTGCAGTAGGTGATCTGGACATACTGCTACCCTTATCCAGTATAGGAGGAGGAGGAAAGGATGTGTGAATGATGGCTGTAAATGTCAGGGAGGAGAAGATAGGGAGAGAGGAAGCCCAGTCTTTGGACGATGGAGGAGATCAGCCTCGTGGCATAGGGCAGGGAAGGGAATGTGCTGGGCCAAGATCCCCTGTAATGCGGACCAAACCAACAGGCTGTAGGATAAGCATTTCTTGACCTAGATGAACAATCCCACCTTGTTCTGCTGTCAAGAATCAATTAAGCAACTATGCTTTCCAATCCCAGTATCTGATACCACTACCTAGAGAAAAGCATCATTCTGCCTGGCCACAGCAATGTTCAATATGATTTCTATATCATACACATCTGCGGTACAACTTACCGTAACTTGATTCTTTGGAGAGTTAATAAATGTTGTCATTCTCCAAGTATTTAGCGCACCTCTTCTAGTAAAGTTAGCCACATGCCTGCATGCTAATACAAGTCAGAACAAGAGAAAAATAATACAGTGCAGTCAGCTGTCTGGCATGTAGCCCAAAGCAGGCAGATGTAATGTCTTCAATGGAGAGCTCCAACTTCTTTTAAATAAGCTGTTCTGTTGTTCAGGGGATTGGGTTTAGCTACTGGATGCTATTCTGTCCAAGGTCGTGACCTTTTACAACAGCTGCATGCCAGTGACATTATTAAATTGTATTGCCAGCTGGAGTAGACTTGTGATTGTGAGAGAACTTTCAGACTTATACCATGTAATTTGCTCCCATAACAATTATAGTAGCAACAGCTTTTGTTACAGTCCTACTAAATGTAAAACCTACCCTTTTTATAATTGCTTTCCTTCCAAAAAGTCAACAGATATAATAATATTTAAAACTCCCAAGCATTTTTCTTTAAATCTGGGAAGGAAGACCAAAGAATTTTGTAATATTTTATTAAATACTTGGAGAGGTGCCTGGATCTTTATTTGGTTCCTAGCGGTATACCAGAAAATGCCACCAGAAATCTTCATAGCCGTTTCTACAGGAAGAATGTTTGCAAAATAGCACTTTCAGGAAATCTGAAAAAGAAATTAGTTTAACCCTTCGTGTTACCGTCGGGGAATCGAGCCCCAAGGTCATGGTGGGCCGAGGGTTCGGAACGAACAGGCGGGATTAGCGGCAAGGAGTCAGAGCGGTTCGGGACACGTGCGGTTTCAAAACAAGTGGATTGTATTTACTTACGCCACTGATGGTGGTGTGGCGTAGGCAGGAGAGCTTCCTTGTTCAGTTACAGTCAAGTTAATGAACAACGAGAGGGGTCTGTTGGTCCATGGGGTTCTTGAGCTGAGCCCTTGCTTTCCAGCTGGAGGCTAGGCGCGGCTGCCCAACTCAGTAGTCCCAGGACTGGTCAACAGCTCATAAACGGGAAAGACAAACAATGTACTGTAACGTAACAGAAGTCCAACGTGGGCGAAAACAGGTTGAGAACGATGCCAAAACGAAGTAACGATGCCGTGGCCGGTGGACGTTGTAAGTCGGGTCGGTCAAATCGTGGTCAGTGTCGATGCCAGAAATAGGTTTGGTAACTGAAAAATCAATACGAAGACGACGAGGAACAAGCTACGAAACCGCAGTGGTGCGGAGAGCAGTGGGCCTAAAAGCTCTCCTGAGGAGCAGTCCCTGCCAAGGCAGCCTCCGCTCTCAGGTTGGGTCTGGTCTCCCCCCTGGGTGGGGGCTCACAAGCCTTTTAAGACAGCCCGGTAGCCAATCAGGTTGCTTCCTTTATGGAATTTTCTGGACTGATTACTTCATGCTTTTGGCAGAACTGAGCATGCGCGTTGTAACAAATCAGGTTACCTCATGGAACAGATTGATTGACAAGTCCTAAGGTCGCATAGGGGGCACATGCTGGGCATGCTTGTCTGCCCTCTTGTAATCTTCCATTAGCTTGTCTGTGCATGTTCAAACTTAACTCTGTGTTACCCAGCATACAATTAAAATTTGGTTTGGACAGTTACATAGATGCTCAGTCTGGTAAACTCGCTGAAGTCAGTGAAAGCTTTGCCTGTATGAAGTATCATATTTACCTGAATCCAGGACAACTTTGAATTTAAGACATCCCCCCAATTTATTAGATTCTAGACATGGAAAATTATAAATTTGTTTTAATTGTCCATGTTTAGAATCTAGTTATTGGAGGGTCCTCTTTAAATTCAATGCCCTCCCTTCCCCACCCTTAGCCACAGGGAAAGCAGTGGCTGGAGGGCACGCAGCCTGCCCCATGCCCTTTGTCCCCCTCCTTACCATTTTCCCCCGGTGTGTCTGCCCCCTGCTGCTTATATTTGGAGCTACTCATATTCTGTCTCTGCTGGGGGCACAGAGCACTCAGCCAGTAGCAGTGGCTCTGGCTCCAGTTTCCATCCCAGGCTGGAGTCAGGGCAGAGCCATGGGAGATCCCCACTAACTTTTTCATGTGTCCCTTCCCTGTGCTGGCCCTACCCTGTGCATTCCCTTTTCCTGCACTCTCCCTAAACCATGCACCCTTTCTTCTCCTGTGCTCCCCACTGCATCGCATGCCCCTTTCTCCTGTGCTTTCTCTTGTACTCCATACTCCCCTCCCTGCACCCCCTTTCCTCATGCTCCACCCTGTGTGCCATATGAGTCACACTTGCCTTATTGGGAGCCACAGCAGCTGCTTCCCTGAACTGTTTTTGAACCTAAGATGAGGAAGTTTTTCCCCCTATGCTGATTGAAGGAAAAAATCTTGTCTTTGATCTGACTAATATGGGGTGGGTGCATCTACACAAGACAGTTAACTGTGCAGTAGTGTAGCGTACTGCACAGTAAGTATGTGCATCTACATGTGCATATGCTTACTATGCAATAAGCCTCACTAGCTGAGGGTAAATTTGCTACCTGCAAATGCAAGTAGCAAATTTACTTTCAATTAGTAATGATGTAGTCACACTTGTGCAGATGCCTGGCCAGGAGCAAATCTGCTCACTGTCAGCCGTCCACCAGGGGGTGGCAGCTGCCTGATGCTAGAGTGGACTCCCCAGCCTCCACCCCACATGTGGGGCAGAGACTAAGAACTGCCCTGGTCAGGTGCAGATCCCAGACCCATGCCCTGATTGGATGATCAAGGCGTAGGGCTTGGAAAGAGCTGCAGGGGTGGGATAGGTCCCAGCCTCCTGCTGCAATCCTTTGGTGGGGCAGCTAGTTAGGGGTATCAAGGCAGGGAGCTGGGACCTGCCCCTCTTCTGAAGCTCTTTCCAAGTCCCCTGCCCTTGATCAGGAAGCCAGGGCTAGAAGCTCCCTGCTTCTGGGGTAGGGGACATTGTCCCTGCCTTCTCAGCAGGCAGCCCCTGGGGGCAAGATGTAATGTTCCACCCCTGGCCAGGAGACAGCTGTCTCCTACAGGTCCCCAGGAAGTGCGATCAGCTTTCATTATGAAGCAAATCTGCTTCCTCTCCCCTGCATGTGTAGATGCCTGCCCGGGAGCATTTATTCTTGAGTAAACTGATCCCAGATCAAATGCACATGTAGACATGCCTGTGGTGCATAGGATTTGGCATTAAATCCTACCTGTGAATATTATTGTTACCTTAACTATATTCAGGTTAGTAAATTTAAAATCAAACAAAATCAGAATAATTTCTGACCAGGAAAATATACTTCAGGTTAACTTAAATTTATAATATGCATCTATGTTCTCGGATTGAAAGTGTTTATTTTGTTATTTACTTAGTTTGGGGAAAGGAAAAATGTTTAGTACTGTTAAAATGTGGTCTAAAAGAGTAAGCTAATTTAAGAAATGTACTCAGACTAGATGCTTAAAAAACTGGAATTACTGTAGTAAGTTATGATCACAGATGCTGGTTATTTATTTTTTTTATTTTCTAGTGGTCTATCAAGATACACAATGGCAGCAATGAAGCTCTCACACAATATAAAATCAATATCACTTCTATTGCACCCCTTTTGGAAAAATTAGCAATGAGTAGTGATGTTTACTGGGCCTTACAAGGTAAGGTAATGTTTAATAGCTAACTAAATTCTCTGAAATAAAATTTTTGCAGCATGAAAGACTTGGATTCATAAATGTCTGCTTCCAAAATAAAAAATCATAATCAATTTAAGAATGTTTGTTTATTGGCATATGATATTTTGCTTACAGTAATTTTGACAGTAGCACTATAAAAGCAAGAGATGAAGGAAAACCGTGTTTCTCTATCTGTTATACTTATGAAAAACCTGAACGCAGATTAGTGGCATTAAATTTAGAAGCTTGTTTTATCATCTTATTAATAATCTGGCATATCACTTGACGTCAAACCTGAAGACTCAACTTGTTACATGATGGATATAATTTACTGTTTGTGTAAGATGATTTAGAACTTAATATGACTGATTTTAACTTCAAAAAATTCAGCAGAAGAAACTGCAGTTTTGCTTGACTTTTGGGCCTTTAATGATGATATTAAAATTCTTAAGTCACATTATACATGAAGTCTTAACTTTTTGCTTCATGTATGTATTTTTTTTAATTACTTGATCTTGAACAGCATTTCACAATGTAAATAGTGAAATACTAATTCTGTTTAAGTGAGAATAGACTATATCAATCTCATATTACAGGAGTCTCTATAACAGGAAAGGCCTTTGCCTCCCACATCCACAAGAACAGGAAAGCAGTGCTGCAGATTTATCCCCTAGATTTAACTCTTAGGAGTCTTTGGGCTTCACACAAGACCTGGAATTCCAGAACTCACCTCCTCTGCCTAGATATGCCTATTGGGAGATGAAGGATATAAAAGTATGCGATGAGAACACCACAAAATACCTGCAGTGGTGCTGACAAGTTGGTCAGCAAAATAGACAGATACAGTGAAGGGCAGGAGCTTTTCTAGGGATAGATTTTTTCCCCCACCCTCCCTTCCCTCCCATGGAAAAAATCTTTCAGGAGATCATCTTCTTGGGGCTGGGTGCTGTTGTCTGAGGTTATCAGTATCGTCATTGCTGTTGTCCATGCCGGGTGTTACTGACGTGTTGTCAGTATTGAAGACTTGGGAGCTGCAAGGTCAACGAGTTGCAGCCCTGAGATTCCCAACACTAATCTTGTCTTAAAGAATGACCACAGACTCAGTTTGGTGGCAGAGATTTGGCCAGGTTTATTATCTGCAAGCACAGACCCTAACACCTTTTAGCCTAAGAAATACATCAAACCAGGAGCTAAGGCATTTGTACCTGTCACAAGGTAGTCAGCCCAGTACCACACAAGTTCCCCAGGCCACTACAAAGTTTCCATCCTTTCCAAATCCCTTTTTATACAGCGATCAGAACAAATTATTTATTGCATTCCATAATATTGAATGTCTTAAACTGTCCTCTGTCATGGGCTTGTTTTACATTCTGACCTGGGTGTTCCCATTCTAGCCTTATCCTGGTACTAGACTATCGTATCGTGTACCACCCACCACCCTCTCTCCCTCCCATCTCTTGACGTGTGAGTCTTCCAGGTTTTGTTTATGTGAGGAGTTCATGTATTGGTCAGGTTTTTTGGTAACGCCTACTCTGATCAGTACTTTAGCAAAGCCTTTGTGTAAACAGCATATATTTATCAATGCTGCAGTGAGACCTACAGGTACTAAAGTTTCATGCTGAAAAAATGATGCTTATGGCTTTGCTGTCAGCCTGTTTAATATCCATGGGTTGTTCCATTGGTTTGCTAGTCTGCGACCCCCAACTTCCCCAGCTCTTCTGGCTTGCCTCCATAGTACATAAATACATGTGATGCTGCCTGTGGTGTTCATCTCTGTATTGGTCCAGATCCAAAGGGACAGGATAAATTATTTGCTGCTACTGCTTAGGTTGTCATGAAACACTTGCCCACATACCTGTTCCCACATACCTGCATGCAGATATATCTGATATGCCTCAGTCTATGAATATGAGGAGATTTATTGCATGATAAGCATCCTACCTTGACAGAATAGTACTCTGCCATCATGCTAGATCTGGAAAACTTCAGCTGGTGCCAAGACCAAATGGAGTGAGTGACACTGGTTCTGCAGTTCATTGTGCGGGAGGTCAGAGAATCAAAGTTCATGTTGTTTTTGTCAGTGGAGTGCCTTTGCTTATAAATGAAGAAATTGTACTTTGGTTATATTGGTCTGTTAAACAACAGGCTGTCCCGCTCATAAGATGAACAGGTGCTACCTAAAGGAACGTATCATTCTTGTACCCATCCAATGCTGTTATTTCGGGTCATAAAAACAGCTAATGAGAAATTGCATCAAAATAAAACTGTGCATAAACAGAAAATGGTTTTTTTCAGGCTTTCTGCAAGCTTGCTCTTTAGATTCACCAACTATCAAGTTATTTTGTCCAGATATAATTTCCAAGTCTAAGAAGTGAACTTCATGCAGGGAGATATTATCATCAAATGTTAGTGAGGTTTCTTGGCAAGAGTGCATCAAACAGTTAAAAAACAGCTTGCAGGCAGCCTTAGATGCAGCATATATTGCTTGCCTTTTGTTGGTGGTCATGCAGTATGCCTGCAGGGAGCTGTCTTGCTTTGAAATGGACTGCTGGAGGACCTGCTGTTCAATGAAAGACCAAAATAGACAATACCCTTTGTACTCTGAAGCCCTGAGGGCAAGATTCTGTTTGCTCACCCTGGCACCAAAAGAAAATGCAACAGGCAGCAATCATGGACTCCACAAAGGCTATGCTATCAGTCTTCTTTCCACAATCATCAGTCAGTGGAGCCATCTGAAAAGGTAATTTTCCATAGGTGGACATAACCTCAATGTCCCGGTCTACCTTGGAACATAAGCAGTCATTTTGGCAGGATCATCAAGATAAGAACCATATACAAAAAATCCTGGACTCACGAAATCTCACTGTGAGAAATGACTGACCCATTGTAAATAGCCACAGATCCACGGGTACAGAATACTAGCATTAGAATGGGGTATTCTTTGAAAGACCTAGGTCCTTTCTCCAACCACTCCTTCCTCATCCCTTTATATGCACCTTCCTGAGGCATTTCTATAACAAAGTCATTTTGCTGCTATTGCTAGGAGGTGATAGATAAGTGTGGGAACCACCTCTGTTAAGAGGGTTCTACAGCAGTTACTTTATAATCCTCTAGGGAAATAGAGCATGACACTTTGCCTTGATAATACTTTTCCTGGACTCGGGGTCCAAGTTTGAATCTCTTCAGGCTCCAGGATTCATACTTGCTCATACTAAATCACACTGGAAGGATCTACCAGTGTAAGGTGTCATAATTCACCTCTGTTCACGAAGGTGCTTAAGTTCATGGCAGCACATCCAAGGTGACCAAGGAGAAACATGCTGTTGAATGAATTGGTGCAGACCTAGGCACTGTGATGGTTGTAGCCAAGACAAATTCCAGAAACTAAGCAACCTAATCTTGCAAAGTGTTTCTGTCACAATAATTTGTCTTACTGTGATAGAGCATATAGTTTCATGCACTGTCATGATGCCACGTGTCAGACTGCATTTTCCTTGTTTGCAAGACTGGCTAAAATTGGTATCCGTGCTAAGCCAACATTTCCTGGAGAAGAATGGAAAAAATCCCATAAATGCCTACAGAGAAGTCTCTCTTGTTCCTCTTCTGCCTTCAACTATAGTGATTATGCTTTGCTGCTAGGACTGGGAGCCCATATACATAGGCTTCTACAACATAGGCCATACACTTCCAAGAGAAGTATAGCTATTTACTAACCTAATAGAACTGAGGACAGTCCACAAGGTGGGCAAGTCCTTCTTAGGGCACTACTTAACATGATCAGTACAGATAATGATAGGTGTAACAAGGGCTATGCTCAGGGGCCAAAGCCCAGCTGCAGGGGCTAGAGGTAATAGCCTGTCTGCCTAGGAGGTCTGGGCCAGCTGACAGGGATGATTGCCTGGCCCGGGAGAAAATTAAAAGCTCCCAGAGAGTTGACACTAGAGAGGGAGGGGAGCTGAGAAGAAAGGAAACACTAAAGCACTGTGGTAAAGCCCTTGCCCTAGATAGGAGAGGTGGTGGTGGGGGAGGAGTGTTGATATTTTGTCTTGTTGTTTAGTTTGAGTTAGGAAAGTGGGGAAGGCTGGCTCCTGGGCCTGGCTAACAAAGTAACAACCTGCTACATGTGGTGGAAAGCATGGACATTCTAAATTTAAGTCCAGCAATGGAGACCAAGAGCCCTGCTAAAATGGCTGGAAGGACAGCTGCAGCAACAACAGCAGCCATTTCAATAGCTACAACTTCAGCAGCAGCAGCAACTGCAGCAGTTTCAGAGGGAACAGCAGTAGCGACAGCAAGAGTTCCTGAAGCAGCGTTTCGAGTCTAGATGGACCACCATCAAAGTTGGTGAGTCTCCTGGGGCATTTTTACATGCGTTTCCGACACAGTGCTGGGCGCTTTTAATTAGTGAGCTGCGCTAATTAAAAGCACCCATGTGTCATGTGTATCAGTGACAGCACGCCCCCACACTGAGAAAATGGCAGCAGTACGCTTTGAACTAAAGCACATCAAACTTGCTTTAGTTCATAGTGCACCACTGCTGTTTTCTCAGTGTGGAGGCACACTGCGCTGCTGATGCATGTGATGGACTAGGCTGTCAGAATGCATCAATTTACATACTCCAGTACTCTATAAATTGAGTCTGCTCTGATGCGCTGGATTTTCAGCATGTTGGAGCAGGCTCTCCACATGTGTAAGTGCCCCTGGATCCCAGAGAATAGAAGATGGGGTACTCGCCAAGACAGAACCTGCAAATGACCCAGAGGCCTTCCTCAAGTTAAGCAGGTGGAAGAGGCCTATCAGTGGCTACAAGACATGTGGACTGTGAGGGTGGCCTCTCTGTTAATTGGGGAGGCGCAGGCTGCTTACCTGGCCCTGAGAGCAGATCTGGCCTGGAATTATAAAGACTCTTAAAGCTGCCGTACTAGACCAGCTGGGTCTCTTGGAGGAGGCCTGTTGCCGCTAGTTTTGGCAGGAGACTTGGGATCTGAATGCATGACTTTGAGCTATGGTTCAGTAGTTAAAGGATTTGTTCACCCACTGGCTAAACCCTGACCCATGGTCAGCTGCAGAAATAGTGAAACTGGTGACCCTAGAAGTTCTACATCATCCTCCCAGTTGGAGCCTGGAGGTGAGTGTATTGCCACTGGGTGACCAGCTTGAAGGAAACTACCTGGAAAGTAGGGGACTTCTGCAGGGGGTAGGGAGGAGGAATTACACCACAGGTGGGCAAATACAGCCTATGGGTTGAATCCAGCCCACCAACTGATTGGAGACAGCCTGTTGGGTGGGCATCTACCGATTGATTGGATCTGTCCTGCCCAGGGCATCCTGTGCCCACCAGGTGGCATGGCCCCAGCCAGCACGCAGAGCTTCCTGGTAGGGCTGCTGCTGTAGCCACACACACATGCTAGGGTTGGAAGGGACCTCAACAGTTTAATAGATTTCCTAAATTTCTAGGGTTAGAAGGGACCTTGTAGATCATTGATTCTGACCCCCTGCTCTAGGCAGGAAAGAGCACTGGTATTAACCCCAGCTAGGTGCCCGTCTGATCTTTTCTTGAACACCCCCCAAGGTAGGGGAAAGCCACCACCTCCTTTGGCAGCCCTCACCATAAAGAATTTCTTTCTGATATCCAGTCTAAATCTGCCCTTCTTCAGTTTGTGGCCATTATTTATAGTAACCCCTAGGGGTGCCCTGGTAAACAAAGTACCCCCTATTCTCTGCTGACCCTCCCTGTGATGAGTTTGTAGAAAGCCACAAGATCACCTCTCAGCCTTGTAAAGGTTGAAGAGATTCAGGTCCCTCAGTCTGTCTTCATAGGATCTTACCTGCACGCCCTCAACCAGGCGAGTAGCACTTCTCTGAACCCTCTCAAGGTTATCCACATCCCTCTTGAAGTGCGGTGCCCAAAACAACGCAGTTCTCAAGCTGTGGCCTGACCAATGCTGCATAGAGGGGAAGTATCACCTTCCTATACCTGCTTGTGATGCACCTATTAATGCAAGAAAGAGTGTGGTTAGCCTTACAAATTACCTTGTCATGTTGACGACTCATGTTCATTTTTGCGTTGACCAAGACTCCGAGATCTCTTTCCACTGCTGTGGTACTCAGAATGGTATTTCCCAGTCTATAAGTGGATTGGAGAGTCTTTCTCCCCAGGTGCAGCACCTTGCACTTATCCTTGTTAAACTGTACCCTATTCTGATCCACTGCCTTCCCCAGTCTGTCCAAATCTGTCTGGATTTGCTCCCTGCCCTCCAGTGTGTTTACTGAACCCCATAGTTTGGTGTCATCTGCAAATTTGGTCAGAGTGCTTTCAATCCTCTCATCCAAATCACTGATGAAGAAATTGAACAGCACTAGTCTAAGGACAGAGCCCTGGGGAACACCATTGCCCACGTCTTTCCAGGCAGAAACTGCCTCATCTACCACCACTCTCGGGGACAGGAAGCTAACATGACAGCTGCAGTGGCCAGCTCTTTAGCTTGCCCAGTAGTGGTGGGGTGATCCTGGGTTTCAATGGCCAACTTGTTTTGATTAGCTTTAGAGCAGAGACTGCCAGAGCCATGAGAGCCTGGAGTTCTCGACTGACTTGAGGCAGGGTCAGGGCCTAGGAGAAGCCGAGGGTCCTTGTGTGGCCACAGCCAAACGGAAGGGGTCAAGGGGCATGCAGTCCAGGATGATGATGGCTGGTGCTAGGCCATCTGATGGGGGTCTGAGAATGAGGTGGGAGCCAGAGATGGAAGACTCAGTTGAGAGATGGAGCCAGGGGCAGGGGACCTGGTGGTTAGCAGCCCAGGAAGGGCTCTAAGGGGGAGCCCAGAGAGAGACAGGTAAGATCAGGTAAGCCTGAAGACTGGTCCTTGGAGCCTCCGGCTGCTAAGATCTAAAACTGGACCCTGCTGGCCCTGGTAAGCATCGTAGGGCTGCCTGTGGTGGGGCAGCCTCCATGAAATACCGCACATGGCCGACTCCAGGGAAAGATAAGGATGGGGTACTGGAAAGCCTCGGCTGCTACTGCCTTGTGGGTTACCCCATAGAGGAGGAAGGCTAGGAGAGCACACCCCAGCAGAAAGACACTTGGCAGGGGAGACTGGGATCACATGGGTCAGGGAGACTTGGTCCACGTAGGTCCAGATGCTCAGTGAGGGGTCTGAGGATTATAGTGAGGCCCAGCAAGTGGCCTGAGGATCATAGAGACTGAGAGGTCTGAGGCCTGGAAAGGGGCTGAGCGAGGCCGAGGGATTGGAAAACCCAGAGGGGGGCTGCATCAGCAAGTGGTAGAACATCTGTAAGGATGCCATCTGTGAGGCATGAGCCATGGTGTAGGGGGAGTACAGAGCCATGCAGTTGGCCTGTAAGGCCAGGACCACAATCCAGTTGGTCATTCTGATAAAACCAGGGTAGCCCCCCACACTGTATTTTAGCTAACATCAAGACGTGGTGGGCAAGAGCTGGGCAGACTGCCCATAGAACAGGGTATTTCAGCATTTTCTGGGGTACCCTGTGATAGCACTCTCATGCCAGTGGGGTTTCCTCTGGCAATCTAGAAAGCCCTCCAGAAGATTTGGAGGGTTAGGATACCTCAGGATGATGGATTGGATCACGTTGGGGAAGCCTTAGTTTAATTCATGATCAAAAAGAGGACCTACTATATGCTTCTCTTTACAGCTGATCAGGTTGAGTCAGTGGGGTTATAGCGGATACAAGCTTAGCAGCCCAGGATCCTTATTTTGAGTTATAGGGGGAGCTCTTGATGAGAGTGACAAAAAAACAAGGCCATGGGGACCATGGCAGTCCCAACTATCAGTGCTGAAGTAGTACTGCAGCCAGATTTCAAAACTAGCCCATGGTGTACCATAGACAGGCCACTTGGAGGTGGAAAAGACCCAGGATAGAGGGCTAGCCAGGTTTTTCTGGCCCAGGGTATACCAAGAAATCAAGAACTATTTTGTATTCTGCCCTGAATGTCAGCTGGCTGCCCTCTGCCCCTCTTATAAGGCCCCATTGGCACATGTTCCATTGGGTGGCATAAGCCTGAAGCAGGTTGGAGCGGACTTAGTGGGACCGCTGGAGCCCAACTCAAGAGAGTCCAAGTTCATCCTGGTCTTTGTTGACTATGCCACCTGCTACCCCGAGGCTGTGGTGATTCTCTTGGCTTTGGCACAAACTGTGACCTCTGAGCTATTACAGATCTTCTCTTGGGTGAGTATTTCCCAAGAGGTTTTGACTGACCAGGGCATGGTCTTCATGTCCTGGTTATTACAAGAAGTGTGAGGCTTGGTGAAGGTTCGTTCTGCAAAGACTTTGGTGTACCATCCCCAAATTGATAGATTAGTCAAAAGATTTAATTGGACACTGAAGGGGATGTTGAGAAAATTTCTCTTGGAAGAGGCTCAGAATTGAGACCAGTTCATGCCGTACTAGCTCTTTGCCATTTGAGAGATTCCACAGTACACAGGCTTTTTGCCCTTTGAATTAAGAGCCATGGGGGATGTTAGGTCTCTTAAATGACCAGGGAACAGCAAAACAGAACAAATCTCAATGTTGCACAGCAAATGCAGAAACAGCAATATAATAAAAAATACCTGGCTCCAGGTTTATCAGCCAGGGGATAGAGAATTACTTTTTCTCCAGTCCTCCAAAAGTAAGTTGCTGGCTAAGTGTCAAGGCCACTTGCCACTGCAGAGAGTAGGCAAAGCAAATTATGAAGGTCTCATAGTAGGAAAACAGCAGGTTTTACAGATATATCATGTCAACCTGCAGAAGCATTGGAGGGTCCAAGAAGCCTGTATGGTCTCCATGTGTTTCCTGGGAGTTGGCCTGGGGATTTCAGATCCCCCACCAGATCCTGTGGCTGTCCTCATGCTAGGGGAATTTTTTTCTCCAACTCAGTGGGCTGAAATAAAAAGCCTACTGGAGGAATTTAAAGAGGTGTTTACAGTTATTCTGTGTAGAACTACACCAATTGAACACCAAATTATCCTGAAGCCAGGCTGTGCAGTTCAGAAGGGATACTCAAGAATTTCAACTTGGTAGAAAGAGTAAAACAAGATATTAAGAAGATTCTGTACCTAGGGGTGGTAGAGGAATATGCTGGTGAGAGGACTAGTCCAAATATTTTGGTGCCAAAGCCCAGTCACACCACCATCCAGTTTTCTGTTGATTTCCATTAAGTCAATTCAGTTTCAAAGTGTGGTATATATCCTATGCCCAGAATAGATTAAATAGTGGGAGGAATAGGCAGTGCAAAGGGGTGTTGATGTTTTGTTACTTTGCTTAGTTTGAGGTGGGAAAGGCTGGCTTTTGGGCCTGGCTAAAGGAGTAACAACCTGCTACAGTAGGCAATGTGACAGTCAGTTCTATGTCAAGGAAGTGTCAAGACAAAGTGTTCTCACCCCCACCTCGCTTTAGGTTATTCTAAACTTTTCTGTGTTTTCTGTGAGATCAATCGGCAGGCACTATTTTCGGTGGTGCGCTTACCTGCTCTACAGAATGCTTTGAAGAACCATCTAAGAACTCACAGTTTTGAAGTGCAAATAAAAAATCTGTCTGCCTTTCAGGGCTGTGTCAATTCTACTTCAGGGGAGAGAAGAATTCTTTTCTGACGTCTTCTTGACTTTGGTTCCTGGGGATGTTGTGCATGTAGGCCCCTGACAGATGTTCACTTTAAGACATGATGGGATCTAATCCTTGATCCCAATAATCATGCATCCTACCATGCCACACCACGTGTGTCAGGATGCATGATTTTCAGAGCAGGGATTAGATCCCAGTTGCTCCTTACTTGCTAGTACAAGTGAAGACTGGGCTCTCCCTGCACCAGCAGGATGGAACCAATCAGCTGATTCTCATTTGGGGCTGAGAACCAAACTGGTCACTGGCCTCAGTCAGCGAACAGCTTTGTGTATGGGAAGGCCAGCACTGTTTTTCTGCAGCCATAGGGGCTGAATACATGGGGGCCCTCTGCTGCTGCCAGGTAGGCAGGAGGCACCTCAACATGGTGTGCAGTGTGCCCAAGGGGAGGGCAGCAGGATAGAGAGCCCTGAGCCTGCAGCAAGCAGCCTGCACCTGCCTTCTTCCTCTGCCACAGGCTCCACTCTGCTCTGCTCTGGCTGCGTTGCTGTGGTGGGAGAGAGGGGGGATCATCTTAGGACCCCCTGCCACCTCACCCCCTGGCAAAAATAGAAGTTGGTGCCAATGGCTGCATTCCAATTCTAAGCTTTCCATGCACTAGAAGCTGTATAAGCCCCATCTCCTGCCAGGCTGAGTGAACATGGGGCTTGATAGCACGCACTCTGCTCGCAGGGAGCCCAGCATCAGGCTGCAGCAGCTATCAAACCATGTGTGTTATTCAGCTGGGTTACATGCTGGGTTTTGACAGCTCCTGGTCACATGTTCAGTTTAAGGCCTGATACAAATGAGCTATATTATACACCATATGTGGAATAACTTTGTGGCTCATTTGCTACATTATCATGCTTTAAACTGACTTGCACATGTAGCCGGATTACTGTTTAAGGCATGATTAACCTGTTAATTGTGTCAAAGACAATGTGCGTCAAAGGCCTTGGCTTACAAATGACTCTGGTTCTCAGTGCTTCACAACACCAAAGAAGACTCAGACAAGACCAGCATGGCCAAGATAATTTTGGTTTGTAGATATGGTATACTACAACTCTATCCCACCCAAGAGCTTACCTCTGCCTTATGATCTGTTGCTATGAATGAGAGATGATCTAACACTTGGAAGCAAAATCTCTTGACCTTTTTTTCTGCTTTGCTGGTCGACAGTAGAGCACAGGATGATTCTGCTTTTCATTAGTGTGTTATACCCTGATCAGTGATAAGAATGTATCTGCAGACAGACTTACCTGGAAATTGGATGAGATGCTCTTCCTGTGTTGAGTTGTGTTGAGACCTGCTTGTCTAGAGTTGAAACAAACGGACCTATCCCTAAGAACAGCTGGAATGCTTAGGAGGTCTTTTGGTGCATCACATACCACTAGGGGAGAGGGCTGCTTTCTACCTTTTTGTGTCAACATTTCAAGAGTGTTACCTACAGTGTTACCATAACTTAGAGACTCAATCCACTCTTCAGCGGTTCACTCTTCCTCCCAGTTCTTTTGACTCTCATGGATTCCCCATTTGGCCCAATATCCTTTTTTTTCATCTTTCAGTGAATAGTCATCACTTCAGCAGGGAAAGTAGAGGAGATCCAGGGCCTCATTGATGGATAAGGTGTCTTTAGAGAGATGCTCTGAATTTAAGTAATTTTGTAGGGCCTTTTTAGATTCATAGTAGGGAATATAAAGCATAGTGCAGTTTCTATCCAGAGCTTATCTAGATAATTCTAGCATGTCCTTACACAGTCTGTAACCTAAAGTGGTTCTACTTAGAATTATTAAAGCACACTGTCATGGCTCTGGAAGCATCCGTATCTTTACTGAGAAGTGTTCTGATCTTGGAGATCAGTAAGCAGCCACCTGGAGCTCTGTTTGTACTTCACCTGGAATTACCTGATCTCTGAAGCCTCAGGATTAGATGCTGTAGTCAGCAAAGTGGTGCTTGAATTGCTGTCCTCTGAGATGCTACCTCTACTGCTATGGAATATGCATGTGGAATGATATGGAGTTGTTTGCAATTAGTCCTCTTCATTAACATTTTGCAACCCATGCTTTTATCTTCTCTGACTCTCTTGTATGCCTGGAAATCCAAAGTTGAAAGGGAACTGAGAGTTTCCTAGTTTCATAGTTGGTAGGGTTGGAAGGGACCTGAGCAGATCATCAAGTCCAACCCCCTGCGATGGCAGGAAAAAGTACTGGGGTCAAACAACCCCAGCAAGGTGTTCATCTAGCCTCCTTTTAAAGATCCCCAGGGTAGGAGCCAGCACCACTTCACTTGGAAGTTGGTTCCAGATCCTAGCAGCCCTGATAGTGAAGTAGCACCTCCTGATTGTCTAGTCTGAATCTACCCTCTGCCAGCTTGTGACCGTTATTTCTAGTCACTCCTGGCAACGCTCAAGGGAACAGGGACTCCCCCAGTGCCTCCTGGTCCCCTCTGACTAGTTTGTAACAGGCCACTACATCCTCCCTCAGCCTTCTCTTGTGGAGGCTGAACAGGTTCAGGTCCCTGAGCCTCTCCTCATAGGGCCTGCCCTGCTGACCCCTGATCATGCAAGTGGCCGTCTTCTGGACCCTCTCCATGTTGTCCACATCCCTCTTGAAGTGCGGCGCCCAGAACTGGACGGAGTACTCCAGCTGTGCCCTGACCAGTGCCACATAGAGGGGGAGGATCACCTCCTTGGACCTGCACGAGATGCATCTATGGATGCATGACAAAGTATGGTTGGCCTTCCTGACCGCGTCCCCACACTGCCAGCCCATGTTCATCTTGGCATCAATGATGACTCCAAGATCCTTTTCTGC
>NW_017728886.1:43727620-43772190 GCF_001723895.1 Crocodylus porosus
AAAATGGAGGCAAAGAAATTGTTAAATAGGTTAGCTTTGTCATCTGGTGTGACAACCAGATTTCCTAGCATGTCTTGCAGGGGCCCCACGTTACCCGGTACCTTCTTTTTGCCCCCTACGTGGAGGGCTAAAAAGGTGGAGTTTGTCAGTATGCTCCACTGTTGTAGCCCTTTGTATGAATTTAAGGATTCTCAGGGTGCATATATACCGTATGGACAGTACTAGTTAAGTTTTCAAACTGAAGTGCGTTAATGCCACTAGCTGCTTCTGTATGTTGACAGTGCATTAAAAAAAGTCCCAGCTACAGTAAAGTAAGCAAGCTTTCATCTCATTGTTCCATGCTGCACTTACTTATTGTCATCTTTTGACAATAGAAGAATTTAGGGTGAACTTAGCCTGTGAAATTTTGAGTTCTTATTTTTGATTTATTAATAAAAGCTTAATTTCTTTCAAATTCAGATCCTGTCTATGAAGATCTGTTGAGTGAGAGTAGAAAAATGATCACTAATGAGAAAATAGATGCTTTCAATGAAGTGGCAGTCCGTATTCTGAATAGCAGCTCCAGAAATTCTAAAGCTAAAGTTAAAATGTTCAGTGTATCAAAACTGATAGCACAAGAAACTATCATGAAGTCTTCAGATGGCCTGCATCTTCCTGAATCAAGCAGAGAAATGGTAAGTATTTGTATGGCTAATTAACAGAATAGATGACCAATAATGAAACAAAATTTTAATTGAAAGTGCTGTTCTCTGCAAGGCAGATTATATGAACTTTTTGCTGGGTTATCATAATATTAAACATTACTTGCAAGAGTTTCCAGGAAATCTTTTACAGTATTCCAGCAGATGGAACGACATCTAAATTCCCAAGGTGTTATGTATGGTGGGGAAGGCTGTAAATACCTATTCAAAAATGCCACTAGTCCTGTGAGTTAAAACACAGAGCTATAAATTTTGTGCTTTACTCTGCATGAGTGAACTATGACCCTAGTAGTTCAGAGAGCTCCTCTCTGGGGTAAATCCTAAAACTAACTTCTTGTGGATCAGCCTTTAAGTAGTTATTCTGTTAAGAATAAGCAAGTGAACCACCCAGATCATTCCTTCATTGCTGGGTTGACATTGCAGACTTTTCCCTCACCCGTCCCCCATCCAGTTTCAGTGGGTATGTCTACATGTTCATTAATGTGTTTTTGCTAATGCGCATTAAAGTTAGTATCCCCATTCTGAGGTAGCAGAAAAAGGTGCACATAAGTGTATTTTAATGCACATTAGAAAAAGTGCCCCTTTTGTGATGCTTTAATACACATTAATATAGGCTAAAATGGATTAACCTATGTAGATGTGCCCACTGGCTACTATTTTGTGCTTTCTCTTGTCTGACTCAGCCCTGAATCCAGGACTTGCTTACTCCCCCTCTTTATGGGGTTTTGTTGTCCTTCAGCTCTCAAAATGAAATGAACAATATTCCAAACTATGCTGGCTCTCAATACCATCTTTTCTTTTCCACTTGGTTTCTTTTACATTTCCACTTAAGGATGCATTGATAAAGATTTTATATGGCCAATTATTATCCAGCCATACTAGCCAATACCAATCCGATAGTCAGTATGCAGCCTGGCAGTTTCGAGAGCAGCGTCTGGCTGGTAAGTCTTAGGGAGGGAAGGAGTATTGCATGGGGCAGATGGAGGCCCCCACAGTGAGGGAGGGAGTTGGGGCAGGGGTAGGTGGTGGAACGGGGTGCTGAGGCAGGGCGCGGGACAGAGCTGCAGGTGGCTTGTCCAGGGGCCACAGGGGATTGGGGAGAGGGTGCAGCTCCTGCCAGTGCGTGTGCCCTGGGGGATGCACGGGGGTGTGTGTGCCCCCCAGAATTGTGTGCAGGGTGAGGGTGGGCTGCCCACTGTAGCCTCGGGGCCATGGGCTGCACTGGCCTCTTTCTGGTGGGGGAGCTGTGCCAGGGCTGTGCTCGTGGGAGGTGGAAGGTAGGGTGGGCAGTGGCACTAGGAGAGGTAGCTATGGGGTGAGCTACAGCCACCCCAAAATTTGCCATAGTCTCCCCTCCTAGTGTTGCTGCCACTGTCCATCCTACCCTGAATGCAGCCCCAGCCCAGCCCCCCTGCTGGGAAGAGGCTGGCTCCACCCCTGGCCCTGAGCCTGCCATGGGCAGCCCACCCTTTCCCCACACAAATCCGGGGGGTACATGCCCCCCATGCCTCCCCCAGGGGTGCACACAGCGATGGGAGTCTGCCCTCCTCTCCACCCCCTTTGCCTCTGGGCAAGTTGCCTGTGGCTACATTTCACACCACGCCCCACCCTGGCTGGGCAGTGTCTGCCCCTGCCCCAGCCCCACTCCCTTGCTCACTGTGGGGGCCTCAATCTGCCCTCTCCCCCATGCCCCTTCCCTCTCCCACATCCCTTCTCCCCACAGACTTACCAGCCAGATGCTGCTTTCCAAGCTGCCAGGCTGCATTCCTGGCTGTGTGCATGCTGTGGCTGTGCACGTCCATGCAGCATTTGTCAGTGACATTGTCGGTTACACCAGCCAAAAAAAGCTGATGGCCGATAATGTCAGTTTTCCTTTCATCAGTGCTGATCCAATATGAACCGATATACCGGTCCATCTCTATTTTCATTTTTCCAAGTGATAAGATGCAAAGTATTTCCTTGATTTCTCAATGTGGACCAATATCCTTTCTGAACACCCTACCCCACCTTCTATTCATCTCGGTCCTTAATTTTTAGTTCTTCCTGAGACTCTTCTCGGTCCCTGTTTTTCTTTGAGAACGCCATGCCACCAGCCTTCCTCCTTGGGGCCTTGTCCTCTTTCACCAGGAGGCACTACAAAAGCTTGCTGTGCTTTATGTTGGGCTGCTTGCAGATTCAGGACTCTACCATTTACTAAACTTTCCCAGGCTGTTTATAGAAACTTAATTCTGCAAACAACTCAGTTAATTGAGTTGCCTCCAGGTACAGGCATGGCCCTATTAAGATCTGAGGCTTCTATTAACCACTTACCCATGTGAGGTTTATACAACATATAAGGAAGGTTGGATGAAATGTGGAGAGCCCTTCCTGATGACTGTCCTTTGTATACACACAACATGGGCAGAGTTTATGTGCTTCAGTGCCAGACCAAGAAAAGCAGGAGTGAGCTGTTGGGCCTGTGGGTATGCAGATCAATCAGCTGATTATGTTTTACATGCCTACGGTTGATGCAAGAGTTTCTGCAACCTTGAGTCTGTATTAACGATTGCAGGGCATCCTTGCTGCCGATCTGCAACTTGTGGTAGAAGAATTGCTTTCCATCTTGAATGGTTCCTCCACAACAGAGCTTCCTAGATCTGCTTATTTTGATTGTGTTCAGCACCCATGATTTGGTTCTTGTTGTTCATCCAAAATTAATAAGAAAAATTTAACCTGTATATTTAAATCGAGACAAGAGGGGTTGTTTTCTTGCTGTCTCTATGATTGTAACTAGATACATATAGACATTATAAATTGTTTAAATATAAAATATGAGGGAAATGCATGTCATTCCTTCTCAATATGTAATATAATTCAAGATAATATTTGTTTGAGAATAATAGTTGCAACCAAAGACTGATAGCCAAAGATGCTCGTGTCTTTGACAGAACGCAATGATTCTTATGAACGTCTGGTGTAACAAGATTTTGAAGCCTATTGACGGTTCCTGCTGCCAGCCCCAGCCTCCCCTCACTCTGATACAGAAGCTAGCATTTTTCTTTTTTACTTTATCGATTATTGGATATTTAATTCTCAACTTAATTCATCGTAATAATCATCGGAAGAACAAACCATGCACCGATTTGGAAAGTGGAGAGGAGAAAAAACCTGCTATCAATACACCTATTTCTACTCTAGAGCTGCTTTTACAGTCCTTCTGCAAGTTGGGTCTAATCATGGCCTATTTCTATCTTTGTGACAGAGCAAATCTATTCATGAAGGAAAACAAATTTTATACACACTCCTTTTTCTTCATACCCATCATCTACATCTTGGTTTTGGGGGTTTTTTATACTGAAAACACCAAAGAGGTAAAGAACATGCTGGTATCACTTCCTGTGTAATTTCTCAGTTTATGATTGTAATTGAATTATATTTTTAAATTGCTAACTGATTTAAAAGTCATATTTTCTAAAATAGATATAGCTGCTGCACTTACATAGCTGCTGCATATGGTTATTGAGTATTTTATGCACAGTCTGGTGGTTAGATACGATTGGCTTTTTCATACAAGAGTGCTAACATGCATTCTTGTTGATGAGGATGTTAATAAAGCTCATTCATCCACTGATGCCAGTGAATCAGTTGTGTGTAGTAGAGTAGATTAGCTACCAGTAAAGTAATGCCACTTACTTTAGAAGGTTTTTTTTTTAATACTTATATAAGTCTGCCCCTAAAGTGGTTTATTGTTTTGAACTTTTCTCCTCGTTTAGATGTTCCTTGTACTTGTTGGAATAGCAACACTCTTGTTTTGTTTTGCATAGACTAAGGTGTTAAATAGAGAACAAACAGATGAATGGAAAGGCTGGATGCAGCTTGTTATTTTGATTTATCATATCTCTGGAGCAAGCACTGTAAGTGATTGAATTTCATTTTTTTTTATAATATATCATTTGGAGTCAGTGCTTTGAAGGAAAATATGTTTCTGCCATTTAACTTCAAGAAATTCAAGTTCAGATATGTTAACATATTGACACTTTACCCCTTTATAATCTTTTAGGGTTCTGAAAGCTTTCAAAGATGCCACTTTTTGAGAATTTGTTTTTTGATGATGCCATTTTGCATCATACATTTGACAAAGAGAAGTGATTTGATTTCTTTTTTTCTTTCCCTTGATGCAGTTTATCCTTTGACTTTGTCTCTCTCAGGTAATAAAATCTGAATACATTTCAGGAAGAATGGAAAGAGAACTGCAGGGAAGTAATAGTAAATGGGGCATAACATTTCTTAGTAAGTAGGTGTAAAGTGACATACAACTTCATGAAAGGAGAGCAAGTCTAAAATACAGACAAAGCTTTTCCCCTTGGGCCCCAATTTACTTAGAGTTGACAGCATAGACAAAAAAGAGTTTCTGTGGGTCTGTGTAAAGAGTAAATTATTTTTCTCAACAGTTTTTGCCTGTGTACATGCACATTCGAGTTCTGGTTGCTGCATATCTATTCCAAACAGGTTATGGGCATTTCTCATACTTTTGGGTAAAAGGAGACTTTGGAGTATACAGAGTGTTTCAGGTAGGAATAAATCATTCTTACTGTTTTTATACAGAAATATGCCTGCTTACCAAAAAATGAGATCATAATAATTTTAGAGGGGGTTCACAAAACCAGCCTGATTATTTTTCTTACCTAATCTGATTTGTTTAATCTGATCAGATGACTGAAACTTGTACTGAGAAAATAGGTGACCCACTTAAATGCATCAGAGAAATAATAATGATTTAATGATTTCCTTTATTACTGTTATTATTTTTCACCTGGAATTGTATTACAGTATCTAGTAATAAAGATAAACTAATGATGAAAGTACAAGGCTGGCATACAAGGGTCTTACCTAAATTAGCTGATTTAGCAGGTTTTTGTTCTTTGTCCAATTTTCCCTTGTCGATCTGTTTAATGGTGGGTATTCTGGTTTAGAGGCTGCCAAAGTAGTTCTTACTGAATTTCTTTTAGACAAATAGGTAAAACATTTGGCAAATCCAGATTGCTATTGCCTTGAAATGAAATCAATTTTTTCTCACTATAAAATTTTTTTTAAAAGAGTAATTGCATTTACTAGTCCAGCATAGTAGATTAGTTGTTTCCAAAGCTGCAGATCCTGATTTGGAAGGATGAAAACATTGTCATCTCTGGCTTGAATTTCAACCATTTTCATTCACTTAAGCTATAAAAGTGTTGGGATTTTGCATATGTGCTGGACCTATGTCTCTCACTGCTAGTAAAATTAAGAAGCTATTGAGTGGGTACTTGTAGTCATTAATGCTTTCTAAAGGCTGGTAGAGTGTTTGTCTTCCATCAACTGGAAAGGAAATAAAGACTTCTTCTCTAACACTGATATCCTTGTCATCTTATCTCTAACTTGTTTCTGAGCAAGAGCAGACTGGAAGAGGAGGTGGTGCTGAGAAATCTCTGGCTTCCCTTTGCTGTCTGAAGCCTTTTTGTTATAAGCAGTTCAATTCAGAAAATATAATTAGTGCCTAAATGACACATTTTTGTCACGATGATTAGACATGTAGTCAGTCATTTCATACCTAGACTTAGATGAATGACGCCTTACCCAGGGCTAAGTATTCCATTAGTTTCCCTTTAAAAAGTTGGATTTTTAGGTAAATGGAGATGTTCATAGAAAGTATTGGTTTCCTTAAAAATTAATTTTCTTTCATCTGAAAAAAATGGACTTTTTTCATCTTTGGCCAGAAAGATTTTTGTCTTTCAGGCTCTAACTTCTCTGGTAAAAAGATGAAGTTTTTCAACAACAGGAATTTTTTTCCCACCAACTCTGTTGATTATTCTTTTCAGAAAGAAAGACTCTTGATTCAGTTTGCTCAGAAGCCAACTGCTCCATTATGAAGAGGACTAGACAAAGCATTTTCTCATAGCAACTAGGGGAATCCACCAGGGAGTAAACTATAAATTAAAAATGTGACTGGTTTACCACTTTGACATCAAATCCTGCCTTGGTTCAAACCACCACTGACCATCACTCTGCTGTACCTCGTTGCTGTATAACCCACAGTTTGAACAGTTAATTTAGTATGTGTCCATGCTGTAGTCAGAAGTGCTGTTGCAGCAAAAGTGGGTGTCCTATGCTAGCTTTAACTTGGCTAGTTCAGATAACAAAAGTGAAAATGTAAGCCTGGAAGACTTTTATACAGTCTCCACTGAAGTCCATGCCATCTCATTTTCAGTAATTGATACTGAAGTTAGTTAGGTTAACACCAGGATGGGTATACCTACTGATATGTCCAACTCCCTTAGACTTCTATCAGAATTTCAACAAGAGTAATATTGTTGGTGTTTAATGGTTTATAATGCATATAATGTTACAATAAAATTGTTTTTTTTCTCTTAATCCTACATAAAGAAAACCGTTTTCTCCCCAACAGGTTTTATTCCGTCTCAATTTCTTGGTTGTGGTGTTATGCATAGTGATGGATCGACCTTACCAGTTCTATTACTTCGTTCCACTTGTCACTGTCTGGTTTATGATCATCTATGTTACATTAGTAGTATGGCCTCAGATAGTCCAGAAGAAAGCAAACGGTAAAATAAATATTGTTCTTTTCCTTTTGTTATAAATATATTTATATCCTAATGTAATCAATTATTCAGATGCAAAACTTTGTCAGAGGGTTTTAGTCTTGATTTGGCTATTTGAATAATAGAACTGAATTTTTAAATATGCTCTAGTCACCAGACATAGCACTTGGAAGGATACATTTAATTTGATATATTTTAGTGAAAACTATGACACATGGTAATTGAGCTTTCTTGTTGGAATATGCATTATAACTTTCAAAAGTTGAGAAATATATCTGAACTCTCTTAAAAAAATAATTGCTGAATGCATTTAAAATTTGCTCATAATTTTTTTTTAAATACCAGTGCTTCTTGAAACCTATTTAGTGTATTTTTCAACCTTTCAGACTGAATTCACTGTCCTATAAACATGCTTTGTCCACAAAATAGGTACAGTATAAAGTGTGCTTTTACAAATTTCTGCCATTCTGTCCTACTAGGGTACCCCAGCTGTTTTTTTGAGGACCAATTCTCTTGTGTCTGGCTGAGGATGGATTGCATATTATTGCTGTTTCAATCTCAATCTTTTAGACACTGCCAAGGGTGATTCTAGATAAGGGATGCTATGCTCATCTGGCCCCAGGGGCTGGTCTGGTCTGTGGGCTGGATCAGGACCGACTTCTTTGTGCTGCATGCAGCATCTGTAGGCTGCACACTGAACACGTGTGCCAGTTCCTCTCCATGTGCTGCATGTCATGGAGGCTGGACCCAGTGTTGCATGCAGTGGCCCACCAGACTAGCCCTGTGTGTTGGCTGTGTAGGCTGTCTGGATTGGGACTCAGACTGTCGGTGCATGCTGGAGCCAGTGCTGGATCAACTTCCTGTGCTGTGTGCAGCACTGGGTCCAGCTTGTGCACCACAACATGCACTTCAAACCCCATGATGGCTCCATGTGCCATGTATGGGCCAGCCCTGGGGCCAGCACATGCTGCAAGTGGGATGGAGGCTTGGACCAGCCATAAGCATTGGAAGTGACACGGGGTCAGTCTGGGGTGTGTTTTGTATCCAATGCCCTGCCAAACTGGCCCTGTGCACTGGTTCTGGTCAGGTTTGACCCAGAATTCAGGGCTAGTCTGGTGAATGATGTCATTGCACAGCCACTGGCAAGAATATTTGAGCACTTGTGGCACATGGGCCAGGTCCTGGAGGACTGGAAAAGGGCCAATGTGGTCCCTATTTTCAAGAAGGGGAGGAAGGAAGATCCAAGCAACTACAGGCCAGTCAGTCTCACCTCTATCCTTGCCGAAGTCTTTGAAAAGATTATTAAGGCTCACATATGTGAGAGGCCATCAGGAAAAATTATGCTGAGGGGAAACCAGCACATGTTCGTAGCAGGTAGATCACGCCCGACTAATCTGGTCTCTTTTTATGACCAGGTTACAAAGCACCTGGATGCGGGAGTAGGGGTAGATATCATTTACTTAAACTTCAGGAAGGCCTTTGATACGGTATCCCACCCCGTACTGGTGAACAAATTAAAAGGCTGCGACTTGGATGATTACACAGTCCAGTGGGTGGCAAATTGGCTAGAGGGTTGTACCCAGAGAGTGGTGGTGGATGGGTCTGTATCAACCTAGAAGGACATGGGCAGTGGGGTCCCGCAGGGCTCGGTCCTTGGACCAATACTTTTCAATGTCTTCATCAGTGACTTGGATGAGGGAGTGAAGTGTACTCTGTCCAAGTTTGTGGATGATACAAAACTGTGGGGAGAAGTGGACACACCGGAGGGCAGGGAACAGCTGCAAGCAGACCTGGACAGGTTAGACAAGTGGGCAGAAAACAACAGAATGCAGTTCAACAAGGAGAAATGCAAAGTACTGCATCTAGGGAGGAAAAATATCCAACACACCTACTACCTAGGAAATGACCTGCTTGGCATCACGGAAGTGGAAAGCGATCTTGGAGTCCTAGTGGACTCCAAGATGAACATGAGTCGGCAGTGTGACGAAACCATCAGAAAAGCCAATGGCACTTTATCGTGCATCAGCAGATGCATGACAAACAGAATTAAGGAGGTGATGCTTCCCTTCTATTGGGCACCGGTCAGACCGTAGTTGGAGTACTGCGTGCAGTTTTGGGTGCCGTACTTCAAGAGGGATGTGGATAACCTGGAGGGGGTCCAGAGAAGGGCCACTCGTATGGTTAAGGGCTTGCAGGCCAAGCCCTGTGAGGAGAGACTAAGGCCTCTTCAGCCTCTCCAGCCTCCCCAAGAGAAGGTTGAGAGGCGACCTTGTGGCTGCCTATAAATTAATCATGGGGCGCAGAAGGGAATTGGTGAGGCTCTACTCACCGAGGCACCCCAGGGGGTTGCAAGAAATAATGGCCTTAAGCTAACAGAGAGCAGATTTAGACTGGACATTAGGAAGAACTTCTACACTGTTAGAGTGGCCAAGGTCTGGAATGGGCTCCCAAGGGAGGTGGTGCTCTCCCCTACCCTGGGGATCTTCAAGAGGAGGTTAGATGGGCACCTGGCTGGGGTCATCTGAACCCACCCCTCTTTCCTGTCTTTGCAGGGGGTCAGACTTGATGATCTTTTGAGGTCCCTTCCATCCCTAACATCTATGAATGCACCAGTTCTGACTCTGTGTTATGTACAGTGCTGGGTTCCGTACATCATTCAGGGTTGATCCACAGCTGTATGATCCCATATGGATTATACAGTTCTACAGGCTAGCTCCAGTCGACAGGTCATACATTTGACACCCCTCTTCTAGATATACTGGCCCAAGTGCAACTCCTCTTTTTGCAGGTCAGTGCCACTTACACAGCTGACTTCAGCTATGTAAGGGATATTGTGAGCTACTGAAGCTGATTTTTAGATGTTACGTACCCTGCACAACTCATTGGATCCTTCTGAGCATTTAACAATGGTGTGCTACAGCCACTTGTGCTCTGTTGTTAATCTGATTTCACCAATATAGGATAGGAATGTGTAGGTCTCAGACCTGGTAGTCACAGAAAAATTATGATTAGCAAATGTAATACCAAATGAGGAGGAGAAACCCCTATCCTCCCCTTCCCACGTTTTAATATAATAGGTTAGATTAGGCATATCCAGGGAGTTAGAGACCCAAGTTGAAGGACCGACTCACCTAGAGAGGGGGTTTGAAATTACATCTCCCTCAACCTAGCAAAGTGGCCTAATAATTAACCCATGGGCTGCATTTCCAAGAATACCTTTCTATTGAAGCTGACCCACTGGACAGACAAGGGGGGAAGATGCCAGCAACCCAGAAAGAGAGTGTCTTATAGAAATAGATCCTGCTATGAACAGAAGGAGTACTGATTTCCAGTGGGGCAGAATCTATCCCATTGATGTCTCTCCTTTTTGTCCACTTCTTATTAAACGCAAACTGCGGAAATGCCACTGGGGCATTTGGACAGTAATAAAATTTGGACAGCTGAGGTATGGGAATGGAAGGAGCAGTCCCTGTGACTGGCCCAGGCAAGATACTGCCTCTCAGTGACCACCATTCAGCTTTGGAGTATTAAAGATAAACATGCCCTGGACTCGATTTAAACATTAGCGTATTTTACCTAACAGATGCCGTTTAGAATTTTACAGCCCAGCATCTTTTTCACCTGTCAGGTATTTAAGGATTCAGATTCTGTTCATCAAAACATTATTCATCCCTCTCAGAAAAGCAGTCCTTGCCTGCCCTTTGAGAGAATTGGGGCTCTAATATCCTTACAAAGTCTGATTCTGTTCTGCCCCAGGAAGGCTTATCCCATCAGAAAGCAGCCTTTGGTGCCTACAAGGTAAATAAGCACTAAGCAGTAGGTCTGTGCAAATAGGGGAGTATTCAATTCAGATTTGGCCGATTCGGATCGCTGTCCTGAATTGACTAAAGCTGGTTCAGCTGAAAAGATTGAATGCTGATTTAGAGAGATTTGGTGATTCGGATTGGCCGGGGAGAAGCAGGCACAGCCAGGTAGTTGCAGGTTCTCCCACGGCTCCTCCAACTGTGCCTGCCTCTCCCCAGGTTGGGGGAGCCGCAAGAGAAGCTCCCATGGCTGTCCTGGCCAGCCCCATCCCCTGCCCGACCCTAGCCTAGCCCTGGCATTCTTTTTTAAAGCCCCTCACTGGCTGCAGGAACGGTGATTGGGGCTTCCGGGTATTTGTGACAGGACTCCCCTCCCCCCCCAATGCAGTGGGGGGGCAGCAAGGATCACTGCCTCTCAGCCTGGCACCCACGCGACAGTTGCCCCATGGCATGGATGCAGTGCAGCTCGGCAGGGTGCCACATGCTGCCTGGGAGCTGGGGCTGAGCACTCCCAGGCTCCGGCTCACATGTAGAGCTGCCCCAGCTCCCAGGTGAATGTCCCTGATCTTTCCCCCAGCTCTCTGATGACTTCCCCCAGCTCTTCTTCTGGAGGGCATAGGCTCCTGGATGACATCAGGCTGCTCCCGTGCCTCACGACCAACTTTTCCAGTGCCTCATGACCACTATGGTATAGACTACTCAGCAGTATGAGGCCAGTGTAGGCTTTCAGCTCTATTTCATCCAGCTTTTTCCACTTCTTTCTATTTTCAGGATGCCTGGCTTTCCACTCCCTGAATCTTCCTTCTGCGTCTGTTTGTTTCTCTTATGATAACAGTCAGGATATCTTGTGAGAGAAACAGGTGGAACTTCCACCACCGTGTCTTTATTACTTTCTCATGTTAGCCCGGCACTTTCATGGACCATGTCCTTGGCTGTTCTCCGATGATGTATTAGCTGTGAACTTTTTTACCACGCTCTGCCATTTCTTCCTCTAGCGGTGTCATCATCTGCAGTGTTTTCTGGGGGGTGGTAGCGGTTCTGCTCCACATCCTGCTGTAGCTCTCCACGGTCTTCTACAGAGGCCCACAGGCTGGTCCTCTTCCCTTTCCCACTGGAAGTGTTGGCATCACTTCTGCTTGTGGCACCAACTCCTCATCTAGCTGGATGAAGGTTCCATAGACGCATGGTCTTCTTGCTCTGAAAAATCTCCCATGTCTGGAACAAAGTCAGCATCCTCCCTGCCTTGTAATAAGATTTCATCAGTGGATGTGTCACTGTTATCCCCAGTTATCTGTGCAAGACAGGCTTCAGCACTGAATATGTGCTGCTTTTTCATCCTGGACTGGAGGAAAAAAAAGAAAAAAATGATTACTGCTGAATGCGTATAAATAACAATCAAAGACAAGCCTGTCCACCTATGATGTCACAGAAGCAATTCCGCCCTGCCCTATGGCAGGGCAGGTAGCATCCTCTCCCCCTAGGCACAGAAGCTAGAGACCAGCACATCCACCCTTTGCAGGCAAGCCAAATGTGGATAGATGCTGGTTGGAAACCATACATGCAGGGGCTTAGTGAGAGCAGGTAAAAGGGATGTGGGGGTGTCAAGCCCTTACCATTGAAGAGGACTCCATAATGTATGGTGTATTGCAGTATGATGTTCTTTTTCTTCTCTGCTATCCCTTTGCTCTCTTTTTTCATGGCAAAACTCTGCCTCACCTGCCCCTTTCATAACATACAAGCTAGTTTGCCCTGCCTTTGTTGGAAGTGAGGACAAGGATCAGAAGTGGATTTGGGTGTGACAAAGGGGTTTTGTTTGTTTGTTTTTTGGCAAAGGACAGGGTGGTTTGATGAACTTGCAGCTTGCAAACAAAGTGGTTGGCAAAAGGGATTACCACTTCTTCTGCAATGGAGGATGGCCATCCATTAGTTGCCATGGATACCTGAAATGGACATGAATGAGGTGTGAATGAATGCTGACTTTTCAGATGTATCCACCCAAAGTAGCCAAACAGGCCTAGACCTGTCATTTATACAGAAATTGCGTTGGGGTAACAGATTTACCCCAGTGTGTTAACATGGGGTTGGGATAAGTTATTACCCCATATGGAAAAACACATTAATGCCTGGGGTAATGTTACCCTGGGCACTTTTTCATCCACTGAGAACAAACTATTCATGTAAGCTGGCTAGAATAGTTTGCTATCCATGCACACCAATAGTTGTGCTCAACAGTAAACTGGTTGTTCTTTGGGGATATTGTGCACTGCAGTGCCAGTGACAATGTCTTAAAAAGAAAAAAAAAATTAGAATGAATTTACTTTAGGATACAAAAGATGTCTGGGGTTAGGAAATTAGCACGTGGGAACATATGAAAAGTCCTGTTTCCTTTTGTAGGGCTAAATATTGTTTATTGTCTTGTTTCCTTTCTGTCCTGTTTGTTGTTTTTTGTCCTGTTTTCTTCTGTAGGGCTAAATATTATTGGATATGTGGACACCAATAGTTTAAGCCAATGGAAGTTGTTTATTCAGAGATAGAGAAATTTGTGAATTTAGTCACTTTGAGTGTTTGTGTTTTTAGATTTGACTTCAAATCAAAGGAAGTGAAAGAACTAAATTACAGTTTAAACAACAGCAAAATGTTACTGATTAATATCTGGACTTGTGTGTGTATAAATAAAATGCAGTATATCTGTACTCTGTAGTTAGTGACAATTTAATATATTTGTCATTGTTTTTGTCTTTAAATAATAAATACTGCATTGTTACTTTTCATTTTCCCACAGGCAACTGCTTCTGGCACTTTGGCTTACTGCTGAAACTAATTTGCTTACTCATGTGTATATATTTTCTGTCATATTCTCAGGTTTGTAAACACTACATACTATATCCTGTGTATTGAGTTTTTGAAGGCTGCTTAGGATAGATAGAACACTGTGATCAGTTTTCTGTTATGTATGGGAATAGCAGGGTGGGGAAATGGAACATTTCAGTGTCTCCTTTTTAAAATTGGTTTTGCATGGGACACTAGACATTTCGGTACTTTTTGATGCCGTACACTTTGGGTTTTATTTCTTAGTACTTATCTTAAAAGTGGTGTTTCTGACAGTATTATATATATTTAAAGTGCAGCTCTACTTTATTTTGGTAGTCATCAAAGTATCTGTGTGTGTGAAATTACACTTTATTGTTACACCTGTCTGGTCTATTTTTATCAAGGTCTTCCTGTCTAGTTGATTGGGGAAAAGGATGCATATTTTGTTACAATTAGCATGTGCACACCCAGGTGAGGTATGGGGGAGCATGTGCCCCCTGTGGATTTGTGCACAGAGCAAGGGTGGGCTGCTCACTGCAGGCTTGGGGCCAGGGGCTGCACCAGTCTCTTCCTGGTGGCGGGGCAGGCTCAGTGGCACAGGGTGGGTAGCAGCAGCTCTAGGAGTAAGCCACCCCTCCCAGTGTTACCACCACCCACCCCACACAGCTGAGCCTGCTCCACTCCACTTCCGGGAAGAGGCCTGTGTAGCCCCTGGCTCTGAGCCCACAGCACACTGGCTGCCCTTGCCCTTCGCATAAGTCCATGGGGGCACATGCCTCCCACACCTCCCACTGGAGGTATGCACAGCATTTAAGAGCCGCCCACCCCCTTGCGCCCCTTTCCCTCACCCCATACCTGCCAGACAAGCCACCTGCACTTTGTCCTGCTCCTGACCCCAGGGTCACATTCACTTTTAGGAAATCAGCTATTGCACACTTTAGATGCATGGTGATGTGTGCTTTTGGAAGAGTGGCAAATGCTATCAGTTTGTATTGGATCACAAGGGTGTTGTGTTGCAAACTGCCAATGAGGTCTGTGCCAAACTGTAGACCTGTTGTTGAGTGATTATGTGGAGCATAACTAGGGGAGTGAATCTTGTTGAATGTTAGACTTCCCTTTTAGTGCCAAGGAGTCAGAAAAGAAGTATGGGAAGAAGTCCTAAATTGTGAGCTTTTCTTTTTTTAACCTGTCTCCCCCAAAGCCCCCCCCACCCCACAAAAAAAAAACAACGAAACCCTTTTTCTATTAGTTTTAAACACAGATACTCTGATTTTCCTGTAAAGTTTCCAGTTCTTTTGGTGCATGTCTCCATTCAAGCCCATGAGGAAAAATGGGTATTAAGAAGGAAGAGAGTGCAGAGGCTGTTGTCAATGAAAAATCAAGAGGAAAATGTCATTATTTTTAGAAAACCGTTTAATAGATGGCTATTAGCATCAAGTAAACTTTAAACAGGACTTCTGTCATGGTGCACAGCCTCTCCAAGATCAGGCCAGTTAAACTGGTAGAGGGGTAGAGCAGTAATAAAAGATATTAAATTTAAAAAATGGGTCTTATGTTAGCGTTAACATTTTTGCCATTTTTGTTTTTTACAGGGTGCATTTGAGAAGATATTTTCTCTGTGGCCATTGTCCAAGTGTTTTGAGCTCAATGGAAATGTCTATGAATGGTGGTTTAGATGGAAGTTAGACCGCTATGTATGTAATGATTTCATGAATTAAATATAGTTTTGTGTTTTTTGAGAAGTATTGTTGAAAAACTTATGTGAAAAATACTTTCCCCTCTTTCTCTGGATAGAGGAGGACTTAAGTTCCAGCTTATGGTTTGTTGTAAGAACAGGCAGCATCAATGTTTTGTTTCTGCAAGTGTCTATGACTACTGTGAAGAAAGACCCCTGACTTGCTGATAATGCTAACCTTTTTATAGAGCATTCCTAAACAGGGCTCTGCGTATTTGGTTTTGTTTCGCAGTGAAATTCCTAACTTCTTTGGCCCTCCAGCACTGATATTCTTCAGGAAATTAAAATTGTTTCAAACAGCCTCAAATAAATGGTATTTTTTTAAAAAATCTCAATAGAAACTCCAAGGAAATGTTAATTACTATGATTAATGTAAATAAGGAGTGTCCATGAGAATGCTGCATGGCTAAAATCAGAGTATTTTACCTTTGTACATAGCACATGTATGCTACTGTTATCTTTTTGTTCATTCTGTGTTTAAAATTCTGTGTGTAAACTGGTTTGCCTGCTCCCTTTGGAATTGTTTCTCCCCCACAGGCTTGGGTGGCTGAAAAGGAAGAATTGTATTCCCTCTTCTCTGTAGTGCCTTGTCTGGGTACTTGGAGGAGGAGATGAGGTCAGAGCATTTGTCCATTAACCTCCTCACAAGAAATTACCTTGCTTGTTGTGACAGCCTGTAGATTCTTGTCTCTCTCTATTGGGTGGTCTCTGATAAATCAGTCATATGCTTTCTCCCTGCTGCAACTTTTTAGTAGTAAGTCCTTTAAATACACTAGTGCACGTTTGAAACTCCAAATCTTACATGTTTCATAGCAGTGAAGCTCACAGTGGGCTCTGGAGATCACATAGAGGAAGTTCCAAAATAGCAAAAAAATAAGTAAAAATGAAAACAAGCAACAGGACCTCTACAGTCTGTTGTTGGCTAATGAGGGAAAAACATCTTAACATTCTTTTCTCCAATTGGAAAATCCTACTTCTATACGAGGAGAGTTCCCATGATGCCCCTTTCAAAAGTTTGTATCTGCTGAGTTGCTGGAGATCCAGAGAGATCTTATAAAAGCCTGTTTTCTGTAACAGAAGCTGTTTCCAAAGTAATGTATGGGATTCTGACTGGTGGTATCTAATGGTGTTTGAAATGTGAATGTCATATCCAGATATTCACTGAACCATTAGTAAGAGTAATATTTCTGAACTGAAAACACTTTAATTCTCTTTAAGGTCTGGTGAGTGTTTTGTTTTTCATAATGTAGCAAGAGCAGGAGCTCTTCTCACATGGGCTTTGCTACAAATCCCTTATACTTCGTTATAGGGTATTTGCACCTGCAGCTTTTCAGCCACGTCTGAAGAACTGTTCTGTTCTTTTGCAGGTTGTCTTTCATGGCATGTTGTTTGCTTTTATCTACCTGGCATTACAGAAGCGACAGGTGCTTTCAGAGGGGAAAGGCGAGCCTCTCTTCTCCAACAGAGTTTCAAATGTTTTATTATTTATTTCAGTGGTTTCCTTTTTGGTAAGTCCACACTCTTATATCAGCTGTGTAATTGTGGAGAGTCCTTGTCCAGGTGGCCAGCTTTTGGGAGAACATCTTGGTTAGTAGTAGGTGGACTTGTTCTTCAGAAAGGATGTTCCTGGTTTGCAGAAGTTTGTTTCAACTGTGTTCTATAGATAGCCTCCATCTATGCAGGCCCCAGACATTCACTGGCCTCTTTCCTTTGTTGTAGGTTTAAGTGTTCTCTGATTTGATTATAAAGGATGCTAATCTTAATTAGAATAAAATCATAGATGATATAGACATAGATAGACATAAAAAGAGCTGATGACTAAGTGTGATCAACAAATTGTCAGCAGTCTTAGAGTACAAATCATTGTATTGATCAGCTGCAAAGACAGTTTGAGAAACACAAAACTAAACAGAAAAAATAAAACATCTGTCCTCCCTATCACCACGTGACACAATTGCTACAATTGTAACACTTCAAAATAGTTTATTTTGTTGTAATATTTTTAAGTACTGGCTTTGTGGAGACTGATATGTATATTTATCTCTTTCAGACCTACTCTATCTGGGCTAGTAGCTGTAAAAATAAAACTGAGTGCAATGAACTGCATCCTTCTGTTTCTGTGGTGCAGGTAATTACTCACAAAATCTAGCTTCTTAGAACATTTTAACATAATGTGTGTATTAATCCTTAACTGAAGATGATCAACTTTTGTTTTAACTTATGGAATGAAGTAGAAGAGAGACTGCATTACTGATTTTGTTACCTTGTTTCCTTAACACTTTTTAGCTGCAATGGCTATAACTATTGTAGTATGTGTACATAGTAATACAAGCCCTGATAAATATACCATGTAAAAGAGTAATAAAATATGTATGCACATGGCGCACATACTAATTGAACACTGGTATATACCATATCTACTCAAATACAAGATGAGGCTTTACCCCCCCAATCAGCATGAGGGAAAAAGCCCTTCATCTTACATTTGCATACATGGAAATTGCATTAAATATATTGTCTGTCTTTGAACTGCTACTAAAAGCAGCATGTGCTTAGTAATGGAAACCAACTATGAAGTTGATTAAACACAGCCAACACTGAGCTTGACTATAAGTACATGGTCTATATCAGGCAAACATTCTGATGGGAAACATTTTTGCTTTTGTTTTTTGGTCCTTGAAAAAAAATGGGCGGGTGTTCCCTCTACAGGGAACTGGTGCTGGGCCTGGAGGTACTGAGGCATTGGGCCAGCACTGGGAGGGCCAGAGCCAGCCCTTACACCTTTCCTTTAGTGCCAGAAATGATTGGGGACATTCACACATGTTCTGATGCAATTAATTGAGTCTGCCAGAGCATTCTAATAATGATCCAGCATGCTACAGCGCCTCATTTATTCACCATCCCGTGTTTCAAAATGGCAGCGGGGGCACTTTAAATAGAGCTCATTCACTGAGCTTTCGTTAACACTGCTGCTACCATTTTGAAACACAGGACACTAAATACATAAAACACTGCAGGCATTTTAATTCGAGCACCTGGAGCACATGTACAGGTACCCATCATCGTAGCCAATAGGCAGAAATGCTGATGGGAACCTACCACAAGGATAGGCCAGTACAGCCTTTCTGGACAAGATATATGGTAGTATCTAGGGATGTAAATACTGTTTAAAAAATTATTCATTTAACCTGGCTCCCAGAGCCCTTTGACTGTGGGGAGAGGGGGAGAAGAGGCAAGGCCAGCCAGATAACAGCCCATGTGAAGCCCTGCACTGGGAGGAAGGAAGCACTGATGTATGAGCAGTTAATTGCCTACTTGATGAGTCATTAGCCTGCTTACAGTTTTCCTGTTAGGTTATGGCTGCTTCTCCCTCCCTCCCACCTGCCTTCTGATTCCTGCTGGTGCACTGCACAGCTTCATTTCTCCCTTCCCTGCCAGACTGTGCCCACCCTGAGCTAAAGGATAACTGGTAAGCTAACCGGTTACTTAGTGGTTAAATGATTAATTGTTTAACCTTCCATATCCCTAGTAGTGTGCACTGAGCACAGTCCCCCTTAGCAGCTACTCTATTTCAAGTCATGGTGAGCCACTACACTTGAATATAGTTTTACTTCCTCTTCACTCCCACAGTTTTGCTGCCAACTTTCTTTCTCATTTCAAATTATTTCTGTTTCTTCACCAGTCTTAACTGTCTGGGAAATATCAACAAACAGGGCCTCAAACTTTTCACCCTTCTGTCGCTCCCTCTCAGTCTGTTGTGTTTAGTATAGCCCCCACCCTCCATCAGGTAAAGCTGGACTAAGTTGTCCTGTGCCTCATCTGCATATAAATTTTTGGAGGATCCTAGGACTCATGCGAAGAACACCTGGTTACAGTCATGAGTGGGGGGCTGAGTAGCACATAGATCCTTGCTGGGGGAAGGGAGGAACTGTATCTGGAGTGTAAACACATACTGAGCAGTGCTGAGCTGTAGGGTCACAATGGCTTGTAATGCTGCTGACTTTCCAGGGGCTCAGCCCAATAAACTGTGCAGTAATCCATGAGCCTTTTGGTTTTGAATTAGTATTATTTAGTTTGTACCATATATAAGTAGGTGCCAAACTGGTACCTAAAACTGTTTATGGAGTACCTGTGCTAAAACTTGCAGCAGTTTCAGAAAAGGTAGAATGCATCAATTCTGGATGAACTTAAGTCTATGGGTACTGTATGCGAATTTAAAGATCATTTTTTTCAAATGTGCTCTTCATGTCTATGTGTTCAGGGAAAGCAGGGTCTGACAGTAAAGAGGGGTAGAAGGGGCTGCAGGGGGGGAAAGTTGTGGAGGGAGAGGGAGGGGGGTAATAGACCTCCTTCCCCCCTCCCCCAGATATATTTTCCCTGCTGCATCAATAGGAGGGGGACAAATTCAAGGCAAACCTCTAACTATTAGATTCTGTACCTGGAAAATTATGTCAAATTTATAAATTTTCCATATATAGAATCTATGTATTGGGGTGTCAGTTTATTATCAGGGTCATCTTATATTTGAGTGAATATATAATATGGACCTGGCCCCTTAAACACTGAGGCATCACAGATTCACAGAAGCTTAGGGCTGGAAGAGTTGAATTTATTACATGCGTAAAGAAAGGTTTGCAGATTGAGGCCTAGATTATTGCGCATCTTATTCAAGTATTTTTACAGTGTCTAATAAATGTATTGTTTTCCTGGTGAATGTCTAAACTGTTTCTGTGGTACCTTGTCCTTTTTTCAGATTTTAGCTTTCATCCTCATCAGGAACATTCCTGGATATATCCGTTCTCTATATAGCTCATTCTTTGCCTGGTTTGGTAAAATATCTTTAGAGGTGCGTAAAGCGATTATTGATACAGTGATGATGCAGTTGAGAGCTTTGAAATAGTGGATTTCTGAAGTTTATTTTAATACAAATCAAAAATGGTAGAAAAGTATTTGGGGGCATTTGCTTTGATATCAGAGTGACTGCTGATATTCTTTTGCCTTTCAGGCCTAAATAATGCTTAAAAGTTAATACTGTGTAAGGAAGCATATTGTGATTTATGGGTTTTTTTTAATCAAGGTAGTGATGCTAGTATTATAGGGAATTTATACACATGCTCCGAGAGATATGGGGGAGCGCTTTAATTAGTGCAGCTCCAAGAGCCACACTAATTAAAAGTGTATCACATGTATCAGCGTCCCTGTGCTGAAAAATGGCAGTGGGGTGCTTTAAACTAAAGTTCGTTCAATGAGCTTTAGTTCAAAGTGCCTCGCTGCTGTTTTTCAGTACAGGAACGCAGATGCATGTAATGCTGGAGGCTGCTGGAGCATGTTGATTTCCATGCTCTAGCAGACTCAATTAATCAAGTCTGCTCCAACAGGCTGGAATTACAGTGCGTCGGAGTAGGCTCCCTGCACGTATATAGAAACCTGTAAATTCTAGCATGGGTGCAGTTAGCCTGAGTGTATGCCAGTTCATGAGTTATATTGATTAGTATAGACATAGTCATACAACTGTATCCACTCAAAGGGTTTTATGGGCTGCATATATGGATATGTCTAAATCAGCAAATCCATCTTTTGGCACAAACAGAATTTGAATATTTTCTGCTCTGTGCTGGGTTTTTTCAATTTTAAAACTGTAAGATTTAATTTGCTTCCTGTTTTAGTAGCTGTTTTATATTGCATAAAATAATGTTTCCTTCCTTCCCTCCTTCTGTGTTTTCCCTTTTTTAAGTGCATTTTTATTATATTTCAAGAAGGGAAAGAACTTTTTGATTGTATAGTCCTGCATCAGAACAAGTCTTTCACGCAGTGCACTATATTGTACATGATTGTATAATTTTTACATGATTACATTATGTTCTGTTAAAGCAGTGGTTTGCAGCCAGGGTGCTACTTTTTATTAACACTGCTGGGTGGTGCAAGCACCTACACAATTCTCACAATAATCAAGAGATTTCAAATAGGAATCCCTGTAGTGTCAAAACCATTCTGGCCCACCATGGTCTTCAGTTCTTAGCAGTGCAAGAATTGCTCTATAATCGTTCTTTAGTCAAAAAAAGTGTGAAAGCTGAGAGCTGGCATTTTCCAGGGGCTGTCTTGAGTCTATGAGATTGAGAACCACTCTGCTAGACTTTCCTTACCTTCAATATCCATTGCAGTGTTTAACTTTATAGATCCTTGTATATCAGCTAATAATATAGTCTTGATGTTTTTTAATGGAAATGTTAACTGAATATCTCTGCATTCTAGTTATTCATCTGCCAATACCACATCTGGCTGGCAGCCGATACAAAGGGAATCTTGGTGCTCATTCCTGGATATCCTATGCTCAACATCATTGTCAGCACTTTTATATTTGTGTGTGTGGCACACGAAATTTCTCAGATCACCAATGATTTAGCACAGATTGTCATTCCTAAAGATAATGCAACTCTGTTGAAAAGGTTGCTGTGCATAGCTGGATTTTTTTCTGGACTCCTCTTCCTGTCAGCATTTCAAGATCAATCAAGGCATTAACTTCAAGAGATACTTTGAAACTTATTTCAGGCTTACTTTGTGTCTGCCTGAACAAAAATAGCCAACTGGATGTACAACAAAACCACTTGTATGTTGCTGAGCAGCACAAGAAGACATTTAAATGAAGTATATTGAACATATGTATATAGTGGAAATGTACATATGTTGTGTGGAAATCTCTTCAAGGAACCTGACAAACAGGAATGCACTGTACAAAATTGCATGTGAAAATTTTTTTCTACTGGATATATATTTCTGTTTACATATCTATTTTAACATAACATGAAGAAGTTAAATAGGTGGCTTGGCAACATCAATTAGAGATCGTTGAATTAACTTTTCTTCAACTGCTAAATGGTGGATATTTACTAATATACTACAGCTAAGACATAAGATATGCTTTAAGTGTACTCATTAGGAACTGTTTTGTTAACAGCAAAGTGGACTGGATATATGACTTCCTAGTAAATGACTGTTTTATAGCTGAATTTGGAATATGAAGTTACCTTCCTGGTCATCCCAGGAACCAAGTGTTAACTCATCATTTAGAGATGAATATTTTGGATGTAGCAAGCATGATATGAAACCCTTTATCCAATCAACAAAAAAAGTCAGCAGCTTAAAGTGATTCCACTTAGAATTATACCCAGATTTGCATCAAACATCATGTTTTTACTGAAGACAATTTTCAGCAAATATTCTTTAGCTCTAGTAACTAGATCATTAAGAATGTTTAAGTAATTTTATTTTTACTTTCTAAAAGTATGTTTGTGTTTTCATCAGTTAAAAAACTGATTCCACAATATTAATACAGTCCTAGTGAAAAACAGATGATGAGCAAGCTTCAGATTCAGCCAGATATTAAAATTCCCATCCTTTTCTTATCACATCTAACTCAACCATACCTACTACTTCAAGTTTTATGAAGAAGGGGAAATTAGAGGCACAATAGTCTCAGAACCCCTGCATTGCAAATAACTTGAATAAAATTTCACTTTGGAACTGGAACTGTATTAGATTCTGCAGTAATGTTTTCAGTGAAAAAATGAAGACCCGACCTGATGAATAGCATAAAGAAGAAGAGTTGAGCGAGTGGCTAGGAGCACTGGGTACCTTTTTAAATTAGGAGAGAGATAAGACTGAGGGACTTATGAGGGCACTGGCTTTTCTATCTATATTTAGCAGTCTCATTCCTCCTTTGTGATTCAAGGTCAGAAAATCTAATACTTCATTTTATTCTCTTTATTATGGATCTCCTAATAAAGTAAAACTGAAAGGAACAGCACTTCAAATTAGAAATGGCAGGCTTGTAGTTTACATTCTGCAGAATAAGTGGAACTTGACTACACTTTCATCTATTGAACTATATATAATACTGGTTCAGATATTTAATATTGGTGTATATATATAATATTGGTCCAGATATTTTGGGGAGGTCGGTTTCAATAATGCTTTGAGATTGTCACTTATTGGCTTCATTCTGCTGCTGAATACTGTTTAGCACTTGAATTGAATGAATACAGTATTGTTTTCTATGCCATGTATAATGCTATATAATGATTTTTAAGTTATACATTAAGTATTCTGAGATGTATTTTCTGATACTGTCTCAGCTGAGTTGTGAAGTGTGAACTTGCTAAGTTATCTGTGTCTGCAGAACTTTCTAGCAGTGAAAGAATAGCTGCAAAATTGTTTCAGTAAAGAAAATAATTCTATAAGAATGATGGACCCAGTGGTAAGATTTAAAAAAAAAAAAGCTAATGTTCAATAGTGTATTCTTACTGCATTATTTAGCAACCTTGTTGGGTCTGTTGCCTAGTCTGACAAGCTGGAGAAAATATACTCAACGCTTTCTCAGTTACTTGATCTTTGTGTATGTTGTTTCCAGTGTTTTGAAAACTCATTAGTCACTGATTGAGACATTTGATTTACAGAAGAAATAGTTATAGCTGAGCACTGTTGAGCTGGTTCAGGGTTTTAATGAAGAAGTTGCATGCAGCCTTCATTAGGAGGAAAGGGGGTGAATTTGGAGGAATTGTTTTGACTTGTTTTTCACAAACTAAGTATTGTAGATATTTTATTTATCTGTTGTACAGATTTGTTTAAAGATTATTTTTAATGTTTGAAATAATGCACTTGTTTGCTATTATTGTATGTTGGATAAATATATTTTCTTTTAAGGTTATGTGAAAATACGAAGTAATTTAAACATTAAATGTGCTGTGGATGCTTACTTTGTAATGGAAGGAGCATCAATAAAGTAAAGGGTGTTTTTTTCTGGGTTTTTTATTTTTTGGTGGCTTAATCCTCAATGAACTGTAATTTACTTAGCCTACCTAGGTAAAGTCTAGCCTTCAGGTGATGGGGCTTTCACCCCAAAGTAACTTTCTGGAAAAACACCTGATTTAACAGTTCCTGTCCTAAGGGCCAATGTTCATCCTTACACACCACAAAGGTAACAGGGATCCATATAAGCTGGAGGCAGAAAGAATCCTTCATAAGTTAGAGTGTGACAGTGAAAGCTGCTCAACTGCCTGAGCCTCTCATGAACTTGTCCCCTCTGCATGGTACAGTGAGAGCTAACCAGTGGATCTCTGTATTACTGTAGATCTGTGAAGTCCACCACTAATATCTCTACCACAGGTAAAACAGAAGCAGCTTCAGCAGAATGTAGCTCCACAGTGCCTAGATGGTCCATGCCCCCGAGCTCCTTGAATCAGAAGTCAAAAGATGAAAATACACAGTGAAAGAATGGAGGAATATTCTTCTGTACCAAGATGAGAGAGCCAGGAAACCCACTTCTAAAGTTAAATTTATTAGGAAGATAAGTTACGTTTAATAACTATGATACCTCTTGTAATTATCCAGTCAAATGTAGCAAGAAAGGCATTATTTTTCTACCTATGACATCAGGCATCATTACTTCCTGTGAAATCTGCTGTTGGCAGTAGCGATTATTGCAGTAAGAAAATCTATGCCAGCTGTCACTATTCAATATACAATCCACTACAAAGCATTAGTACTTTTTCTGTATGTTGCAGAAACTGATATTTCATGTTTACCAAAAAACCCCAAAAAACAAGCCCACCATCAACTCTTAATTTTAGTTACAACTATCACTGCTGCCCTTGAACACTTGCAGTGATGCAAATTTCCTGCCTTGCCAACTTAATTTATACAGTAAAATCAAGGCCTGCACTTTTAATTTGTTCCCTGAGTAGTACTGAATTCTTTAATACTGTGTCTAAATACTGTGTCTTTAGCTGGAAAATTATGAATCCACAGTTTCAATCTATTTATAATAATGGATTAAGACGATTAGAACATGTGCTTTATTAGGTCATGGGGAAAACTTGTTTAAAATGAATGCTGCTCTTCACAAAAGATAGTCAAGAAGTGAGATGACCCCTAATGATTAATAGCACCACAACCTTTTGCCATTTTGTATATTAGGCTTGGAAATTCTCTTAAATTTTCCATTACAGTTACAGATCAATGGTGCTGCCATATTCTTATATCTAAAATGTATTTTTACTTTCAGATGAACAATACTATTCAACAATCCACATAAATGAAGCGTGCAGCTGGGAGGTTGCAGCAACTGTGGGCTCCCCCTCTACTGGCAATAAGGTACAATAGGATCTAATGCATGATCCGCAATCGTTCCTCCTGCCATGCACATGTCATGGAAGGAGGCATGATTGTGTGGATCATTCATTAGATCCCATCGTGCCATTACCTGCATGTGTAGAGGAGTCCTGTGTGCTACAGTCTGTACATTCCAGTGAAGGCTGTAAAAGATCCTAGGGTTTCCCTTCCCTACCTTCCAGGGTGTTGAAACACCAGCACCCAAACCTACAAACATGTACATCCTTAGCTTTGTGTGCATCATCTGTGAAATCAACTAAATCCACGTATTTGCACAACCCAGGGTATTTTAAAACATTCCTATCCTTTTGATTGTCACTACTACATGGCAACATGAAATATGCTGTTTCTCATTAGCCTTAAGAGTTCATATCCAAAGCTGTTTTGTCAACTCACATTCTGGATTTTTTTAGTAGAATTTGAGGGAAAATGTGAATTTTGTTTTGGTTTTCCCCCGCATATTAATGGTTAAAATATTACGAATGTTTTGAAAATGTGGCACTTCTGGTAGAAGCCCTTTGTATTGCACAGAAGAGACTTGTTTCAGTTTGGAATTAATTTGTTTTGAGTTCTTCGGCTTTGTTTACAGCTTTCTTCCAGAGTGACAAACACTGCTAACACACGAGATTTTGATTGTCACACCAGCTCCAGTTATTTTAAATTTGTGGCTCTAGAATAAACACTATAGATGCTTGGAATCCAAAAGACGTGACTACTGTATAGTGGTTTTAATGCATGCACTGTTTTGTGCCTCCACTTCAAGATGTCCTATTAAGTTTAAAATGTCAAATAAAGATACACAGTACAAAGAAAGCAAAAATATAAGTTAAAATGGAGTATCAGTAATAGAGGCGGAAACTCCTTTGCTGTGCAAACTGATCCAAATAACAACAGAGTTCCAAAAGTTTGAATCTCCGTCAGATTTGAAAAAAGGATTAGAGACTGTTATGGAAGTTCATATCATGCATGTAAATATTTTATAAAATAAGTACCTGAAATAAATTTGAACGATCTGTTTGTAAAACACGCTCTTAAAATGACCATATATAAAAGCATTTTGTTTTATAGATTAAAACTTTTTAAAACCACTATAATGTATCAGGTAAGTGTGTATTTGACATGTGTTGTAAGTGACTTGAGTTAGTCCTTGTTTTAACACGTTCTTGGATTTTCTTTATTATGATTTAAAAAGAAAACAGCACCCTGGATATTTAAAATAAAGCCTCTGGCTTAAACTATGTTATTGTTCATCAAAAAATGCCCTCCAAACTATTGCCTTTGCCAATTTTTAGGGAAGAAGAACAATATTTATTTTTATAATATGGAGTAAACAGTTTATTTTAAAAAGTGCATTTCATTCTGCTAATTTGACTTTAGTAGTGAAAAACCAGATTGCTGAATATTTTGCCATGCAAAGCCTGCACACTGAGACACTTGATAAATATGGATTACAAATTAGTAGGAACCAATATTTAAATACTAAATTTTAGCTCCTTTAAAAAATTACATGGTTACACTATGCCTATCTGCATTCAGTGTTCTAATAACAAAGATAATTGAAGCTTAAGTCTTACCATGTCACCCAAGCTTTGATTGTTACTCCAATAAAGAAGTTAGAAAATGTTACATGTGGGCTTCATCTAAAGTGTCGGGTATTGCCGTCCCTTGTGGAGCTGAAGGACGCCGCGTGCCGCTTGACTAGGGTGTTATCTGCTCTAATTGAGGATCTTACACGCCATGTTTCTCCTGCCACGACTTGATGTTAACAGAGTTGGTTCATATACCTTGACATGTAGTCCAATTATTAGTCTCACCGACATCCCGCGAGGTCCTGAGTTTCTGAGGGCTCCACCACCCCTACACCCTCACCCGTTCTACCGGGAGGTGGCCAGCCAGTTGGGCCGGCCACGTGTCCTCAGTTCCTCTCAAACAATCAACAAAAGAAAAGGTCAAAAAAGAAAACATGAAAACAGAGAAGGCTCTCCTAGCCTGTGTCACTGCTCCGGCTGTCTGCAGCCACACTTTGAACTAAAATTGACCTTCGTGGGGTCAGTCCCTCTTTATTGGCTCTCTCTCTTTCTCTGAGAGCCTCTTGTAGAATTTGCCACGGTTTCTTTTAACAGCTTAAGTCCATACTATTGGCCTGTGCCACTATTACATGTACTATGGTATCCAAAAGTCAATAGTGCCCCTCTATTAGGGTTATTATGGTACCCTCCCAGCTGGTAAACACACAGTTCTATGCCCGGCAGGGGCCAGTAAACGGAGTTCTGAACCCCGCTGGGGTTTTGCTCTCTGCCAGAGGCTCCTACCAGCACTCAATGTCGCTTTTAGAGTTCCCTGCAGCATGTGCCGAGTGCTCCACCTCCTCCCGGTTCTGCAGTGTTGCTTCCTGCCTGCTCCGGGCTCTTCTTTATTCTGGCGGGGAAATTCTCGGTCCCTCCCTTCCCGACACACCCAGGTAAGGGGAATCTCTGCCAGGCTCCTTGGGGCTGCAGACCTGGGGCCGCTGAACCTTTGATTAGCCTGTAAAGCTTGGAGCCTGGTGGCTCCTCTCTTTCACACTAAGGAGAAGATTCTGTAGAAATGTTAATTTTATTGTATTTCCAACTTGCAAAAACGAGTTGTGTAAGCCCAACATATCCCACCAACAGTAATTAACTGGTTGTCATAATATCCTCCCTCTGTGGTAATGATAGGAACTTTTTGATTTTGCAATCGCAAGATCGTGAGCTAGACTTCCATCAGTTTCTGTACACTTGTTTCTTCTATATCAGACATGCAAATCAACTTTAGCCTTTACAGAATAGAGTCCATCTAGCTCTGAATCTGGCATTTTGAAAGAACTCACTTTTTCCTTAGACTTTTGTGTAGTTCATGGGAGTCAGAAGAAAGTTTTGATATTTATTAATGTGTTTATTTTAAAGATATTCTTGTAATGTAACAAATATAAAAAGTTATCAGTGTTTTTACAAATTGTCAAAAATGTCCAAAGTACAAAAAAGATACAGTACATTAGTTTATATGGAAATGATTGTACTATCTGGCACTGAAATCTTTAATACCGTGTCATGCACAATATACATCAGAAGAGCTCATGCATCAATTTGAACAAATAAGGACATAGGATGTGATTACTGTTTTATCTGATTACAAATTCATTGCTTCTGTCAATTTCCTTTCCTCAGGGATACCATTTACCTGTAAATAAATAAGAATGCATATAATCCATTAGTGGCAGAAGTTGTTCTTACAACGTTCAGTTATTACAATACTTGTCATCCTAGTAAGTAAATGGAAATTATCGATCCTTTCCAAAACCAATGGAACTTGGAATCTGTATTTGAATTCAAAAATGGCCACAGAAGTGTCTGTCTTATCCTAGCTCTGGAAAAGATGTAATCATGAGTTAGTTAATGTGTTGCAATTTTAAATACTTTTTTAAAAATCTTCCAAACTTGGTTCCAAATGTAAAGCTCTATCTCCCCACTCCTCCCTGCATTTTAGACAGGTATGTATAGCCTTTAGCTGCTTCAGTGTAAGCAAGTGTGAACATAAATTAAACAAACATATTCAAAATAACATTGACTCTTATAACTGTAACTGGCTTCCCTGACAATTGTGAAAGTATCACTCACCTTTGGGGCTAAAGGACTTGTGTGGTTTTCTTATCAGTTTTCTTTAGTCTTTCTTTAGCAGGCCCCCCCGATTTGATTGTGAATCTCTCCATCTACTTAGCTCTAACAGGACCAGCTAAGGGAAACTGCAACACTCAAGTTGGCAATGTTACTTACCTTTATGCTGTTTAAGATTATTTTTGCCTTACAAGAATTAACCCATCTTTTTGTTTAACCAAGTAGGTAGCTTGGATTTTATCAGTTTTCAGAGGAACAAAAGTAAATAGTTATCAAAAGAAGCCTAAGAAGGTATGTACCTTTAGATCTACTAGGTCAACAGCCAATTCCAGCAGTGCAATGCAGACATTAAATCAGTATTGTGACATTGTTTATTAATCTCCAAATTAGTTTTCGCATTGCATATTCCCAACCTGTTTGAAAGTACAACTGCAATGTCAGCAAGTATCAGTCTAACTGTCCTATTTTTAAACTCTTCAGTAGAAAAACTGGTTATTGAATATTGAAATTATTTGTAAAATTGATATTCAAATTAAATACTGAATTAGTGCTGTCCATTAGGCTTTTAAAAGTCATGTAATGAGTAATTCAAATTCTGGTATATGGTGCATTTAGCAGTATTGGTTATTTCTGATAACTCTTCATGGGAAAAAAAGGAAAATGGGCAAACTAAACTTCTAGTGCTGTAACTTGCCTGGCCATACATTTTTATTTTTGTATATTCATTTGAAAGTATCTTATGTTCATTTAATAATGAACATAAAGTTATGTTAATTTGATAATGATGTTAGGCAATTTTTTAAGGATGCCTGAATTCTACTGTTGACATATTAATATTGTATTGCTCTGCTACTGCAGGTTATAAACTTCCCATTAGAAATGCTCTTGAAACACACATGTGCCAAAATCTCAGGAAAGTAATTACATCATTATCAACATTGTCTAACCATTTGCTATACTGCTAGATCCTGGAAGGAAGCTTTAACCAGCATCCAATAATATGATCTTGAGTGGAAGGGAAGTGAGTGCAAGGGGAATTCTTTTGTATCAAGTGTTTACCTATGACTATACTTGAACTTGAGATGGTATGTAAGGGTGTGGTATAACTAACCATGCCTCCCACTGAGTGCTCCCTAGTTTTTAGTTAAAATAACCTCAATTGTGAGTGTACCTCCCTGCAAGCTACTACTGTGACTGTGCATATTTGTTTTTAAAACATACGCAGAGAAAACAAGGAATTCAATTTATTCAATACTCTGGAAATTGTTGGCAGTGTTAGTGATCACAAAACTCCAGGCATCCATGTTGAAGACATCCAAAACCAGAGTATTAGTATTTCACCATAGATGTAAATGAATTGCATGTATTTTGGGGGTGCCCAGAAACACCAAGTACATTGTAGTCCCACTTGTATAATATACTCTCTGGAACAAACAACAGCTATCACTTCAGTACTGATCATTCTTGTTTTGTATGAAGTGCAAACTGGAACAAGACAACCATGAAATATTTACTAAACTGATCTTCCACAGGTATCCGATTTTTATATTTAAGAGTTTTTACTTTTCCCAAAAAAAATTTCTGCTGGGGAAAAGGTGAAGCTTGTTTTAGGAAAAAATATTAAAATAGTGGCTACTGAAAAGCAGAAGTTTAGGAACAGCCAGAGAGAGACTTTTGCAAGCTCCTATGGGGCAGATCTATGTTGTTGTTCTTTGTTAAAAAAGAAGCATAATTCTCATATTTCATGTCTTTGGTAAATATAGTATACACATATGAGCTACCCTCAGAACCAAGTCCTGTGCTACCCATGTGAATGTCCTTCAGCCGCTTGGGGCAAACTGGAAACTAGATGAGAAAAGCAGGACACAAGCACGGTTCTCTGATAAGCCTAGTTTTGGCTCTGTTGTAAGGGAAGAGAATTAAGTTTTTTGATTCTTCGAGTGGATATATATGGACCCCAGGTAATTTGGAGACCTTAGCCAGTGCCAGCTAGTGATATGGTCCCAAGGCATCATCTTGCAATGAGGAAGAGTCCAAATATGGACTCTATTTTGGAAGGGAGGTGGCACTGGGCTAAGAGGAGAACTGCACAATGGGCAACGTCTTCGTTGCTTTCAGAGACTAGAACATACCAGAAGGTTACATAAAACATCATTTGGGGGATGTCAGATCAGCTGCTCTTCATTTGCACAAAAATGAAAGGACAGGTGGTACCTGTGTTACAAGTGGTACCTAAGCTGCAAAAATGAAAAACCGGGTGAGAGCAGTTAAGGAAGAAGATAGCATGTCACTCCCACTGTGCAGAGAAACCACTGCTAATCTTCCACTAGCAGCAAAGGAAGCAAAAACACTGATTTTGTAACAATTCACAGTCTCAATTCACCCAGAACAGTAGTTGGCAAATACAGTGGAAATAGCTTCAGGTGGCTCAAGATCTCATCAGCAAGGACAGCAATTTCAGTAACTATTTCTGTTCTTTTCATTTGCTGTGTCTAGCACCTCCAGACACTGCAATCTCATTTCAGCAAAACGGCAACAATGAAGTGCTTTGTTTGCTACTCAAGCACTGCAGAATCCCCATGAAAAGAAGTATTAAGCATACACATATTTGCAAAATGTTCAAAAAGCAGCATACGTGCATTTCTTCTCAAGACCGGAGCCATGCAGCTCTCTCTCACAAGTACTAAGCTAAAACTAGATTTCTACTGAGTAGGAACTGGTTTTAAAAAAAACAAATGTTTGCAGTGTCCCTATTTTTCCTTTATAAATGACTAATGGGTATGCATGAAGCTAATTTTAACCCTAACTTCTGGTGCTGAAAACTTTGGACAAAGCTCTACTATGCCACCTAGCACTTCTACTTTTTTTTTTTTTAATATTGGAAAAATGCTACCAAAACAATTTAACAATATTATGCAAAATTATACCCAAGATTTTACAAATATTGTTTCTTGGATAACGAAAAAACACAGGGCAGAAGTTGTCAGTTATATACTTGCCTCAAATCTTTGAAATGTTGTCATACGAAATTCTCCTTTAATCCCCCGAAAGCAGTAATGGAGAACAAGGATTTAGAATGAAGATACCAAGCAAGGATTTCTTATGTAACACTAAGTTAGACCAAACCTGTGTTTAAGGTTACAGTCTGCATGTTATGTATGAAGAATATAAATGCTGCTTCTTGTGGACTCTGAAACTTGCTTCCTTTAGCCTACTATTACTCTTTGGCAATTCCATTTTCCTAGTTTGATTTCTTATCCACTCTCTTAGCTGGCCACAAATGTAATTTTTTTTCACACCAGGGATGCTAACAGAAGATAAACAGAAAGAGGCTTGGATTCGTCCTCTCACCAGAACAGGTATATGATAGCTCATCAGAGTGATGCAAAGTGATGACTAGGGCCAGTGGAAATCTCCCAGTCTCTGTGCCTGAGGACCACGAGGTATAAAGGCTGCTTCAGTAATCAAACTATCCTTGGTAGTTGTAAGAATCACAAATTTCCTGCCTACAGCGGACTCCAAACAGCCCAAGTACCACCAGGATATCAGTAGTCAGGTATTACAATGAGAGGCTGGTCTAACAGATCTTGGATTCAGCTTGCCTGGGTCCCAATGGCCTGAGCCCCAATCCTACTATAGCTTTTCTACCAGTTCTTCCCCCTGGCTTCATGCCAAACCTTGCAATGATTTCTCTGTAAATTCTGGAATTTTAAAACATTAATTCCAAACCAATGTTGTGGGCCAACAGCTGTGTAAGTATTGGCTGGTGCCTGTTCTCCATTATCACTTGATCTGTCAGAACTGATTTTTATACTGACCTGCAGTCTGCTGCTGTGGAATCTGAGTCTGATGTGGCAGGTTCCTACAAATAATAATTTAATATTTTAAAAACCTGTATATGTCGTGTAGAGCAGATATCTATGAACACAGTTCACATGTTAAAAACATATATCTGCCATCCTATGGTAAGGTGATCATTTCATTTCTAAGTGGATAAACAAAGCGGCCAAAATGCTAAACAGTTCAATATGAGAGGGACTACATTACTGCTAACTTACAGCAGTATTAGTCTCACTGCTACCCAGGTTCAGAGAACAACTTATTTACCAAGTAAGAAATGTAAGAAGTCAGATGAGAGGCGAAGAGAACAGGAATGCTAAATTCTACGCATTTTTCCACTTGCAATACAGAAATGGAAATGTCATTTTATTAGTATTCTGCGTGGATTAAAATGCTTCCTAGGTACCCAAGGACCTGATTCTCCAGTTCTTTAGCTTATCAGCTGGCTGCAGCATATTTCTAATATACACTTTGTATTACTGATTAGTGGAGAAAGATGGAACCTGTTGGTTTAATGAATATTGCCTACCCTTTTCAGATCAGTGGAATTGTGAAGGGAAATTTCCTATTTGGGGAGGAAAAAATAAAACATTTTTGTATCTGTTTTTAAGTGGCTGTTTAAGAAGATATTGAGTGTTAAAGAAATGTTAGCAGATGTGGATTAATGGTTAGAGTGCAGGTGAAGAAATTTTAAGATGCTTATTTTTTTTTCGATAACTAAGAACATGTTTGACAGGAGGCTGTAGAGCCTAATTGTGAAAAGATGACTGCTTTGGTTGTACTTTTTGCTTATGTGATCAGTCCCACTGAAGTCAGATCGTGCAAGTAAAGTTAAACTTCAGCTGTGATATTCTAAATATCTGTAATATTCCTTAAATATAGGCATCACCAAAACTGGCATAAATTCCCCGAAACACCAAAACTCTGTTTTTAAAGCAACAGCATCATAAGAAGTGCGACCTACTTGAGCCGAGTTTCTGAGAAGACTGGTAAAGACTATGACCAGATTTAGCTTTTACTTTTCACTAATTTGCTATTTTTAAGGCCTGAAGAAGCTCTTCTTCAAAACACATGAGAGACTAATTAAACTTGGACAAAAGCCTCGTTTGTCTGTTAACTGAGATCTATTCTAAACTTTCATTCTTTGGGAATTTTGTGCTGGGACAGGAAGGACTGGAAACACTTAGGATACATTTACATGCCACAATGCCATGCCATATAAAGATAACTACATTACCTGTAAACAAGCTAGCTCAGCTATCAGAAGTAGTACAGCTGCAGCATTATGGCATTCTGCCCAGGGTAATGTGGCTGTACCACTTCCAGTACCTGAGAGCTTGGATTCTCTATAAAGTACAACAGCCATACCCCTAAAATGTAAGCAGAAGGTAAGGAGTGTCATGGCAGCATGTGTTCGAGTGCCATATTTTCTGATGTAGGAGAGTTTTTTCTAAACATGCTGGCCTAAAAAACAAGTTTTTACATGCCAAAGTTACATAATGGAAAAATAGTAGAAATCACTGTAATAAAGGTTAATCAAAATCCAATCAAATTTGTTAAGTATTTTTTCCCATAATTTTATCTTTACTTCAAGGGGTGCATCTTTTACCCAGATGTCTGATACACAAGAAAATATAGCAACATTTCCTGTATTTTAAATTAAGTCTATATGATTTCTGCATGACTTATTTAAAACCTAAAGGCAAAACTTGTCAGAAACCAGCTGATTTGCAACATAGTATGTCTTTTTAAAACAGACCATTTTACAGATGAGCTGCTTTCTGATGAGCTAAAACAAAGGACAAAAAGGATGTAGCTTTCCAGTAGCAGTACAGTGAGTTCACTGCACAAAATCCATCATCATCTGTCTCCATCAGTCACTTGTTGTAATGGAAATAAACTTTTAGGTAATAGAATAATGTCAAAGGATCAATGATTCCTACTTTAAAAACAAGCATTGAGGCAAAAGTGTTGGTTTCTCCTTTGCATTTACCTATCAGCAAGATAGTTAAGTTGTGATTATGTTGTTTCATTGACATGACCCCTTCAAGAAAACAAGTTATTTCCTTTCTTGAAGGAGATTCCCTTTACTGTATCAAAAAAGAAAATAAAAGTTCTCAGTATAATTATCAGGAAGACTGTACATATTAAAACTGACTAGTTAAAAATTCATACAGAGACTCAACAACAAGGAAAACACAGCAATTCATTCTAAGATACCAGACAGTGTGACAGCGTTAGGCTTCCATCTTTATTATGCTCTTATTAGCTTGCAGCAGCACCCCAGTCAAGAATCACTGCTCTAAACACTACTGTGTAAAAGGCAGGGGTGGCCACACGACAGGGCAACCCATGTTTTTTTTGACAGCTATGGGTACTGTTTTGTGCTGAACTCCATACCATAAATGAGCTCTAAATGGCCACATCGAGACAAGTGCGGCCATGCAGCATGTGGCACACAAATGCATCTATGGTACCACATACCACGTGTTCAGTTGTTCTCCATGCTGCAAGGGAGCAGCATGGAGAGCTTTTTGACCCCTGGATATCCAAGGGTCAAAAAAAACGGGAGTGGTGCATGCAGTGGAAGTGTGCACTGCCCAAAGCTGGAGTCACGCTCTACTGCCGGCCAGACTCCGCATGGCAGGATCACTGTTGCTGCAGCCCCAGGAGGCCCCCAGGTAAGGTTGCTGGGACCAGCCCAGTGCTGGTCCCAGTCTCCCCTACCCCACCTGGGGTAAGCTGCCACATCCCAGAGTGCGTGTGGCACAGGCTTTCACCAGGGACAACTAGCAGTGGAACAAGTTGCACCACCACTAGTTGTCCCTAAGGAACCAAACATCCATGCACATCTGGACATAGCTAGCATGCTTATTGGACTGGGCCACACAGATGCTGTTTGGTTTAGGTTCGGGATCCCAGTGGCATCTAGGCAGGAAGTAGGTAGGTACCTAGCTGCTCAGACACTGGCAGCTCTGGGCATCAACAGAAGTAGAAATGCAGATGTCTGGTATTCTTTCAGGTCAAACAGGGAGGTGCCTAATTAATTCAGGCACCTCCAAGGTTGAGCAGCTACACGAACAAACCTTTCTGGATTGCAGTTTTGAGCTGAAAGTCCTACCTAGGTCTGGTTTCCGGGGTAAACCTTTCCCCCCCCCCCCCCCCCCCCCCCCCAAAACCTCTTTTTTATCTGCCCCTAAATGAAGAAATGTTTTGGTGCAAGGTATATTAAATTGTGAGGTGATTACAAAGTAAAATTGAGAAACATGAAGGGCTCTAGGAAGACCAGGAATGTCGTCAAAAAATAAAAGTCGATTTGGAACACTGTGAACCATACTGAGAAACAGGTAAGAACAATCTTAGTTTTAAGATTGCACGGTCCAAAAACTATTCCTTACATTTTCATTTCTTCCCAACATATGTTTGTACAGTATCTAGAATAAAGAGGTTCCAGTACTGATTGTAAACTTCAGGTATTATCATAATACAAATAATGATGACTGTCCCTTAGGCTAGAAATAATTTAATGGAAAGAAATGATTGTCTCTCTAACAGACTAAATAGTATGAGGATTCACTACCCTCAACTCCCATTAAGTTACAGCCATGGCTAGATAGCTGTTTCTGTTCTTGTTATATCAGCAATGAAAGATGGATAAGCAGGAGGGAATCTCAAAAGAGATCAGTAAATAGAAATAAGAGGAAGGCGAAAGGATGAAATAAAAGATAAGGAGCTAAATAATTTGTTTTAAACTACAGTACCTCCTAGGGATTGTCTAAAAATATTTATCAAATCTGAAGGATAGTGAACAGGGTTTGACTGGATGATATATAGGAATTTAAGGAAAGAATTATAGGATGAAAAGAGAATGTAAAGCTAAATTTATAGAGAAAGTCACGTAACAACTAAGCAAGTGGCCCATAAATGTAAAATATTTGCCCCAAAATTACCCTATCACAAGGCACTTATTTTTTAACTCTGGCCTTTTGCGCCCTTTCCTCTTCCCCCAGATTCTGATCATTTTATTCAAGTTGATTAGTACCTTTTATTTGATGAGTAATACTGAAATCACATTAAAAGTGTAAGCTATTCCACTATATGAGAAAGGTATTAGAATTGAGCTTATAAACGCTGAAGAAAGCACTGTAAGAAACAATCCACAGCTGCAGGAACATGGACAAAATGTGTAAAAATATTTTCTCAGTTCCTGCTTCTTGCTTATTAATGGCAGGTCCTTTCATTACAGTAGATTCTTTTCTTTTCTACATAAAACTATTGAGATAAGAAAAGTAATAATGCTCTATAAATTTCCCAACCATATTGTCAACTGCTGTTAAACAGGGACTGCTCTAACTTTAGATGAAGTGTTATTAAGAATGGTGTGTAAATGGAAGAGAAACTCTATCATATATTAAATTTCTTGGCTTAAAAATTCTATTGTGTCCTTCATGTTCAATTATTGCCCACATTTGAGTCTTTAACAGGTTCAAAGTTACTGTATTCTCCTTGTTAATTTTGCCCAATTTTCATATTGTCTCTCTAATTGATGGAAGTGAATCAATAATAGTGAAAATAGTGTTTAAGTCAATTAATAGAGAAAAAAATCTATTTATAATTTAAAGGCAGAGTCAGGAATGCATATTTGCTTTTGGAAATCTATCAGTAACTACTCTTAAAGAGCCAGTAGAGGGCTCTTGGAAAGATTAAATATTATTTTTGTGAAACTTCTGCAATATTTGTTATTTTTTATTGTTTGACAGCCCTGAGGTCGCAAGCTTGAGGCCACAGCAGAAGTGCTCATGGTGTGGCCCTGTCAGATTTCAGCAAATCTGCGAATTCTGCTAAATATATTCTCACACAAGGACATGAAAAAAGGAAAAGGAAAGGTGGAAAAGAACAGTAACCGAAAGTGGCTGCAAAGACCCTGTAGTGTGTGTGCATGTATTTTCTGAGGAGGAGAACACATTTTCTATTGCAACCTATTTTACATTTTTACACCATTTTGTATTGGTAATATCTATTTTAAAAAACAGACTTGGCAGGATGGAGACATTTCTGTTTAATCCACTACTATATTATAATATCCTTATCCAAAATATTTCTTCATATTTGCACAGTATAGATATAAAACAAGATATCATTATTTAAATGCTATTAGTTAAGAACTATGTAATCTATCTGCAAACACCTAGCAATGATAATGTTTACAATCTGTAGTACATAGTACTCCCTTGAAATGGAGACGATGAAGAAATGACAGTAAAGGGGCACTGTCAAAATAAAATTTAACAACTGACTTTTAAAAAGCTTTTTCTGGGCTTCTAGTAACCTTTGAACAGGAAGAACTATAATCTGTTTCAAAATTTATATTACCATTTGTGCTATTTGATTAAAAAGGTAAACTATGTAGATAATGGAACACTGTTGGTTGTTTCGCTTTAACTTACAGGAAATTTTATTTTCTAGCTCTCAGGCTAGCTTGATGTTGTTATACAGAGCTTACTTAACTATAATTTTTCCAAAATAGCAAAAACAGTCTTAAAAAATCAATAAAAATATGCCCAATGTGAACATAATTATGTTCTTTGAAGAACAAATAAATAGCAGTGGGTTTCTTCTATTTATTCTAATATTCTAGTATGTTATATTTAAAATAGTATTCCAGTATTAAATGTCACGACACTGACAACTTCAAGCATTTAAATGCCAAAAGGCTGACCCTAAACAATCAAGAGATACTGAAAAAATACAAACAACCCAATATTTATTGACTTTCTTTTGAATTTTGAGTTTCTCTGCAAACGTAAGGGCTAGAAACATTTTTCAATTAAAGTTGAGTCTCCCCTCCTCACATGCATCTAGTTGCTGTGTCTTTAAGAAATGTATTAAATATTGCAAGAATTGGCAATATTGACACACAAAAACTTAAGAGTGAAAATCTGCAGACTGGGTACTTGGACAGGTAAGTCTAGGCTACGATGTGATGATGGAACTAGCACTAATCAGGAACTTTCCATCACAGTGATTTTTTTTCAGCCAAAAAAAGTCCATATGGTAAAATTATTTTTCCACCAGAAAAACTGGAACAATGGCACGTGGCTTCCCCCATAGAAAGCTCATCTTAAAGCAAGCTTAACAAAAGCCTTTTAGATGGGCTACTGGAAGCTGATCTCCCTGACTATCTGCCTGCCCACCACCCCAGTTGTCAGGGAGGCAGCAAGCCAAGGTGTTAGCATTGCCAACTCCTCCACAGCCTGCCTCCCAGGAAGACTTTTGGGTAGAGGGAAAGATGACAAGGCTGAACACTGCAGCTTTTCACTTCCCACAGCCAGGATACTCAGCCCCCAGCAGGCCATCTGGAAGGCTCTTGCCAATTTTACTTTCCACATATGAAGTGAAAGTGCATCTGGCAAGAACCAGCCAGGTGAGCAGCGAACAAACCAAAAGATGCCATTCCAGGCCTCCCCAAATGTAATTTTTCTGGACATTTCTCCCTGCAAAATTTTCATGATTTGACTCTGTCCTGATTCACACTGACCGTTTTTTCGCAGGAAAGGATTTGCATCTTTCAGCCAGTTCTGGCCTGAACTGTAGATGGAGTGTTAAATGCTGTAACTGTCAACTGCTTACTTTCTTTTTACTGTTTGTATTCGTGGGATATGTAAACCAACAACCTTAATCTACAGCACACTGAACTTTTGGGATGGGATATTTCCCAGCATTTTAAATTATTATGGCACTTGGACAGTTATGTACATAGAGAACAACCAGTCCTGGCACATTCTCCCCTGCACGCTTCCACACAGAATCCTAGTCTGCTACGGCCCCTCAGAGCCCCACGGCCCTCCTTGATGGCGGCCAATTTGCCTTTCCCCTATGTCACCATGCAAAACCCAGTTTTATTGCTCTATTCTCCCTTTCCTTCAAAGCAAGTCCCTTCAGAGTTGTAGGGACAGAGGTATTTTGGGTAGCTCATGGAGACGATAAGAACCAAGTAGCAGCCTTAAGGACATCTGCAGGGAGACATGGAGCTGTGAGACCTTAAAAATGGGGATATAGAAAGAAGGATACAGGAAGTATGCAGGACAGAGGGAAATGAAGCAATGAGACTGTACTCAGGAAAACATGAGACTTGAGCTGGGAGAGGGAACAGTTTTACTTTAAGCTGCCTATTCTTTTTCCCTTGCATCTTGAAGCTTGATTTCTTCTTCCCCAACAAAACCCTAACCCTGCCCTTCTCACCTGTTAATTCCTGCTTACTTCTCTGCCTTCTCATCGCTGTCTCCTGTCCTTGGTTTTTTTCTACAGCTGCTACACAGTGTACTAAAAGCAAGTATGAAGACTGCCCAGATATCTGAGGAGCAAAGTGCTGCTTAAAGAAGCAAAGACCCAAAAGAGATGACTTGGGGAAGTGAATAAGTAAAACAAATTTTGCCTGGAGGTATGCTTATACAAGCAGGCACAGGGAGTCCAGCGCTTCTAAATCACAGTGGGTGCGTTCACACATACCAAACAGACTTAAAATAAGGTGACTTAACTAAGTTGATTTAAGTCGCATAGTGTCAGTATTTGAAGAGTTTGACAGTGTTACTGTTTCTGTTCTCCAAACCCAGGCAGCATTGCAATGGAAAACCTATAATGTACTAATGCCTCCATGAAGGGCTGCCTGACTCCTGCAGCGCTATTTTTACAGCAAGTCTATCAAGCCTTATTCTTGCATCGCCCCTACACTCCTGCTTAGAAATAACAATCTCTGGCTTTCAGAATTTTCACTCTTACTTTAGGAGGGATGCTGTTAACAATGAAGGTAGCTGGCAGTTCTTAACAATTTTGTGGGTTAACTTTTCTTTATTCTCTAAAGTGAACTAGCTTTTGTGTTTTATTTTAAAATTGCAAATATAGACTGTGTTTGAAATGGTTTCAGGGTGCATTTGTATATGGTACTCTGATTATACGGTGACTGTAGTTGTTTACAGAGATGACCCAAAAAGAAATATTAGGAAAACAAGGAAAAAGTTTGAAAATAGAGCATTTTAGTGTTCTTGCTGTAAAAGTTAACTGCCTTGTTATGGAACTTCTGTTAACTTAGGAAGCTGAATTCAGATATTTAAATTGTGTAACACAATTTGATTCCTGTTTAGAATGCAAGTTTCACAGAGAACTTAACTGATCCCTCTATAATGAATAGTCAGAAAAAAAACACTGGATTCCACAGCTCCACTGTGCAGCATAGTTATAAAAGATCTAAATTTATACTTACTGCTGTGTTTGCATTAGTGGCATGCTAGTATTATCATAGCTGTCTGTGTGAAGCGGTGGTACAATCTCACCAGTGACTGGATGAAACACAGGAAGTGTTGAAAGAGGCCATGCTATCTCTCTATTTTTGGACATGTCACGAAGCTCTTTGGTCGATTTCTGTATAGCACTGTGGTGGACCAACTGGAGGCTATGTCAAAAGGAAATAAAATAATAAATATATTCTTCTTAAAAAATTGTTCTACATGTATGGGTAGTTTTAGAAAACATTTTTTTATATATTTATGTATTAGAATTTTTTAGTGCATGCTACAAAATAAATTAGAAGTACAGTGATTTATAATAGAAATTTAAAATAACAAGAATAACATAGGAATTGTATTTATCTAACTTTGAAAGCACAGATTGTTCCATTAGGCTCTGGTGAGCAGAGAAATGTTTTATAAAGTATCTAAGATTATGCAATTTATTGTTAATACTCCTCCTTTTTGCTCCTGTCTAAAGAAAAGTTTTAGTAACTTTATATTGTTGCTTCTTGTTGTTATTTTATAAATATTTGCAGAAGCTTAAATTTATGGCAGAATATAAAATATCTGTAGATATTTAAAAATGTAGACATAAAATATCTTTTATGAAAGATAATTTTAAACTTTCCACTGAATTTTAAAAATGTAGATCGGGAAGTCACATAACCATGAAAATAAATCCCAGGTTAATGTTTTTAATCTAGATAAACTATTTTATATTGGATTTATTCATTTCAAGCCCTTTTTATTCTGACCTGCTATCCTTTCTAAGCCTCTGTATTTTTAAAGCAGCTTTCACATACATGAATTAAAACATGAATGAAAGAGAATGAAAGAAGGGCATGAGACACATGTATGAAGTATGACAAGCTATTGAGAAATGAAAATTAAATGATCTTAAAAGAAAAATAACAGGAAAGAAGACACTTACTCTGGTGTTTGCATGTTTCTCTTTTCCCTAAAAACAAAACAAAATTTATGAATTAAATAATAGCATTAATAGTTGAAACATTAAATCTATAAGATGACGGAATGTGGAAATGCTGACACTGTTACCACTAAATGCAACTTGGCAGCATTTGCCACCGGATTTATGGCAAGGCCTGGATGACTGCACATATAGAGATGTGATACGGATGACAGACGCACACACACATATCCACACACACAGAGAAATGAAAATGTAAGTTAAGGAACAAGTTTCTGGCTGAAATAAATTCTATGACAAAATGAAATCAGAGTTTGTGTAAGAGATGGAAGAAATTACGTTACTTGCTGCTTTCCTTTTATGCTTTTGGTTTTTACAACTCTAAATTCAGTTCACCACCTCAACCACTATTTTACATTAGTGCTAATGGCTTTAAAATTACTGTTCAGTGTACAAATGTTTTAGTGAAATTGAATAATTTGGCTAAATGGGTAACACTTTTCATTTTATTTTATTGCTGTTTGTATGGTGAATTAAAAAAAGAAGAATAATTATAGTCCCTAAATTTATCCTCTTGAAGATTAACATTAATTTTAATGCATGGTTAGATGAACACAATACAGCATACCTCCTTACATGTATTTCTACTGGTTTGCTTTTAAAATATTTTTATGAACATGACATTCTTGTACTGAATGCTTTCGTATGCCTCACAACCTGAGAAAAGTCTACAATTATTTATTAATGTCTTAAGGTACTCACACTCCTTCCCGTCGGCAGCACATGATATAAGCAAGTATTAGGAAAAGCACCAGTGCTATTGCCGAGGGCACCGCCAGTGTAATTAGAAAATCCGAGTAATAGTCTCTGCTTTTCAGGGTATCAGAAGGTGGTTTGTATTCTCCACCATCAGGTAATATTCCCTCTCCACGGATCACCTCCTGATAGGTAGAGACTTGTTTTGTGTGATCAACCTGATACAAAAATAAAATTACATAGCAAATTAAAAATATATGTTAAGATTGGTTGAAATAGCCTCTTTTAACGCATAACAATTTATATTAAACAGTAACATTTTAAAAAATGATAGAAAATCTTACCCAAACACAACTTGCATATTTTTAAGTATAAAACCATTTCAAATACAGTACTTTTGATTTAATTCATTTTGAAGACCAAATTATAGAAATGTATTTCATTCTCCAAGTCAGACTTCCATCATTTATTTTAAGGAGTTAATTTATGCTTATTAAAAGTTTAACCTTTGCTTTGACATACTAAAAATGGTGCCAATTCATTATATAAACTGAGACTGACTTTAATGTAAGTCACTAAACTTTACTAAATAATTGCTACAGACCAAAATTAATTTGAGTCAAGATTTGTACTTATACCACTAAGAAAGGATACATACTCCATAATCACCCAACAACCTTCTTTTTTGTTTAGGCAATATTTATTTCTATTTCTGAGCAATTGTATATCCTGCTTATATTCACAAAATATACTGTAGCTCACTAGACTGTATGAAGAAGAAAGTATATTAAAATTATATTAAAAACAAAAATTGTAATCAGTTATAGCAGAAAATCTCAATTACTTACAATTAACTTCTACACCAAGGTTTTCAAAGAATTCTGAAACTGATTAAATGTCTTTGGCTATGCTTGTGTCTAAACAGAAAATCTTAACAGAAATCATGGTTATCTCATAATAAGTTAGTAGGCTTTAGAACAGTGTGCCTTGCAATCTTTTCAACACAGGGTGCCACACAATGATATCACATTTGCACTTAATGGGCGCATCCAGACGAGTGCGCACGTGCCTCTTGCAGTGTCTCACCCTTTTAGATGCTTCAAGAGGCGCATGCAGGAACAAGAAAAAATTCCCTGCGCTGCAAATTGGACTCCTGGATATCCAGGGGTCAAAAAATAACCCAGGCAAAAGAAGTGTGGTCCTGGACCATGCCCTCAGGCAACCAGAGGCTTGGGTCCTCCACAGAGATGCTCTGGTAGCCAGCCAGGGTGTCTCTATGGCTGGCCCTCACCCCAGTGCTGAAACATGCCTGCCTATGCAGTATAGGCTGCGTG